>NW_022111358.1:34680154-34692497 GCF_000313985.2 Echinops telfairi | reverse complement strand
CCCGAGCCACAAGCAGCACCGTCCAGGGTGTTAAGCGCAGTCATCTCGAACTGCACAACAGCAGTTGGGTTAAAAAGCTACGCCGTTTCATCAGGGCAGCTCAAAAAGATTTCCTCAGCCTTCTATTACCAGCAGAAGAGAGGAAACCATATACCTCGACCCTGCTGGTAGCCCCAAGTCAGTTTATTTGAATATAAAAATAATGTTTTGGATTACTTATCACTGAGTGCCATGGGCATGGTGTTTTGTGTCTGCCAGGAGCATCCTTTGCTCGGAGGCCATCCCAGCCCCGCACTGTGTCACTGCTGCAAGGCTGTCAATCATGATGCCAAGTCTGGACTGCTAACCATCATGGTACCCCACTGGGACATGTCTCAAGCCAGGGAGGGTGAACTGCACTCTCTTTCCAAAATTGGTGTATGGATAGGAGGAGAAGGTTCTTTGTCATCGGTGAGTGCTTAAGCGAAGAGGACAAGGATTGGGAGTTGCCAGAAGTCAGCTGACCTGCAACTGGGAAAAAAAGCCAGCCCACGGAAGGAGGTCAAGCAGAGCCGGAAGATGAGAGATGCGGCTAGAGTGCTGACAACAGTATGACCCACCCAACGCCGTGGAGTCGATCCTGACTCGTAGCGACCCTAAGTATATAGGGTTTCCCAGGCTGCAGATCTTCATGGGACCAGAAAGCCTCCTCTTTCTCCCTAGTGGGCTCAAGCTGTGGCAGCTCGCAGCCTAATGCCTGACCCATCTCACCTCTGGGGCGCCTTTGATACCAACCCAGAGTCCAGCCAGACGTGAGGTTTCACGGGCTCTGAAGTTTCCAGAGTCCCTCCCTCCTCTCCACACGGGGATTTGTTTAAGCTAGTTCCTTTCAGTTGCAAAAAAAAGATTCTTACATTGTTTTGTAAAATTGACATTCCAGAAAAAGTGCCTTGTTTATCCTCTGGCTCCACATTTCCCCAGCATGTTGCCACATCCCCTAGGAATATGGGAGCCTGGGTTTACCATCACGGCCTTCCAGATCTAGTTCAGAAATGTAGAAATGTTCTCTCTCTCTCTCTCGTTAGTCTTCAAGTCAGCATTGATTCAGATGCTTTGGTTCTAGATTTTCTGGGTCCTTTCCACAACCTGAACCTCCAGGGAAGGACTTGAAACCCTTTGCTGGATCGTAACCCTAGTTGACTCCTCTCTCTTCCCTCTGGTGTTGGAAGTTTGTTCTAATCATTTCTTGGGTCCTCTGTGTGTAGCCATGGCTTTTCCCTGCTTTCCCACCCGGACCTTCCTAACAGATTGTGGGCAATCTAGCTAATTCTCAAAAAAATAAAACCCATGGGAAGCCACCTTAGGGGAGAAATGGGTGTCAGACTTTGGAATCAAAGCAGACATGGAAATGCTGCCTTGCCACCCAGTCAAATTTGACTCACGGTAACCTCGTGTGTGTCAGAGTCGGCCCGTGCACCATAGGATTTTCAAGACGCGACCTTTCGGGAGCAGATCACCAGGCCTTTCTTCTGAGGTACCCCTGGTGGACGTAAACCTCCAGCCTCTTGGCTAGCAACCAAGTGCATTGCCTGTTTACACTACCGGTGACTCTGTGGCTATGTCCCACCACCTGGGAAAAGCCTCTAAAGCTAACGCCAGGTTTGAAATTCAGGGACAACAGGCAGAGACAGGATCCCAACCCCAATTCCAATCCCCAAACACTCTTCTTTTACTAAGAACCCCATTGTCTGTGTGTGTGTGTGTGTGTGTGTGTGTGTGTAGCACTATACTTAAGTGCTACAAGAATACACCAAAGCAGGAACCGACAGTCCTTACTTTCAAGGCAATTATTATCTAGTGGAAGACAAACATTCAAAGACTGAATCAGGAGGTAAAACATAGCTGTGTGCATGGCCGAGCAACACAAGTATTGGATGATGTGACCAGAAGGAATGGTTGATCCAGGTGAATTTGTAAGAAAAAAAGAAGAAGAAGAAAAAAAAAAAAGAGGGGGTAGGGAGTCCTCTTCGATCCTGGAAGAAGTAAATGACAAATGTAGACTCTCCACCTGGTCTCAGGGGAAGGGCCTTGGCTGCCTGCATGGAGTTGTGCAACTCGAATATGCTCCGACCTGTTTGTCTGGGAAGATGTAAGGCAGCTCTGAAGCTATTTAGCCTGTTTCTCAAAGTCGGCACAGAAACCACTGTCTTGGTCAAAAGAATGCAGTCCATTTGGAACCGGGCACACCCTATAGATGATGTCATGTCTGTAGATCAAAGTCAGAGGAATGTCACCTGCACAGGAAAAAAAATACTTAAGAGATACAGTTTCTACTAGGCTTTTACAGAGCTTTCTGTGCCCAAGGTTAATTTTTAAGATAAAGATTTTAGTCTTGACTAGAGGCTTTGGTAGGTGAAACCAAATGCCAAATCCTTTGCCTTCAGTGGATTTCCCACTCCTGGCAACCCCGTGTGTGAACAGAGAGGGCTTTCTTGGCCGTCATGTTGAAAGAAGCGAATCTCCAAGCCTTTCTTCCTTGGTGCACCTGGGCCAGGCACAAACTGTTGGAAACTCTTTGGTAAAGGAAGGTCATTTGAAAAATCTAATTCTTTGGAGTAAAATGCAGAATTTATGGAAATACAAATTCTTGTGAAAGCGCTAATTGTGCAAATTGAAGCAGAGGCCTTCTTTAAAAAAAAAAAAAAACGGCCAAAAATCCAGAAAAACAAACAACAAAACCCTACTTTTTGCCGTAGGAGCAGAAAGCTACCGAGAGACTTAGCAAATGGCTCACGGACGGTTCTTTCTCTGGCAGAGAGCTACACAAACATGGTCTTCGGCCACCGCTGAACTACACTGTCAAGTTGTTTGTTTATTCTGGCACGATAACGCCAACTTGATTTGAAACCACTTCTGTCAAGACTAGAAACTTTGGCTTTATCTCTATATCCAGAGGCAATCCAGAAACTGCTCTGTAGGCCTAATGTTGCTGGCTTTTGGAGGAGACTTTTAAAAGCATAAAAAGGAGCCCAAATGATAAGCTGAATTGGAAGGGCTGGCTCCTCCTTGGCAGTGTGTGTGGAATTCCCTTGTCCCCTATCCGTGGATAAAACAGAGACTGGTGCTCTTTGGCGCTGCCAAGCACTTGGTCACCACGATAAAAATTTAACAGTAAATGAAACTGACAGCCTACTTCACCAGCACCTGAACTTCGAGAGAAAGACAGAGCCACCAGAGTTCATTTTCCTCAGGGCAGGGTGGCAGCAGCACCTAATGAAAACCATGATGGACAGACATTTATGTCTAAGGCATCTGTAGCCTGTGCTCTGGTTCCAGGCTCACCACAGAACCAAGATCAATTTTCACATCCTTTCCACTGAATGGATGGGATGTGCAATGACTCCCATTCACAATAAGCATTCTCAAGGGCTCTGGGAATTGTGCTGGCCAGCACATTAGGAAAGAGGTGCTAACAAAAGCACATTTGGTTACCATCAATTTCCCTTGGTCCTCACACCTGCGACTAAGTGCAATGAAAGAGGAAGTCTTCCGTAAAACCCACGCGGTCTCCATTCATCGCCAGGCCAGCCATCAGAATGCAGCCATCAGGTGATTTCTTCACCAAACACTTTTGGAAAGTTGGTGGCACCACATCTAACTCCGGCCAGGAGTTATGGACCGAGCCACCAGGGGTGTAACCTCCTGCTTGGTTGTTTCTGCATGTTACCTTTTCCCTCTCCCATCCACCTGGCTCCTCCCATCTTTTATTGGGCTCCTTTGAGGAGCTGAATGCCCAAAGACCTCTTTCACAATGGACAGTTTCATTTTCATGTCCATCTTTAAAGGCTTGATCTCTGTCAAATGCTTAGATTAGAGCTAGTTTTAGATTCCCATGTAACAGAGACAAAGAATGAGGAAGAAAGAAGGTCAGTTAAACGCTAGATCACTAACTGGAAGGTTGGCCCAAAGGCATCTCAGAAATACAACAACAACAAAAAAGGCCTGGTGATTTGCTTTTGAAAACCCACAGCTTTGGAATCCTGATGAAATGCACTTCTGTGCTGAAATACATGAAATTGCCATGAGGTGGTTGGTGGAGAATCTGATGGGGGGTGTGGGTGGGTGAGTGAATGAGTGAAGAGTGAGTGAGTGAGTGAGTGAATGAATGAGTGAATGAGTGAGTGAGTGAATGAATGAGTGAGTGGGTGAATGAGTGAGGAGTGAGTGAGTGAATGAGTGAGTGAGTGAGTGAATGAGTGAGTGAGTGAGTGAATGAATGAGTGAGTGGGTGAATGAGTGAGTGAATGAGTGAGTGAGTGAATGAGTGAGTGACTGGCTGAATGAGCGAGTGACTGAATGAGTGAGGAGTGAGTGAGTGAGTGAATAAGTCAGTGAGTGAATGAGTGAGTGAGTGAGTGAGTGAGTGAGTGACTGAATGAGTGAGTGAGTGAATGAGTGCGTGAGTGAATGAGTGAGTGAATGACTGAATAAGTGAGTGACTGAATGAGTGAGGAGTGAGTGAGTGAATGAGTGAGTGAGTGACTGAATGAGTGAGTGACTGAATGAGTGAGTGAGTGACTGAATGAGTGAGTGAGTGAGGAGTGAGTGACTGAATGAGTGAGTGAGTGAATGAATGAGTGAGTGAGTGAATGAGTGACTGAATGAGTGAGTGAGTGACTGAATGAGTGAGGAGTGAGTGAGTGAGTGAGGAGTGAGTGAGTGAATGAATGAATGAGTGAATGAGTGAGGAATTAGTGAGCGAGTGAGCGAGTGACGCTGCCCCAGCTACTGTTCCGGTCTCAGGTGGCCTGGCAGTTACCAGAAGCTGATCCAGCACTAATGAAACAGCATTACCAACAAGTTGCCCATAAAGTTGATTTCCTCATGGTTAATAAGAATGATTTATTGCCTCTGAAAGAGTCCATGTAATGCAACCAAAAGTAAATTTAAGTAAAAGCATTCTATATGCTTATATACGTATAACTTAGGTAGGAAGGGGCCATTTGGACAGTTTGACATTAAAGGCAGAAGCCACAAGGTAACAGTTCTCATCACGTACATAGAAAACAGGGTTAAAAAGGAACCATGTCAAGCCCATCTTTCTGGAAATTCTGGTTCTATTTAGGATCTGAGCTGTCAATCTGTGAACAGAAAGGTATTTTGTCTTATGGCGTTTCCTGTCCAGACTTAAAAACAAATAAACAAAATGTGCCAATCCAGGCTTGCTCTCAGAGCATTTCCTTTTGCAGTCTAGAAAACAAATAACGGAGGCGCACCAGCATGTACGGCGCGTCAGACATCAGGCGGCACTTTATAGAGAGTCTGTACTTCATAAGTGTTATCTAATTTCATTTTTACAACCCGAGGGATTCTTTGACACAAGCATGTCTGGCTTCTTATCTTTAGCTCCTCCCTTTGTACCTGATTATGGCACACGGTTTACAATGTTCAGGAAAATAGAGTACAGTACAGCCTTCTTGACAATAAAATCACAATGATGATAATGTAACCTTTCATTGTGATTAAAAAAAAGGTATTTAACTCAAGTTCGGTGTTTTCCCTTCTTCTTAATACCAACTATTATGGCATAGTTTAATCTTAATACTTTTACATCTCCTGTAGTTTAAAAAAAAGGGGGTAGATTACCCTGAATCCATACTGATTCTATGTTACATTCTAATACCAAATTATTTATACAATGGCCTTTTCTGATGAAATGAGGGGGCAGAATAAATGGTGGCGGCTGGAGCCTTTGAGTAGTGTAGATTCTGTATAGTATGTTGCATTCCTTTTTTCTTTGCATAGATCCATTATAGCCTGTTCTGGACCCTTGAGTTTGAAGATTTAAAGCCTAATAAAATGATGGGCCTTTCTTCTCCTAAACAAATATTTGGCTTTTTATTTAACGGTGAAATTAAAAATTACTTGACATTATAGACAGGTTCAAGAAATGTTGAGGTAAATTTGTGGATCTAAGCTGCCTTGCTGGAGCCCTGATGACACTGTCAGGTAAGCATTGGCCTGCTATCCACAGGTCCGTGTTTCCAACATACCAGTTATTCTGAGGGAAAACGGTAAGATACCTGCTCCTCGAAAACTCTACATAGGGTTTCTAGTAGTTAGAATGTTCTCAAGGCAGTAGACTTGCTTTGGGTTGTCAGCTGCCTAATAGATTAAGAGAAATTAAGGCATTGGGGGTATATTCCTAATTTCTGAGCACAAACACCATGGAAAATCTCCACACTTAGTCCCTATTTGGAGACGGATTGAGATGTATGTCTTGATGCATTTCTCCAATTCCTCTCCACGATTTTCCCTTCAAAACCCATGGCGTCTCTTAACTCCCCAATGTTTATGAATGGTATCACCGTTTTCTAAATCTCTTAGGATAAAATCTTAGAACAGTACTTCCAAAAATGAATTCTATGAAATACTGAGAACTGTGATATACTAATAAGGTTCTCACAAACAAAGATTCACTTTAAAGAAAGGTAGATTAAAGAATTTCAGAAGAGATGGGAAAACTTGCTTTTAGTTGTAGGGTAGCTAAGGCAAATGGAAGAAATGATGAAGTCAAAGAGATAAACAGAAAATTTCAAAGGGCAGTTCGAGCAAAGTCAAATATTATCATGAAATGCACAAAAACCTAGAGTTAGAAAACCAAAGAAGGAAGAACCCATTCAGCATGTCTTAAACTGAAAGAACTCAAGAAAAAAAAATCAAGCCTTGAGTTGCAACACTGAAAAAGTCTATGAGCGAAATACTGAATGATGCAAGAAGCATCTAAAGAACATTTAAGGAATACACAGAGACACTGTACCAAAAAGAACTAGGCAACATCCCATCATTTCAAGAGGTAGCATATGATCAAGAACGGATGGTACTGAGGGAAGAAGTCCAAGCTGCAATGAAAGCATTAGCCAAAAAACAGAGCTCCAGGGATTGATGGAATTCCCGTTGAAGTGTTTCAACAAGCTGATGAAGCTCCTGAAAGCACTTACTTGTCTAGGCTGGATATTTGGAAGACCAACTGACTAGAAGAGATCCACATTTGTACCCACTCTAAAGAAAGGTGACTCAAGAGAATACTCAAATTATATAACAATATCATTGATATCACATGCAAGTAACATTTTTCTGCAGATCATCCGACAACGGTTGCCGCAGTACATGGTCAGGGAACTGCCAGAGGTTCAGGCTGGATTCAGAAGAGGATGTTGAACAGGAGATAAGATTGCTGATGTCACATGGATCTTGGCTGAAAACAGAGAAGATCAGAAAGATGTTTACTTGTGTTTTGTGAACTATGCTAAGGCATTCGACTGTGTGGATCATCACAAACTGTGGATAGATTTGGGAAGAATGGGAATTCCAGAACACTTCATTGTGCTCATCAGAACCTGTCCACGGATCAAGAGGCAGTTGTGCAAACAGAACAAGGGAATACTCTAGGGTTTAAAATCAGGAAAGGGGTGTGACCGGGTTGGATCCTCTCACCATGCTTATTCAATCTGTATGCTGAGCAAATCATCAGAGAAGCTGCATTATATGAAGAAGAATGCAGCATCAGGATGGGAGGAAGGCTTCTTAACAACCTGCAGCATGCAGATGACACAACCTTGCTTGCTGAAAGTGAGGAGGCCTAGACGAAGGTCAAGGATGGCAGTCTTCAGTGTGGATTACAACTCAATGCAAAGAAAACCAAAATCCTCACAAATGAACCAGTCGGCAAACTCATAATAAACTGAGACAAGATTGAAGTTGTTAAGGATTTTGTCTTCTTTGAATCCACAAGAAGAGCCCTATAGAGTAGTGGTTTTGCATTGGGCTACTATCTGCAAGGTCAGCAGTTCAAAGCCACCAGCCATTCCTTGGGTGAAAGATGAAGCTCTCTACTCCCATAAAGTTACAGTCTCAGAAACCCACAGGGGCAGTTCTACCCTGTCCTATAGGGTCACTATAAGTCAGAGTTGACTAGATTGCAGTCAGGTTTGTATTGTTTTGGGGTGTTTGGGGGGGGGGGGCGGGGTTTGGGGGATTGCATCCACAAGTAATGTTCATGGAAGCAGCAGTCAAGAGATCAAATGATGCATTGTACTGGGTAAATCTGCTGCATACGACCTCTTTACGTTTTTGAAAAGCAAGGAAGTTACTTTGAGGACTAAGGTGTGCACCTGACATAAGCGATGGTATTTTCTAGTGTCTCATATGTTTGTGAAAGTTGGGCATTGAATAAGGAAGACCAGAGGAAAATCAATGCATTTGAACTATGGTGTTAGCAAAGAATATTGAAAGTTGCAAGGACTGCTAAAAAAAAAAACCCAAACTGATCTGTCCTGGACGAAGTACAGCCAAAACGTTCCTTACGGTCAAGGATGTTAAATTAAGACTGCATCTCATGTACTTTGGACATGTTATCAGGAGAGACCAGTCCTTGGAAAAGGGCATCATCCTTGGTCAACTCGAGGAGATAGGGGGAACCAATCACAACGATCTACCTATAACCCCCTCCCAAGGGGATAGACAACAGAAAAGTGGGTGAAGGGAGACATTGGACAGTGTAAGACATGACAAAATAATAATAATTTCTAAAGTATCAAGGGCCCATGAAGGAGGGAGGGTGGGGGGTGGATGGGGAAAAAATGAGGAGCTGATACCAAGGGCTCAAGTAGAAAGAAAATGCTCTGAAAATGATGACAGCAACAAATATACAAATGTGTTTGACACAATCGATGGATGGATGCATCAGGATAAGAGTTGTACAAGCCCCCAATAAAATGATTTTTTTTTTAAATCGGAGGGGCAGCAAAAAAGAGGAAGGCCCTGTATGACATGGATACAGTGGTTTCAACAACGGTCTCAAACATTAGAACAATTGAGAGGCTAGCACAGGGTCAGACAGTGCTCTTTCTGTTGTACATTAGGTTGCTATGAGTTGAAACAACAACAACAGATTCAAGAAAAGTTCAGTACACAGGTTGAACTTCTGGTGACAGCCAAGTAGCTCCTGATAGATCAGTCTTTCTGCAAATTCTCCAGAAAATATAAACAACTACCTGCTGGAGAATGAGCAAAAGCAGTCAGACATTGAAGGGCCAAGAGCAGTCCCTAGGCTGCTTCCAGTAGAGTGGCTAAAAATCAAGTAGAAACTCACACTTTTGCTAATTTGAAGACCCCAAAGATACAGTTCTGGGGGCCCCAACAGCTAGGAAAACACGTGGATCTCTCAGAAAGGAGTAGACCCCAAAGCAGAAAGCCCACATTCAGTGTATAAACTCTAAGTTTCTGGCTAACCTCTGAGCCACATATGTCTTCATGCAGCCCAGCTCAGATGGACAGAAATTAGCTGAGATTTTAGCTGATGCCCTCCCCAGAGAAAATGGTGTTCGCAGTTGGAGTTCAGTCATGTTACCTCTCTACTAAAGGAAAAACTAAACACTCTTTAAAGGCAGGCCATAGATTCCAGAGTTTAATTCACAAAGTCCAGGATGCAATCCAAAAAGTATTCAACATGCAAAGAAATAGGCAAAGCTGACGCTTGCTCAAGCGAAAAGACCATTTACAGAGGCCAACTTCTAGATGACCTAGATATTAAAATTAGAAGTCAAGAATTTTAAAGCAGCTATTATAACTATGCTCAATGGTACAGGGCATGACACAAAAATCTCAACAGAAAGCTAGAAGCTATTAAAATCTGGAACTGAAAAATATAGTATCTTAATATAGGTATCTTTACTGCAGCACTTGAAAACATGGTCGCATAGGTATAGGATACATCTCTAAGCGCAATTTCCCACTTCTTTGATCACATTGAGAACTACCAGTCTGTCTATCAGCCTACTTCACAATAAAAACATCTCTGTGAAACATAATTGGAGAAATACAACGGTAAGATACTCAAGGTATCTTCAGTTAGATTGTAAACAAACACGTCATTGATCAATCTGGTACTGAGTCAATATTCTGTAGAGCAGATACGAATTCTGAATTATAAGGCAGAAACAAACATGCCTACAGTGCTTGCTGGAGGCACAGTAGGTTAAGTGTTGGACTGTAACCACAAGGTTGACAGTTCAAACTCAGCCGCTACTCCTCAGGAGAAAGATGAGGCTATCTACTCTCATAAGGATCTGGTGTCTCAGAGCCCCTAAGGAGCAGTTCTACTCTGTCCTGTAGGGTTACGATGAGTCAGCATTGACTCCATGGCAGGGAGTTTGGGTTCTTGTGTGGCTATGTGCGAGGCAGGAATATTTCATAAAATAGGTTTTCGTGTTCTTCACTTAGTATTAAACATTTTATGAATAAGAAACAGAGGTGATCTAAAGTTAATTTATTTGCTTAAAAGTCATGCAATGAACAAGTGCCAACCAGGATGTAAACTCAACTTCCTCAGACTTCAAAGCCCACATTCTTTATTCTATTTATCCCTTCTTACTCAACTGTGGACCAGCAGCACCAGCACTGCCCGAAAGCTTGTTGGAGATAGAGTCTCAGGCCCTGGCACAGACCTATCAACCATAATCTGCATTTTTAACAAGATGCTCATTTAATCTGCATGCACTTTGACGTTTGAGAAGCCTGGTTCTATACCAGTGGCTCTCATTCTCCAAATGTAATTCCTGGACCAACAGCAGCCGCATCACCTGGGGACTTGTTAGAAATGCAAATTCTTGGGCCCAATCCCAGAACTACTGAATCAGAAAATCTGTGTTTTAACAAGCTCCCCAGGTGACTCTGCTGCACACTCAGATTTGAGAACCACTGGCCTATACCAGGCTGCCTCACATTAAACTACAACTTCAAGAACCTGCCCTGGTTGTAAGAGGAGTGAGCAAAAGTTGGATCTGGCCACAAATAAAACCAAGACCCCAAAGGGTAACCTTTCAAGTAAGAGCCCATGTGAAGGAAAGCGAAGAAGAGCATATAGTTTTACAGAGAGACGTAAAACAATGACTAGTCTAAATATGGAGGAAATGCCAATATTTATAAATTAGCATACCACTGAATACAATTCAGATTACTATCTAAATGAGAAGGAGCTTGATAAAGAAAATTTTAAATAAATATAAAAGAATAAACCATCACAAGTAGCTAACAGACTTTTTTAAAAAAAGCAAATAAGGAGAGTAACACCACTAATAATTAAGACAGTATACAGTTAGCAATAAATAAAACACAACAAGTTGTAACTAGATCAATGGAACCAACGGCTTATTATTTGTCTTCTAATGTAGTAAACAAGGAACCCTGGCACAATGGATTAAGCATTGGGCTACTAACCACAAGATCGGCAGTTCGAATCCACCAAGTGCTGCATGGGAGGGTGACATGTGAGGCTGTCTGCTCCTGTAAAGATTTACAGCCTCAGTAACCCACAGGGACAGTTCTACTCTGTCCTTGGTGTTACTATGAGTCTGAATTGGCTCAATGGCAGTGAGTTTGGGGTTTTTGTTTTGTTTTGTTTAAATCTGGCAATTAGTAATTTACAGAAAGAGAAGCTTTTCAAACAATGCATGCCATCCCCCGGGACATTCCAGGATGTCTCCCTTTGGGATCAAACCCTGTTGTTGTAAATCAACATGTAGTGAGTTTATATTGTGCGTGGAAAGAAAAAAAATACTGAAAATCACCGCCCCCAAATTAATGTCATTTCATTTATGATTAAAAGTACACCTTGAATTCGTGGGGAAAATATAATCAATGATGTGTATTGGGGCAATGGTTAGCGGTTTGTGGGGAGGAAATAAACTACAGCATCCATCAAAATTTACACCACCAAGGAGCAGCTGGTGGGTTTGAACTACAGACCTTCGGTTAGCAGAAGAGTACGTGACCACTGAGCCACCAGGGCTCCCCCTCCCATCACTACCACCGCCAATTAGGGCTATTTATTATAGAGACGATCCATTCAAAGACAGTTAATGGACAAACACTGAATTAAATGGTACCAGGGGCAAAATTCGGAAAGCTAAGTCATGTACTCTGGTGACATAAAAGAGTGTAAGAAGAAGTGTAGGCGGAAAGCCTTGGTTTAGCGGCTGGACAGATGGAGTTAATGATAACTCCTCTGACGTCCAGTTTCCCCAACTGTGAAGTGGTGGAAATAACCCCTTAGTAGCTCTGTTGTTTAGGAGCTCTCCTAGCGCAGTGGTTAAAGCATCTGGCTACCACTCAGTCAGCTGCTCCTAGGGGAAAGCTGTGGCCGACTGCTTGATCAAGGTGAGGGTCTTGGAAGCCCTGTGGGGCTATGAGTCAGAACCACCTTCAGCTGGTGCGCGGCTATCAAAAAGTATAGCGTCTGGGGTCTTAAAGGCTTGAAGGTAATCAAGCGGCCATCAAGCTCAGAAGCAACAAAGCCCACATG
>NW_022111358.1:34664965-34679397 GCF_000313985.2 Echinops telfairi | reverse complement strand
AAAAAAAAAAAAAGAACCACCTTCAGCAACAATGGATTTGGTTTGTGTTTAGCCTGGTGGTGGTGGTGATCCAATGAGATTCAATGTTGGTGATTTGTGGTTAGGAATCTGGCTATCACTCATGACCGCAGCCATGGAGGTGGCGGGTAGGGGGTGCGGGCAGTGCCTGGCCTCAAAGAAAACGCATTTTGGAGTAATTTGGACTCCGGGTGGCCGTCCTGGCTTTGCTCCTTAGAATCTTGTCGTCTCTGGCAAGTTATCTAGTATCCCTGAGACTCAGAACTAGGAATACTTACTGCACACAAGTTTATGCGTGGATTAAATCACACGGTTTATATTTAGCTCCTACTCCAGTGGCTAGCATGTAGGTGGTATTTCATACAAACAGTTTGCGACAGCATGTGTTTCCTACATGCAAATTACTTCACATGCCATTGGTATATAGGGAGATTGACATAACACGGAATTCTTATTGGTTCCTATGCAATTATTTTCCGCCATGCTAATGTTCGGAAGTGATCAAGGGCAAACTCTCACAGTCACTACCTCTTACCCTACATGAAAGTCTTCAAGGGGGAAAAAATGAAAATATACAAATCTAGAGATTCTGCTGTGACTGACTTAGCGACTGTAAGAACCACTGTGGCATTCTTGGTGGTGCCCAGGGTTGGGCATTGAGCTGCTAACCAAAGCTCAGCACCTCGAACCCCCCAGTTGCTCTGAGGGAAAAGGATGGGGCTCTCGATGAGGCTGTCTCCTCCCATCAAGAGTTACCGTCTCGGAAATCCTCCAAAGGGTTGCTGCGCGTTGGGATAGACTTGATGGCAGTGGGTTGGGTGAAGTCCCTGGGTGGGGCAAACAGTTAACAGGATGGGCTGCTACCCCAAAGGTGGGAGGTTGGAGTCCCCCGAGAGGCACCTTGGAAAAGAGGCCTGGTGGGCTACTTCTGAAAAACCAGCCATTTAAAGAGCGGCGGAGCACAGTTGCCATAATTTGGGCTTTTCCAGAATTTGGACACTTGTAGAAGTAACTCCCTGTCAACTGGTGATGGTGGTGGAGGAATCCCTGCGCTGTCCTCATACTGAGCTTTCTGGAGAAGTTGACAGTGCAGAGGAGAAAGCGGTGAAGGTAGTTCCCGGTGCCCTTGAAGGATGGATGCACAAGGAGACCCCACACAAAAATAAACTCAACTGTCATCAAGTTGATACCAATCCGAGTGACCCGATAGGACACAGGAGAACTACCTCTGTGGATTTCCGAGACTGTAACTCTTTCAGGGACTAGAAAACCTCGTCCTTCTCCTGAGCAGCAGCTGGCGGTTTTGACTCACTATGCCACCGGGGCTCCTCCCGTGAAGCAGGCTACTCCTTACTCAGAGGTTTGCTTTTGATGAGACCTGTCCTGAGAATGCTCTTCCTGTTCCGCCTCTCAAAGAAGTCAGCGGGAGTCCAGTGATTTAAGGCTGTGATGTGCAGTGTGTGAGGCGTGGAGGATGAAACACCCCCAAATGATCGCTCTCCAGTCACTCCGGACTCACAGTGACCCCTCAGGGCAGAGTAGACCCGCCTTACAGGGTTTCCAAGTTTGTCATCAGAATGGAAGCAGACTACCCACCCGTCTTTCTCCCACGGAGCAGCGGGAGGGTTCACACTGCGAACCTGCCCCACCAGGGCTCCATCTGTGGAGGGCTAGTGGGCTAATGTTTTATTAGTTCTGATATTGTGGGGGGCTATGATTGGGTTACAAAATCGCATCTGTTTTTGAGCGGCCTCACCGCAGCCCTGTTTTTTCCCCAGCAGCCTTGTTACTTCAAGTGCTTCGGTTTGCAGACGATGACCTAGATGGTGTTATCAGATACATCTGCATCTGCTTCCTTCCCCTCGTAGGTGCTCGTGGCAAACACAACAATATCAAGCAATAGCCAAGTACAATCAGGAAGGTAATAGCTCATAATTAGTGCACACGTCTTACACTTATTAACGCATTTAATTCTCCCAATCACCTCCGCAGTAGGTACTGCTATTACACCTATTTCCACCATCAAGGAGAGCAGGGACTCGGTAGATGGAAGTAATAGGCCCCAATATCACAGAGCTAGAAAGTGATGGAGTCAGAATGGAAACTCCGTGCTTTCTCGATGCAATTAAACACACACACGTATTGTTCTGTTTGTTGTCGGTAGCATCAGTGGGATTAAACTTCCAGGCTCTGTGTTATTAGGGAGCCTAAGTAAGGGAAAGCTGTTAGTAATTCACATTTGCACTTATTTACACTTCACAAGCTCACGTTTCATTCCAAGAAATTAGGCTCATCAATTATTTGCATTTGGTAACATGTTAATTATACAAATAATTAGCCTTGAGACTAGACGTGAACATGAAAGTATAATGAATAGTTGTGCTAATTGCTCTTTTCTGTTATGGACAGTGGTTGAACTGTAATAGGAACAGCTCCATGGTTAGATTACTACATCTTCACTTTCATTTCATGGAAAAGTTCAAATCAAAGACAAGAAATAGATTTCCTCTCTCATGTCAACACTAACTCATTGATTATGGCTGTTGAGAAGCATTTTGGAGCCAGTGGAGCTCTGGTGGTGTGATGGTAACTCATTGGGCTTCTAACCACCAGGTCAACAGTTCGAAGCCACCAGCTGCTCCTTGGGAGACAGGTTTTCTACTCCTATAAAGAGTTACTGTCCCAGATACCCAGAGGGGCAGTTGTACTCTGCCCAAAAGGGTTGATGTGAAACAGAATTGACTCGATGGCAGTGAGTTCTTTGTTGTTGTTGTTATTTGTTTGTTTGTTTGTTTGTGACACGAGGATGCCAAAAGAAAGGGTTCATGATTGATGAGTCCATTTGTCGTTGGGGAGAGTGTGGGTTGGCAGCTGGTGGCCAGGTAGCTACCATTTCAGACTTGAGTGTTAAGCAGAAAATTTACCTTAACCTAATAGGATACTGTGAAATTACCTAGGAATCATAAGCATCACCTAGGGCAGGGGTCCTCAAACTATGGCCCATGGGCCACATGCGGCCCGCTGAGGACATTTATCTGGCCCGCTGGGTGTTTTTGCCCCCCCCTTTTTTACTTCAGAATAAGCTATGTGCAGTGTGCATAGAAATTTATTCATAGTTTTTTAAACTATAGTCCGGCCCTCCAACGGGTCTGAGGGACAGTGAACTGGCCCCCTGTTTAATAAGTTTGAGGACCCCTGCTCTAGGGATCTTGTTAAATGTAGATTCTGATTCAGCGGATGTGGCATAGGAAGGCAGTATCCGCAGCAAGCGTATAAATGGGGGCAGCTGATAGGGCCATCTCTTTGGAGAGGAGGCCTCAACTTTTTCCAGCCGTGGGTAGATGATGATGAATCGATCACTTGCTATCACAAGAAAGAGGAAACGCAAAACAGAAGCATGTACAAGGGAAGAATTTAGTGTGGCCGGAATAAGAAACAAGGGCAGGCCCTGGTAGGGAGGGGCCTGGAAACACCAGATTCGCGCTGGCCTACAAGGTTCCTGGAGGTGTATCTACAGGATGGTTAGAGTTGTGAACACTGAAATCAAAACAACAGATGTCTACACCACCGGAAGTTGAAAAATACTCATGGGCACTGAGAATCGCCAAGAGGGTGGGACCCGTGTTGTTGCTGCGAGGTGCCCTCGGGTCATCTCTCACCCATCGCAACCCAGTGGACAACAGAAGGAAACGCTGCCCGGTCCTGCGCCATCCGCAATTATTCTCGTGTTTGGGCCCCTGGTTGTAACCGCCGTGTTGCAGGTCCTTCTCCAGACACTGATGTCTCCCAACAACATGTCCACAGTACATGAGATCGAGTCTCACCCTCCTCGCCTCTAACGCGCATTCTGGTTGGACTTCTTCCAAGACAGATTCGCTGGTCCTTTCGGCAGTCCGTGGTCCTTTCGGTATCTTTCGCCAGCACCAGAATTCAAATGCATGGCCTCTTCTTTCGGTCTGTGGGACAGCGGTGGCTTGAGTATGGCTGGAAGCTTTGTTACTGGTCTCTCAAATCCAAGCAGGGTCAGTCCCAGGGAACAGGTTTCAGCAGAGCTCCCAGACTAATGAGGCAAGAATAGGCTGCCTACTTCTGAGGACGGAGCCACTGACAACCTGACGAAGCGCATCAAAACATGGACCCGTCGTTTGCAAACATTCCATCTCGGGCGACTAGAGCTCATGGGATTAGTATTCTGTGGACGAACGCTCAATGAAACAATAGGAGCCAGGAGGAGAGAGGAAACTAGCCCCTTCCTCTCGTGCCCTGAGTTCCAGGGAATGGGTCATCTTCTCGGCCCTTCTCCTGTCCCTTCCACTAGGTGCTGGCCCTTAGCTGGCCTTTCCTCCTCCGAAGCAAGGATGGGCTTGTGGAAAACACCTCTCCCCTCTGAGTCCTTCTTTCCAGGGGAAAGAACAGCCCTGAGCAGAACACTGCAGTCTCTCCCCACTCTCCAGTGTACTCCTCTCGGGGAGGACCGACCACCGTATGGTTTGAACTTCGAATATGGAACTGGGCGTGTTCTGCTCAGCCATCCCCGCCTCTTTCTCTTGTGATCTTCCTTCTGCAGCAAGCCAGCCAGCAGTCTGATCCTCTGCATTCCAATTTCTAGAAGCAAGTTCTCTTCTGCCCATCATGGGAAGGCCTGAGGTTACCCAACTATATGCACTGCTGCGTGGGGCATTAGGTAAGGCTACATCTCGGCCACAGGGATGTAAAATGAAATGACCCAAACAAGGTGTCGATCGGTGTCCTGCCTCATAAACCTCCAGTCAGGTAGATGAAGTCAACCTGGGACCCTGGCTAGCAGGGCGGCTCGGCCATCTTCTACAAGTGGCTCCCGGGGCTGCCATTTCTGGACGAAAGGAAGGTAAAAGATGAGTCCAAGGCCTTGGTGAGAAACGTCTTAGGCACATGGCCAAACCCAGCCTCAAGGAAGGCTGGGAAAAGTTGTCGCTACTTGGCTGGTCACGTGATCCAAATGAAATGGAGACTGGCATAGGGCTGGTGGCCAGCAGTCTGCATCACAGTGGATCAGTCCAGTGCTGGAGTTCAGAAGCAGGAAATCCACTGTCGTTGTACCTCTAGGCACATTCTCCAATGGTTTTATCAGGAATAAAGCTACCATTTTTATCTCATCTGTGTCTCCTGTGCATTCCTCCATCATGTCAGAACTCAGACCAGCAAAAGAGCCGTATTCTTCCTTGACACCCTAAGAGGCTGATAGCAGGGATTTCATGAGAGTAATGACCAGATAGTGGTGTGATGCCCACAGAGTACACTCAATGTTACTGGTCAACGGACCAACTGGATAATCTTGGAGGGACCTATACTATTGTTGCAGGGAGCTGCTGACCCCTCACCTTCCTCTCAACCCAGTCGAACTGGTCTCACCTCCCAAGCTTAGTTCCTGCCCCAATGAAAATTTACCATACATACTCGAGTATAAGCCAACCCGAATATCAGTCAAGGCACCTAATTTTACCACAAAAACTGCATTAAAAATGTGCTGAAAAAACTTGGCTTATACACGAGTCTATATGGTACCACCATTTCAGTGACCTGTCATCTGATGTCCTGAATCCCAGACACACTGCCCATCCTGTCCTCAGCTTGCTAGTGCCCTATGGCCAATGTCCAGCCTGGACACCTTTGCTCTGCCTTGAACTCTACATTCTTTGAGTGTTCTTGGTAAACCTAGCTGCTCACCAGCCTGGTGTGACTGTGGCTCTGGTTCCTGCCACTTGTTCAAAGACAGAGGTCCCTGTGCACTTCATTCTGAGGAGCTGGGATCACACATGCCTGATAAACACTCTTCCATCTTTCCAGGTTGTGGTGGCTTCCACGTGAGATTCCGGAATTCTGCTTGGAAGATATGAGCAAGCAGTCTCTAAATTTAGCATCCTTTCATTATCCCCATGGAGGGGGAAGAACTTAGAATGACATGTGTAGAGCCGCATTTCCAAGGAGCTTTAATTGATGGCACAACATCGAGTGGGCTCACACAACAGCCTAGAAGAACCCTCTAAATTTTTAGGGGTCATCAGGCTCTGTTGGGTCATTCAACCAGAAGGCAATGCTGGTGAGAAGAAGTGAAGCAGAGTGGGTGGGCAAAACCGGGCAGGCCAGCTCTAATGGGAATAGGAGGAAGGCAGGGTGAAAACCCTAGAAGATGAAATACTTCCCCTGTGAATCAACTGTTGTGACCCGGAAAGGGGATTCAAGACTCATTGCAGAGTGTGGAGCAAAACCTCTGGTCCTCCAAAGGCCAACTGATCTTTGGAAATTGTTAGGAAGGATAAGGGGAAACCTACCAAGAGAGTGCCCCTCTTACCTATGCTCCAGACACTGATTAGGATGCACAGGTCTGTCTGGTTGATGCATTTCGAAATAGAGCTGTGGCGTTCATGGGGCATTTCAAGTGGTCAAATGCTTCTGTAGGAGCCTGGGTGGAGGGGCTGTAGGCTGTGAGGAGATAGGCCACTGTCTATAGAGAGTCATAAAAGACACAGATAATGTGAACATAGACCCAAACCCAATTTATCAAAACGAGATAAATCCGTGTCCTAGGACTGTCCTAACAGATCATCACAAAGCCGCATACTCAGAGCAGATCTTGATTGCCTCCATTCTGGAGTCTGAGTGTCTAAAGCTCTCTCAGAAGTCTCCCGAGGAAGAGGCTTTCGTATCCCTTCCAGCTTCTGGTAGCCCTAGGTATTCCTTGGCCTGAAAACACATTTTTACTTGGCTGTCCTTCCTCTGTCGGTCTCTCTGTGTCTTCTCCCCTCTTGTATAAGGGCCATGACTCAGTGTGGATAAGGGTCCAGTCTACTCACGGAGGGCCTCCTAGAACCCTAATTGATAAGATCATCAAAGACCCTATTTCCAAACAAGGTCACGTTCATGGATCTCAGAGGTTAGGGCTTCAATATATCTTTGGTGGGGAACCCAATTCAGCCCATCAGAGAGGTACCCAAGCTATTCTGAAGATTTCAGGCAGGGGAAGAAAGAAAAAGGGGGGTTGCAAAATGCATGGAACTTATTACCTCCCCTCCACCCCCCACACCCCGCCACACAGACGATGCATACGCTGAAAATAGAAATCGTTTCAAACACTGCTTACATAATGTGGTGGCGGCTGGAACGCTCTTAGGTTACAGAGGGGACTCTGCTGGCTGCAGACGAGTTATCAGGGAAGCCAACTGCATCTTCCTCATGCGATGTCCCAGCCTCACCCTCAGCATGAGTGGGAACGAGTCTGCGTGGGAGCACACAGGACAATCTTAGTAACAATTTAAAAAACGATGGCCTAGATCCATGTACAGCTTGTCATATTACCTGGTGCCTACCTTGGATCAGGCACTGCAATAGGTACTTGTATATATGCTTTACTTCTTACGATACTGGCAGATGGAATAATTATCCCCATTTTGTGAGCTAGGTTCAGTAATTGACTCACATCACCCTTAAACCTGATCCATGGCTCTGGGGTCAATGTCCACCCATTGGACAGAGGAGAAAAACCCCACGTGGTTCTCCAAGGCTGAACTCCGTGCAAAAGCAGACCACCGCAGCTTTCTCTCTCTGAGCAACTGATGGGTTTCAATGGTCAGTCTTTCATTGGGCAGACAGCACTTAACCACTGCACCACCAACACCCCGTCAAGGTCACCCACAGCCAGGAAATGGGGGAGTTGAGACTTGAAGCCCAGGTACACTCCCGATCAGGGCCACACAGCCACTCCTCACCCCATGCCTTAGGTGTCTCTGTGGTTGAAGCCTGATTTTGAGATCTGAGACTACCCGCCCAAATTCCAAAATCGGTGCTTTGGTCCTTTGCTTATCGCTGACTTAAATAATCTCAGTCGCATGTCTGTTCCTATTCCTCAGAAGTCTGCAGCCCCCTGCAGGAGGGAAGGGGCCTTAATTCCAGGCAGGGCGGAGGCAAGGAGGCCGAGCCTATTGGAGCTCAGGCAGTTCTCAGGCATCCTTCCTGTGATTCTCACACCAGCCAGTTTCATACTCCTTTTGGAGTTGAGGAGACTTGAGTCGCCGACAGATGTCGCGGGGTGCCCAAGAACCCGCCAAGAACCCAAAGGCAACAGGCCTCCATGTGAAGCACATTGGTCCCTAATCAAAGCTGCTTCCCTGGGAGGGAGGCCATTCCAGTTCTGGTGTGGCCACCCCCCACCTCCAACGCCTCATCATCCCATCATCTCCTAATCACATGACAGGTTTCGGGGTCCTCCCCATTGCCCCGAACTCTAGAGGGGTCTCTGCCTTTCCTTTGCTAAATCAGCTGCTAGGGGGTGCTGAGGAGTCCCTGACTGCCTGGAAATTTCGGATGGAATTGTGTCTGTTGCATCCATTCTAATTTGCCTCACCCAGCGGGCCCGTCTTTAACAAGACAGATGGCTGTTAAGAAGCTTTGGCTTCTTCGAACTCAGGCTTTCTCCTCCTGGGCATCCTGACACCTGAGCAGGAGCCGTCTTGGCTGCGGGAGATGTTTTGTACGTGAGGGAGGTTTGCGTGCATCCCTATAGCTCAGCTCGCGAGATTCCCAGTAGCTCGGGGGGTCCCCGCACCAAGGGTGGCAGCCAAAACTGTCCCTGACGTTGTCACAGGGTGAGTGGGTGGGTGGAGGTAGGGACAGGACATCTCCCCCAACTGAGAACCACTGCTCTCATGCCAGGGATACCCGCCCATGGATACCCGGCTCTCGGTGCCTTTGGATCTCAAGACCAACAAGTCAATTCCAGGCCTCCCTGCAGCCGTGAGAGTGACACCTGTGGGTGAGTTAGGGTCTTCTCACGGGGGGAGGGGAGGCAGCACCCAGCTTGCTGGCCCGTGCTGACTGACTGGAGGCCCTAGGAGACGGTAAAAATGCAGAGCTTTCAGCGTGCAGATGGCTCGCGCGGCTTAATTACCAGCTAAAGCATCCCCTCCCTCTCCGCCCTCCACCGCCCGCAGA
Source organism: Echinops telfairi (assembly GCF_000313985.2). Lineage (NCBI taxonomy): Eukaryota > Metazoa > Chordata > Mammalia > Afrosoricida > Tenrecidae > Echinops > Echinops telfairi. Next base: position 34,670,412 of record NW_022111358.1, on the reverse strand, counting down.
AGCGGTGGAGGCATCAGCAATGGGGAGCGGGTGCCCTTTCCCGCATCCTTACCGCACACTAATTATTTTATTCTAAAGAGACAAAGTAGAGAGAATGTAACATGTGATTCTGACGACACTTTTTTTTTTTTTATTAAACTGTCTGCTTTTCCTAGTGACTAGCGCACAGCCACGGGTTGCTAAGCAACTGGGAAACAGCAGACTCCTGTACTGGCCGTGCTGGTTTCGGAAATGAGCCATAAAAGGAATTCCCCAGTGAGAAGGGATCCCATACCATTGCCTGGTTGCCATGGACACCATACATAAGTGATGGATCCCAGGTTACAGGCCCCACGTAAGAAAAAAATAATGTTGCCTCTGCCGAAGGCCTGAGGGGTATGAGAAAGGTACCGAGCCTTCTGCCCCCTACCAGATGCTTGGGCACGCCCAGCCCCAGCCCCTTCCCCACGTGCTCGCCTAGAGAGAGGGAGGGCTGAATCTAAGCGACCGAGGGGACCACGCCATCCAATTTCAGCTCTGCTCTTATTTAACATGGTCTCCTCTTTGTTCCTGTCTTGGAAGGGAGTCGTGAAATCCAGAGAGCAAAATTTTAAGCAAGAAAAGTGGCCCCGGGTGGCAGACAGCCTGACTGTCTCTCTATTTGGGGGGCACACACAGAGCCAAGGTCAGGTGAAGGGGTACTTCTCACAGGGCCTCCTGGAATTTTGCAGAGCAAGAGAGATTCGCCAAGGGCGGGGTGTGTGTGTGTGTGTGTGTGTGTAGACAACAGCCATGACTCCACAATGAAATTGGCATGTCATGCAAGCAAGGCGTACCATAGGCCACCGCAATTCCATCAGAAATTAGAAACAGACTTCAGATAATGGGAGTGAAGAAAAAATGGGAGGGAAAGATCCGAGTGTGGAGCCTAAAGTGCAGAGATGCGCCGGCTGCACTGGGCTTCGCCACAGACAACAGGGGGACAGATGTGGCAGCCTTAGCCATGTCTTCATGGACAGGAACCTTGGGACCAACGAGCACCGACAAGGACACTGGGCCCAAAGAGTGGGGCAGCAGTTTGCTCAAGGTCACAGAAGACAAACATTCCTGAATGGCTTTCTATAAAGGATGACTCTGCATTCTTAACACAGCTGCATAATAAACGATCCCAGAACTTAACAGCGTTCAACAACAAACATTTATGATGGTGGAGCAGGCATCCAGGAGCAGCATAATTGGGCTTCTCTGACTTGGGGGGTCTTTCACCAGGCACCATGAAAGTGCCGAAAGGCTGTGGTCATCTTAAGACGCCATTGAGGGATGATCCGTGGGAACTGCCGTCCCAGTTCACTCAGGTGGCTGCTGGCACGTCTCAGGTCCCCAGAGCTGTTGGCTAAAGACCTCAGTTGAGTCTGGTGTGTCAGCTCACAACATGGTAGCTGGTTTCTATCGTGGCCAAGGAGCCAGAGAGAGCGCTCAAGTCAGAAGGAGCCACCGTCTTTTATCAACCGCAGCTCAGCAGTGACATCTTTTCATTTTTGCAGTCTTTTAAAAATGAGACACAACTCACTAGGTCCAGCCACCCTCAAGGACAGGGAGGCCGTGAACCCCAGGAAGCAAGAATTATTGGTGGCCAGAAGTTGCCGAACACAATACAGAGACTTACCTCCTTACATCCTTCAGAATGGCAACCATGAGCTGGAGAGAGTGGGAGTTGGGGCTGAGCTCCTCATGGTGCATGGAGGGTGGCAGAGCAATGTTCATGGAGTCTAGCAATGGGCAGGGGTGTTGTTGTTATGGTTAGATGCCCTCGAGTTGGTACCGACTCTCAGTGAACCCTGTGTACAATAGAAAAAACCCTGCCCGGTGCCTGGACCATCCTCTCAATGGTTATGTTGGAGCCTATTGTCAACCACTGTGTCAATGCATCTCATGGAGGGGTCCTCTGTTTCACTGACCTTACACTTTACCAAGCATGATCTCCCTTTCCAAGGACCGAGCTCCGATCTCTTCTAATAACGTATCCAAAGTATGTGAGATGAAGTGTCACCATCCTCGCTTCTGAGGACTAATCTGCCTGTACTTCCTCTAAGATAGAATAGCTCCTTCTCCTGGCCGTCCACAGTCCTTTCAAGATTCTTCCCCTACACTAATTCAAATGCATCCGGTTGTCTGCCGTCTTCCCTATTGGATGTCTAACTTTCACGTGTGCATGAGGCAACTGGAAACACCGTGGCTTGGATCAGGAGCACCTTAGTCCTCAAAGTGACACCCTTGTTCTTCAACACTTTACAGAGATCTTAGGGGGCAGATTTGCCCGATGCAATATGCCGTTTAATTCCTTGTGACTGCTGCATCCAGGAACATAGATTGAGGAGCCAAGCACACTGAAAAACTTGACAACGCAATGTAAAAAACCCAAAATCCTCACAACTGGACCAAGAGACAACCTCATGATAAACATGATAAAGCAGAGGAGAGATGGATGGTGTCAAGAAAAGGCAGCTGGGGAAGCCAGAGGAAGAAGAGAGTACAGATCAATGTGACGGGACGGGGGGAGGGGGGAGACAATGGGGAAAGAGAACATGATAGGAAGGGGAAAGAGAAATATGAGGGAAGAAGAACTGGAGACCCTACAGGAAGGATAGAAATAAAAATACACAGACACTAGGGTGGGCTTGGGAAATAAATTGGAGATATAAGATGGAATAACGGCCAGCAAGAAAGGAATGGAACCCGAGCCAGTGAAAATGGGAGAGGGGAGAGCGCCGGGGAGAGAATGAAGGGAGAAAATTATTAGTTAGAGCTGAGCTGGAGGGAGGGGATCATGGGAAAACTCCCTGGCTCTGAGAGGGAGAAGTGGGCTGGTGTGAGGGGGCGGGGGCAGAAGGGAGCTGCAGAAGAAAATAACAATGATAAGGATTTATTGAGTGCTGATAATTTTACATGGATAACCACATTTTATCCTCATCATTGCCCGCCAGTAACATAGATATTGTTATTTGTAGCATTTCAGAGAAGAAGAAGAAAAGATGTCTTAGAGGTTTAAGTTAGCTGCCCGGGGCTGTACAGCCAGGAGATGGAAACAGAGTGGGGCGCTTCTTGTCAGGCAACCAGCCCCAAGTCTCACAATGATCTTAACGAAGGTGCATGGGGTCTGAGGATGGGGCGTTCATGTACTTAAACTAGTTGTCCTGTCTCCTCTGCTGGCGCTGGCGCCCCAAGTCCCAGCGCAGATGTAGAAGGCTGGCTCCTTACCAGTTGTAGCAGAATCAACAGAACATAGGATGAGCACCTCCGTTTATCGCAGGGACCCACGTATTAAAATAAAACTCCTTGCAGCTCTGTCCACAACAGCCTAACAATAGAAACAGCCCAACTGTCCCTCAACAGATGAGCGGATAAATACAATGTGAGATGTACGTACGAGGGGACATGATTCAGGCATAGAAAAATCAAGTTCTGATCCATGCACACACTATGGTGCGTAGAATGTCAGGCACAAAAGCACAAATATTGTAGGATCCCACTTATACAAAATATCTAGACGAGGCAAATGCATCGAGACCAAAAAAAAAAAGATATTTGTGATTGTCAGAGGCTGGGGAGGGAGTGAAAACGGAGATTTGTTTCTTAAGATGTATTGAGTTTCTGTTTCCGATATGGACAGTGGGGATGGCTGCACAAGAGAGTATGTCACACATAATGTATGTCACAGAATACATTCGACGCTTAAATTAAATTCGAGAATTAAAAAAATTATCTGAATTTTATTTCTCTTTATGGCTGAATACTATCGCAGTGTAGCTATGTACTACATTTTGCTTATCCATTCATGTATCCATGGGCCTGGAGGTGGTTTCCTCATGAGTGGCACTGAATGAACATGGGTGCCCACACATCTCTGTGCATGGATACGGGCATCTTGAAAAGACGATACCAGTCTTGTGTGTGATGCCCGCTGGTTCCATTTCCTAGTATTTTGGCATAAAGAAAATATTTTGAGGGAAAAGAGTTTACGCTCCCAATAAAAAGCCTCAGTGCACTTAGCAATAAAAACTGAACCCAAACTCAGAGCCATCAAGCCAATTTCCACTCATTGTGAACCTGTAGGGCAGGCTTGACCTGCCCATTAGTTTCCAAGACTCCATCTTTACGGGAGTAGAAAGTCTCACTTGCTCCCCTACTGAGCGGACAGTGGCCGGCAGATCCTGGCCCCGCTTCCAGCTGCCAGTACAGACCCCTCTTTGCCCGAGAGCTTTCTTGGACTTGAGTAGCCTATACGCTTGCCTAGTGAAAGGCAGAAGGGTTTGGGAAACGAACGCCAACTCGTACTCCGACCCAGAGGCAGCTGTCAACCCATCCCTGAAGGGAGCTGGTATTTCAACCTCTGGCTCCCTCACCCTTGAGTGGGTCTTCTACACGGTCTCCCAGACACCCCCAGCTGGGCTGGGTCCCACTTGCCTGCAGTAGTAACCCCCTCAATGGCACGCTCTTTATGGACCCCCTACCCTTTCCCATCTCCCGTCTCGTTTCTCGATGTTTCCTGACATCACTTCGATCCTTGTCTCCGGGGGTCTGCTTCTAGAGGAACTCAAATGAGGACACTAAGGGGCAGAGAACAAATGGCTGTTATTCAAAAGGATTTCTGTAAGTGGTGTGCTTCCAGGGCACCTAATAGTCTATTCACAGGTCATTGCCTTCCTTTACAGAAATTCCAGAATGGGATAAATTATGCCAGAAGTGCTGCCAACTACAGACCAATCAGAAACGAGGAGCGAGCATCTCTAGAATAGCCTTGGAGGCGACTAGGACCATTAATTTGATTCATTAAACTAGAATTTACCCCCAGCTGTCCTTGTTACAGGAGCCCTGGTTGTGTAGTGGTTATGTGTTGGGCTACTAACTGCAAGGGCAGCAGTTCAAAGCCACCAGCTGCTCCTCCAGGGAAAGACCAGGCTTTCTACTTCTATAAAGAGATACAGTCTCAGGTGGGGGAGAGGGGACATGAGCTGATACCAAGGGCTCAAGTAGAAAGAAAATGTTTTGAAACTGATAATGGCAACAAATGTACAAAGGTGCCTGACAGAATGGATAGAAGAATGGACTGTGACCGAGCTGTAAAAGTCCCCAATAAAGTGATTTTTTTTAAAAAGAGGGAGGTAGGGTCTGGGAAACTCACTGAAGCAGGTCTACTCTGTCCTGTAGGGCCACGATGAGTCAGAATTGACTCCATGGTGGTGAGTTGGCTTTTTGGCCTCTGTTATGGAAACTGAAATGCACCTGAGTGACAGCAGACAGGCAGCCTCGTCCGAGGCCCGTCTCCCTGGGTCCTCCCAGAGGAAAACACCAACCAGAGACCAGGGTCTTTTCAGAACAGACAGGGCTGGCAATTGGCGGTGCCCACAGCTGGATCATCTGGTTTTACTCCAGAAGCATCTGGTCCGCTGGCTGCCCCAGTGCTGAGC
>NW_022111358.1:34644248-34664865 GCF_000313985.2 Echinops telfairi | reverse complement strand
AGACGGCCCAACTTGGAGACTGACTGAGAGAAAGCAGCTGACAGCATGTGGGCTCAATTTTCCGCAAAAAAAGGCTCATAATATAACTGTCTGAAATGGCACTATGAACCCAAATTATAAGATAATTATGTTCAGTCCCCAATTCAACACAATAAAGGTTATTTGCTCTCTCTTGCCCTAGCAACCGTCTCACCGAGGGAAAAAAAGCACCCTACAAAACCAAACTGTGCACTCGCAAAGCAATAAAGCCAGCGCACAGCTATTCATTCCCAGTCTAATTTGAAAAGCCTTTGATAATACCAGTAATTCCCCGTAAAGCTTCTACTCTCTTGCCACAGTTCCCTTCTGGGGATAGAAAAAAGGTTTTGCTGTTCCACGGCCACTCCTTTTAAGGGAGATAAAGTCCACTTTATTTTACTATTTTAAATGTTCGTCATCCTTTAAAAGAAAAAAATCCCTGATCATCTGCATCCAGCTAAGCCTCGCTTATAGGCAGAGCTTAGCAGCAATGTCATGATGAATCCTCCTTGTTTGTCCTCAACAACGTTTATATAATGGTCTTCATAAAATGCTTCAATGTAGCACAAGAGCCTTAAGGGTCCAGGAGTGCTGAAACATTTTGGTAAAATGTAGAAACTTTAACCAGGGATCATCCACCCATTTCCAAATATTTTGATGCTACAAAGCAGGCAGGTTGGGTTTTTGTACTTTTCTGTCCTGAGTGACGCCCCTGGGGCTGAGCAGGTCCTTTGGGTACCACGGGCAGGCCTACCTACAATAAAGGCCAAGAGGATGGGTCTTGGAACACATCTGGTTGCAAGAAGAGTGATCTATTTAGACAGGTTCAAATGAGAGGAGTGAGTTATAAGAATCACGTGGATTCCAAGGGAAAACTGAAACAATCAGTGCCCAGGAAGAGTGGGAGTTAGCAGCAATTGCAGTGGGGAATCATAATCCTTAGGGAAGCAAATGATCAAGTTCTTCTTCCCTGACGTTGCTGGGTGAGCTCACACTGCCAACTTTTAGTAGTTGAATGCAATTTATTTGCACCACCACTCTTTTTTTTTAAATCATTTTATTGGGGACTCGTACAACTCTTATCACAAGCCATTGATCCATCCATTGTATCAAGCACATTTGTACATTTATTGCCATCATCATTCTCAAAACATTTTCTTTCTACTTGAGCCCTTGGTATCAGCCCGTCATTTCCCCCCTCCTTTTCTCATGAACCCTTGATAATTTATAAATTATTATTTTTTCATGTCTTACACTGACCGATGTCTCCCTTCACCCATTTTTCTGTTGTCCATCTCCCTGGGAGAGGGTTATACATAAATCATTGTGATCGGTTCCCCCTTTCTCCCCAAATCTTCCCCTCCCCCTCCTGGTATTGCTACTCTTACCCTCCTGGTATTGCTACTCTCAATAATAGTTCTGAGGGGTTTATCTGGCCTGGGTTCCCTGTTTCCAGCTCTTATCTGTACCTGTGTACATTCTCTGGTCTAGCCAGATTTGTAAGGTAGAATGGGGTCATGATAGTGGAGGGGAAGACAGAAGGAAGCATTAAAGAACTAGAGGAAAGTTGTATGTTTCATCGGTGCTATACTGGCTTGTCTCTTTCTATGACCCTTCTATAAGGGGATGTCCAGTTGCCTACAGATGGACTTTGGGTCTCCACTCTGCACTCCCCCTCATTCACAATGATATGATCTTTTGTTCTAGGTCTTTGATGCCTGATACCTGACCCAATCAACACCTCGTGATCACACAGGCTGGTGTGCTTCTTCCATGTGGACTTTGTTGCTTCTCAGCTAGATGGCCGCTGTTTATCTTCAAGCCTTTAAGACCCCAGGAGACATATCTTTTGATAGTCAGGCACCATCAGCTTTCTTCGCCACATTTGCTTATGCACCCTCTTTGTCTTCAGCGATGGTGTCGGGAAGGTGAGTATCATGGAGTGCTAGTTTAATAGAACAAAGTGTTCTTGCATTGAGGGAGTACTTGAGTAGAGGCCCAATATCCATCTGCTACCTTAATACTAAACCTATAAATACATATACTTAGATCCATTTCCCTATCATTATATATAAATATATTTACATATGTACATACCTGTATTTAGACCTCTATGAATGCCCTTTGCCTCCTAGTTCTTTCCTCTATTTCCTTTTACTTTCCTCTTGTCCTACTATCATGCTCAGTCTTCATTTGGGTTTCAGTAATTTCTTTCAGTTACATTGCCCTTGATCAAGCCCTACTAGGCCTCCTACACCCTCCTCGACAGCTATTTTAGATCATTTGTTGTTCCCTTGTCCCTTGTGAGTTTGTTAATACGCACTTCCTTTACTCTGCCTCCACCTCTCCCATGTCCCCTGGAACTGTCAGTCCTGTTGTTGTCTCCTCTGGATTGTTTATCCTGCCTATCTTATCTAGATAGACATGGAGAAACAATAATAAACACAAAAACAAGACAGAGCGAAACCAAGCAACAAAAGAAAACAAAACAAAAACAAAAAACAACAACAACAAAAATAGACAAGCCTACAAATAGTTCAAGGTCTATATGTTGACCTTTAGGAGTGTTTTGAGGAGTTTGATGGGGTGCCATGCCCTGGCCCCACAGTCTATTTTTTGTATTCCCTGGGGACTTCATTGCTTTGTTCCCCTCACTGTTCTGTTGCACGCCCATAGTGTTTGGCCCCGGTGTGACACCACCACTCTTTAATACAGGAGGACAAAATGGGAAATATAGGACTAGAGGGTGTGGAAAGAACTAAAATAATAGGAACAAAAGAGAAAAGGGAGCTATGCATAAGCTGAAGAATGACAAAAGGTCATCAACAAATGCTTTCAACAAGCAGCCAGGGATGCACCGGTGGTGCTGAACATTGTCTACCCTTGATGTAGAACTAGCCTCCACAATATAAAGAGGCTGAAAATACAAAGTCTTGATTTTCATGGAATGATGGATTGATTCTAAGGAGAGGAAACTGCATTAATTGAGTGGATGTGTATATGTAATCCTTGTACTTATGTTTTAAACATTTTGATAACTAGGCTTACGTGTATAATAGAAATAATCTATTTGGGGGCAATTTGATGTTGATACAGATGTGGATTTCAGTGTGACTCAAAAGATTGATCTTCCCATACTCATATATGTTGTTAATGTTTTGTCCCAAAACATATGTCCTGAATTTTAATATGCCACTTCTGGAACCCCACTTCAATTTTTATCAAAATGTTTCCTGAATGCCTTTGACATTAAAGTCCCTGTGGTAAACATTCCCGTGGATATTGAGTTCAATTAGTTTAATACAGTCCTATCTTATAACTTGAACATGGAGGGCTGGGTGGGAGAATGATCAGTACACCTAACTACGCCAGTGGACACTGGGCTAATGTAAGCCCCTCTCAGCTCTCTGATGGGACCCTTGAACTATATCTTTCTTCCTATGTTGTTCTTGTAAACTGCTGTCAAGTTGGTTCCAACCTATGGCACACCATGGACAACGGAATGAAACGTCTCACAGTTCACTGCCGTCTTCCCCAGTACTGGTCTGCTCAATTCCACTGTTGTGTCCATGGTGTATTTTGAGTGTCTTCCAACCTAAGGGGCTCATTATTCAGCGTTGTAGCAGACTACGTTTGGTTGTGGCTCAGGGGTTTTCGTTTGTCAATTTTCAGAACTAGATAGCCAGTCTTTCCTTGCTAATTTGGGTCCCCCACTAAAATCTGTCCACATGGGTCGCCATACTATTATTTAAAATACAAGTGGCATAGTTGCCAGCATCATATTCACACACAGGTCACCGCTGGTGGTTTCAAACTGCTGACCTTGCTGTTTGCAGCCCCACGTGTCACCACGACCCCACTAGGGCTCCTCCAATTAAGGATAACATAGGAAAAGTGGGAATTCCAGATCACTCGGTGGTGCTTAAGTAGAGCCTGTGCAGTTTCAAATGAGGAAAGGTGTGCATTGGGGTTATAGCCTTTCACCATATTTATTTGATCTGCATGCTGAGCAAATACTTTGAGAGACTGGATGACAGGAGCAAGACTGTAGTAGCAGGATTGAAGAAAGACTCATTAATCATGTGCAATATGTAGACGCCACCACCTTGCTCGCTGAAAGCGAAAAGGACTTGAAGCACTTACTGATGAAAATCAGCGACCCCAGCTTTGACGAGAGATGCCACCTCAACCTAACGAAAACAAGAAGTCCTCACAGCTGGACCAATAAGCCCCATCATGAAGAACGGGGGAGAAGTTGAGGCTTTTAGGATTTCATTTTACTGGGAACCCCAACCAACGCCCATGAAAACAGCAGTCGAGAAATTACTGGAGGGAATTCTTGCCTTGGAATTCTCTTCCTGGTTTGGGCATGGTCGTTCCAGCCCCCTAGCCTCTCTGCCATGATTCCAATCATGGTAGGGACCAGATGCCCAGGACTTACCAGTCGGCCTGTGGCCAGCATCAATGCTTTCTGATTAACCAAGGGTCCTCACCGGACACCTCTGGCCAGCAGCCCAAGGGCCCTAGGGGAAGCAGTAAGCTCCTGACACTGCAGCCTTCAGCAGAGATGTTGGCCGAAAGCATCTGATTCGTATCAGTGATTGGAGGACAGGTTTTCCCGGAGCTCTTATGCCCAACTAGAAAAGCAAGTTTGTCTACCCTTTACTCCACACAAGGTGCTCCATCCTCTTCTTGAGAGAAGGTCAAGCACTCCATAGCGACTGTTCAGAGCACAGTGTGGTCTTAGCCCCGAGCTGCTGCTCACCAGAGAGCCAAGGTGACCAAGTGTCTTGACTTGCTTGCTAAAACCAGGAAAGTCCCCAGCAAGTCTAGATGCGTCGATCACCCTAAAGAGAACTGATCCCTGCTCTCTTAGACCATTTCCCTGGTACCCATGGGAAAAGAAAAAAAAATCTGAGACAGCAAAAAAAAAAAAGAGTTGGATCTGGAACTCTCCAGGCCATATCAATCCTTTGCCTCAGAATTCCTGCTGTGTCCAGAACTCCTGTGGTTACATACGTAGGATAGTCTTTGTTCCCTAGACTTGGGTGTCAAAGGAGTAAAGCGCAACAAGGGTGTTCGTCAACTGGACTACATTCCAAGTCTTAGCAAACTGGGACGAGGAGAGAGCTTGACGGATTGAGAGATGTCTAAGTACACAGGCTAAGGACTGCAACATGGAAATCTCATTCCATCGTCTGTTTCTTCTTTAAGGTCATTAGGGGATTGATAGGCAACAAGGATCAAGGGAGGCAAACGGCTACTTATTCTAGCTTGTGGTTTAAACCCAAATCCCAATGACAAACTCGAAGGAACTGGCCTGAGCCACATAGAGATCTCCTTCTGCCTGAACCAGGAACAAAGCCCAAACCCGAATCGCAGGTCAGACCTACTACCCACTTGAATGTGAAGAAAAGCCAAGCCAGTGAGAGTCACCAGTGAGCACAGCCACAGGGGAACGGAAGGGGTAGAGGAGCAAGAGGAAGTCTGCCTAGATAGCCAACCTCCAGTTGGACTTCTACTCAAGCCATTAGACCTGACATCTCTGGATCCTTCTCACCACTCCGCCTTTTGGAAGCAATGACATCCAAAGGGAGCCCATGGCTGGGTATCCTGGTCATTTTTGTTTTTCTGGAATCCTGACAGACAGTATTCAAGAGAAATCAGGCACGTGCTCTAGGAGTCTGAACAACTTTTCAAAGCTCTATCTCTCTATACAGTGACTCAAGAAAATGTTCTTTAAAGAAAAAATTTTATTGGTATATACTTCATGTATCATACAATTGAATCACTCGATCATAAGAAGAGTTGTACTATCATCCCCAGAATCAATTTCAGAACATTTTCTTCTCATAATCATTGTTGTTAGTGCCTCATATACCACTCCCCCCAACCTCCCCTGCCATACCCCTGGGGAATTATTAATCCAGTTACTGTCTCTATACATTCAGTTATCTTGGATTGGATTTCACATACAGAAAGTCATACATAACACAATCAAGAAGCAAAAATAAAAAAGAAACAAAAAAAAGACAGAAAATATTAAAAACTGAAGTGATTTAAGGAAAATCGAATGACAAGGTGTTACATTTTAAGCTGACTACATCTGGCATAATCGACTTTACAATGCTCTCTGTCTGACAGCAAGGCCATTCACACCCCTGGACTATGGTCTGAGGGGGTCGACGGGAGGCTTCACCCATGTAGGAACCCTGCATTTGGGCTCCCACTGTCATCCACAGCCTTCTGCAAACCAGGTGTTCAGAATTTAAGCTCTGATACCATTCCCTCCTTCAGATTTGGTTATTATTATTATGTGCAATCCTTGGATTTACACAGGTTGGTGTACTTCCATGTGGACTTAGTTGACACCTCACTTAGATGGCTGCTTCTTTTAAGACAAGCCTTTAAGACCCCAGATGCTATTCACTCTGAGCACCATCTGGTTTCTTAACCACACTTTGCTGTCACACCATATCTTCAGTGACTGCTTCATGAAGGTGACCATTGAGTAGGGCCATGTCAGAAGAACTAATTGTTCTTAGACTGGGGTTTGAATTAAGTGTGGGCCCCAAATCCATTCATACATCTATTGTTTATATATGTTTATGGTTCACTTTAGGGACATCATTAACATTTTATGTTGGAGGAAAGCATCCTATTTTCGGCCAGTTCATTGACTCTACCACTTTTGGGGGATGGCCCTGGAAGCCAACACAGGCATAACTCAGATATTGTGGGTTCAGCTCCAGACGACTGCAATAAAGCAAGGGTTCTAATAAATTGAATCAAATGAATGTTTTGGTTTCCCGGTGCATAGAAAAGTTCTGCTTACACGATACTGTGGTCTATGAAGTACGCAACAGCATTATGAACAAGTTCAAAATGCTGTGAGCAGTCACACAATGTGACAAAGACTCAAGGTGAACACACGCTGTCTGAGAAATGGCACTGGTGGACTTGCTGGGTGCAGGGTTGCCACAAATGCTCGCTGCGTAGAAAACACAGTCCCTGCAACACGCAGTAAAGTGCAGCTCGGTCAAACCAAGAATGCCTGTATTCCGATTCAAACTCCCTGCCCTCAAGTCGATCCCAACCCCCAGTGACCCCGTACGGTAGGGCAGAACTGCCCCTGTGGGTTTCTAAGACTATAAATATCTTTCCGGGAGTAGAAAGCCTCCTGACTCACGTGCGGTGCCTGGGGGGGTTTGAACTGCTAGGCCGGCACAGAGGCTGCAGTGAGGGGCTGAAACCCAAGAACCATCGGGAGGATGGCGCAGGACCGGCGGTGTTTCCTTCTGTTGCGTACAAGGTCGCGATGGGTTGGGACCAACTCAACGGCACCAAACAACCCTCCTATGCCAAATGTTCGTGGAAAAAATGGGATGAAAAGATCATGAAATTTTTCCACGAACTTTTTTGAAGCCCCTTGTAAGTCTCTGCAGGCCTGGTGGTTTAGGCCTCTCTCTGATTTCTTAGCGAGGCCTACAACTGACCGGAGGCAAAATACTCGACTTCTTGGTTTCTTCATTGGCAACAGCAGACTGGTCTTTGGGACTCAGTTTCCCCGGCTTTGCGATGTGTACATACACACATTCTGCTATATTTCTAGATATGAACTCTTGGTGTCCTTCTGAGTAAATGAAAATGTAAAAGGTTGGCAAAAGTAAGAAATCAATAACGATCAAAAAGAAAGAAAGAAATTACAGACTAATCCTCTCTTAGGAGCCCTGGTGGTCAGTGGGGGACACCTTGGGCTGCTAACCATCAGATCAGCAGTTCGAAACTGTCCGCGGCTCCTTGGAGAAAGATGAGGCTTTGCTGCTTCCGTAAAGATTTTAGAGTCTTGGAAACTCACAGGGGCACTTTGACTTTGGCCGACAGAGTTGATATGAATCGGATCGACTCAAGAGTTTTAAAGTTGAACCCTCTCTTGGATTAAAATTTTGAGATTTTATTCCTCATGGAATTTTTGCACGCATTTTGATTTTTAAAAAAATATTGCAAGGAAATATTCAGCTTGATTGCTGAGTTTTGGGGAACCCTCTTGAATGTTGTCCCCAAAGTGTTTCACTAGCCCGTGACTGTCCTGACCCACCCACCCCGTCTAGGGGAGAAAAGATGTGTCCATCTGCTCCTGCAGGGGTCATAGACTAGCCAAACCAGGGGACTCTCCTCTTCCCTGAGGGCCATGTTGAATCTAAATGAACCCAATGTCGGGCGGTCTTCCTCTAAACAAGTTTCCTGGAGAGGGAAGAAGGGGATGCCTCGACAGGCAAGCTTTAACGGGTTCCCACTTTTCAAAATCCCCTGGAGCCACTCTTTATGGTTATTTCCTTATTGGTAACCAGCCTCTGGTTTCCAGTTGCTTCTGATGTGTTTGTCTGTTTTGCCCCAAACTAAAACGTCTTCTGAGTAGGTGAACTCTTGGGGTCATTTAGGGATTTCAGCTTGTTTCATTACCCCCACCCCCTCCACCAAATGCCCAGAATTACGAGCGTGAAATGAGAGGACACAAACCGCTCCCTCCATTTCACGTGCACCCTCCTTTGACCTCCTTTTGAATGATTTCTCATTTTTAAAGCAGTTGGTGGTGGTGGTTTGAAGTTCAGAAAGTGCAAGTACAAGCAGCTGAAAAACCAGAAAAGTGCAGCCCTTGTTTGGGGCACGACGTACCTGAAACAGAAACTTGGGCTGCCTTCCTTGCTCTCCCCGCCAGAGCTGAGAGGAGCAGGGAGAGCCAGCACCCAGACAAACAAGCCTCACAGGGACCCAGCGATGGCAGCACCTCCTCCTCCCCAGAAGGGTCACCAGCTGGACTCCACCCCGGCTGGGACCTAACAAAGGCCAGTGGCTACCATCTCGCCATCCCTGGAGAGGGTGTTTGAATGGCACTGATCTGGGTCACTTAGAGGGCGCTGGGCTCCGGATGGTGGCAAAGGAAGATGGATTTGAAGGTTATTCATGCAACGTCTTCAGTAAAAAACATTTTAAAGGAATTTTATGGCTTTCAAATAGATGCATCCATAAAGACTAATCACTGTGAAAATGAACCCATGCTAAAGCTCGGGCAAGCCTTTATCAAGGAAAGAAGCAATAATTGCTGGCCAGGTGCTATAAGGAGAGATGGCACTAGGACCAAACTAGATTCTCCATTTCTTTCACCATGGGCTGAGCCCTTGAGCAAACTCTTTCCTCACTGTACTTCCTTAGCTTCATCTGCGAAGAGTGGTGGATGAGATGACCCCCTCCTCCCTTCTACCTCTGAGTTCTCTAAGCCAGTTGCCACTGAGTGTGTATCACAGTAGAACTGTTCTTCGTGGGGTTTTCAATGGATGATTTGTCTGAAGTAGACCACCAAACCTTCTTCCAAGACCCCTCTGGGCGGACTTGGATTCACTCTGAAAGGGCGAAGGGAATGCTTGTTTGGGCAACATTCCCTCCTATTATCTTTCTGCCCCAAAGACCTTTTCACAGTGTCAATTTCGTGATTCGTTCATCACTCTTCATTAGCGAGTCAAGCGCCCTCATGTTGCAGTGACGAAGCGCTCTGCTGCTAACAGCGAGGTTGGCAGTTCAAACCACCGCTGCTCTGTGTGGGAAGAATGTGACAGTCTCCTCCTTCCCATAAAGGTTCGCAGCCTCGGAAACCCTGTGGGGACAATTCTGCTCTGCTCTCTAAAGTCCCCATGAGTCGGGCTCGCACAACAGCCATGAGAACACCTGTCAGGACAGGACGCAGTCAGTTTTGCCGTCTGTTTGGGAAGAACGAAGGTTTCCCTTTTAAAGCAGACAAATCGCATTTGCCTAAGCCTCTAGCTGAAGCAAGTCACCCCCACAACGACGACAGGGAAACGTGACGCCTCCTGGAAATCTGGGTCTCTGTGCACGCGAAGAACGGTCCTGTGTTGGTATTTTTAAAGGATTTTCATTCCATTTGCAACGCCTTTGTGTTTCCTTTATGGATTTCTCCATCTCTTTCCAGCTCGACAATGAGCTATTTTAAGACTCTGTTTTCTTCTATTCGGGAATACTGTTCAGAGAGGCAATTTAATTGTCACCATACTTTTTCTTAGTCTTTCACGACCTTTTGTTATGATGAAATAATTTTAGGCACACCAAGCACAAATCCATTAAATGCTTTCTTATTTTGCTAATGAACTACTGTGGGTGGTGAACATTAATTTCATTCCACCCATGATACTCACATCTCTGCTAAGATTTTAGAGTTGAGAAGTGAAGGTTGCAAATAACCGATGTCAAACGAGAATCTCATCTTAAAACGTTGTCTGCCGTGTCAGTTATGCAAATATGTAGCAGGAGAAAAGTCTAGAAACCCACTTGGCAAGACGAAAATGGTTCGGTCTTGGGGTGGCTATTGCAAAAGTGTTCAGAGGCTGGATAACTACTAGCTTAGGAACGGGAAGGAGCTTGCCAGGATGGATTAGAAGGGAACTTGCTGAGTGGGTGCCTGTAATATCACCCTGATGGGAAGATTCCATATTAGCACACTTGGTGAAAGCATGGGGCTGAGGTTGCCAAGGTCGGGATGGCTCAGTGGCAGATTGTCCCATTCCAAGCAGAAGACCCTGATTGGATTTCTGGCCAATGCGCTTCATGGAGCCACCATCTGTCTGTCAGGGGAAGCTTGTGTGTTGCTGTGATGCTGAACGTGTTCCGGGGGGTGGGGTGGGTGGGCTTCCAGATGAGGATGGACTAGGAAGAAAGACCTGACAGGTAAATTCTGGAAATCGGCCAATGAAAACCTTATGGTAACAATGGCCCGATCTGTAACAGATCTTAGGGACAGCGCTAGACCAGACAGCATGGAATTTGTGTTTCAGGACAATGGCCGTGTGTGTGTGTGTGTGTGTGTGTGTGTGTTTGTGTGTGTGTGTGTAACCATGGCATGGAATTTGTGTTTCAGGACAATGGCTGTGTGTGTGTGTGTGTGTGTGTGTGTGTGTGTGTGTCCATGGCAGCCAACAACGGAGGATGCCACGGTCCTGGATTTAATCACCACACACCTCAGCCCTTGCTGCTCAATCCAACAGCCCAGACTGCAGCTTTAACGCCACTCTGCTCTTCTCCACACCTGTCTGGCAGGAACCCGGCTGGTCTAATGGCTGACACATTTCGCTGTTAACCATTAGGTCAGCAGGTCAAATCTACCAGGCGAGAGAAAGATGGGGTTTTCTGCTCCTTTAAAGATCTCCAGCCTCAGAAACCCACTGGGGCAGTTCTAATCTGTCCTACAGGGTTGTTAGAGGTCAAAATCACCTTGATGGCAGTGAGTTCTCATGGAAGTCAGAACGGACTCCGCAGCAACGGGTTTGTGGGAGGTCACAGATGAGAGATGAGGAACTGAATGGAGTCGGCAGGACTCTCCTCACTGCAGGAAAAGGAACTCCAGACACAGGCCTTATTCACGAAGGGTCTGGGGGCCACTTGGGCACACACGGGGCTTAGCGTTACAAACCAGGACAGTTCAGACCCACGCACTCGGGCTGGAAGGTGCTGTGAAAAGGAAAAGAGAATGCAACCCCATCACACAAATGTCAACAACGATCCCAAAGGTAAGCAGCCCCTCCCACACACACACACACCCACCACGTATGCTCAGAACAACAGGGCAAAAGCCATCGCTCAAAGCCACAGTGTTTCCTTCAGGGGGACAGACCTAGTGTCCCGAAACAAGAAAGGTTGAGATCCCTTCTCAAAGACAAACACTTCCTCGGGGAGGAGACGAGCCGGTCAGGGTGTGATGTAGCAATGATGAAAAATACAACTTTCCTCTAGTTCCTAAATGCTTCTCCCCCACCACCACTATCATGATCCGAATTCTACCTTGCAAGTCTGGCTAGACCAGAGGATGTACACTGGTACAGATAGCAACTGGAAACACAGGGAATCCAGGGCGGATGATCCCTTCAGGACCAGTGGTGTGAGTGGCGATACTGGGAGGGTAGAGGGAGAGTGGGTTGGAAAGAGGGAACTGATTACAAGGAACTATGTCGGACAGGGCAAGATATGACAAAATAATAATTTATAAATTATCAAGGGCTCATGAGGGAGGGGGGAGTGGGGAGGGAGAGGAAAAATGAGGACCTAATGCCGGGGGCTTAAGTGGAGAGGAAATGTTTTGAGAATGATGAGGGCAATGAATGTACAAATGTGCTTTACACAATTGATGTATGTATGGATTGTGATAAGAGTTGTATGAGCCCCCAATAAAATGATTTAAAAAACAACAAGACAAACACTTCCCGACCTACCAAGGGCCCTGACACATGTGAGACTGGAATTGACGGCCAAATGGTTTCCGCCTTACAATCACTCCCTTCTAGAGCATGCTCTGACTTGCTTCAATTAATGTCTCCTGTCTAGTGCTCTAGGTAGGAGATGCACCATGCTGGTTTTCTTAATGTTAGACTTAATTCCAATTTCTGCCTCAAAGTCTGTGCAAACTGCCCCAAAGCCTCCCATGAGCCCCGTTCTTTAACCGTCTCTTTTTCCCGTCATCTCTGATTCTTGGCTCCATTTTCATTGCTCTTCTTTCTAAATCCCCAGTGGCAACTCAAAGAGGGGACAGAATCCATGAGAGTCAAGAGACACTGGTCCCAAAGAAGCCGAGCAAAGACCCGCCGATTCACCGTGACCCTACAGGAATGGTTTAAGAGAGTCTGCATTCATACCGATGCTGAATTGAGGGCTTACGAGCATCACTGGGAAGACTGGTGATGACGTCAGCATAAATTAAGAAAAGGGGAGTGACAAATAACTGTTCACTGCACTTGAATCCCCACACTCACAAGTCACAACCTGTTACTTTTGTTATAAACTAAATGGCAATGAACCTTTAACTACCGGGAACTATAAATAGTCTGCCTAAAAAACAGAAAACAAAAATAAGTCAGCGATCTTCAATCCCCAAGTGACAGTAAATTGGATAAATGCTATTTTTAGGTGAAATATATCTAACGTCCACATGTGATTCCACCACATGAAGAGAAAAACAAATATATCTACAGCACTGAGCTGTGCTTAAAACTTATTATTATTATTATTCCTGGCACTAATGATTTCTAATGGGGAGGCATAGACACGTGGTGCTGATCACCAGCCTTTGGAACGGTTCCCCGGGCAACGACATCTGCACACATGGCTTCCACGTGCAGAAGACCGCACGGTTCGCATTCCTGATTGGATTGTTGCTGACGCTCTGGGCTTGTGACATGTCTGCAGTACATGTCCACGTGAGCACAGGGAGTTCGGTGAAGGGAGTACGCGACTCTGGATGTCTATGCTAAGCCAGCCTGGTCCTCTCATGTTTGTCACCTTGAGAGGTCATTTGCCTATTCCTTTGACGCTGCTTCTGCTTCTGCAACAGCCTTGGAAATCCTCCTCCTTGTTCACGCAGAGAATCTTTGCTTGGCATCTATAATGTCTCTAAGCACACAGTTAGGCACGAGCCGAACAACCCCAGCCCTTGGCCTAGTGCATTACTGGTCTCGTGGACGCTGGCTTGTGGAGTGGCTGCTGGGGTTTGGAGACCAGTCTACAAGGTACACGAGAAGAGCCAGCTTAGGGCTTTAGGGACACAAATGATGGTATTGTGTTTGATGACAGCCTTTCTCGCCCTACATGCCCCTGAGTTGATTTCTGACATAGCGCCACTGAAGCTATCCAATACAATGTGATACTGGCTCGAAAAGAAGAAACCCCAAATAGTAAGCCTACTGCCATTGAGTTGATGGCAACGTTCAGCAGCCCTCTAGACAGAGCAGAACCGCTCCATCGGGTCTCCAAGGCTGTACATCTTGACAGAAGAGGAAGGACTGCCACGTCTTTTCCCTGCAGAGGGACTGATGGGTCCAAACCACTAACCCTTCCGTTAGCCCCCAAACATGTTCACCGCTACACCCACAGGACTGACTCTTTTCTCGTTACAAACAAACGACCGGGCAATGGCCTCATTGCGGGAATAAAGACATAGCCTCTCCAAGTGACTGTTTTCTACCACGGAGGCTCCTACAAAGGACTAAGGACATTCCATCCAAGGATAGCAGCCAAGTGGGAAGGAGCAGGAATGGTGGAAGGGTGTGGCAAGGAAGTAGGTGCGGCAAATCCAGTCCAAGTCCTGGCAGGGCGTGAAACCTCTGGGTAAAGGAGAGTAGAGCTCTGGAGGAGCACTGTGAGGGCAGCTTCAGGAGAGTTATACTCAGGTGGTTGGAGAAATCCATTCCCTAAGGGGATTATAACCACAGACATAGAGTCTAGGGCTTACAGCACATATTTGGGGGTACAATTCAACCCATTACAGTGGGTTTCATACCGGCATGAAGCAGGGAACCAATAGAGAGGTCTGAGAACCTGGCCCCAATCCCAACTACATGAACAGCTCCCCCACCCCCCAGAAGAATTCACTTCAGAGGACAGCTACAGCTCAGGGAGAGGGACATGTCTGATCAGAGCACGCAGAAGCAAATGAAGGGAGAGGGTGAGAGAGTGGAGCACATCCTGGCCCACCAAGCCTTGAGGACGATATCCTTGCTCAGAGCGGCCAATGCACAGAGAGGACCTGAGGGCCGGCCCCACCACAATACATCATGTCCCTCACTGACCCATAGCGCTACGGGGGACAGCACTGGAGACACAGTGCAGGAATTGTGCTTGATCTGACCCCACCACACCGAGGCAAAACACTAAGGGCATGCAACAGAACAGCAACGGGAGCAGAGCAATGAAGTCCCCAGGGAGTACCAAAAGTAGACTGTGGGGTCAGGGCATAGCACCCCATTAGACTCGACCGGAAAACACTCCTAAAAGTCAACAAACAGACCTTGAACTAGTTATAGGTTTTTCTTTTTTTTGTCCTTGGTGTTTTGTTTTCTTTTGTTGGTTTGTTTTGCTGTCTCTTGTTTTTGTGCATATTATTGTCTCTGCAGGTCTATCTAGATAAGATAGGCAGGATAAACAATCCAGAGGAGAAAAAAACAAGACGGATGGCAGGGGAAGAGGAAGTGGGTGTTAACAAACCCAGGGACAAGGGAACTGCAAGTGAGCTGAAACCGATGGCAAAGAGGGTGTAGGAGGCCTGGTAGGGCTTGATCAAGGGCAATGTAACTGAGAGGAATTACTGAAACCCGAATGAGGCCGAACATAATGGTGGGGCAAGAGGAAAGTCAAAGGAAATAGAGGAGGGAAGTGGAAGTGTTCACCCAAAGCAGTGCTTGGACAGTTGCCCACCCTACAGTGTGATAGATCTGTCTACATCCAGGCTGGTGTAGTCCCAGGTGCAACACAGGGAGAATCAGTCCAGTGAAGGCCTACGCACCACCGACAACCATATTGCAATCCATGTGATCCCAAGTAAGGAGCTCACCTGTGGGTGCCAGACATTTTCATTTGCTTCAAAAACCGCCTACTGGTTCTGCTTCCACTGCCTGCCCTTTTACTGAGTGGTTTCTGTCCTCAGAGAGCAAAGTGACTCACTTCCAGAAGCCGGAGCGGACATGAGCTCCGTGGTCTGTGAGAATGTGGCTGTGGAATTTCCTCAAGAAGAATGGGCTTTGCTGAATTTTTCTCAGAGGAAACGCTACAGAGATGTGATGATGGAATCCTTCAAGAACCTAGACACGGGTTTTCAACAGGGTAATAATGGACCAGAGTTTCTCATGAAGAATGACCCCCGGTTCTCCATGTTTGGAGAAATTTCAGAAGTCCATGGTATTGAATGTCAATACAGCACCCCGGAAAACCATCTGAGATATATACAGTCGAGAGTCTCCATGAATGTGAAGAAGGTAGAGTAAAGAAAAAGAGAGAAGAAAATCAGTGTGAGGAAACCTTTGGCTGGACTGAAAATCGTTCTAACCTTAGAAGAACGCCTGTTAAACTAAATTCTTCTGAGTGCCTGGAGAGTAAAAGACCTTTCGTGGATTATCCATCATTTGAGCATCGCGTTGGATCTCATACTGGGTACAACCTTATCATCGTCGTGATGAATGTGGAGAAGACTCCCATTGTCCCTCTCACCTAAAACTGTGGATGGGAGGGAAGCTTTGTAAAGGTAAGGATTATGGAAAACCTTCCAGTTATTCCTTATCCCACACTAAACAATTAAGGACTGTCAGTGGAAAGAAGCCATATGAATGTCAGGAATGTGAGATGGCGTTTAGTCAGTCCTCAGCCCTCTGGAAGCATGTCAGAGCTCACAATGGAGCTAGGCATTGTGATAATAAGGAATACGGGAAAACCTCTAGTTGGGCCCCATCCCCACAGGAATATCAGGACTGTTTGGGCGCCTTCGTCCTCATCTCTCTCGAACCCTATGTGAACAGAGGAGATGCGCTTTATGGATGCAAGGGATGTTGTAAAGCTGTTACGTGTTCCTCATAGCTCAGTAAGCATGTTAGAATTCACAGAGGAGAGGGGCCTTGCCCGTGAACCCACGCACTTTATGAAGTCCTGACAGGTAAGGATGAGGAACCCCCTCAGTTCTTAACCTTTTAACATATGAGAAAATATACGAGAAAGAAACAATGTATGCATAAAAAAATGTTAGAACGCTTTCAGTAATCTTTAAAAATATCTGAAAGAAAACATGGGAGAGAAACCATGTAGTTCAAGAATGAGTGGGGAAAGGTCCTATTGTTCCCATTATACTTTGCACGATAGGTGGATGCATATGGCAACTCACTTATTTGCTGCAAATGAGCCAATTCCTGCTTCTTCCTACCACCCCCTTGGGCAGAGTAGGACTGCCTCTTTGGGTTTCTGGGGCTATACATCTTTACAGGCGTAGAAAGCTTCATCTTTCTACCTGGGAGTAGCTGGTGGGTTAGACCTCCTGATCTTGTAGTCAGCAGCTCAATGCATAGCGCATTACGACACCAGGCCACCTGGGTATGGGAAAACATTCACTAATCGCCTCTACTAAATATGTGAGGGGGCCAGCTTTTAAAAATCATGACCACGTAAGGAATATGGAAACATTCACAAATCTTTTGGAATTCTTTAAAAGATACTATGCTGTGGCTCAATCTTATGGCTGTAAGAGATGAGGCACCCTTAATGGTCTCTTTTCACTCACCCCATGAGACTTTGCAGAGAAGTTCTGTGACGATAGGCCAAGTTTCCTTTTGATTATGGCTTTTGACTCTGGATATGTATCAAAATGTTATTTGAGTTCATAAAAGAACTATCATACAAGTTGTCTTCTATTAATGTATATATGTCATAAAATTAAAGATAGTGTTTTATAAAAAAATTTTTTTAAGGAAATAGAGGAGAGAACTAGGAGACAAAGGGCATTCCTAGAGGGCTAAATACAGGTATGTACATATGTAAATATATGTATATATGGCAATGGGGAAATAGATCTATGTACATATACTTACAGGTTCAGTATTAAGATAGCAGATGGTCATTGGGCCTCTACTCAAGTACTCCCTCAATGCAAGGACACTTTGTTCTATTAACTTGGCATTCCATGATGCTCACCTTCCCGACACAATCGCTGAAGACAAAAGCGGGTGCATAAGCAAATGTGGTGAAGAAAGCTGATGGTGCCAGGCTATCAAAAGATATAGCATCTGGGGTCTTAAAGGCTTGAAGATAAACAAGTGGCCATCTAGCTGAAAAGCAACAAAGCCCACAAGGAAGAAGCACACTAGGTTGTGTGATCATGAAGTGCTGATAGGATCAGGTATCAGGCATCAAAGACCCAGAACAAAAAATCTTTGTGCATGAGGGGAGTACAGAATGGAGACCCAAAGCCCATCTGTAGGCAATTGGACATCCCTTACGGAAGGGTCACAGGGAGAAGACAAGCCAGTCAGGGTGCAGTATAGCACCGATGAAACATACAACTTTAATGCTTCCTCCTCCACCCCTCCACTATCATGACCCCAATTCTACCTTACAAATCTGGCTAGACCAGAGCATGTATCTGGGTACAGAAAAGAGCTGGAAACACAGGGAATCCAGGACAGATAAACCCCTCAGGACCAATATTGAGAGTAGTGATACCAGGAGGGTAAGTGGAAGGTGGGGGGAGAAAGGGGGAACCGATCACAACGATCTACCTATAGCCCCCTTCCAGGTGGACAGACAACAGAAAAGTACATGAAAGGAGACATCGGTCAGTGTAAGACATGAAAAAAAAATTATAAGTTATCACAGATTCATGAGGGAGGGAGGGGAGGAGAGGGAGGGGAAAATGAGGAACTGATACCAAGGGCTCAAGTAGAAAGAAAATATTTTGAGAATGCTGATGGCAACATATGTACAGATGTGCTTGACACAATGGATGGATGGATGCATTGTGATGAGTTGTGCGAGCCCCCAATAAAATGATTAAAACAACAACAGTGGGTTTCTATCCAACCAGCCTCTATAACTCGACTACGCAGACGAGTGGAGGTCCCTTTCCTCAAGTCACCCCATTTGGATCGTCTCATAGGTCTGTGGGGCTTTGACTTTTGACTCAGCAAATCCAAGTGACAGAGTGAAATTATCCCTTAAGGTTTTCGAGGTCCAGTGGCTCTGTTTGAACCACCCACCTTTCAGCTAGCAGGTCCATTAGCAGGGATGTACTTTGGGCTCCTTGGCACCTTGGGTAATGCTGCTCCCCTGGATGAACTCTCATGGAGTTCTCTCTGAATCCCTGCCCCAAAGCTCTACTTGTTGTTGCTGTTGTTTGCTGCCAATGAGCCAGTAACTACTCTGAGCCACCCTGTGTACAACAGAATGAAAAGCTGGCTGGTGCCATCGCCATCGGTGCCATGCTCCTGCCCGCCATTGCAGTCTCCAGGTCAATCCATGTCCTTGAGGACTTCCTCCTTTCCACTGCCCTACCACTTTACTGAGCATGCTGGCCTTTTCCAGGGACTGCTCTTTCCTGATAACAGGTCCAAAGCACTGGAGACGAAGTCTTGCCATCCTCGACTCTAAGGAGCATTCTGGCTACACTTCCTCCAAGACAGATTTGACGGTATACAGTACTTTCAATATTCTTCACCAGCACCATAATTCAAATGCATCGGTTCTTCGTTTTTCTTTTTTATCATTTTATTGAGAGATCTTACAATGCTTATTATAATCCATACATGAATTGTATCAGGGATATTTGTACATATTCTTTCCAAGGCAGTTACTTTCTATTGAGCCCTTGGTATCACTTCCTCTATTTTCCCCCTCCTCCACCCCCCACCCTTGTGACTCCTTGATAGATTATACATTTTAATTATTTACATATCTCACAGTGACCACTGTCTCCCATCCCCCATGGTTTCTGTTGTTCTTTCCCCTGAAAGGGGGAGTGGTATCATTTTTCTTTATTCAATGTCCAACTTTCTCATGCCTTGATTTTCTCCCACAGATCTTTAGTGGTTTTGAACTGCTGTTCTTGAGGTTAGCAGCCCAGTGCATAACCACTTTGCCACCAGGACTCCACGTTCTCTTTAAACCAGTGGTTCTCAAACACTGGGTTCCACAGAACCCTAATGGTACCTAGGGAATCACAGGATGGCCTGATCCATTATAGCTGGGACCCAGGCTTCCCCATACAGAGCTGGGTTTTATCTTATTTTTTAAAGCAATTTTCCATAATGATCTGCATGCACGATGTTGTTTGATGAAACAACAATGTTAGATGAGCCTCATGAGTCCCATCTGCTCGTCTGCCCTTTATCAGCTACTCTCCAATCAATATCTTTAGCTCTGTGACCAGAAGAAATCATGCAGTTATCAGTTGCAGGGACGTCCACCACTTGCTGAATGTCTTTCAACAGTTGTCATATTGCTAGAAGCACAGACGACTGAGGCTCTTCCTGGCTCATTCCAAATCATCCGGTTCTTTTTCTGTTTGGACCCTGAACAAAACCTCTTGGTGGTATCCAGGTCTCTGATCTCCCATTAACCCTGGCTACTCTTGACACTGAAACTCTAAGTCAGCTTTCTGGTTAGAATCTTTTTTTTTTTTTAAATCATGTTATTGGGGAGCTCGTACAATTTTTATAACAATCCATATGTGTTAGTCCGGGTAGACTAGAGAAACAAATTCATAGACAAACATAAGTGTATAAGGAAGAGGTTTATATACAAGAGCAATTGTACATTAAGAACACATCCCAACCTAGTCCAGTCCAAGGCCATAAGTCTGATATTAGCCCATATGTCTAATACCAATCTATAAAGTCCTCTTCAGACTCATGAAACACATGCGATGAAGACAAATGCAGGATGATCACAAGCCAGTGGATAGAAAATCTTTGGGTCCAGTGTAAGCATCTCAGCACTGACAGGGGTCTCTCTGTGGCTTCTCCGGCTTCCAAGGTCTGGTTGTGTCCATGTGACTTGTCTTCTGCAATGTCTCCCAGGGAGTAGCAGAGAGAGGGGGGCAAGGTTCACCAAGCCATTTATCTCTCTACCCTTCAACTAATCTCACATGTGTTCATTAGCCATGTTGGCCCAACAAACCTACCTATCACACCATACATCCATCCATTGTGTCAAGCACATTTGTAAATTTGTTGCCATCATCATTCTCAAAACATTTGCTTTCTACTTGAGCCCTTGGTATCAGCTCCTCATT
>NW_022111358.1:34626698-34644148 GCF_000313985.2 Echinops telfairi | reverse complement strand
CACTGTCTGACGTCTCCCTTCACTCGCTTTTCTGTTGTCCGTCCCCCAGGGAGGAGGTTATATGTATATTTGTAATCGGTTCCCCCTTTCTATCCCACCTTCCCTACACCCTCCCAGTCCACTCTCACCACTGGTACTGAAGGGATAATCTGTTCTGGATTCCCTGTCTTTCTAGTTCCTATCTGTACCAGTGTACATCCTCTGGTCTAGCCGGATTTGTAATGTAGAATTGGGATCATGATAGTGGGGAGGGGGGCAGTAGGGGAGGAAGCATTGAAGAACTAGAGGAAAATTGTATGTTTCATCGGTGCTACACTGCACCCTGGCTCATCTCCTCCCCACAACCCTTCTGTAAGGGGATGTCTAGAGATGGGCTTTGGGTCCCCAATCTGCACTCCGCCACATTCACAATGAAATGATTTTTTGTTCTTTGATGCCTGATCCCTGATCCCTTCAACACCACATGATCGCACAGGCTGGTGTGCTTCTTCCACGTGGGCTTTGTTACTAGATGGCTGCTTGTTTACCTTCTCTAGTTAGAATCTTAACCAGAAAACCAAACCAAACCTGTTGACATCAAGTTGAATCTAACTCGTAGCAACCCTCTAGGACAGAGTAGAACCACCCCATCGTGTCTCCATCTTTCCAGAAGTAGCCTGCTACATCTTTCTCCCATGGAGTGACAAGTAAGTTTGAATGGGGGGATCTTTCAGCAAGCACTTAACCACTGCGTCACCAGGGCTGCTTTTTAAGAATCTCAAGGACAGCTAATTTACCAAGTCTCATAACCCTCTCATGCCTGATGGTTAACCAAAACAAGCATGCCTTTCGGACCATTCATTCTCTCTTGCACGAACAAACCAAAAGCCAAAACCATACCCACTGCCGTCGAGTCAAATCCGACGCACGGCCATCCTGCGTGTTAGAGAATAGGACTGACCTCTCAGGGTTTTCTGGACTAGAGGCTGCACAAAAGCAGACTGCCAGGCCTTTTGTTCTTGGTGCCACTGGCTGGGTTCAAACCACCTTGAAATTCCCTGTCTCGTACAAACTATTCGTATCACCCAGGTACCTTTGCCCTCACAAAGTCGGGTTGGGTTTCATCACAGATGTTTCCTTCTGAGCAACCGCTCTGCATCGTCAGGGGCACGCTGAGTGTCAGGGCTAGCACAGGGAGGGCCCAGGACAACGGACACTCTTCCCCAGCAGTATTTGCGTTTATCATGCAAACAGCATTGCTTTCAAGGATTATGTGCAAATATGATGAGAAGGAGACACATCAAAACCTAATCTCAATGTTATCTGAGAGATTATAGGTGACTTAAATTTTCTTAGTGTCCCCAGTTTTCTACATTTATTATGTGTTATATCTGGAAAAAGTAAAAGAATAAAAGTCAGCCTGCGGATAGATTTCTTAGGACTGGAAAGCTTTTAAAACGCAACGGTCTTAAGCGTGCTCACTGTTGGAGGATGTGGAATTTCCAGAAAGCACAATTCCAGACCTGCATGAGCTTGGAAACAAAGGAAAAGCATAAATGGGTTATGTCATGTCACCAAAATTGTTTGTGGTAGGAGCCCTGGTAGTGCAGTGGGTTACACACGGGGCTGCTAACTGAAAGATCAGCAGTTCAAAACCACCAGCCGCTCTGTAAGAGAAAGACGAGTCTGTCTACTCTGGTAAAGAGTTACAGTCTCGGAAACCCACGGGGCAGTTCCCTTCGGTCCTTTAGGGTCACTATGAGTCAGCATGGACTCCACCTGACGGCAGTCAGTTTGGGGCTTTAGAAGCTGTCAAGCCTTCAGGCAAATTGCATCACAGTGCCCCCACTCCCCTCCAGGGGGATGAACAACAGAAACCACGGGGGAAGGGAGACAGCGTCGGAGTAAGAAATGAAAATACCACCTTACAAATCTGGCTAGACCAGAGGACGTACACTGGTACAGATAGGAACTGGAAACACAGGGAATCCAGGACAGATGATCCCTTCAGGACCAGTGGTGAGAGTGGCGATACCAGGAGGGTGGAGGGAGGGTAGAGTAGAAAGGGGTAACCTATTACAAGGATCTACATATAACTTCCTCCCTGAGGGATGGACAACAGAAAAATGGGTGAAGGGAGACGTCAGACAGTGCAAGATATGACTAAATAAATAGTAATTTATAAGTTATCAAGGCTTCATGAGGGAGGGGGTGGGGAAGGAGAGGAAAAATGAAGAGCTGATACCAAGGGCTCAAGTAGAAAGCAAATGTTTTGAGAATGATGAGGGCAATAAATGTACAAATGTGCTTGACAAATGGATGAATGTATGGATTGTGATAAGAGTTGTACGAGCCCCCCAAATAAAATGATTAAAAAAAAGAAATGAAAATAAAATAATAATTGATCATTTATTAAGGTGTCACGAGGGTGGGGGTGGGGAGGGAGAGAAAAAAGAGGAACTGATATACCAAGGCTTCAATAGAAAGTAAATGTCTAGAAAAGAATGATGGTAACATATGTACAAATATGCTTGATCCAACTGATGTATGGATTGTTATAAGAGCTAGAAGAACCCCCACAAAAATGATCTTAGATAAAAATAAATAAAAACCTGGTGCTTGTCGAGTTTGGTTTCAGGATCAAAAAAAGAATATTTATAATTATCTGAAAAAGACTGTTAAAATACGATCTCTTCCAACGTCATATCTGGTAAGGCCAGATTCCCTTCATGTACGTCAACCAAGCCAACAATAGCAGCAGAGTGAGTGCAGATCTCCGAATCCCACTGTCTCGTAGTAAGTCAGATAAATTCTAAAGCAGCCCCTCTCTTTTCATTAAACTTCTCTTGTTTTAGAAAATTGAGTTGTTTCCCCGTTTAAATGTTGCATTAACATGCCAAGAGTTTATCAATGTTATTTGAAATGAATTTCTCTTTATTTTTTATAAATTTGATTGTGTTAAAATATTTGCGGGGGCTTCAACCAGTTCATGGAAAAGTGGAATTGAATGATACTGGCATTTCCCCACCCCCATTTTTGCAGTCCCTCATATATAACAAAAAAAAAGAATAATAGCCATTTGACCCACTTTTAAGGTGTAACATTCAGTGACATTAAACACATTTAGTGTGCTGAGCAATCATCACTACTATCCATTTCCGAAAGTGTTACATCATCCCAAAGAAAAGCTCAGTGTCTCTCACTAATAACTTCCATTCTCTCTTCCCTCTATGCGTGGGTCTACTCTAGGTAGTCCGTATAAGGTGGGACAGTAATACTCCCCTTTGGTGTCTAGCTTTACTTCATTCGGCAGAATGTTATCAAGGTTCACCCATGTATCTAAATTTCATTTCTTTTTCAGACCGGATAATACGCTGTTGTATGACCCTATTACATTTTGTCTATCCACTCATCTGTTGATGACCATTAGGGTGTGGCCACCTTTTGACTCGTGAGAATAATGCTGCAATGCATACTGATGTCAATGTAATTTTGACTAAGTGAATGAATATTTTTAATGGTCAGTTCTAATTTCTTGGACAACAAATATTGATAGCTATAATCCACATAAAGTTCTTTGATGGCTTCAAAAGGTAGACAGGGTTCCCAGACCAAAATGTTTGAGAACCACGGCCCTCGGCCCACATCACTTGGTTAGACTTTAATTTGGGGGCTATTTTCTGGACCTTTTAACAAGTGGTAGCTGAATAGCAACTGCATCTGACGGTTATGGAAGCTGCCAGGATTCAGAAAGCGGCCAGAAGGCCTGTCCAGGCACATGTGAAGAACATGTGTGCTAAGCATATCTTTTTTCATGCATGAACTTGGAATTTGTTCAATTCTCATTCTTTCCTTATCTTCCTTTAAAATGAAACATTTTGAGGGATATAATAAAACATGGAGGTAAATAAAAAAAAGTGTAAGTCAAATTTATAGTGTGGGAACATACGGCTGGCTATTACAGCTTTTAATGGCAGATATCGTTTACAATAAACATTGGGCTTCGCCGGGTAGAAGGTTATCACAGACAGGGAGTAATTACTTGTCCATCTCTGAGCATGAGAAGCGCTGGGTGAATAATGCAGTTCGGCCAACTGCCACTCGTTTGGAATAATGTTGGGTCTTTTGTTGTTTTAATTAAATTGGAAGAAGAGAACAGAAGAGAAACGTCCTTCTGGAAGTGCTAAAATTCCACGGATAGATAAATCCCTGACCCGCTTCTCTATTAGTCTTGAGTAAATCACATCGACGCCCATAAATAGAGTTGCCGTGGGAAAGGGACTGTGTATTCTGCTAGGAAGGGCCCGTTGCCAGCCCATGTGAGCCACCGGGAACATTACAGTAAGGATTCTATAAACAGTCAGCGAAAAGCAGCTAGCGTCCCATACGGCTAACAAGAATAGAAATGGCCCTGTTGAATGAGCTTTGCATCATCACCTATGAAACAATAAATACACCCAAACAGAGATGGAAAGAGGAAGAGCGAAATCGGGCAAAATGTCTCTCCTGGTGATATGTAGGCAGCACAACTCAAAATAGAAGCCAAGTAGCTTCCCAAAGGCTCGAAGGTTTTAGATGAGGAAAATATCAGCGCTCTAATTGGTGTTGAATCCCGTCCCCCCCAGTTGTTGGCAGAGACTCGTCCTCCCCTGATTACGGGGAACCGTTCACGGAAATCGACCTGCGACAGATTCACGTAAGCACAGATTCTAATTTTAAGTGTTTAACATTTAAAGAGGAGCTGTGGAGAAATGCAAGGCTAGGTGTGGGAGAAATAGCCAAGCTAGAAATGACATGCATATTTCATAGTCATTCCTCCTAGGCATCGCAAAGAACTTTTATTTCTTTTTGGTTGATGAATACTTCAGATTAAGGGGTAATGTGGCACCAGTGCTTCCACCGTTGCCTGGAAAGCCTTAGCCTGTTATGAATACTCGAAGGTGGTTTGAAATCAGAAGTTCGAACCGATTTATTCTGAGTCTATGGGCCACCACCACCCGCCTTGCTGAGAATGTGCCTTTCCAGCCCAAATACACTGAATCTGCAGGTACATTTTTAACAAGGTTCCCAGGTGATTCGTGTGTCCACGTATCTGGGAGGAAAGGCTCTTTCTCAACAGGGAGTCCAACGAGCAGGAACTGATTCCAGTCGAAGGCACTCGATGTCCTGTTGTGTACTTTTCCAGGGAGCTTGCTTCTTGCAAAGAGTATTTCTGGTTTTTATGGGCATTACAGATTCACTAGCTAAGAGGATACCCCAGTGCTACAGTGGAAACTTTTGTTTCATTTTACGGTGAGTGGAAAGCTATTTCCTTCTACAGCCACATTAGTACAACTGTGTCTAACCGGTAGCCAAGCTAGTAATAGCCTGACTCGATAGCTTCGAGAAGAGTCTAGAAGTAAATTCTGTTAGACCTTATAAATTAGAATGCTTTTCACATCCAACACCATTGTCCCCAAATACAAGACACTCTGAAAGTACGCCACCCAAAAGGAATAGTACTAATGTAGACAGTGGGAAAATGAATGAAATGTCAGAGGAGAACTGAGGTCCTAATTCTATACTCTCTGGCCTTCTGGTGCTGATACTCATTTCATCAGCTTCATAAAGTCTAGGGAAAGGTGGGTGTGACGGTGCTAAGCCAAATTCTTATAAACCAATAAGGCTCAATATTGAGAATAACGAATCCTTGCTCATTCACTGCCATCGAGTTGATGCTGACAGCACAGCAACCTCATAGGACAGGGTGGGACGCTGCCCGGGGGTTCTGAGATGGCCACCCCTAATAGGAGTGGAGACCCTCCCTAGTCTTTCTCCCTCGGAGCCACGGGTGGGGACAACTTGCTGACCTTGTAGTTAGCAGCCCTGCAGGTAACCACTACCCCCCAGGGCCCCTAACGACAAGGGGGCTTTCTGGAGGGGTGCAAGTACAAGACTCGAGCGGGCCCAGGGGGTCAGCATGTTCTTCAAGTTCTCCTCAGTCAGGGGTCGGCAAACTTTGAGATGGAAGAGCCAATCCTGTCCCTCACAACAATTTAAAAATGATTCCAGAGCCATCAGTATATTTTTGCAAACCGATCAAAGTACCGCTCTCCAAACAAGCTCCTTGAATGTTTTTCTGTTTTACTTCAGAGCCCCATGCATGTGCCGAAAGGACCATGGGGGTCGAGAGGCACAATTTGCCGACCTCTGGCCAGAGCTTCTGATGCCCAAGGAGGAAGGGAAACCCAATGCCGTCCGACCCCTAGTACCCTTCCTAGTCTCCAATTCTGGGGCCTCTGGGGTTTGACAGCAGAAGTCACGGGATAGGAATTTGCCTTGTTTGTTTCTCCTCTGTCAGATTCCTAGCAAAGAATAGTAATTTCATCCTAAAAAAAAAAGGGGGGGGGATGAGCTATAGGCATATCTTTTCATTTTCACAGTATTACCTTAAGAAAAATCTGGATTAGGACTTCCAGATTCTAACAGGTACACCCTGAAATTCACTCTTCACACCACATCCAGGCATTCACTTGCCCAAGGCCCACTCATTCCCATCTTGCAAGTATTTTTTACCCAAGAAGGTATTTAAGTTATTGCCATTTAAAAGATCCTAAGAGCATCTTGACCTATGGGAGCTAGAGCCATCTGTTGCTATGGGGCGCCTGAAACGCAGCGAAACCCAGGTGGGATGTGCTGGAAGGGAGGAACCCCAGCAAGGAGACGCTGACTATTTAGTGGGGAGGAAACCATGCAAGATGGCTCATTAATTATTTTTTTATCTTGATTACATGCTGAAATGATCATGTGTCCATAGAGGGGGCAAAAAGTATTATTAGAATTTATTTCACCTGTTTCGTTTTGCTTTTAAAAAAATGTGATGACTAGGAAACTTACGATTACCTGTGTGGTCCACAGACATCTAGTGGGCAGCGCTGACTACGAGGTGTCCACCTTTCAAACTGGAGTAGAGGTTTATAGTGTTGTTTTTTTCAGGCTTTTTTTTTTTTTTTTCAAAAGACAGCGGCTCATAATACACTAAGTTGGGGGTGTGAAAAACATTCAATTACTGGTCTTTCCTGCACAGCCTCCTACGGGGAGACTATTCTCAAAAGGACCTACTAAAAGGACACAGTCTCAGCTGGGTGGGGAATATGCACAGGGAAAGCAATACTTTATCCCAATGGGGCACTCTTATACCTGCAAACAGAGCCCTGGGGAGAATTCTAGCGGAACACGTCTTGGGGGAATACAGTGGAAATTACTGGTCATTTCTCCCTTCTTCCAACGTAACGTTTAAAAACAAAAACCAAAAGCCTTAGAATTGGTACTGACTCCTGGCAGTTCTGTGTGCTTTAGAGGAGAAGGGCTCCCTTTTCCAAGGCAGATTTCCAGGACTTTCTTCTACGGTGCCTCTGGGTGGACCTGAACCCCCAACCTTGCAGTTAGCAACAGAGCAAACCATTACTCCTGTGTACCACCCAGAGACCCATTAAGGAACTGCTGTTCTAACATGTCCCTACCTGTTCCCAACCTTCTCCCTCCTTGCTGTGCTCACTGACTGCCAATTCCGTCCTCACGCAGGCACCAGTGATTGAGTTTTACAGTAAGCCATGATCTAAAACAGTGAGTGTGTGTCTCATCGGAGGATCTCATCGGAGCGGCCCAGTCAGCTGGCAACATAATTATTTCTCGTCTTTGGTCCCTCATATTGCCTCCAAAGGGTTGTGTCTGCAGCCTTGTGGGAGCTTCAGGCTGAGATCTCAGATTAGCAGGGATCGGCTCCCACCCTGGCCTTATCAGACCGCCACAATAGAGGGCAGGGGAGGAAAAAACATGTCAGACTGAAGGGTTGGCAAAGGGGCCAGCTTTAAAAGAAAAGAGTGGGCAACCGTCCAGCCTGTGTGACTTCAGGGGTGTCGGGAAGACTCCAGCACACTAGGAACACTGTTCTCCCGAGTTGTCTGGGACTGTACGTCCACAGTTAGAGCTGAAGCTCTTTAACTGGACGCTTTGGGGCCTTTAAAATGCGCATGCTCCACCCCTAAGCGAACCCCCCTTTCAGTTCTTTGTACCTTCACGCGAACACTTGGTGGATCAGGTCAGTGCTGTAGCACTGGTGGACTTTGTGCGGCTGCCCTAAAGCAGGTTTTGATAAGACTACGGGGAGAGCACCCCTCCAGACAGTGAGGCAAAGGCGCATGTCAGAGGGAGGAAAGGGCACAGACAGGAAGGCTGGGGGAGCTGGCAGCAGACGTCATCTTGCTCACAGTCTAGCCAGCAGTCTGGCAGGGCTGAGAACTGCCTCATCTGAAGGGAACTGCCCTGCGCCAGCACCCCGGAGTGGGGCCTCGAGCCATGCGTGGAGGCACTCTGCCATGCCTCCCCCGTGAGAACCTTCCTTTCCCCTCGCCCTCTCCCAGGCCCACACCCACCTCTATGGTCGAACGTCTTAACTTACTATGCGGTCTTGTTTACGTTTCTTCCTCCCCCCCAAGCCCAGAGACCAGGCCTGAATCTGCTGGAAGTCCAGAGAGCCTCATGAGGTACTTGCCCTCCAGCAAGTGTTTGGTGACTGAGTATGAGGATACGCCTTCCTGGCTGAGCTGCGTCAATGGAGGGTCTATGACCCTGGGCTGGTGAGGGTGCACACCCCTGCCTCAAACTCGGCCGACATTTCCACACTCTGGACACAAGCTTTAGAAACAAAGGTGATGGGGAAGAGGCGTTGGACAGGCTGGGGCATGAAGATATCGCCACCGATGGGCATCCATCCCAGTGCCTATCCTGCCAAGAGGTGACTCGACCCTTTCCCATGGACCTGTCCGACGGTCTCACACATATTCCTCTCCACACCTAGGAGGTTTCCCCAAGAAAGGCCATCAGGGTGACCTCTTTGGCTCGAGTGGACACTAAAAACACCATGCCCTCTTTCTTAAAAGAAGGAAATACAAAGCAGAGTGTCTCAAAACCCTCCCCTGACAATCATCAGGTAGTATACATTTTGGCAAACTGACTTAGCACCCGGTTCCAGCCCTTGTGCTCGGTGGTAAGTGAGTGCCTGGCATTCCGAAGGCTCAAGGTCCCCCAAACAGTTGTGTGGCCACGGATAAGGAGCCCAGGGATACTCTGTCTGCTGGATTTTCAGTGCACTACAGGAAGATAAGGGGATATGCAAAGGGTCTGAAACAAGCCGACCAGGCCTCTGTGAGGAGCTCTTTGCAATGCATGAAGGGCCCCACAGTGGATAAATTTAACACTTGCCCAGTGGACACTCGGAGCCCTTGTTCGGAGCCTTTGTAACGCCTCCTCGTGGATGTACACAGAGAGAGGCAGATATCTAAAATGGCTTTTTAATGTCTTTTAAGTAAAACACGCTGCCATGATTATAAGGCGTCTGGGCAATGTACCTCCTGCGAGCCAGCCATGGTAAGAGCTTTTTGAGACACAAAAGCCCATCAGTGACAGAATAGCCATGAGTCAATTGATGAAATATTGCATTAGCAGTGGCCTCTGGCCTGCATGATGCCAACCGCATGCTCTTTCCTCTCTTGGTAATTTAATCATTTTTCAGTTAAATTAATTTCTTAAAATCCACTCAGAGAAGTCATCTGGATCTAAAAAAACAAAACAAAAAAAAAAAACCACAAGAAAAAGAAAGAAAGAAAAAGCCACTCCCCAGGTGTAGGTGAGATAAAGGACAAGACGGAAGCTGTGTTGCGAATCTCAAAACCTCTACTTTATTCTGGAAATGGACAATCCCCTGCCTTTTTCTCTATCTGAGAGGAACTTTCCATCACCTCCCCATGGAGCGGGATGTCAGAGGCACCCAGACACCCCCGGGCCAAGACCCAGTCACAACAGTGTCAGACAACGCAATCGTAGCCAGGAGAGGTCACCTCGGTGTGTCTGCCAAACAACGCTGCAAGCTGGAAAGGTGTGTTTGTAGAGGCAACAACTGTGAGACGAAAAAGTGTTAACAAGCCCGCCCCAAACGCTCTGTGCTCGGGCTTGCTGGGAGAGTGTCTTCCACAGGCATCTAGGAATTTGTTTGAGGACTGAGCGCGGTGAAGTCATGTTAGAAGAATGTTCTCTCATTATCCTGACTCAGGGTGCAGGGAGTCTCAGAAGGGATGTTGTACAGCGATACCTTCGGTCTTGTATGGCTTTCAAGAACTGCCTTCCACAGAATGGTTGGCCCCTGGCTGATGTCATGCGAGGTTAACCCCTTCACTGCGTCGTCTTCCCCGGCTGAGAGCAAGGGCGTTAGCCTGCTGGAGGAGAGAGGAGGGGAGACCCTGTCTGGTAGAGAGGTGCGTGGAACCAGAAGAGGACTCGCATGGAAGGAAAAGAGAGTCGATTACAAAGGTCTAGAAAACCCACCAAGGCATTTGTTTGGGAAAATAGAAATCTAAGAGCTGTGGTCTGGCAAGCAACTCTGACTTCTGATGAGAAAGACAGAGCGAGCAATACGGGAAATGCAGACGGTGGGGGCGAGGCGAAAGGAGAGAGGTGGCAGGGGAAGCGGATGAGATTAGGGGAGAAAGAAACGACGAGAGGGAGGAGTGGAAGGAGCCAGTCTTGATGTGTGACAAAAATTCATCAGCAAGGGATATGGTATCGACTCCATGGTAACAAGAGATTGCAAGTGGACAATCCGGATGGACTACCCATGGTCAGTGTCCTGGAACGAGGAGAAACATCTTGGACAAGTCATCTGGGAGCATCTTCTCCCATGCCAATGAGCGACAGTTTCCTTAAAGGCGGGAATAGATAGAACAATGGGATGATAACTACCAGTTCTGGTGAGGAGCCTCTTCGTGGGTCTCTATAACAGGCTGCACTGTGTGTTCCACGCCCTATGTCTGTCTGTCTGTCCTGTCTGTCTGTCTCTCGCTCAGGTATGTATACATACATATACATGCACACAGGTGTGAAAACCATTCCACGTGGAATAAATTCAACCCCAACTCTTGCAACCTTACCACTCACCGTGGCCTTCCAGTGACACTATCTTCCTTTCTGCTGTCTAACACCCCAGATTATGTAATACCCCAGTGTTATTCCCTCCACCTGGACCCTCCTGTATTCTGTTCCCCACCCCCAAAGAGCCAGCTCTTCTTCTTCTTGTAGCTCTTAACCAGAAACACCGTCAATGACCAACTGTGTCCCCACTGCCATCCCTACTCTTTTGGCACCCTCCCCTCTTATGTCCTGGCTCAAATAATTATTTCTCAATGTATACGTATGGATTCATCTGTTGGTGAATTGTCCCTGACACCGACCAGGCATTCCATAAATATGTGTTGATTCAATGAACTATGGGATGGGATGTTCCAGAATCACGATTGAGGACGCACAGCTTGGAACACTGTCAGCCGTCCTCAACAGCCCCCTCCTCCTCTTGCCTGCTGCTCCACACCTTGTTCCCCCCTTGCCTGGAAGGGAGGACTCTGACCAGGCCACCCCTCCCCATCTCACCCCTGGAAGCGCAGAAATGCTCCCCAGAGCCACACCTCCAAGGCTGGCCTGACCACGAAATGGTGATTAGAAAGGAAGGGTTCTGCCCCCCAAACCAGTGCCCCTGACCCCCAACCTGCCGCTTTGTGGTTGCGACTCTATCCCCTCCCTCGCGCTGCACTGTGGTCCAAACAGAACATCACGGAATAATATCCACTTCTGGAGCACCCGGAGCTGCTCGGGGCCTTTGTGCCCCTGCCCTCTGATGCAAAGGAGGCAGTTATCTTTGCCTACGAATGGATCTGTGCAGAAACGTGTTTCATGCGCCGGGGGACACCTCCACCAGCAGCTCTGCGCTGCGCTGTCAGAGCTGTCTGAAGCCTGAGCACTTGTTCAGGGCTTGACGATCAGCCCACACATTAAACTCTTGGCCAAACATGTCTGGCTTGACTTTATCCAAAGTCCAAACAAACCAGATACTCCTTTTGGATGGAAGTCAAATTCTTTCCTTTTATAACATTTTTTCCAGAAATTCAAAAAGACAGGCTGCTTTATGTCCACACGTTCCTATCATCGCACCCAATCTTATAGCCACTGCATCGATTGCCATAATGAAGGGCTTTGAGAAGTCAGAAGCTTCCAGAAAGGATAAGGAAATCAAAGCCTCTCTGTACCTTTGAGAACTTTCTTAACAGTACAGGATCCAAAGGCATTAATGAGTTTGCCCCCTCTTTGTGAGACAGCAGAACAAGTCAACTACAATTCTAAAGGAGGAAGAATTCTGGGGGTTTTTTTTCTTCTTCTTGTTTTTGTAAAGATAATTTTAGGTCAATTGCCAATCTCTAATAGAGTCTACTTTATTCTACAAGTGAATCAGAGCTTAACTATCTGACCTATGAAGGCCCAATTGGCATGACTGAATTCCATGGTCATTCAGATCATGGATGACTGCAAGCCCCAAACTGGATACACCCTCACAATGGAGGGATAAGGTCATCAAATATCACTCTCTGAAATTCAGGATAAAAATAATAATATAAAATTAACCACGATGACATTAGTAATTTAGTTACTCATTTTTGATGTGGCAAGAATCACGTGAAGCTGTTGGCTGAGATTAGTGCGTAAGCAGAAATAAGCACATGCAGATCTTGTGTACGGGGCCTTCCATCCCTGCTGGGGATTGTCAGTGTGGCTCTGCAGAAAGGTTCTGTGGGGTTGGGAGACAGATGGCAGCCATACCTAGAAGTAGAATCTTTGATGTGGTAAGATACTGTGAAATTGTTCCTCGTGGATTAGAAAGCACAAGTAAGCTTGTGCTTACCATGTTTATTGGGTAATCTGACAATGGGGAATGAAGGTTAGCAATAAACTTTTTGAGATGTTTTATAAATGTCTTGGCTGTGTACCTTTAGGCCACCCTCAGCGGGCAGCCCGGAGAATCAAATCTATGTACTGTAACAAGTCACAAGGAGAGTTATCATGGGATGCAGACATGTCAGCAATGATGACGATGGCACTGATGTTCTCTCCTACCCAAGGTCAGTCATTTGTTAAGCAGCTACCGAGTCAGGAACGAGGAAAGCACTCTACAATGGTTTCTCAACCTGTGGGTCGCGACCCCCTTGGGGATCAAATGACCCTTTCACAGGGGTTGCCCAATTCCTAACAGTAGCAAAATGACAGTGATGAAGTAGCAACGAAAATAAAGTTATGGCTGGTGGTCACCACCACGTGAGGACCTGTATGAAAGGGCCTGGGCATTAGGAAGGTGGAGAACCACTGCTCTCACATTCTCACAACAACCAGAGGACGAGACTGACGATTCCCATTTTCACTATGGGGACCTTGAGGTGCAAAGCGATGGGGAATAGTGTTCCCTATTAAACGGTAAATGTCAATGCTGGGGTTTCAGGGCAGCTCTTGACCCTAAACAATGCTGCTGTAAAAATGGCATGGGGTGGTGGGTCTGCAGTGGGAAGTGGGGGGAGAATCACTATCAACATCAGCTCAAGGCCAATTCCTATGTGGCAGAGGTTGGCCGTATCGCCATCCTCCAGCTGTTTGACTCATTCTGACATCAACCAGGCCTCCCAGGGCACTCCACTTCTCAACTGGGTTTGATAGTTTGTGGCAAGGGCCACATAGAACTCTAAACACCGTACTCCCAATTATGGGGCTGATCAGGAAAAGAATGGGTTACAGTTCAGGATCAGGAGTGATCAGGAACTTCTCAGCTGTTCCTACTGTGACAATGTCTCTCTCTCTGGCCCTCAGCCTTTCAGCCACAAAGCTCCTTGGCCTCTGCCCTGCTCAGGCCAGTGTTACAAAGCTTTTTTCACTTTGCCAGAAGCACCGCACCCCACCAGCAAGGCTTGGCCCAAAGGCACTGAGCTCTAGTTCCATGGGCTGCTCAAACCTAGCTCCCCAGGCAGTACCACTCTGCCAGCCATCCTCCTGCACAAAGTCACTCAACTTCCTTACTCTGCGGACTTCCACCACTCGGCCGGCGGTCAGTCCCCTGATGCTATGACCTCTGTCGCCACCGCTTCTTGCCAACTTGCCACAGCTCTCTGTCTCCTGGATCGAATAGGTTCAGTGCAGGGATCTGGGTTCCAAAGGATACACTCCATTCCTGCGTCTTCTTTCTTGATGATCGTGAGTCTCCTTTCTGCCTCTGGGATCGCTCGTCTTAAAGCCTAGTGGGATGGAAACATTGACCAATCCCTCAGTTAGGGCTCCACACCCTTCATTTGCCTAGTCCTACCCCTCACAAGGGGGGCCATGCCCCTTATTGACATGGCTATTAGAGAGCTAGCCAACCTTTTGGTGGGCCCAAAGCACCTCACATTTGCATGGCCCTACCAAGTCATTTGGTGGGAGTTTCAGAGCCAATCGCTCAAAAGATCAGATTGAGTAATGTGCTGCGTTGCACCCTTAATGGCATCAATGGAAGAGAGATGGTCCCATGAAGTTGATCTAAAAGGCAGTTTACTGAAACAAAGTTGTGGTAAAGCCTCCAGAAGCCTTGAGGTGAATAATCTAAATCAATTATCAAGATTGGAATGTCCCTGGAGGGAGGAGGCTATTTCTTAAGGCCACCCCAACCTGCTGGAGCTATCCCTTAAGCACTCTCAATGCCCTTTGATCTAATTCCAGAGTTCACCAGAACAACCTTCTGATGGGTAATTTGATCTCCTGGGGATGCCTTTCTACGGGGAGAAAATATCTTGTGCACATGATCAGGATGGGTCAGCCTGCCAGGTTTATTATCTGGGATAAAGAACTTGCTCAGGTGAATGACAAATCAGTCATTGCTGAGTAATATCATTGGGAGTCGATGATTGACATATATCAATCATCAGAATTAGCTGAAAGTTAGATTCTGGTCCTAAACAAACCAAG
Source organism: Echinops telfairi (assembly GCF_000313985.2). NCBI lineage: Eukaryota > Metazoa > Chordata > Mammalia > Afrosoricida > Tenrecidae > Echinops > Echinops telfairi. The sequence goes on along the minus strand of NW_022111358.1, from coordinate 34,629,325 downwards.
GACCCAACTCTGGGTCTTCACTGACCTCCGTCAAAATGTCTATGCAGTCTGCCGAGTCACCTTGAAACAGCCTACCCAGCTCTCCAGCCGTGTTAATGACTGCAACAGAAGACCTCTTTCAGTGAATGAGGTTAAGGGAGAGTCACATTGCATGAGCACAGTCTGGCTAAATATAACTATGGGATCAATGCGGGCCGCCACAACAGCCCATGGGCCACTCAATAAGTCATCCGTCACTTCTACAAGTGAGTCAGGCCAGGCCTTTCTGCAAACCGGTGCTGGAAGGGAACCCAGGAAGCTCTGGGGACTGGCACGCACGCGTCTCCTTCTCAAGAAAACTGCTCCTAGCTCAGTGGTTCTCCACCTCCCTAATGCCGCGGCCCTTTCATACAGTTCCTCATGGTGTGGGGACCCCCAACCATCACATTATTGCCGTTGTTACTTCATAGCTGCCATTTTGGTACTGTGATGAATCGGGCGACCCCTGTGAAAGGGTCGTTCGACCCCCAAAGGCTGAGAACCGCTGTCCTAGAGATTCTTTCTGCAAACTATACCTGTATAATGAATGGAGCCACCACCGCGCCCCTGGCTTCACCTGATGAGAAAGAGAACCCCATTCGTTTTGCCTAGATTCAAGGCAAAAACCACCGTGTTTTTATATGAGGGAAGCCATCTATTACTAAGATGAAGCATGAAGCGCTCTGTCCAGCAGAAAACACACACACACACACACACACACACACACACACACACACACACTCCCTGCCATCGAGGCGATGCTGACTCACAGCAATCCTATGGGCAAGGGTAGCACTGTCCCTGTGGGTTTCGGAGACTCCACTCTCGGGCGTCGAAGACCTCGCCTTTCTCCTGCAGAGCAGCAAGAGGTTTCGAACTGCCAGACTGTGGTTAGCAGCCCCCCACACAACCACTACGCCACCAGGGCTCCTTCTGTCCATCAGGGGTGCTCCTAATTAGATACTGACAAACAAGACTCGTTTAAAACCAAACCAAACTCACTGTTGTCCGTGAAAAGAGGCCCTGCTTTCCCCAATCAGGACATTGCGTTCCCTTCCCCGTCGTCTTCCTCATCTGCCGGTGCTAGAACTCGTCTGACTTGTTTGCGTGCCACACTAAGCCGACTCATGAAACCCTAACACTGGGGGTACCCTACCGCATTTCACAGGGTGACCTCTGGACTATCATTCTCTATCAAGGGCCTCGGATCCTTTTTCTGGAACTCAATTTTCAAAAACATTTGAAATGTAGAAGAGCTTAAAACGGAGCCGTAAGGTGACTTCTCCAAATCTTGTTATTTAAAAGTTTATAAAAGATTCATGGTCTGCACCTTCATATGTGGATTGAATAAAATCTTCAAAATATAACTCAGAAAGTAAAACTGCTGATGATTAAATGTTTACTCGGTGTCAGGGATGATGTTTACTGCTTTGTTTGTCCTCTTTCATTTGATCTTCAGAAATGAAGTCTTTTAAAGGCATCTTGGTAGCACCATAAGCAGTCTTGATGGCATAGTGGTTATACGTTGGGCTGCCAACCTCAAGGTGAGCAGTTCAAAACCAGCAGCAGTTCCACAGGAGAAAGAGGAGGCCTTCTACTCTAGAAAAGTAACAGTCTTGGGAACCTACAGGGGCAGCTCCACTCTGTCCTACAGGATCACTATGAGTTGACATCAACTCAATGGCAGGGAGTTTTTGAGGGTGGTGTAATAGTTAGACACTCAGTCACTACATGAGAGGTTGGTGGTTCAAATACATTCAGTGGCTCCATGGGTGAAGGACCTGGCGATCTGTTTCTGCAAAAAGGACAACCTCGGAAAAACCCCATGAGGGGCTGCTGTGAGTCCCGGTTGACCAGATGGCCCACACCGACAGCAGTGGTACTGTTTTATTCAGATCTTGATGAAGAAGATCAATAACTAGATAATTAAAAATGTAGTTCAGCACGTACCAAGGAGCTTTTCCTACGTTTGCCTAACATTAGTAAGGAATTGGGAATGGAGACCTCCCCACTCTTGTGACCTCTGGTTCTAGTTACTTACCGTGTATTTTGGGGCATGCCATTCCTTGTCCACTCTGATCATCAATAATAGCTATTAACAATTACTGTTAATAATTTTAATCATTTTTATTCGAGGGGGCAGATCTCAGCTCCAATAGAACCAATGCTGTACCTATCATTCCATTGTTACAGTTTCAATCCAGTGTATTTTCCAGGTTTAGCACCTTTAAGCATCTCTTTTCTAAAGGGAACAACCGTGGAGAGAGGTCTTAGGTTAGTTCTTATCAGTTAATGCTTCCATAATCAGCTAATGCTTTAATGAGGATTATTTGATAGCCAGCTGAGAACAAGAACAGAATTTTGCTTGGGCAAGTGGGGATGGAAAGGTACTACGGGCAGCTGGAGGACCAGTGAAGGTCGAGTGAGAGAGCCCCTAACACAAAGGCTTCACCCAAGTGCATTTGCCTGGACTCTGCCCCACTGCGGATGTCCCTCAGAAGTCGGCATGAAGGCGGACCCAGTGTGCATTTCGTAGGACTGTCTGGCTGAAGTATGAACGAGGAGGAACGGAAGGCAACATACAAACATGAAAGCGGGCCCTGGTGGGC
>NW_022111358.1:34608276-34624986 GCF_000313985.2 Echinops telfairi | reverse complement strand
GCCTCCGCCCATAGAAAGCGCGGCCCGGTGGCTGAAAGCTGCCTCCTTGGAGCAGGAGGAGGAGGAGGCACGGGCTGGTAGGGGAGGGACGAAGAGAGGAGGACCCGAAGGACGGCGACTGCCTCCCGGCGATTAATGCGCGGCGCTGGGCCCCAGACCTGCCCGCTGGCCCGGTCTTTGGGCCCCATTAGACTCTGGCAGGGAAGAAAGGACTGATCCTCAAGGTAACTACGGGCTCCGCTGGGTGCCGGCCTAGCCTCGCCCAGCCTCGCCACCCGCGGTCCCAGGAAGCGCGGGGAGCCGGCGGGCAACCCTCAGGTCCTCCTGGACGCTGCGGGAGGACAGTGGGGCCCCGCAGCCTGCCGGCCCAAGCCGCGCCCTCTCCCAGGCTGGCCACAGCACTACTTTTTCTTCCTGCCCCACAGGGGCAGATTTTGAAGAACGTGTGACCATTGGCCGCACCCCACACAGGCCAGCCCTGGGGAGGTATGCACTGAACCCGGCACCCTGGGGGTTCTGAGTGCCAAGCTGTTGGCATTGTCAGTATTGTTATTCAACACACACACACACACACACACACACACACACACAACCTCTCCGAACAACTAGTATCACCAGTCACCATGGAGTTGACTCTGACTCGTGGTGACCCCGTGTGTCACAGAGTAGAACTGCTTCCTAAGATTTTCCATAGCCGATGACTGCAAGGTCGCGAGCTCGAGTTCACCAGCTACTCTGAAGGAAAAGATGTGGCAGTCGGCCTCCCTAGAGATGGACAGCCAGCCCAGGAAACCCTGTGTGGGCAGTTATACTGCACTCTGAGTCGGAAGAGACTCCACTGCAGCCTTGCAGAAAGTAGATGACCAGACCTTTCTTCCAAGGTGTCGCAGCCACAGCTTAACTAGTTGTGCCATCCGGGGACGCCGTTGTTATTAATAAGATGGCATCGCGTTGGTTGTTGAGCCCAGCGCCACCCCCCCAGCCCCCACCCCCGGAATGTTTTCCAAGTCTGCCTCTGGAGGGCTTTCATAGTTTGACAATAAGGTGCACAGAATCAACACCAGAAATCTTACAAGCCCCCCTCCTCTGCTCCCATGATTTCCTAAACCAAAATGGCTGGAAGAGGAAATAATCCCACTCCCATCACCGTGGCCTAATTTCTTCTTTCTCTGGGGGTCACGATATTGTCTCAGAGACATAGGAGAGAGACCCTAGTAGCTTGGCTGGTTGAACCTACTAGTCACACTGTGGGAGAGAAGACCTGGCAAACAATTCCAGTAAAGAGTCCAGACTCAAATCCACCACCTCTGGTAGTTTCTGACTCATACGGACTTGACAGGTCAGAGCAGACCAGCCCTTTTGGATTTACAAGACTTGTAATCTTTCCTGGAGCAGAGAGCCTCGTGTTTCTCCCCATGGAGGGATTGGTGGGTTCTAACAGCTAACCTTTTGGCTAGCAGGTCTCTGGGCAGGTAGCCTACTGGGCCCCTGAAAATTACAGCCTAGGGGCATTGCTAGAGGCAGTTGTACTCTGTTCTATGGGGTCACTCCGTGTCAGAATCAACAAGGGTGTACAACAACAAAAGGTGCTATAAGGTGGGCAGGGAGCGTTAAGATATTTGGACATCACTCACGAGACTTGGCTACTTATCCTTGAGACATTTTTATTAAAATAAGTTAAAAAATTTTTTTTCATATTTGCCATTACAAATGTAATTGTGAGAGATGAAATCAGGCCTGCTGAAGCCCTTCCAAGCACCCAATTGTAGAGGAGAAAAGTCAATTGAGGTGGATATTATCAATATAACCATTTAGAGTTTGTTTCAAAGGAACCTTCAGCCTCCACAAACAAACAAACGCACTGCCATCCAATTGATGCAGGCTCACAGTGTCCCTCTATAGGGTTCCCCAGGCTGTAAATCTTTATGGGAGCAAACAAATAGTCATTTTCCTTTATTGTTGGGCCACTAAAATATTCATTTTAACGACCTCTCCAACATGAGAACAGTAAAAATCAATCAAACAAAAAGAAACAAGTCTCTTGATTGTTATTTAAAAAGAAAGCCCCTCAAATTATTTTGACAGATGCGGTCATAAAACAGGACTGCCTCGATGTATCATTTTTTTTTAGACAACTGAAAGAGGTATGAGTGTATTCTGCAATCAGACTCTGTTCTCCCTAGTCCGGGAACCTGCTTGGCTTATCAAAAATTTACCCTAGAGAGGAATGTACATGTCACAAAGTTCTTAGAATAGTCCATGGAAATTTCATCGATAAGCAGAATGTTGAGGCCAAGAACAACCCATTACTCTGGCTTTCAGCAAAGCAGACCTCCCCACTCCCTTCCCCGCATGCCACCGACGCTCGACTTTTCCTCTCCTCCCTATTTAATGTCTGCTGACGTGGATGGCTGAAGTACAAAATTGGCACAGTACATTCTCACCAGAGACCTAAAACAGAAGTATGCATGACCATGAGTGGATTTTACATTGAGAAGCAGTTCAAAGGTGAGCAGCACAAAGAGAACACAGACTGTCTTTATGTTAGAAACACGCGCCTTGCCCACATTTCACTACCATCCTCCCCCAGACCCCATCGTCCACCTGTCTGTTTTTGCTGAGGAACATTTTTGGGCTTCAAATGGCCATCTGGATGAGTAGGCCCACAAAGCTGAGATCTACAGATTAAGCATGGCCCCGTGCGAATTTATTTCCGGACAGTTATTCCCGTTTCTCGTTCATCCTGGTCAGTTTGATCCATTTTCAGGGAGGCAGGAAGTTCAAGTGACACTTCAGGAACACAAAGAATGGTTGCCTGGACAACCAACTCCTGAAGCTGTCGCTGATCATCAGTTTCCTTGACTCCTGGAATATTTGTTTAATCTCACTAAGTATTCGTGTAGTATTTAAATAAGAAAGTATGTGGAGTATCACAATGCTTCTAAGCATTATGTAATGAAAGACAATGTGATAGTGCATAGGGGGGAAAGAGACTTTGGGAGGCAATTTTTAAGTCCTTTATTTGGTAGATGATTGTGAAGTCAGAGGTAGCCTAGCAAGTCATTTAAAGAGTTATTTCCTACCTCTTGAGACAAAGTTATGTCCTGGCTCTGGAGCTGGAAGCCTCCTGCACTGAAGTCATCAGAGAAGAGCTGGCTTTTCTTTTCGCTTCATAACCAAAATACATCATCCAGCTGGACTCTGGGAAGTGCCCTTGTAGTGACCGTGAACATGTTCCCATTATGTTCCTCATGTTTTCTGCCGGATTAATACTCAGACCGGCTTCTCTCCCCCACAGTCGCACCAGGGTTCATCGTTCTGCCTGTTTTAACCACCATCGTTTTCTGCACAAGGTGGGAATGTCCTTTGATTTCATGCAGGTGCATATTCATATGAAAGGTTTTAAATGATCTTTTCAAATCCAGTCCTACAAAGGACTATGAAAATGTTCAGAGACAAAATTCGGGTTCTGGCTCAGACTGGGGAACTACGTCTTGGATCGTAGTTTTAGATCGGGGGTGGGGGTGGGGTGCCAGAGAGTCCACTCAGACCCAGAGTGACCCCGTGTGGCAGAGTCCGGCTGCCCCAGAGGTTTTCCACAGCTGTCATCTTGGTGGGGGCGGATTCCCAGGGCTTTTTGCACGGGGAAGTGGCAGGTGGGTTTGGATCGTCCGCCTTTCAGTCAGCAGCTGTTATGCCAACAGGGCTCCATCGATTTAGATGAAACTCTTACAGACCGACCTTCTGTTATTTGAGAGAAGATCACCCCTGAAGGTCATGTACAAGTTTTCCGTCTTGGTCAGAGTAGCCTAGTGAGTCATTCAAAGTGCAATGATGGGGAATCTCCTAAGATTTTCTAACCTCCAAACCAGGCATTGGGCCACCTGGAGAGTTCACACTTCCAGTCAGGAGCAGCCTGATTCTGCCGAGAGCTGCATCTAAAATAAGCTGGAGGAGGGAAGAGGGTGCCCAGAATGTGGCCCAGAGGCATCTCTGGTGCCTCCTCTGAGCCGACAGCCGCACCTGTCACCTGTTAGTCACGAAATGAATGACTTTCACAAGGCAATAAGCAGAATGATGTAGGGCTCTTAATCATATAGATATGGTCTAGCAATATTTTTATTACCCCACCCCAAACCCACTACCCAAGACTTGATTCTCACTTGTGACAGCCCTCCGCAGGGCTTAGATAGTTCCATCTTTCTCACCTTGTGGGTTTGAACCACTGACCTTGCTGTTCACAGCCTAACACTTACCTGGCAGCACCACCAGGGCTCCTTTCTTTATTAGCAGTGCCAATAAAAAATGTTTGTGTGTGTGAACGCACCCCCATGGCTTAATTTTCACCCAAAGACTAGATCGGTCTATAAAGAGGGTGATAGCACTAGCGGGTACACACACCTCAGATTCATCAACCACTTGAAATCAAAAGGCCAGCATTTACCCAAGGACAAAGTTCAGAAAGGTTCAGAAAGGAAACAAACGACAAGGAGGACATGGGATGAGTGATGTTCCGTTGTGGGAATTGCAGTCAATGAGATGAAACAAAATGTGTATGAGTGGCTCAATGTACAACTGATCTGCTCTGAAAACCTTCAGCCAATTCACCATAGAAAGTCTTTTAAAAGCGAATTAAAAGAGAATAATAATATTAAACATCAAAAAGCAAACTCACTGCCATCGAGTCCGTTTTGAGTCGTAGGGACCCCCTGTGAGTTTTCCGAGACTGTAACTGTGTACAGGGGTAGAAAGCCCACCCTGTCTCCCGCAGAGATGCCGGAGTTTTTGAACTGCTGGCCATAGGGATCGCAGCCGAACTTATAACCACTACCCTACCGGGGATCCTACTAAGTATCAAAAGGCCTTAAAAAAGCAAAAGAAGAAGTGAACTTAAATATTTTGTTCATAGGTTTAGGCCACACCCATCAAAATCAAACTTCTTGAAAGCATTGTCTCCACTTCCTCCTTTCCCATTTACGAAACTCACTGCAATGTGTCTCCAGTCGGTCACTCCACGCAGTGCTCTCACCAAGGTGACTAACAGCCTCCATCTGGGGACACTCCCTTTGTAGGGTCTCGACCTGCGGTTTGTCTCCTGCTTCTCTGACGCCTCCTTTCCGGCTTCTCGAGTGTGGCTGCTCAGCTCCTGGTTCCTAAACTTGGAGTGTTCCTCAGAGCTTTCCCTAGGTCGTCTCTTCTCTTCAATGCCCATTCCTGTCCAGGGCAGCCCCTTCACAAGTTCAACTCTCACCAACAGGCCAGCACTGCCCAAACCGTGGCATCTCAACTAAGCTCGGATCCTTGATTCTGACTCATGCTGTTGTCTCACAAACCTGCCCCTCCTCCAGCATGTCCTAACGGGAATATAGGCCCCAATCAATAACGGCTCAAGCCAGGAACCCGGACCTCTTCCGTTATACTTCCCTTTCCCTCCTCATCCATATGATCACCACGTCTTGATTTTCTCTTCTTCTCCCTGAAATGGTTAAGAGTGTGCACCCTGGCATGAGAGAGTCTGGGCTTAAACCCCCTCCCTCTTCTTTAGGCAAGTGACTTAATCCTTCCATGCACTGGCCTTGCAGAGTTGTGAAGAGTGGATGAGTTAGTTTGTATAAATACCAGTCGTAGCACCAGCACTTCCATACATTCAGCAAATCAAAAACTCCAAAAATCTCTTCTTTCTCCCTTTCATCATTTCTCTACTATCCCTCCTCAAGGGTGGGCACTGTTTTCTATCGTCTGGATTATTCTATTATATTCCTGGTGGGCTTTCCACTTCTCCTCACCCACTCTCCATGATAGCAGCCAGAGGAACCTAGTAAAATGTTTCCTCCCCGCTCCCACTACCATGACTCGAATTCGGCCTTGCAAGTCTGGCTAGACCAGAGGATGTACACTGGTACAGATAGGAACTGAAAATACAGGGAATCCAGGGCGGATGAGCCCTACAGGACCAGTGGTGTGAGTGGCAAAACAGGGAGGGTAAAGGGAGAATGGGTAGGAAAGAGGGAACCGATTACAAGGAACTATATGTGACCTGCTCCCTGGGGGACAGACAACCGAAAAGTTGGTGAAGGGAGACATCGGACAGGGCAAGATATGACAAAATACCAATTTATAAACTATCAAGGGCTTATGAGGGAGGGGGGAGCGGGGAGGGAGGGGAAAAATGAGGACCTAATGCCGGGGGCTTAAGTGGAGAGGAAATGTTTTGAGAATGATGAGGGCAATGAATGTACAAATGCGCTTTACGCAATTGATGTGTGTGTGGATTGTGATAAGAATTGTATGAGGCCCGAATAAAATGATTTAAAAAAAAAAAGAATCATTTGGGAGGAAGGTGAGGCCTTCTACTCCTGTCAACAGTGACAGTCTCAGAAACCCACAGGGGCAGCCCTACCCTGTCAGGGAGGGTCGCTAGGGTCAGTATCAACTCACTGGCAGTGTGAGAGTGAGGTGAGTGAGCGAGCATTTAATCCACAAACTGGAACCTTTCGGTGCCTTCCCATGGCTCCTGCCCATCCTGCAGCCCTCTGGCGCTGATCTCCACGCTTTCTCTGCTCCAACTGTGCCAGCCTGTGGTTCCTCCTTGGCACCAGCTCTTTGCTGCCCCGTGGCCTCTCCACCTGCTGTCCTGGTCCATCCTCTTCACCAAGATGGATTGCCTCACCACTCGTTAGCAAACCCAGTGTGGTCTCCCAAGGAGCTTCGCCTGGCCCTTCCAGACCAGGTTAGGCCCTCCCAGAACAACACCCCAGCGAAGACCACTGTGCTCCTGCTCCATCCCAATGGTCACAGTGAGGGGTCACGGATCCAGGGTCTTCCACCCTTGGTTGTAAGCACCACAAGGGCCAGGGCCGTGTCTGGCTGGCTGACTGCCACGCCCCGGTACCTAACACAGTGCCGATGTTGGAATTGGGACGCAGTCATTGTTGAATAAATGAATTGAAGTGTAACCCAGGGCTTCTGACGTTGGTCATTGCTAATTTAGCTGGGCTCGTGGGTTTTCTTGCTCAGCACCCTGTAGAAGTGCTGCTGCATCAGGTATCTGTGAACCTAGCTCCCTGAGATTAAGCAGGATAGGATCGCTGAAGCCACCTGAGGAGTGTGGCAACATTATTGATGCTTGGAACAGGAGGGCTGGAAGGGCATCCGCCCCCACCCGAGGCTACCCGCAATCTGCGAGGAACATCTGGGTCCTTCGGACACTAGAACCTAGATGCATGAGGGGTGGGGCAAGCAAGCCCAAAGATGGCAACCAAGGTTTCTATCACAACCCGTTTGTGTGTCTTGTGCATACAGGTTGGGGATTGAGAATCACGATGCACGAAGCCGGGGAAAGGCAGAAATTCATCAGCGAAGCTCAGTACCTGCGGGACATGCAGCATAAGGCGGACTCCGACTATCAGGTAACGGCAGGAAGCAGGAATGCTCTCCCCCTTCGTGCCCCCGTGTGCGGAGAGCACGCAGAATGCACACTCAGGGTGGGATGGGCAGTTGTCACGTTAACCCGCCACGTTCAAGCTGTGTGACCATGACAAGAAGGCCACTTCAGCTGGCTGAGCCTTGAGGAGTGCCCACCTCATTGTATGGTCGTGCAGATGAATTGAGACTGAAAGCTAAGAAGGAACCCAGTCACCAGGGAGTAGATTCGGACTCCTAGCGAGTCTTCAGGGCAGAGAAGAGCTGCCCCACGGGGCTTCTGGGCTGGCCATCTTTAAGGAAGCGGAACCATTGGCCCATCCTTCTCCCACAGAGCGGCTGGGGGTTCCAGCGGTCGAGCTTTGTCGGTCAGCAGCTGAGCGCTTAACCCCTGTGCCAGTCGGGGTACTTGGAATGAGATTACATTGGTAAAGTACTGCGCACAATACTCTGTGGACAAATGATGTGCGGGTTTCAATGTCACAAACCAGCCGCCTAGAGAGGAGGCATTCAGGAGTTAAACCTGGTTGGCCTGCTGGTTTTATAACCCCATGGCCAGCCTGAAGAAAAGCGAGTTGCTTGGTCTACAAGAGACTAAGGACTTGTCATCCTAGTAACAGTGTGTGGACACACAAAAAACAAAACGTGGGGGCGGGGAACGACTGAGGATCAGTGATGTAATGCTGCTGAGCTGGCCCAGGACAGACTCACCTAACAGGGTGGTGGGACTGGACGCAGGTAGAGTGTCACTCATTCCGCTGGCTGGAGGAGGTCAACCCTCAATCAATCAAGAGGCATGTCCCCAGCCTCGGCTGAAGTTTCCCCTACCTAGGGAAAACACACACTTGCCTGACCCGGTTGCTCTCTTCCTCCTTAGCAATTTCAGCTATAGCCGAGCCTCCCGGGTCACCTAGGTAACCCAATTTCACCTGTCTAAGGCAGCTTAGCCGTGGGGCTGGGACTGGAATCAGCAATTTCCTCCTGCCACCTGCCAAGCCACATATGAGGAGACCATAAAGTGGAAGGAATGCCAGTAAAACACAAAAGACAGAAAAACATCTGAAGTGGTCAGTCAGGAGCCCCGCTGCCTCTCCCCAAGATGCCTCTGCCACCCAGCTCGGCTTGTGCTTCGCAAGACTTGTTTGACATCGTCTCTGAGCAGGCACCCTGAAAAGCCATCTAGTGACCTGGGGTGGTGGGGGGTGTCCTGAGGTTTCCCCAAGGAGCCCTAACCATTTGAAACCACCAGCCATGCCACGGAAGAACGACGAGGCTTCCTGCTCCTTAAAGAGATTCGGTCTCAGAAACCCACCACAGCCATTCTACCCGGTCCGACAGAGGTGACTGGATGACCCTCTCAGAGTGTGCACAGCCCGGAGGGCCTGGTGAGCAGAGGGTTCCCCAGTCCTGTCCGTTTGCCACATTGTCCTTTCTGGGTTTGCCTCGTCTTTGAAGACCTGGCTCAAACTGCACCTTACAAACCTCAGACATAAATGACTCCTGCTCGGTCCCCAGTCCCCTGGAATCAGGTTGGAATGCAGGAAATTAGCAGTGCCTCTCCAGGTCTGTGGGCTAGCAGCCGGAGAGGCTAGTTCAACCCACCCTGAGCTATTTTGATGCTACTTGGCTCAGTGGTTGGGTGGGACCCTTTAGAGAAAACAAGAGGAAATAAACATCTATTTGGCATATCCCATGCTATTTCAGAAGCTGGTAACTAGTATATAATTATATGCCATCTCAGAATTTGGCTCTATTTTTTTTCCCAAGGGTGTTCTTGTTACAGAGCCTTAGCTTTTTTTTGGCTTTTTTTTTTTTACGGTCAAATGTGTTTCTGTAACTTGAGGTCCAACTCAACACTGGGCATTTCAGAATGATGGTCCATAATCTATCACAAATGTGGTCAAATTGGTTTCGTTTCATTGCCTGTCACGGACTCATCCTGATTCTTTGAAGTGCAGATCAAACAAATAGACACAGTGATAGAAATTTGTCCAAGGACCTGGTAGGTGGCCGAAAGCCCAGAAAGATGGGGGGAGAGGAAGGAAAGGAGACGGAGAAACAAGGAAAGCGAAGCCCTCTGCCAGTTGCTGGGGAGGTGACCCCAGCTCTTTGTAGCCTCAAGGGTGCAGAGGAGAACTGGGCTCTCCAGGCCATTGGTCTTGGGGAGTGGATCGCCAGGCTTTTCTTCCAAGTGCCTCTGGGTGGGTGAGAAGTACCATCCTATCCATTAGTAGTTGAACACTTAACCAACTGTGCTGCTCAGAGACTTCTGGCCTGAAATCGGGTAGTGAGAATCGGGCGCTGGGGTGAGGGCGTGAGAGAGAGGACTTTCGTGTGAGTAACTGGGAGGATGAAGATAATTCCAAGTCCATTCCCATAGGAGTCAGGGAGAAGGTGCTCATCCCTGTTCAGCATTGTGGTGTGTGTTGGACTCCTCTTCACAGCTAGAAGAGGAAACGAAACTAATCTGAGGCCCTCTCATGTCACACTGGGTTTCTGCCTTCGATTCCTCAACCTCTTGAAACTAATGAACTCTAACAATATCACCAACAACCCTCCAGACCAGCCACTGCCATCGAGTCAATGCCAACTCATAGCCATCCTATAGGGCAGGGTAGAACTTCCCCTATGGGTTTCTGAGACGGTAACTCCTTACGGGAGTAGAAGGCCCTCCCGTCTCTCTCCCGAGGAGCAGCTGGTAGTTTCGAACTGCTGACCTTGCAGTTAGCGGCCCAGTGATCATTAAAATTCAAAACTCTTTGAGTTATGCATCTTATGAGAACAACAACATGGAGCCAATTGAAGATAACTCACTTTTCAAAATGATTGTGGATTCAGAGTCGCGATAAACTTGGCAGAGGCTAGTCTTGATTCAGATGTAAAGTGGGACCATGGGCTGTAGTTATGATGGCTTTATTGCTGGGACTGTGCGCTGGGAAGGAGGGCTGGGGAGATGGTGGTTAAAGCACTCAGCCGTTCTCCGGGGGCTTAAAGGCTTGAAGATAAACAAGCGGCCATCTAGCTGAGAAGCAACAAAGTCCACATGGAAGAAGCACACCAGTCTGTGTGATCATGAAGTGTCAATGGGATCAGGTATCAGGCATCAAAGACCCAGAACAAAAAATTATATCAGTGTGAATGAGGGAGTGCAGAGTGGAGACCCAAAGCCCATCTGTAGATAATTGGACACCCCCTTACAGAAGGGTCACAGGAAGAGACAAAGCAGTCAGGGTGCAGTATAGAACCGATGAAACATACAACTTCCCTTTAGTTCTTTAATGCCTCCTCCCCTCCACTATCATGACCCCAGTTCTACCTTACCAATCTGGCTAGACCAGAGCGAGTACACGGGTACAGATAAGAGCTGGAAACACAGGGAATCCAGGACAGATAACCCCTCAGGACCCCAATAAGGAGAGTAGTGATACCAGAAGGGGAAGGGGAAGGTGCGGGGAGACAGGGGGAACCGATCACAATGACCTACCTATAACCCCTTCCCAGGGGGACGGACAACAGAAAAGTGGGTGAAGGGAGACATCAGTCAGGTTAAGACATGAAAAAATAATAATTTATAAATTATCAAGGATTCGTGAGGGGAGGGAGGATGGGGGAGGGAGGGGAAAAATGAGCTGATACCAAGGACTCAAATAGAAAGAAAATGTTTTGAGAATGATGATGGCAACATATGTATAAATGTGCTCAACTCAATGGGTGTATATATGTATGGATTGTGATAGGAGCTGTATAAACCCCCGATAAAATGATTTTTAAAATGTTTTAATAAAAAAAGAAGGTAGAAGTTAGTAATTAAAAGAACAAAAGAAACTATGAGCATCGGTCAGAAAACTGTAATGCCGAAGAAAAGGTGGCTTACAGTAAGGTATGGGTTAAGTTGCACCCCCTCAGAGAGATATGCTAAAGCCCAAACCCCTGTGATAACTGTGAACATGACCTTGTTTGGAAATGAGCCTTGAAGAAGGTATCAGTTAACACAAGGCCAAGTTGGAGGAGAGTGTGTCCTGATCTGACTGGAGTGACATAGTATGAAAAAAGGTAAAAAGACAGACTGGCAGACACAGACAGACAGACAAAAGGAAGGAGACACCTTCATGACAGAGTCATGTTGCAACTTCAAACTAAAGGGTGCCCCAGGCTACCGGAAGCCGAGAGACTCTTTGGCGAGCGCATGGCCTGCTACACCCTGAACTTGTGCCTTTGGCCTCCCAGACTGTGTGACAGGACCTTTCTGTTCTCCTAAGCCACGGAGACTGTGGTGTCTTGTGCAACCTCTGGAGCTGAAGACTCAGTGTGCACCCGAATGACCCGGGGCAGGAGTCCCTCACTTGGCTGACTGGGGACCAGGTGGACTTAGGAAACAGGCCCCTCCTGAAGGGCCAGAGAAGGAAAGACAGACCTCGGGTCTACACAGAAAGGGTGGGTCTCCCCTGGTGAACGCGATCGGACTGCCATACTTTGGCCAAGGCTGGTTGCAGAAAGACGAGAAAGCCAGAAAATGGGACTGGAAAGAAAATTAAACCAGAAAATGAGATTGACAATCACAGTTAAAAACCTAATGAAGATTATCATCGTGGTTTCACAGGACATCGCAGCTAGTTGGTCTGATAACATGTTTAGTGCCCCTATCCTACCTCCTGCTTCTGAGCCTAGCTCCTGGGGTCTGAAAATCTTGCGAGTGGCCACCCAGGACACCGTAATTTGTCTCCATTCTCCTGGAAGAGCAGAGGAAGCAGGAGGGTCAGGAATGGAGGAGGATAGGGAACGTGTGGCTTCTTGCCTCCCCAACAGCCGCCTCCTTTGCCGTGAGGCTAGAACTGGCTGGTGCTTGGCTTCCGTTATTGAGTACTTTGATCCAAGATCCTCCGGGAGAATCTTGATGGAAAGCGGGGAAATGTAGACCAGGATCTCAGATTTCCATAGACTCCAGACTTCCTGGAGTCCTGAAGCTTGAATATGATTGCTCCGAGATCATCTTGGACCATAAACCAAAAATAACCCCCTGGAGCCTCACAGTCGTTTAGCTTAACTCGTGAAAAAAGTCTGACTTGAGTATTAATGCCGTTTTAAAAACTATTTGGGATCAAACTGATCTCGACAGCTCAAAAGATTAGAGACGTGGGGAGCAGTGAGTTTATGTTAATGGTGGAGGAGCAACTTGGAAAAGGTTCACATAACTTGAATCGTGGAATCCATGTTACTAAAATGGCGTAGGTGGAAACTGTCGAATTGGTGTGTGCTTTCCTGTGTATACAAGTCGTCTCAATAACAATAGCATATGTCATCTTAAAAAATCTAATTGTAAAAAAAAAATTAAAAAAAATAAAGATGTTTCTTCGGAAAAAAAAAAATCTAATTGTGACAAAGCTGACAATCAGCGCCATTTGTTGAACACTGAGTGCCAGGGACATCAAAAATGTTATGGAAACATGGAATGAGCAGATCATGGGATGCTTCCATGAGCCTCTGAAGCCCCTCTGTTGATCACCAAAGGTGATCTGGCGGACATCAGCTGAGCATTTAGCAGCTCCCTGAAAGACGGGGTTCAGAGTCACCACTCCACACAAGGACGCTAAAGCCTTCTGCCTCCAGAAAGACTAGCGCCTGGGGAACAGAATGGGGCAGTAAGGGCACAGTGAGTCAAGAATCAGCTGTAAGGCGGCAGTGGGTTAAACCTCTTACCAACAGTGTCTCACCACTGTCTGCAAACCATCTGCGACCAAGGGACAGCTCGCTTACAGACAAGGGAAGTGAGAATCAATGAATTAGTCAGCTTGCCCAAGGTCACGGTGCTAGAAAGTGGCAGAACCAGGGTTTGTCATGTTTACCAGGATTAAGTTACAGTGAGTCACGGAACGCCACGTCATTCCCCCATGGGCAGACACAAGCTCTCTGCGCTTTGCCCCCACCGTGGGCAGCTGCTGCACGGAAGGCTGCTGGCTGCGTGCGTTGGAGGCAGAGGGATGGGCTGGCGGGGTGGGGGGTTGGGGAGTGGTGGTGGTGGGGGGTGGTGGCAGAGGAGGCAACACCCCAGGAGTCAAAGAGGGAGCCCTGATCCTCTCTGGAAAGAAAAAAGACGTTACTTACCGCCTCAGTGCCAAGACTGCCCTCAGCCTGTTTTTGTCACCATAAAAAGAAACTTATTTATAGTCATCTAAATTCCGACAAGTGTAATTGAAAGGGGGCTATTTTTAAAGTTCAGGGACAGAAGAAACGTCTCCCATGGAGTTCACAATCCTCTGATTCTGTCGATTTCGGAGCCCCCCAAAGTAAAAACATCATCATCATCATCAACAACAACAACAAATCATCGACCTTCATAATCAATAGAAAAGCAGCCCCTGGGCTGGGTTTGTGTGAAGGGACCCCAGTGATGCAGAAGTTCAGTGTTCTCTTGTTAACTGAAAGGACAGTGGCTGAAACCCACCTGTCACTCGACAGACGACCACGTGCTTCTGTGAAGATTGACAGCCTGGGAGCCCCGGGCAGGGACCGCTTTCTACTCAGACCTCTTGCGTGGCCATGCGTCAAGATGCCACGTGTCGGCTCTGACTTTGGATTGGATCTAGGGACAAGGGGCAAGGGCTAGGCTGCTGCTGCTTTCTCGGACTTGAAGCCTAGCCTTGGCTTGTCTCCATCTTCCTTCTCGGCCAAGCTGTAACTTCGAGAGGACTCGGGCTGGGGGGCCACAGAAACGATTGCTCAGCCGTGTCAAGATAAGAATGAGTCAGTGCCTCCCTTTCCATTGCTCTGAGAAAAAAATGAAAAAAGGAACCAGAGGGGGAGTTTTATTTACTTATTTAATGCGGCACGCCAATCAATTCCTCCTCCCCTTTGGGTACAGAAATATTTAAGCCATGTGCATTCTTGGAGAGAATTTTCAAAAAAACACTCAGCCCACAAGAATTCTGTTCATCCCGCAAAAGCTGCCTTGTCTTGCGTGCACTTGCTCGTCCTGGTTCCTCCACTGGCAGCCCATCAGCATTTTCTGCTTTTGCCTTGAATACCGGGAGGTTAGGGTAACAGACATCTGTTCCCTCACCAACAGCACTGCATGTGGGGGCTCCTCCTAAACCGAAGGGCTCATTTGAAGGTGACATAAAAGGAACAAAACCAAGAGACATGCTGTTGGCTGGACTTAGGCTCACGACGGACTTCTTTTACCCCCAAACCAAGCCCACTGCCATCGAGCCGATGCCAACTCAGAGA
Organism: Echinops telfairi; assembly: GCF_000313985.2. NCBI lineage: Eukaryota > Metazoa > Chordata > Mammalia > Afrosoricida > Tenrecidae > Echinops > Echinops telfairi. The sequence goes on along the minus strand of NW_022111358.1, from coordinate 34,610,340 downwards.
GACTCCAGAGCAGTGGTTCTCCACCTTCCTCACGCCGCGACCCTTTCATCCAGTTCCTCATGTGGTGGGGACCCCCCCAACCATAACATTATTGTCGTCGCTACTGCATCACTGTCATTTTGCTACTGTGATGAATCGTCATGTCAATATCTGATAGGCAGGATGCGTTGTCATTGTTACCAATTGAACATCATTAAACATAATTAAAGCATAGTGATTACTCACAAAACAATATGTAATTGTATATTGTGAAATATTTATGTGTTTTCCGACGGTCTTAGGTGACCTTTGTGAAAGGGTTGTTTGACCCCCAAAGCGGTTGCGACCCACAGGTTGAGGACAGAGTAGAACTGCTGCACTGGGCAAACCCACTGACCAAGACCTCTTGGAAGTATTTTAAAAACAAGAAGGTTACTTAGAGGACGAAGGTGCCCCTGAACCAATGGTCTTTTTCATCGCCTCCTATGCATGTGAACTTGGCCATTGAATGAGGAAGACTGCAGAAAACTCCATGTATATGAATGCTGGGGCGGGTGAAGGATAGAGACAGTAGCATGCCTGCCAACGGAATCAACAGATGTCTTTGAAGAAGCGCAGCCAGCGTGCTCCTTAGAAGCCAGGATGGGAGACTCCGTCTCCTGGCCTTGGGACGTGTTGTCAGGAGAGACCGGGCCCTGGAGAAGGACGTCATGTTGCATAACGTAGAGGGAGCATCGCAAAAGAGTCAGGCCCTCGGTGAGCTGGTGTCCCACCGGTGGCTGGAACGGTGGGCGCAAACATAAAAACAATGTGTGGGTGGTGCAGAGCCAGGCGGTGTTTCCTTCTGTGGGACACGGTCCCTATGAGCTGGGATCGACTCAGTGACACTTGACGACAACAGCGTCAGGTTTCTGAGACTGGCCAGCCTTAGGGAAGAAGATAGCCGGATATTGCCTCCTGCAGAGCAGGAGATGAGTTTGAACCTTTAACCTCTCAGTTAGCAGTCAGTTGCTGAACCCACTGTGTCCCCAGGCCTTCCCCTGACTTTCTATTTGGGTGACCTCATTATAGGTTGTTGTTTCTTTGTGTTAATTATGGCCTTGGATTTCATTTTTATTGTTTTGTTTACTTATGATAATAAACGCTACACTGCCATTACAGGTAGGTCTCTGACTGCTAAAGTTTGCCCTTGATTACCAACCTAAGGATTGTTTGTTCACACCTACCCAGAAGCACTTGGCAAGAAAAGCCTGGGTACTTGTATTTATAAAAGCTCCGGCCAACAAAACCCTACGGAGCAGTTCTGCTCTGTAAAACATAGCGTCACCCCGTGTTGAAATCAACTAGATGGCAATGGTGATTTGGCTTTGTTTTTGACTAGTACTTATTACAGTGGCTGACTATCTCTATGGGGCACTCAGTGGTAGAATCCTCCCCTTATATAGGGAAAATCAAGGTCTGATTATTGTTCAGTGCAGTTGGTGCACAGCCGCCCCCTACCCATCACTGGAAGCTTGTGAGTTTCCATGACACGGAATAAGTTTCAACAGAGCTTCCAGACTAAGGCAGACTAGTAAGAACAACCTGGCAATCTAGTTCTGAAAAATCAGCCCTTGGAAATGCTGTGAGTCATAATGGTCTGATCCCTTTGCGGGTGGGGCCACCGTGAGCCGGTGGCTGACTCAAAGGCAGCTAACAAGAGCAATTATCTAGCTGGCATCGGTTTTGAAAATAAGATGAACTACGAGACAGAGGGGAAACCCATCATGCTCTTCCTTTCATAGCAAAGCGGGGTTGGGGGGGGGGAGTAGACCTCTTGGGAATCAGAATGAGCTTGGAGGCAGCACTTCTCATAGGTGACCCGCTGGCTGATGGAAAGGAGCCTCTATGGCCAGTGCCTGCCCTGCAGCTCAGCTGGGAAGCACAGTATGACCGGCTCTGGTTCCTGGTTCCAAGAGGTAAATGTTTTGTTAATGTCAGGTCATTTCTATTCTTAACCTTGTAGCATCATATTAGGCTTGCCCCATGGTGGGAAGTTCTGGCAAGTCCTTCTACGTCAAGGAAGGAGCTGCTTATTCTCACGGG
>NW_022111358.1:34528263-34608176 GCF_000313985.2 Echinops telfairi | reverse complement strand
GCGGGAGGACCTTTTCCTTTCTCTCATCGGCACCAGCTTAGAAGCATTATTGTTGCTCTTAAGATGACATCCCTTCACTATGACAGTGGATCACTTGGCTCTGTCACTGCAAAGATGAATCTGCTCACTGGATCTACAATTATAGAATGACCCAATCAGTACAACTATTATTCCAATTCATGCACCAACCAAGAAAGCTAGTGAGGTAAAAACTGAAGAATTCTACCTACATCTTTAGTTTGAAATTGATCACACAGGACAGTCAAGATGCATTGATAATTATCGGCGATTGGAATGCAAATGCTGGAAACAAGAGGAAGGAACATTCGTTGGAAAATATGGCCTTGGTGATGGAAGCGTAGGCTGGAGCTTGCATGATAGAAGCTTGCAAGATCAATATTGCAAATACCTCTTTTCAATGACTAAAAAGACAGTTATACAGACAGACTTCTCCAGAAATGAAATTGGCTACATCTGTGGGCAAATAGTGGAGAAGTTCAATGCCAGTAGCTAAAACCAGGCCAGGGCGGACTGTGGAACAGACCCTCAATTACTCATGTGTAAATTCAGGCTGAAGCTGATGAAAATTAGAGCAAGTCCACAAAAGCCAAAATATGACCTTGAGTCTATCCCAGCTGAATTTCAAGAACATCTGAAGAGCAGACTTGACGCGTTGAACACTAGAGGCAGAAGCTCTGATGAGCTGTGGGGTGACATTGAGACTATGACACATGAAGAAAGCAGAGGGTCACTGAAGACAGGAAAGAACGAAGAGGTGTGATGTCAGAAGAAACTGAAACTTGCGCTTAATCATAGAGTACCTAAGGCAAATAGAAGGAATGATGAAGTCGAAAAGCTGAACAGAAGATGTCAAAGGTTACCTTGAGAAGACAAATTATAATAATAAAATGTGCAAAAAACTAGTTTGAAAACCAAAAAGGAAGCACACACTCAGTGGATCTTAGACTCCAAGAATTGAAGAAAAAGTTCAAGCCTCGAGTGGCAATATTGATAGAGTCTATGGGGAAAATATTGAACGATGCAGGAAGCAGCAAAAGAAGATGGGAAGAATACACACAAAATCACGGTCCTAAAAAGGAGGCAACAGTACTTAAAGCAACTGGAAATGGAAATTCCCTGTGATCAGCAATACCACTACTAAGCATATGCCCTAGAGAACTAAGACACACGACACGAGTGAAGGTGTACTCTCCCATGTTCATAGCAGAACAGTCCACAATAGAGAGAAACTGGAAGCAACCCGGATGCCCAACAGTGGAAGAATAGATTTTAAAAAAGCTATGATACATACGCACAATGGAATACTATGCATCCCTAAAAAGCGATGATGAAAGCATGAGCCAGTTCAAGAACATGACATGGAAGGACCTGGAAATCATTGTGCTGAGTGAAGAAGGTCAATCAGAAAAGGACAAGTATAGTATGAGTGCCCAACTACAGGAAGCAACACCAACTTAACAAACCTTAGGAACGAATTCCTGAACAATTACGAAGAAGAGGCTAGCTACCGGCCATGAACCATACATCCTCTCCCTTTTGCGCACTTCTTAAGAGCCAACGTGAAGGAGGAGGCCCCGCATTGTCTGGGGCCACTCCTTCAAGAAGGGGGAATTGGGAGATGACCACCCACTTGAGGCTATACAACATCAAAATAAGGTTGGGGCAAATCAATGCCCCCCACCCCCCACCCCAGGAATGGAAGGAGAAGCTTTCTGGAAATTCAAGCCAAGACCAGGAGAGGGGACCACCTACATTGTGCAGGAGACGCTGGTATTTCTGTTGGTGAGTATGGCGAGTGATTGGGGACAACTAACCACATAACAGGAAGGGATGCTAAACAGTGAGTGTAGGGAACCTAGGGGGACAATGGGCCAGATTTTAGGTCCCTGGGGAGACACTACGAATTTGTTTCTACCCAACCTTCAGTGAACCATGTCATGGACTAAGTACCAGGATGATCACGGACGCTGACCTGGCGGACAGCAGGGCACAACATTGGGGCTACCCCAGAAGGACTTAGCATAGAGGCCCCACTGAATGAACTGAACCCTGCCTCGAAGCTGCCTGCACCCTTGGACTGAGGGCTGCAGTACTTGCGTGGGAGAGGAAGCAGAGAGTGGCCGCCCCAGGACTGTGGAAGTGGATGGTCATTGGGCCTTGAGGGGAACCCCCAGGCTCCGTGTGTATCCAATGGAAAGGGACCCAGGATCACCGTTACTACATGTATGTACTCAGTGCCCTGCAGGAATATGACAAGTTGGACCTGTGGAGCAGGGATCTACACTTGGAAGAACTGACCCAGGAAGGCCCCCACTGGCATCAGTCCCAATCCTTAGGGTCAACAGAGCCCAGTGGCATAAAAGATCGAACTGTGTTGCACAAAACCCGTGGGTGCGGCTCAAGGTGGGACTGCGCTCACACAGACTCCTCACAGCGACGGTGTCTGGAGTGCTGGGTCACTGGGAAAATGGAGGATGATGACAGTGCCATCAATGTGTACCCCAGGAGAATGACGGCAATGCTACGCCTCTTTGTTTATAAGGGTTTTTGCTTTCCTGCTTGTAGCTGGCTTTTTTGTTGTTGTTTTTGTATTTGCTTTTTCTTTCTTTTTGGGTGTGTGTGGATATAGTTGATATTACAGGGTTGTGATTTTGTCATATTTTGACTACCAAAGTAACCCTGAGATGTGCAAACTCCATGGACAAGCAGCTGGAGTCTGGGCTCCTACTTAACTCTAGCCCCAGTTCAAGAACAGTTAGTTCTGATAACATGGCCCTGTGCTCGATACTCACCTCCATGAAAGGATCACTGAAGATCAGGGTGCTACAGCAGAGTGTGGTGAAGAAAGTAGATGGTGCCCGGCTATCAGTTAGAATAGTGTCTGGGGTCTTAAAGGCTTGTATGCAAACAAGCAGCCATCTAAGCGAGGAGTCAACCTCAGTCCATCCAGAAGAAGCCCACCAGCTTCTGTGATCCAAAGATGACAATTACAAAATTGAATATGGCAACATTTGAATATGGTATCAGAGCTAAAATTAGGAACACCCAATTTGGAGAAGGCTCTGGAGGGCAGTGGGAGCCCAAATCCCACCTGAAGACCATCTAATCAGACTGAGCTGCTGGCAGGTCCCCCCTGCCACAGGCAAGAGGCTAAACAGCCTCAGACAGAGACCACGGTCATGTGACTATGCTGAATCGAACTGGATACTTGGCCACAGGACCTCCCTGTAAGACAGGACCTGAATTGGTTTTGGCTGCAAGTATCCATGACAGAAATGTCTTCCCTGACTTTTTTGAATGTTGATGGGGGTCTTTTCTTTCTTACTCATCATTTGTATTTTTGCCTTTATATTCGTATTATTTTATCCTTATCACCTTATTTTGTTTTTTATTGTTCCTGTTTGCTTTCCTGGTTTGTGATGCACAGGAGGAGTGGATGCATAGTGATAATTGCTGATAGACGGGCTGGTAGGGGATGCAGGGGTGGGGGTGGGGTGGATGACTGAGGGAAAGGAGAGTTCAGGAATTAAAAATGAAGGCGGGCGGGGGGAGGAAGCACTAGAACTGACTGTGATTGCACAACTCATTTCAAAGGCAATTTAACAATGGGGTAGGGGGAATGCTCTAAAATTGATAAGGCGATGACTGTTCAATGCTCCTCAATATGATCGAATGATTGAACTATTGCATTGTATGATATGTAAATTGTGTGCCAATAAAACTGTTATAATAAATAAATAAATAAGACCGAGTCGACATTCAACCAAGAGGTTACATGGTCAAAAACCAGTGGTGCTGAAGGAAGACGTTCAAGTTGCACTAAAAGCATGAGCCACAAACACGACTCCAGGAACTGATGGAATGCCCACTGAAATGCTGCCACAAGCTGATCAAGCTCTGGAAGCTTTCACACGCATCTAGGCCGGGAAATGTGGTAGACAGCTACTTGGTCAACTGACTAGAAGAGACCCATAGTTGTACCCATTCTAAAGAAAAGTGACCCACAGAATGCTCCAATTATAGAACATTGTCATTAGTCTCCTCTGCAAATAAGGTTTTGCTGAAGACCTTCCAGTACATTGATGGAGCTGCCGGAAGTTCAAGCTGCCCTCAGACATGGGGAAGAAAGATATCGTTGCTGATGTCAGATGGATCTTGGCTGAGAGAAGAGAAAACCAGAAAGATTGTTACTTGTGCTCCATCGATTAGACAAAGGCATTCCACTGTGTGGGTCCTAACAAACTGGGTAACCTTAAGAATGGGAATTCTAGGACATTTTATTGTGCTCATGTGGAACCTGTACATGTATCAAGAGGCAGCTTAGTGAACAGAACAAGGGAGTACTGAGTGGTTTAAAATCGAGGAAGGTGTGCATTCATCTGTGTGATGATCAATAAATCAGAGAAGCTGAATTATGTGAAGAAGAATGTAGCCTCTGGTTTGGGGAAAGGCTTATTAACCACCTTCCGTATGCAGGTGACACAACCTTGCTTGCTGAAAGGGAGGAGGACTTGAAGCACCTGCTGGCGAAGATTAAGGATTGCAGCCTTCAGTATGGATTACAACTCCATGTATGGATTGTTATAAGAGTTGTAAGAGTGACAAAATAATAACAATTTATAAATTATCAAGGGTTCATGAGGGAGGGGGGAGAGAGGGGAAAAATGAGGAGTTGATACCAAGGGCTCAAGCAGGAAGCAAATGTTTTGAGAATGATGAGGGCAACACATGTACAAATGTGCTTGACACAATGGATGGATGCATGGATTGTGATGAGTTGTACAAGCCCCCAATAAAATGATTTTAGAAAAAAAAGAGTTGTAAGAGCGCCCAGTAAAATTATCTTTTAATTTAAAAAAGCCAAAAAACAGAAGTCCAAAATCCTCACAACTGGACCGGTAGTGAACATCATAATAAATGGGGAGAAGATTAAAACTGTGAAGCATTTTGTCTTGCTCGAGTCCACAATCAGTGCTCATGGGAAGCAGCAGCCAAGAGGTCAAAGGACATGTTGCCCTGGGTAAATCTGCTGCCCAAGACCTCTTCAGGGTGTTGAAAAGCAGGGAGGTTACTTTGAGATCTAAGGCACCCCTGGCCCAACCTATGATATTTTCAATTGCCCTGGAAATCGAATAAGGAAAATCAAAGACGAATCAACGCATTTGGATTATGGTGCCGGTGAAGAGTATTGTTCTGCCAGAAGAACCAATAATTCTGTCTTGGAAGAAGTACAGCCAAAATGTCCCTTGGAGGCCAGGGCGGTGAGGCTTCTTGGGTACTTTGGACATGTTGTCAGCAGCAACCAGTCCCTAGAGAGGAGCATCATGCTTGGTAGAGGGGCAGCATCAAAGAGGAAGCCCCTCAGCAAGAGGGGGGGACACCGTGGCTGCAGCAATGGGCTCAACACAAGAGCCATCAGGGGGATGGGGCAGCCGGGGGCGGTGTGTGCCTCTGCTGTATGGTAACTCAACAGCACATAGCAACCACATCTCCCTGCAGCGGGGCGCTGCAGGTCACGAACAAAGGTGCCAGTGGTAAGGGATTCAAAAGACCAGATGTTGTTTTCACCCTGGGAGTGCGCACTGACCAGCAGGAGAAACAGGCTCAGAAACAACACAGCGACGTACAGGACAGGGGCTACGGTTTCTTTCCATCTATGTGCAGAATAATGAGGCCCCGACGTGGCTCGTAACAGATTTACCAGGAGAACACCGTGTGAGAGATATTTCGAAGGGAGGAACACAGCATGGTATACTGTAGAGAGGAAAACATTCTTAGCTAGCGACTAGAGCAGGGGTTCTCAACCTGTGGGTCGCGACCCCTTTGGGAGTCGAACAACCTTTTCACAGGGGTCGCCCCGATTGCTAACAGTAGCAAAATGACAGTGATGAAGTAGCAATGACAGTCATGTTAGGGTTGGGAGGTCACCATGAGGAACTGTATGAAAGGGTCGCGGCATGAGGAAGGTGGCGAACCACTGCCCTAGAGGGACAGGTGGAGTGTCGCGCGAGTGATGAAAGGGGAGGAGTCTGGAAGTAGAAATTAATAAACTGTCGTAGGTACTGCCTTCCCTCAGGAAGAAATGGTTGGGTGCATTTGCGAATTGCTCGGTTGGGTTTATTACAGCAATAACTAACTTTTTTAACCTACCTTTGCGTCTGTGGGAAGGGAGCGTGAAGGCGGGCTAAGGAAACCTGGGACCATGTGTTTCTGCTTAGTGACACGTGGTTGGTGAGCCGTTGGAGGTGTGTATCGCTTATTTGCTGTGAATTGAGCGTCCTGACAGCTAATTCGCTATCTAAGACCGAGAACCACTTGTTCTTCAGGCATGTCTGAGACGACAGGACCATAAAAGAGGCACAACTGAGAAGAAGCGAGACCAATTTTGGGAACAAGAGACAAGTATTGAGAGATCCCGGTTTTCAAGCGGGTCATCTTCCAAACAGGTGCGTAAAACTCTGGGAGCAATTCCCTTGCTGTGGAGAGAGAAAGAGAAGGGGGGCCAAGGAGGGGGGTGGGGGGAGAGAGACCTTATGAATAGAAAAGTGGCCTAAAACCTGAGATCTTAAAAAAGTCTGAAAGGGCCATTGTGAGCACCACCCTGACCACCCCATCTATGTGGGACCGCCCTCTCCTTACTTGTGGATCAAGAACCTGCTTGCAGTGGTCTTGCTACACCTCCTCCCGATCAGGACTGGCCCTGTGATTTTAAGAGTCAGCGGCGCTGGGCCTTCTTAAGCACAGCATCCGGTGGTCGAACTCTGACCCTCGGCACTGCTGAGTCCGGTTTGTATTTCAAAGGACGTGGCTCATCCCTCAGCATCAGACAGGCTACTCCTTCTTCCGAGTGTGGTCTCAGTAGAAAGTTCTGCTGAAACCTGTTCACGATGGGTGGCCCTGCTGCTGGCATTTCACATAGCTGCTTCTAGCGTCACAGCAACGTGCCCGCGGTATCACGGCGTGATGGGGAAGTGGGGGATTTCAAAGAAAGGGAGAGGGCACATGCGTTCATTTCATCATTAAGTAACTGGAAAGTGAACAGTTTTGTCTAGGATGCTAATAAATAAGGGCACTATAATGGTTCTTGTTACAATAGAAGTTACCCTATTTAAGTATTTACAGTGTTCTAGACACTGTGCTGAGCATTTTACATATCTATATACTAATTTGTTATACTTAAGACTATATACATACAAACATCCTGTATGTGTATATATATATATATATATATATGTGTGTGTGCTATTTTACAGATGAGCTAACTGAGGCTTAAAGACGTTAACATGTGGGAAGGGGGAGCCTTGGAGCTGATTGTCATGATGCATATACAACTTTTTTTAAAACTAATTTAACTATGGAAGTGAATCCGATATCAAGAAAAATACTTTAAAAAGAAAAAAGAAACAAAACCTGACCGATGATTACCGTGCTTGAAGGAGGAAGAGTTGTTGCTGGGGGGGACTGAGTTTCTGTCAACGGTGGTGAAATAATTTGGAAAAGGGTATTAATGGGTATACAAGACAAAGAGTATAAGCAATGACACCGCATTATATATTGTGTTAGACAGGGTTCTCTAGAGAGATAAAACCAAATTCCTGATAATTTAATATATTTATTTATAAAGATAATTAGATATATAACGAGAAATGAACTGTTAAATCATATACAGATAAATATACAATACAAGAAATAAACAGTTAAATTAGAAAGCACTACAAATGGCTTAGTGCAACTCACGTCCATGAGAGAAAGTTGAGAGACTAGCAGTCCTTCAAGTCTCTATCTGATGCCAGATCTTCCTCTATTTGTAGAGAGAGCTAGGCTATGTCAGCACAGCAGCCAATCACAAGGCAGGTCACCAACCACCAGTCCCCAGCTCCAGAGAAGTCTTAAAGGGATCTCAACTTACAGCAACACAGTCCACAGGCTAGGCGTCCCACAGGCTCTGTAGCCTTTAAATTGAGGCACAGAACAAGCAAGGCAGCCGCACACTGGTCCGCTGATCACAGAGCGAGAGACAAGAAAGGCAAGGCTCACCAAGCCATTTATCTCTCTGCCCTTCAGTCAATCCTACCTGCGTTTATCAGCCAGGCTGGCACAATAAACTATCTCATATATGTAGAAGAATTGGAGCATGTTTTGTTGTGTATATTTTTGCCGCACTTAAAAAGTAATCATTACGTGAATACCATTGAGTACAAGGAAGAAGAAAAGTTCTGGACTTGATTGTGGTGATAATTGTACAACTCTTCTCGATATGATTCAACTGTTGAATTGTATGACATGTGGATGAAGTGCCAATAAAACTGCTATATATATAAATATTTTTTAAAAGACGTTAACAAGTGTTACCTAGGATTTCACAACCGGAGTTCATGCACAGGGGTTCTAGCCCAGGCAGTCTGACCCCAGAGATGGATCCTAAAATGATGAACTATTCACTCATATATCATATTTAAGATCGTACCTGCGTATAAATGTCACACCTCCTATGGAAGAGCTAAAAACCACGAGCTGCGTTGGACACCGGTTGTTAGTGTGGCGATTGGCTTTAAGATGAGTAATATGCCTTTGATGAATTCTTAGCTAATATGTCATGCCTGACGTGCACTCTGGGGGATGGCCTTGCTCTCGCCTACCAGTGCGTGGATCCCCGAGATGGACCCTGGGGTCCCTGATATAAATCAAGTTCTGGTTGAGATTTCTTCTTTAATCTAGGACGTTCACACTGCGGTTATTTAATGTTCAAAGGACATCTTAAAAACATCAATGACTGATGTTTGTGGGTGTTGATGTATTCCTGGGAGAGAGAGATACTCCCTGTTAAGGAAAATAAAAGCATACAATAAAGTAGGTCTGAAGGTGCAAGCGGCTCTCTCACAATAGTGGCAACACGGGAAGAAAGTGTCGCCTGGAGCCTTGGCTCTCTGTCCAGGATTAAATATAACGCCTGCTGTTGATTCAATGGAGCGGCTGAGCTCAGCCCAAAAATTAAATCTAGTTTGGCTAGAGTGCTCTAAACCCATTTTTAGCATTAATATAAATTCTCATATATTTGTACTTGGAGACAAAATTCAAGGACACATTTTTTTGAATGTAATCGAAGTCCACACAGGAGCATGCAGCAAGCTCCCTAGATTGGAATTACTAGACAAATGGACAGCTGGGCTCTTCTATGTTCAGGCGAGACTCGTGTGCGTAGTCACAGACATTTTGCGTGGTCACGCACGTGCACTTGGGTGGTTCTCGAGCTTGATGTTTCAGGCTCCTCTCCACCGACTTTGTCCAGAGGACAAGCTGACGACAGGTTCCTATCGTTTTCTTCTCTGTGCTACGAACTTTACTCATTCTTTAAATTGTCACTGCAAAGTACTCCTACTCCCAAAGCTCTTTCACCTCCCCAGACAGGATGTGGTGTGGCGCACAGAAAGGAAATGATTAGACAGAGTCCACCACCCCAGATGCCATGCTTCTTACTTCCCAACTCTTCACTGTATGAGTCACGTACATCCAACGCAAACAAAAGATAAAAATATGATAAGATGCATAAAATTGGCCATTTCTAGTCTACAGTACGAGGACAGCATCTGTGTGTGTGTGTGTGTTCACCATGTCACCGTAGCGCAGTGTGTCAGAGAACTCAAAACAACATTTCTCATATCATCTCAAGTTTTTGTTCCCAGATAATGATGTCCCAAGAGCTTAGGCCTTGATTGCCAAAGTGCCTTTAAGGCCACGTCGTCTCTCGAAAAGAGTGACAAAATCAGAATTTTTCCGCAGTGAAATTGACCTCTGCATTGCTCTCCCCATTAGAGTTATTCTTGGGGGAATCCTGGAGGATTCGCCTCTGGAAACAAAAGCACAGGAAGGGCAGGGTCAGAGCCAATGTCACGGAATGCCTCGCTCTCCTCAGCCATCTTACGGGCTGTGCTCATAATGCCCTCCCACCTGCTCTCGTTGGTGGATCTCTGAAAGACTCAAGCCAGACCCAGGAAATCTTCAACTCACAGGCTCGCCGGTTGGTGTGGAAGCTCCCTCCCCAGATGCTATTGGAATCCGGTGGTCTTAAATTGCCAAGAGTCTGAGCATGCCCTGCTGTATCTCAAACCCTGTCTCTGCAGACCTAATCAAACCTCTTTCCACAGGAGGCTCCGTGCCAGCAAGGTCCCGGAGCTAGTCTCCCAGAGGAGACTGGGAATAAGAATAGCCAAACCTCCTACAGGAGGACCCAGGCCTGACTGATAGGGATCCCGTCTCCAGATCTCAATGTATTGGATATGACATTCTTCCCTGGAGTCGCAAAAGACCCTCAGTCCAAAGAGACACATGCCCAGCCATGTTCACTGCAGCATGATTCCCAAAGAGGAAAAGATGGAAGCAACCTAATGCCCACCCGTGGATGAATAGATAAACAATAGACTACTACGCAGCAATGAAGAATCATGATGAGTCTGTGAGACGTCATGCAACGTGGATGACTCTGGAGGCCACTGTTGCTGTTGTTGTTAGGGGCCGTTGAGCTGACTCGTAGCAACCCTTTGCATCACAGAACAAAAGCACTGCCCTGTCCTGCACCATCCCTATGACTGTGGTGAGGTGGAAGCCCTTGTGGCAGCCACGGTGTCAGTACATCGCGTTGCATCCATCTCATTGAGGCTCCTCTTATGCTGAGTGAAAAAAGTCGTCACCACAGGGCAACTCTTACACGAGACCACGAGGATAAGGAGTTAGGGACAGGTTTACAGGAAGAAACCGTCTTCAATGGTTACCAGGGACCAGAGGGGGATTCATGAACTACATTGTGCGATGTAACGAGTGAGAAAAGACGCTACACAACATGAGGACGTTGGTACAATGTGACCACGATGAAGGAAGATACCGAAAGGGCTGCAGGAATAAAGAAGCCCCCCAGAGCTCTGGGGGCGTAGTGGGTTATCCACTGAACTACTAACCACATGGTCACTGGTTCAAACCCACCAGCCACTGAAGGGTGAAAGATGAGGATTTCTGCTCCCACAAAGATTTGCAACCTCAGAAACCCACAGGGGCAGGTCCTCCCCTTCCCCGGAGGGTCATGTGGGACTAAGTGGACTTGATGGCAGTGCGTTTGGGTTTTGTATAGTAAATAACGGTGCCACATAGTTTCTTTGGCCTACTGCCCCCTTTTCAGAACAACAGGAGTGGTGTCGCCCACTTTGGGAAACACTGCCATAACATATACAAGTAGATAGTAGATAAATGTGGATGCTATATAAGTGAGGGAGATCCTATGGGAGTACACTGCACACTTATGTAAATATGATTATAGACGTATTTCGACAGACATGTTTATAAATGCTGCCTGTATACTCCTATAATAGAACATATAGAGGGCACAGTTATAAAAATCACGTAGATATCAGTACTGAACGACTGGACTTGAAGCTTAGGACCATAGTCTCCAGGGACATCTAGGTCCATTGGCGGAACATAGTTCTTAAGATAATGGTCTGCATCCTACTCTGGTGAGTAGCTCCCGGGCATCTTAAAAGCTTGAGAGGAGCTATCTAAGAAGCAACTATTGATCACTTCCCACCTGGAACAAAGGAGAACGAAGATTCACTCTAACCAACCTTTGTCACCAAGACCCTCATAGAAGGTCCCGGTTAGAATGGGTAAAAAAATATAGAGACAACATTCCAATTCAGAACAAAAACAACACACAGACAGACCAGGCTTACTGGTCTGAAAGAGACTGAAGGAACCCCAACCCCCACCCCCAACTCTTACCCTAAGACAATGGTCTAACCTGGCACTGAAGCTATTCCTAAAGGTCACCATTCAGCCAAATGAGACTGGACTATATGATAAACCACAACACCTCGGAAGAATGTGCTCCTTGGAGCATTCAATTAACACAAGACCAAAGGGGCAACATTTGCCCAAAATCAAAGATGAAAAGGCAGAGGCGCGACAGGGAAACTGGATGAAAAGCTGTGGGATTGTGAACCAATGTCTCAGAATACTTTTTGGATGGATTTGTGATTGGAAAGCTAACTTGCTATGTACAATTTCACCCAAATCACAAGAAAAGCTCCTCTGTCCATCCAGAAGGGGCAGAAGAAAGATAAAGCCGGACGCCGGTGTAAGCCCACCCCAAACCCTCCTCTCTAGGTGAAAACCCCTGACCACTGTTCTGGGGCTGAACACTCTTGATTAATCGTTTGCCTCTGAATTGTGAGGACAAGTTCATTCTCTGAGTGGGCATAATCCCTGGGGGCTTTCCCGCTGCCCCGCCTCTCTAAGCAGCACCTTGTTGTTAGGTGCTACTCAGAGGAATGTTGATTCAAGGTTAACCCCTTGTGTTTGAGTAGAACTGCCCTGCTGCGCTTCTGAGGCTGCAACGTTCATGGGAACAGAGCCAGGTCTTTCGCTTCTGGCCCCTGGGTGGGTTCTAATGCCAACCTTTGGATAAGCCGCCACTGCTTAACCATTGTGCCACCAGGACCCTGATGTGAGGCACGCCACAGTGCAACTTTGACCCTTGCATTGTGATTGTCATCATTTGTTTCTTCCTGAACCCCAAGTTGTCATTATTCTAGTGGGTCTAGAACAAGCAAGGCATTTACCATCAAGTAACAAGGTCTAGGGTCAAAGTAGCATTTCCAGACACCTGCCTCCAGGTGGGCAGATCCCCAAACACACGTGTACCATGGACTGATCTCCTAATGGTCATGTAGCGCTCCTATTTAATCTAAACCCAAGATAAAGCAATAACCATCGAGCGCGTGCTGAGTGCTTCCTTGAAAGTGGTGCTTCTTAAATACACTTAAGTTAGTGGCTTGACCTGTAGAAAGGAGTACTTCCGGAAGGCCAGCACTCGCCCTCATTAGCCGTGTGAATTCAGGCAAACCACTTAACTTCTTAATCCTTCAGTTTCCCATCCAGGAGAAACCTAGTATTGTACTTATCTCTTGGGAATCCTTGTGAGAACAAGCCTCTTAAGTGATTTATTAACATCAGAGTACATTACAAATGGTCTTGATGTCCAACTCTGTGGACATGATGCTCCAGTAGGTAGTGGGGCAGGAGCAAGCACTCAGGTTGTCTAGAATGCCGCTTTCACCTCAACCAAGGCTCAGGTCACACTTCTGAAGCCAACCCAACCGAGCAACTCCATTTTCAGTCACAGACAACTGAGTGAACCGTGTTCTCAAATCAGAATTCAACAAGCAAACTAGTGACAGAGTAAACAGAAGCTCCAATGAGAAACCAACTAGAAATCGGATCATTGGAAAGACTGAAGGACACAGCAGTCTTTCCACATGGAGAACCCGGTGTCCTTCTGTTTCAGGCTGCTGGCCTGGAAGAGCCTGCTGTGATAGACAGGGCTCCCAGGATCGTTCATCCTCTTAAACCCAGGCTTCCCAAACGGACAATACCATCCCTGGGAGCCACTAGAACCATACAGGGAGCTGCTAAATCAGATCCTCACACTTTATCCTGAATTATGGGCTCTCGTATATAATAAAAATGTTGTACAATTAAAAATTGCCACAAGGCACTGAGTAATTTTTTTTTTTTTTTCTGAAAAGGAGGCAGTCGGCAAAATAAGTGTGGGAGCCTAAGTCTTCAACCTTCACAAGGAACCCTATTGGTAGTGTTGGGTAAGGTTTGAGCTGCTAGTCACAAGGCCAGTGGTTCAAACCCACCAGTAGCTACACAGAGAAAGAGGAAGCTCTCTGCTCCTGTAAAGCTTTACCGCCTCAGAAATCCTATGTAGGGTCACTGTGAGTCAGAATCGACCCAGTGGCAGTGGCTTGTCTTATTTTGGTAACCCTTCGCAGAAAGGGGCAAAAGCCCTGATGTTCCCACTGAAAATGATTAGCCCAGAACTTGCAGGGATCGCTGAATTTTTATTGTTCTAACCTAGGGGGGAAAGGTCAAATATCACTTATAGACACATTTATTAAGTCTCAATAAGATAAAGACAAAGATCGAATCATCCAGATGCAGGAGACCATCAGCAAGAGGTCGATCCAAGGATTCCCGGAAAACTGGGCCAATGAAGGAGGGGCTGAAGAACGAAGGAAAGATGATTCCATGGCGGGTGAAGGCGGGCCAGCAGAAGTGGGAAAGGGACCATGATCAGAATGCAAATGAGGAAACGTTTCCAAGACTGACTCAGGGCCCTCCAACCAAGGCTGCCAGGATATGACTCATGACTATGCAGCCTTCACACCCCAATTTCTATCCAGGGCAGACCCAGGCAGGCCCCTGGAGGTGGAGCTGCCTGTCCCTGCGCTGGCTAGTGCCCTGGTTGCAGTCACCTTTCAAACACTCTCTGCCAGAGGACAAAGCGTTTCTCATTGTCAATGACTAGAAAGAACACCATGGAGGCTGAATCTCTGTGGAGACTCAAAATAGATTTGGAACTCTCACTGTAAACCTCAGGACGTAAGCGCTAATGTACTATCCAGAGAGATGCTTCTTATCTTCCATTATCCTGTACCCTTGCTGTTAGGGACACTGTTCGGACACACACCTTGGAAACATGTCACTACAGACTTCATGGCACAGGAAGGTGGAGATGGGCTCGGCTAATGGGCATAGGACTATTGTCCTTTTATCCGCAGGGACCAAACAACTAACTCTTTAGATTCCTGCTCACAAAGACCAACATGACATTGGAAGGAGATGCAAACAGTTCGCTTGATAGCAAGAAGCAGCGGGCTGCGCCCAGACCTGGCTCAGTGCGTGAAGTCACCCGAGTCCCCCAGCTAGCAAGGGAAGCATAAAAAAAACGGTTGTTACCCAACACAAACGTCTGACTCGCTTTGACCACAATCATCAACACAGACTGTGGGAGATCAAGAGGGGGCGGATGCGCAGGAGGAAGCCCTCTCCAAATAAATGCTGTGACTGAAAAGTCAGCATGTCCTGCCAACCACGAGGGCAGCAAAGATCTAGCGCTGTGTAGTCCACCCAATACGCTGACCACTAGCCGCGTGAGGCTACTTCCGTTTAAGTTAATGAAAATGTTAACTGTGTTCCTTAGAACTTCAGATTCTCCAAGAATCCAGACTTACTGGGCCCATCGAGCCGAGTGGCATCTCCACGATTCCCCAAGGAGTCCCCAAGTATGGTCATAGCATCCTCTTTAAACTCTGAACAGAAACACTTAGACGCAAACCAGACTCACTGCCATCGAGTCATAGTGACCCTACAGGACAGGGTAAAACTGCCCCTTTGTTTCCGAGACCTTAACTGTTTATGGGAGTAGAAAGTCCCACCTTGCTCTCTTGGAGTAGCTGGTGCTTTCGAACTACTGATCTCGTGTGTCACAACCCAACACGTTACCTCTACGCCACCAGGGCAACAGGGCTCCAGGGACTACCCCCTGGAGATCACTCTTTAATCTTGATAGCAGGTTAGCGGAAGCATTTCACGCTTGGCAACAGCGCTCTCTTCAAGATTATCCAGGTGAGCCCAAACGGACACCGGTTGGTTCCTCAAAAGTGGAGATGTGAGGTTCAATCATAGGAGTGGAAGGAGCCACCGGAACAGAAAAGATGAGGACACGGACACCGTGAACAATGACACTGACCATGACCTTCAGACATCACTGAATCGGACCTGCTCTGCTGCGAACGCTTTCACCAGCAGTGCCTGAAAAGAGATGTCTTTTAAGTTCTGCTCCTCAGTCGCTCTAGGCTCCTTTCACGGGCTCAGTGGCCCCAGGAGGTTAGTAACCCCCTTTGGCGGCCACACAAATGTGGAGCAGTTTTCTGTCCCCACAGAAAGCTCTGTCAGACAGAACCTGCTCTAGATCAGAGCCAGGACCAAACCATGCAACACAAGGAGACCCGGTGGGCCAGCAAGGGCCCTGAGCCTGGCAGAATCCACAATACAGGGTTTTGCATATAGCAGGTCCTTTCAAATGTCAACTCCCCACCACCGCAGCTGTCTGCCAAGGCGGGCTCCATTTGCATTCGGTGTTTTCTAGGCCTGTGTATATTTGCATGACTCCTTCCATGACCTGTGTATGCAGCCTACCCTGCCTGGGAAGCCAGGGGCGCCTCTTCCAAACAGCTCTCCGGGCATTGGTCTCCCAGGAATCGCCCGGGTTCACCCCCGACACCCTTCATGGCGTCGAGAAGGCAGCCAAGGCTTCAGACACACGGCGGAAGCATCTCTGAGTCACATTTTCCCCTGCCTTCCTTTTTCCCTAACTTCTGCGTGTCCATGGTCAGATCCCCTGTGGGCACGCAGGCACACACTGGTTCTGACTGCCAGAGGCCCCGCCCTGGGAGGCGGTGAGTCAGCTGTAGCACCTGGCATGCTCTTTGCCACCAGCGTCCTCTTGCCTGGAGCTCGGATTCCGCACCCTCGAGGTGCACCTGAGAAGCGGATGTCAGGAGAGGGAGCGTGCCGCCCACAGCTTGACCAGCGTGGCTCCGTGGGGATTGGCACTCCAGTTTGTGTCCCGATGTAGCTGTTCATCTGCTCACCCTCGTGTGTCCCTCTCGCCCCTCTGACTCAAGACACAATGCCTCATCATCCCCCACCTCAGCCCGGCTCCTTCACCTGGATTTCTTATTTAGGCCTAAGTCAGACTCCTCATCACTCTCTATCAGGTACCAAAGCCCAGCCCTTTTAGAAACATCTCTCTTGAATCTCTCCACCGTCACCTCCCTTCTCAGGGCCCTGACTCTAATGTATCTACATACATATATGTAAATATGTGTGTGTGTGTGTGTGTGTGTAGGAGCCCCGGTGGCATCATGGTTACATTTTGAGCTTCCATCCTTGAGGTCAACAGTTCAAAACCACCAGCTACTCCTTGGGAGAAAGATGAGGCTTTCTACTCCTGTAAAGACCTACAGACTCGGACACTCATGGGGGCAGGTCTACCCTATCCTAGAGTGTCGCTATGCATGGGTATTGACTTGATGGCAGTGAATTTGGAGTTTTTTTGGCTTTTTGTAAACAGTTTTATTGGCACTTCATCTACAGATCATACAATTCAGTAGTTAATTATATCAAGAAGAGTCGTACAATCAACACAATTTTAGAACATTTTCTTCTTTGTGTTCATGGTTATTCGTGTAATTACTTTAAAATTCTGGCCAAGATATACACAACAAAACATGCTCCAATTCGACAACTTTTATACAAATATAATTCCGTGCCATTGATTATACTCTTTGTGTTGTACAACCATTGTTGATGTCCTTTTCCAAATTATTCCACCCCCATTAACATAAACTCAATGCCCCCCAAGCAAAAACTTCCTCCTTCACCCACGGTGACCAGAGATCAAGTTTAGTTCCTTTCTTCTTCTATTTTCAGTAGTTTTCTAAAAATATAATATTTACATATCATACACTTAATTTGGAGGTTTTTAAAAATATTTGGTTTTGATTATGGTAGGAGGAGTTTACTTATTTTGCCTTCCCCTCCCCCATTGAGGCAAAATGGATTGTGTCGCTTGACCCTTAAAAATTCTTCAGTGGCTTCTCACTGCCTTTGGGATCAAGTTGAAACACCTACGGTACCAAGAACCCTTTTTTGTCCTTGACCCACATACCTCTTCAGCCTCATCCGACCGCAGTGCATCCTAAACTCGGAGATACTTTGTTGGGAAGACTTTCTGATTCTTCTCCTGGAAGGGTGGGGGATGTCAGGTGACTTTGCTCTTGTCCCTCCTTGGATTCCCATGACAAGTTCAAGTGCATCTCAGGGTAGACTTTCCTGTCTGCCTCCCGTGAGACTGGGAGCTTCTCAAGAGCGGGCACTGTGTATTGTTGGGTCTGTCCTGCCTGGCGGGTCTAGCACACCAGCGCAGCCCAGTGAAGCTTTGAAGGCTGACCATGGCAAGCATGCTCCTGTTTAGTCACAGGTCTGTAGGGAGTCTCACCTGGAGCAGGGACAAACCAAAGGAAATGATGCTTCTTAGAGTGGTTATTGTTCCTTGGTGTGGTTTGGCTTTATCAAGAGGAGGGAGCAGTTTGGCTCAATTGTCGATCACATTGGCCCGTGTGGGCTTGAGGCTGGATTGGTGGGTTATGACCAACCTTCTAGAAAGCCCTGAACCGGTGAGCAGAGCAGCCAGCAGGAGAGAACTCTGTTCTCTGTGGAAAGGCAGATGGCCTCCTTAACGCCCTGCATACGTTCCTTCTATCAAGGTGGTGGCGATGCCAAGAACAGACACAGGGAGAGCTGGGCTGCGGTGCTCAGCGCAAGGAAGGATGCTCAGAATGGCCAGTCGTCGACGCAGGCAGGCCTCGCTCGGACTTTGTCTTGCTGTGGTGGGACGTCCTGCCTGAACAACCAGCTTGCCTTGAATGTCTACCTTATGATTCGGTCATGGATCAAATGGAGTAGCCCAGTGGGCAGCCCCCTCTGGGGGCAGGCGGGAGCTGGAGGTCTCCACCAGCCTTCTTGGAGCAAAGGAACCATCACTGTATCTCGGGCAGAAGCCACCAGGGCCTGGCTTTGCCTTCATTTCTGTTCTTTGTCTGCGTTCCACTAGGTCATTTTAAATGGCAGTCAAATGGGGCAACTGTCCGTTTACATTGCAGCTGCTTCCAGAATGCTCTCCTGCCTTTTCCCCCAGAGAAGCAAGACCCCCTCAAGTCAGTCCTTCCACGAGGGTGGTCCTGCCACGTGGCCGGGTGACACACACGCACCAGTTGCTCTCCCGGCTCGGTGAAACTGTCAGTGCTAAAAATTGGTGGCCTCTGACCCAAAGAGATCCCTGTGTTAATTGGACTCCGAGACTCAGCAAGTGCGGGAGAGAAGCTTAGAAGAAAGCAGCCTTTTCTCCCCCGTCGCATGGAGTGCTGTGGGTTTCGGTTGACCACCGTTTATCAAAATTCCCCACTTCAAAAACCAATCGTTCTAATGCATTTTTAAAACCAATGACCTTGTGAAAGAAACTAATTAAAGTCCAGAGGGGAGATTGGTGAAAACGGTCCCATTTCCCAAGTGCACATCTTCATTCGATACATCTTGCCGCATGCAGCCTCTTCTCCCCAAACTCCCATTCGTTTGGTCTCCGTAGCTTTGTTTGTTAAGAACTTATGAATCACTTGCCTTGCGGACACTGTGCTGGTGCTGAGGGGATGTAGTCATGAGGCAGCCGTGTGCCTGCCCTCAGGCGGGCAGCTGACCGAGTTAGGGACCAGCTGCAGTTTGAAACGGTGTCTGCTGAGTGTAAACAAAGGGCAGAGGCTGAGCTGAGGATACTTCCCTGAGGATGGCGATGTTGCGCTGGCTGGTGGGTAGGATGTGGAGACCAAAGCAGTGGAAGGGATAGGCAGTCGGGGCAGAGATGGGCACGCTTAGAGACGCCCTCCTGTCTCCTGGCAGCCTCCAGAATGGGTACCAGAGCTCCCCTTGCCCTCCTTGCTGTAGCGAAGCCTGCTTATTCGCAGATGATACGCCCCACCTGCCCCCTCGCTGGGCCCTGCACACCTTCTCCAGTGTATCTCTCCCACCCACTTGTCCCAAGATCAGGAAACCGCAAGTGTCTTTCTTGTTCCTGGATGCCACCCCCAGACCGTGGCCTCCCAGGCTTTGTTGAAAACACTGGCAGGTAAAGTCTTGGGAGGAAATGAGGCTATCTAAGGAGAATGTACAGAGCAGGCCTTCTTGGTCAGGAGAATGAACTTGGATTGGGGGGGAGGAGGGAGCCACGTGAATGAACATCTTTATTTCCAATAACCTCTAGCTGGAATCTAAGCATATCTTTGATTTATGAATTCAGACAACATGTGACAGTCGTTATTAGCAGTACCTGTGATTTTTGTCACCAATCGAAATCACAGGTATTTTCACATCTCATTAAACTTGTTGCAGATGGCTCAAAATACCCTTTACACCCATCGCTTGTTATTTAGCTTGTTAATAAAGAAGCACATCGATGACTGAATCACAATGCACGTTCTAAAAATATTTTGATAGCTGTCTTTCCGTAAAATTGCTCTTCCTTGAGCTCAGACGTTTATTGTTTGAGACATTTGACAAATCTTCTGAGGCAGGCACCCAGAGAGTTCGCCAGGCTGCCAAAGAGGGAGGTCCGTGGCCCAAGACACAGATTTTAAAAAATTACTCTGGTGCAGACTGAGAAGAGAATGCAACCTGGAAGAATCGCAGGCCTCAGAGCCTGGGGAGCAGAGGGTGAGCCCGCAGGGGAGAGTGGGAAGGGGAGGAATCCCGGAGGAGACGGTGGCCTGACAGAACGGCTCGGCTCCTCGGCTCCTCGGGAGGCAGCTGTTTCCTGGAGGAGGGAGTGTCCGAACCAGGCTGATGGTGTGGAGAAGTCAAGTGCAAAGGAGGAGAAGGGACGGACTGCGCCGAGACCTGGAAGTCCTTTGATGGAGAGCCGTTTCTGTGGCGTGACAAGCGTGAACGCCAGATGGGAGTGGGCCGAGGCGGGAGTAGGAGGTGGGGAAGCGGAGTCAGTCCGCGCAAGTCCTTCTTTGGGGAACTTTGTCTATGAAGAAGCGAGTGGAGGGGGGTGTGGGCTTGGGGGAGGGCTGTTCTGGGTGGAGGAGCCCTAGATCATGATGAAATGCTGTGGGAAGGCTCTGGGCAAAGAGGTCAAGATGCAGGCAGGAAAGGGATGAGGGATGGACTCTGAGAGGGACAAAGGGGGGAGAGGTTGCAAAGGATGTGGACCGAGGTGGATGGGGGGGCGGTGCGTGAGGGAGCCGGCAGGCTGAGTGGTTCCCGGCTGAGGACCCTTATGGTCTGGGCCAGAAGAGAGCAAGGAGCGACTGAAGCCCAAGGAAGAGAGAGGCCATTCGAAGTGGCAGGGGGAGTTGACCAAAGAGACTGAGCGGCATGGAGATCGGTGGCCTTGAACGTTTAAAGCTCTGGTGTTTTTGAAGTGGAGACATTTTTTTTTTTCCCAAGCAGGAAGCCTTCATCAAATCTCATCTGCCTGTGCCTTTTTTACCTCATCACCTTGTGAGTTTCTATGGCCCTTAGAATCAGTGTCACCCAATCGTCACTTAATTCAATGTGTTGGGTTTTTTTTCCCATTTTGCTGGCATGGCATGGATCTACTCTAAGTACCATTCTTTGAACCCCTTCATAGTTCCTAGCGTGGGGTTGAAGACATGGTGTATGTGCCCAAGACATACAATCATCCTTCTCAGTTGATGCCCATGCCCATGCTCAGTTGATGGCCTAGTATTTCTGAGAGGAGTCATTTTCCCGATGACCTCTGCTTGATGGCCAACCCTTCCATGTTTCTCAGATGTTCTCAGCTAAAAAGAAAAGGTGCATTCAAAGAGAGGAGAAAGATCAAAATAGAATATAGCAAAATCATCCCTGAAAAACGAACTTGCAGCCAGTCTCCAGTTGCTACTAACCATGTTGATCCTGACCATAGCGACCCTATAGGACACAGGGGAGTGGGTTTCCAAGACTGTAGCCCCTTATGGGAAAAGAAAGCCGCCTCTTTCTCCCTCCGAGTGGCTGGGGATTTCAAACTGCTGACTTCGCCCGATGTGTACCCCACTATGCCACCAGGATATTAGAAGTCTTTTTCTAGACAGGAGTATGGCTAGCCTTCGGTGGACTACACCAATACTCTGCGGGGAACGTACTGTATAGTTCTTGAATACATAAAGGTCTCTAACCTGGTCCAAATGCTGTTGATACAAGCTGCCCTCAATTCCTTTAGGAAATGCCTGTGTTTGAGACTCAGCTTGATTGTGATCTTTGAGAACAGCCCTCTGACTTGTACCCATGTGTACCAGACTCCCTTGGTTACCCTTCCCCGTTTGAGTGCCGAGGTTCCCAGTTTTGATCATGCTTACGCATAATCTCCCCAAATCAACTTCATACCCACTGTCGCACACGTGCACTCTCTCTGGCACCTGCTTGCTGCCACTCTTTCTCTCTCCCCTCTTCTTCACAGAAGCCGTGCCTTCTTGCCTAAGACCTGCCCGGCTTCGTCTTCTCTCACAAGGCAGAGAGCAAACATTGGTTTGGTACATGTCCATCAAAATTTAGTAACACACTGTAGTGGGATGGGAACTGGCGTGGTATGCCGGCTGAGAACCAGTTTCTCGGGGCTTAGAAATTAGCTACCAGCCTAGACGTGGTCAACAATTTCAAGTCCTCCAGACTCTGCCTACTTCAGTCTCCTTTCTCTCCCGGAGGCCTGGTGGCATAGGGGTCACTCGTTGGGCCACTAACCATAAGGTCAACAGTTCAAAAACATCACCCCCTCTGTCCGAGGGGGAAAGATGGGACTTTCTATTCCCATAAAGAGTTAGTCTTGGAAACCCAGAGGGGCAGTTCTACTGCATCCTATAGGGTCACTATGAGTCAGCATGGACTCGATATTAGAGAGAGGGTTCTCTCCTGAACACATCTGTTCATTGTCTCCTGGCCATTTCACACTCAACTTTGTGAGGTCCCGCCTTAAAATTCTCGTCCTTCTCACATCTCTCTGGAAACACATGCCACTTTCCAACCCCGGTGTCTCCGCCCTCAGGGAGGTCCAGCTTGAATCAGGAAGGCCACCAAGGCCTTACTCCAGTGTGCATGGCATTGACACGCTCACAGTGTAAGTGTCGTCTGAGCAAGACAAGCCATGGGGAATGGTAGCAACTCTTCTTATGTATGAAACCTGGAGAGCAAGTTGGGCAGGGGGTTGTCTTGGGGAAAATGCTCAATCCAAAAATAATAGTTCAGAAAGTCTTCCTTTCTGTGATCACTTCTTTTCGTGAACTCAGCACTATTAGGACTCTCTCAGCAAATTCCCAAGAGGGAACTGAAAGTCTCCTCCTGTCTCATGAGAAGGTTTTCTCCTTACTGTCAGAGGCCGTGATTCTGAAAGACAGAGTTGGTTTCCTCCCCCCCCCCCCACCAAGGAACAGCTCGGTGCTGTTGCCTCCACCTCCGTGTGACATTTCAACTTATGAACATACGGGAGAGGGAATGCAAATGATCACTGCGGCTCAAAATTACAAGTGGAACAAAGCACAGCTTAAAACCCCACTTTAAATAAAAATAATCTCATCCGTTGCAGCTTGCGAATCGCTAAGGGGTGTGTCCGGTGTGTGCCATGAAAGCCGTACTGTCTACAAAACCCCTGCACGATACTGTCTTCAGATTCGACCCACTTCAAACAGTTATTTGTCAAAGACCATACTCTGGCCTTGATAAGAAACTGAGTCAAAAGTAGAAACTGACCCATCCTGACATTCATGACGCTTTGCAATTTTTAATCGGAACTTCGGGTTCTGGTTGCATTTGGATAAAGGGCTGCTTCTGACTGAAAGGTGAAACATGAAAGCGAACACCAGCGTGGCACCGTGTGTCTGGTACTCCTCCAAGCGCTGTGTGCAGGTGTTAGCTCATGCAGTACTCCCCAAACTGCCAACAGGCAGATACCGTTGTGCATCGCTGAGAAAAGGTAACACAGAAACAACTCACCCAGTGCCACCTAATTACTGCATGAAGAATTAAGAGTCCCTTCCAGGGAGGCTGAACTGCTACGTGTTCGTGCCAAATTGAGTGATACAACTTCTTCTCCCCGGTGGGAGAGAAGGGAGGATAGATGTTGGAGAAACATGAGCATCGGTATGAAATGCTGACGTGATTCCTGTAAGACTCCCCCACCCAGGGAGGAGAGAAGAGTCAGTAGCACACGCCGGAGCAGACTCGCTCTTGTCATGTGACTAGCGTTCCCAACTGAGGAGCCACCCACTTCACGCTGTCCTTTCTAGACGCTTCAGAATGTTTGCTGTCTGGAAACAAGGTTGATGGATCTGCCCAGGAGGCAGAACAAAGTGTATTTGAAATGTAGGTCTGCAACCCCGTACCTTACCCAAGCCAAAGCCCACTGCTTGTGGTCAATTCCAGCTGCGAGGGACACTACAGAGCAGAGTAGAACTGTCCCTTTCGAGTAAGGTGACCAGACGTCCTGCTTTGGGTGGGACCGTCCCGATTTTTGGAAAGAATGCACGACAAGCTAGGGAACGGTCTATTTGGTCCATATAGACCAAATTTTTAATCAAGAACACACACCCCTACCGGTCAATGGTGCCCCGCTTTAAATCTGGTCACCTTACTTCCGAGAAAAGTTCCAGTCCGTGCAGACGCGGAGTGTCGTAGCTTTCTCCCACAGAGAAGCTGGTAGTTTGAACCATGAACCTTTCAATTAGCCGTCGACTGCCATCGAGCTGATTCTAATTCATAGCAACCTTATAGGACAGAGTAGAACTCCTCCCTTCAGATCTTGTTGGGACCAGATCACCGTCACCTTCGGAGAGGCTGGTGAGCTCAAACTGCTGCTACGGTGCCACCTGGGCCCCTCCCCTGCACCACTAAACCCAAACCAATCTGGATTCCAACTCATTGTGACTTAGGGTCCAACTGCCCCTGGTAGGTTTCTGAGACCAAATCTTTATGGGAGGAGAAAACCTCGTTTTTCTCCCACTGTGTGGCTGGTGGTTTCTAGCCGTTGACCTTGAGGTTAGCAGCCCAACACATAACCCACTACGCCACCAAGGGCTCCTTAATGTAGCTTACCACCCAGTCAAAAGTCTCTTTGCTAACCTGTCCCAACTCACCACTGCCTGGGAGCTCGCAAAGAATTCTAGCCATACCCTCGTGGTATCGCTACTCTCATTATTGTCCCTGAGGGGTTTATCTGTCCTGGATTCTGTGTGTTGAGAGCTCTTATCTGTAGCAGTGTTCATGTTCTGGTCTAGCTGGATTGGTAAGATAGAACTGGGGTCATGATCGTGGAGGGGGGAAGATAGTGGGGTCATGAGGGTAGGGAGAAGGTGGGGGGAGGAAGGGGAAAGCGATCACAATGTTCGATGCACAACTCCTCCACCGCCCCAGGGGAGGAACAACAGAAATGTAGGTGGAGACAGCGGATGGTGTAAAATATGAAAATAAAAACAACTTCTAAATTATCAAGGGTTCACGAGGGTGAAAAAAAGAGGAGCTGATACCAAGGGCTCAAGTAGAAAAAAAAGGTTTTAGAAAGATGATGGCAACATGTGTACAAATGTGCTTGATACAATTGATGTATGGATTGTGATAAGAGCTGTAAGAGCCCCCGATAAAATGATTTATTAAAATAAAAAAAGAATGCTAGCCATGGGCTAGGTGGGGAAGATGGATCCTCCAGTAGGAACAGATACCTGCTCCTGATGTTATAGCCATCTGTGTCGCCAGCCCTAGCAAAAGGTGTCCTGCCTGGTTTCTGCTCGCTGGAAAGAAATGGTTGACCAGCAGAACCATGTGCAAACAGGCCTCTCCTCCCACTGACAGGAGCTCAGAGATGCTGCCCTTCCCTATCATGACTGCTAGCATCCCAGTTACAACGCCAATCTTAAGGGTCTAATGTTTCACCTTTGACATTCCAGAATAATTTGGCAAGAATTTCCATTCAATCCCAGAGATGGAAAGGGAAAGAGAGACTAAACAATACATCATGGGCTGCCTTTTCCGATCCTTTCCTCTTCGGCGGTGTTTTTTGAAACTGTGCAGAGAAACAGTGATTACTTAAAGGCCGTATCCAGACTCTAAATTAGAAACTCTGATTGCTAATCTAGAAGGATCATGATCTGTCCACCTGTGGATTTCGACAGAAATCTGTGCCCAGGACTGACAAGGAGAGGGATTGTCAAGCGTTTAGTTTGTCTTACGTGGTGCCCAATCAGTCAAAGCTACTCAGAGTATTTTCCTGAGTCAGCAGCCTGTGAAATGAAAATGTCACAACTGTCAACGCAAAGGAGAAGCAAGATCAATACAAATTGCAACAGTTGGGGTGGGGTGGGGTGGGGTAGGGTGGGGGCAGCGTGCAGGGGACATTAATTTAGCATTCCCTGTTGGCGAAAGACTGCACTGTTGGAAGATTTTTCCTGGCAGGAAGGCTAGCCATTTAAGGAGTCTCTGGCAGACTCAGTTAACTGTTCAACTCCTAACGGAAAGGTTGGTGGTTCGAACCCACCCAGAGGCAGCTCAGAGGAAAGGACTGAGGATCTGCTTCCGAAAGGTCACAGCCCGGAAAAAAAGCCCTGTGGGGTACAGTCCTGCCCTGCAAGGCATGGGGTCACCATGAGTCAAAACCAACGTGATGGCAACTCCTTTTGGTTTTTACTCTTTTTAGCAGGGGGGGCGGGGGGGGGGGCAGGGAATGGGAGGAGGGAGTACAATGTAAGGAAACTTAGAGACAACCTGCAGGGGGCTGTGTCACACAGTGAGTAAGTAGGTGGCTAGCAAACCAGACCTTAAACAATAAAAACTCAAAGCCCTCTTCCCAGTGAGTTGGTTCTGATCCGTGGCGCCCCCGTAGGCCCGAGTAGAAGTGGATTTCTGAGGCTAGGAGGATTTTCAGGTGCAGATAGCAAAAAGCCTCATCTTTCTCCCAAGTAGCTGCTGGTGGGTCTGAACTGCTGACCTTGAGGCTAACAGCCCAACTTGTAACCCACGACACCACCAGGACTCCTAAAGTAATAAGGCCGGACTTAAATTACCCTTTGGAGACTGATGGAAACCCTGAGAAGCCGTCCTAGTTGCCATGCCGTCCAGGATCCAGCATGGCGACAGGTCGCTAGGAATCCACTCAGTGGCAGTGAGTTGGGTTGGGTTGGGTTGGGTTGGGTTGGGTTGGTAAATGGCTCTTTAGAACCAAATTTCTGAGAATCATTTGTTCTGTTTTCACTTTTTCTTTGGTGGCAATACCAAACAAAACACCGAAGAACAAAACCCTGACTGTTGGTTGATTGAACCCTGACTGCATAGCGACCGTACAGCACAGACTAGAACAGTCCCAGGTGATTTCCAAGGCGGTACTTCTTTATCGGTGCAGACGGCCTCAACTGTCTCCCGGGGAGCAGCTGGCAGGTACCAGCTGCTGACCTCCTGTTGGCGTTGCACCTTAACCACTCCACCCCCACAGCTCTTTGGTTGGTGGGAATGTGGCGATGCATAGATCTGTGGAATGCTTGGATCCGTTTTTATGGGGTCTTCAAGGCTGTGCTGAGACAGTCTAGCCTGACAAGGGTCACCGTTTCGTCACCTGGAGATTTACTCTGCCTTCGTCGTCGACTGACAAGGCTGATTGTTCTTGCTGTAGTTAGGGGTCATCGAGTTAGTGCCAACTCCTAACGACCCTTTGTACAGCAGAACAAAATCCTGCCTGGTCCTGCACCACCTGCACCAACCTTATGCTTGAGCCTGTCGTTGCTGCCACGGTGTCAATCCATCCCATTGAGGAGCTTCCTCTGATAATCAGAGACTTGCAAAACAGCCTTCTGGTGCACCCAGGAACGCAGAGCAGGGGAGCTGAGGCCAGATCTGCCCAGTTCCCACCACACTGCCTACCCTTCCTTTTTATTGCCAAGTATAGGATGGACAGGAGGAGTAGATGAGGTCCAAGACGTGATAAGCAAGAGGAGCCCTCGTGGTGGTGTGGTTACGCTAGACTGCTAACTGCTAGGTCAGCAGTTTGAAACTACCAGCTGGTCCTTGGGAGAAAGTTAAGGCTTTCTACTCCTGGAAAGAGTTACAGTCTTGGAAACCCACAGGGGCAGTTCTGCCTTGTCCTATAGGGTCACTATGAGTCAGTATTCACCTAATGGCAGGAAGGTTTTTAGGGGGAGAGGAAGAAGAGGGAATAGGATGAACACACAGGACATTTTTTCTCTGCTCCTGCCCAAGCAATTCAAATAACAAGCAGCAAGGACCGCTAATTCTCTCTCCTGCTTTCCGATGTAGTTTTTAATAGGAGCTATTTGGTCATCAAATGCATTCAGGGTCAGAAATACATGTCCTCATGTTGTTCTACAAAGGAGACCCATGAACTTGGCTGTTTTCTCTAACTTGAGATGCCCTGTCGGCCAAAATATCAATGGAGAAAGGAGGTACTCGGCACGGCAGGGTCCCGTGGGGGTCACTCTCTTGCTCACTTTCTCTGTCGACTAAAGGTGACCCACCGCTAGCGAGTCTGTGCCAGCTTATAGCCACCCTGGAGGATAGAGCGAAACTGCCCTCCGGGGTTTCTGAGCTGGGGGCGTTCCAGGTCGTGGTGTCGTGGGTGACAAGTTTGGCTGGGAAACCAGAGTCGAAACCACAGAACTTGGGCTCAACCACATCAGCCATTGGCAGCCGCAGGCGGGAGAAAGACGAGTTTGCCTTCTCTAATCTCAGAACCCCCAAGGGCCAGTTCTGCCCTGTCCTATAGGGTTGTGGTGGGGGGGAACCGAGCTGGTGATGGAGCATTCGATCTGGGAGACCAACGGGGACATCCCCAGTTGTGGAGGCTCACGTACCTTTCCTGTTTGGTAGAGTCCTGAGGAGGAGGATCCTCTTGCTGAACCAAGACTATCTCCCAAGACTTCCTCCAGTAAAAGTGATCCCAAGCTTCCAGCGATTGACCAGACATCCGTCAAGCAGAAACACAAGAGTACCATGACTGGGACAAAACCGGAGAAAGTTGGCCCCAGCAGACCCTCTCCAGGTGAGTGGCTGGTTTACTGAAATCCCAAAGGCAATGACAGCCATCCAGTTGGTGGTAGTGGTGCAACCTAGTGTGTTGGAAATAGCAAATCCGTTGTTGGGGAAGTGGCCGCTTACATGCCACGGGGTAACATCGATGTCAGAGGTCACGAAGGCCTGTGCCGTGTGTAGCGTTACTGTCTCCCCTGGCCAAGCGTCTTGGCCACTCGCCTGCTCTGGGTGGTAGAATGGCCGTCTTTCTTCTTCTTGACCCTTCCTGGAGGATAAAGGCACTTGGTCCAGGTCTCACGTTTATGGTTCAAGCAGGAACATGAAGAGCAGCGGAATGGCATAATTTATAGCTGAGCACATGTGTCATAAAGTCCCTGGGCTCTGGGTTTGTCCTCTCCCTGTTGGGCAATTCGGTAAATAATTCACTCTTTGGCCTCCTTTGAAGCAAAGACCAGCCCTCCGTTGCTCCAGGCGGGAGTGATTTAGCAGACTCCAAGAAGGGGCAGCAATTCAACAGAAAGCATAGAGTCCATCCACAGCAAAGCCAACATCTGTAAGACACGCTTCAGTCCTCCGGGAGTTGACATCTGCATCAGGGTAACTCGGAGGAAAGGCCTGGCTTCTGCTTTGCAGTGGGTGGAAATGATCCCACGGAACTGCCAAAGAATCCGTCAAGAGTGTGCAAGTCATTTAAATCCAAATCACCACTCCTTCCTACTCCTAAATAGCTCCTGTCGTGCAACCACCTGCCCAGTTACGTCGGAATGCAGTTCCGGAAAATGGCAGCTTCGCTCAAATTAACCAGCCTTTGTTAATAATAACACATTTCATCGTGTTAATGAAATCAGAGCCCAATTGACTTCTGAAGTGATGTCTCTTGATGCAAAGCCCCAACGCTGTTCTCCTCTTCCCTTTATCTAAGCACAGCCAAGAATGACCATCACTAACCATGTCTCGTTTAAAACCAACAACAACTTCTGGCAGGAAGTAGGATTTCCATTCAGCCACCTAAGGTGGAAGCAGAGCAGCTAAAACCACCCCACCTCGTCATGTATTGAGTTACGGATGTTTCCCATGGCAAACTGGGATGAATGTTCAAATAAGGCACCTCGGCTCACCCAACACGATGTGTAGCCTTCTTGCTATCAGCTCTGTGTACTTTGTCGTCTGTGGAGAGAAATCATTAAAATGAACAACGGTGTAGGCCTGCTCGGTGATTTTGGTTTATCTGATTAATACAGATGTTTTTTCAGTCTGAGAAAACGCCGTATGGAACTTACAACACTGACAAGAACAGGAAGATTCATTCATTTTATATTCTATTAAACATCTAATTTGAAGAATTACCCGACAGGAAAACACTGAGGTTTAGACAACAGAGCCAAGTTGGCAGGAAAGCATCTGTTTCAAGGAGGGACGCCTCTGTACCGAAAGCCTATAAAAGAAGACCAGCGTTAGCCTCGTAGCACGGCCTTAGCCCGTGTCCAGGATGCGTGCAGCCAGGGACTGCACTGCGGCCCGGCTGTCTGGTGGGGCTAGCAGCTTTGGGGAATGATGTCAGTTGCTGGATCTGTTGTGCAGTTCTCTGGGTTGATCCTGCAGTTGGCTGAAAGCAAAGCATTGGTGTGTTAAAGTCTATTTGTTTTGCATGTGTAGATGCATCCTTTAAAAGAAAAAAAAGAAAAGCCCATTGCTAATGAGTTGATTCCAACGTCTGGTGAACCTGTATGTATTCCAGTAAAATTGTACTCCACCGGGTTTTTGGTAGCTGGGTTTGGGAAGTAGAATGCCAGGCCTCTCTTCTGAGGCTCCTCCGGAGTCTGGGTAGACTTGAACGCTCAACGTTCTTGGTGAGCAGCTGAGCACATCCACTGTTTGTAGCACCCATGCACTCCAGAGTAACTTAATGAGTGTCCCAAACTGATCGCTGGAGACATGGTGAGAGTTGCAGCTGAATTTGCTCAGAAAATCAAGTGACATAGGAAACACAGTTAGGACTACTTCCCAGACACACCCCCATTCCAAAATGAGATGGATTTACGAGGTTTAAAGGCTTAGGACCATAGTCTCATGAGACAGTTTAGTTGATTGCTATCATTTAGTTCCTAAAGATGATATTGGACATTGTAGGTTGGTAAGTAGCATCTGGGCGGGTCTTAAAAGTGTGGGCGTGGCCATCTAAGATAGAATGATTGGCCTCTTCCCATCAGGAGCAAAGGGGAGTGAAGACTCCAGGAACGCCTGAGCCCACAGAGTGAATGGCCCACACAACCACCTTTCTTCTAGCACGAGACCAGAAGAACTAGATGGTGCCCAGCCACCGCTCATAACTGTCCTTACCAGGGGCACAACCAAAGGTTCCAGTTAGAGTAGGAGAGCACTGTAGAGCAAAACTCACCAAGTTATACCTGTAAAACGACCAGACTGAGCGCGACTAGAGGAACCCCTAAAACCGTTATCCCGAGACAGTCTTTTAACCTGGAACTGAGGCCACGCCCAGAGTTCACCTAAATAATAGCCGATAAAATAAACACCACCAACCCACGAGGAGAGTATACTCCTTTAGACAGTGCACTCCGCGAGACCAAACAGTCAACATTTACCCCAAAGCAAAGAGGAGAAGGGAAGAAGGGTCAGGGAAGTGGACGAACAGAAATGGGGCAGGCGGGGTCCACCCGGTGAAGTGAGCGTGCAGGACCATGCAGAAAGGGTAGCCCGGCCCCCCGGGACCATTTGTGCGGGGCTTGTTGGATGCGAAGCTCGCTTACTACGTAAACTCACACCTCAAACACAGTCCCGTATCTTTTTAAAGACGAAAGAGTCAAGTGGGTGGTTGTGGCAATTCTGAAAACTCAGATAAATCATCTGATTTTACAGAAACAAAATCACTTTGCAGACTGAGCCAGCTGGACACATCAATTTACTAAATAGGTTCGGCCTCTGTTAGCGAAATCGTGCCCTAACGTGCTTTGGAGGTGGCCCAAACTTGGCCTTGAGTCACCAAAACATCCATGTCAGACCTGAGAGTCTGTGTGAAGCTGCAGCCTCAGACCGTGTGAAATCCCTTCATTACGTCAGCCCAATAACACCTTCAAAGTAACGGAGCAGGGCAGGGACAAAGAAGAAGGCACGATGGCTGCAACCTTGGGCTTAAACCTCGGAACCATTGTGAGGAGGGTGCAGGATTGGGGGGGGGGCGGTGTTCACCTGGCTGTACACTGAGTCAACACTACGAGCCCACACCACCTAACAACGGCAAGCACAGTAGCTCTGACCGAAGCCGTGATATTTTCAGGTGCGTCCTCTGCACCGGAAAGCTAGACAGAAGACCAGAGACGAATTGATGTATTTGACTCTGTTGGCAAAGAGTATTGACTATACCATAGACTGCCAGAGGACAAACATCTGTCTTGGAAGAAGTACGGCCAATATACTCATTAGAAACGAGAATGGCAAGACTGCATCTCATGCACTCCGGACCTGTTTGCAGGAGGCACCGACCAGTGTCTGGGAGAGGGGGCCATCATGCTTGGTAGAGTAACCCCAAAAGAGGAAGAGTTGCAATGAGCCCCATTGACACCGTAGCTGCAAAAATGGGCTCCCAACTATGAGTTGCTATGAGTTGCAACAAACTCAATGGCCGCTAGCAACAACCAGTAGACTAATTCTGGCGGCTGAATGGGTTAATTGTTGGGCTCCTGACCAAAAGATTGGGGGTTCAAACCCATCAGCCACATCATAGAGGAACTGTGTCGTGGTCTGCTTCCATAGAGGGGTACAGCCTCTGAAACTCAGAGGACCAGTCTTACTCTGCCCTGTGGGATCACCATGCGTCAGAACTGACAGGAGGGCAACAGGGTTCGTTCGGTTTGGGCTTTCTGGATGAGTTCCCTTGGGAGGGGTACGGGTCTTAAGGATGAGTGCTTTGGAGTTAAAATGCTTGGACTCCAGCAGGGACTGAAGCTTGACATCATGCTAAGTGAGGTAAGTCAGGGGCAAAAGGGAAAATCTTGTATGATCCCATTTACAGAATAAACCACAATAGGCAAATATGTAGAGACCAAAGGTCATTAGCAGCCACCAGTGGCTGAAGGAAAAGGAGACTGGGTATTACTATGTAAGGGGGTAGATAAACATTTTTGGAGGTAGTGGCGATAGTTGCCCAATATGAGTATAATTAACGTCGCTGAATTTGACACTTAAAGGTAGTTAAAGTGGCAACAATTTATTATATTAAACATGCATAATATATATATACTTATACATAAAAGGGGGTTCCAAAAGTTTGTGGAAAATTCTATTATCTTCTAATTCCATGTTGCCATGAACTTTTTGAAGCCCGTTCATATGTAACATAAGCTCATATGTAATATAAGCACACATATATGCATGGATGTTTCCCATCTACTTAGGTCTATAACAAAAATATTACCATAATAATTTTTTTAATGCTTGGCTTATTCTGTGGGCCCCATTTTATTGACTGTGTACCGCTACCTTGGGGTAAGGAACTTCTCTGGGCCTCAGTTTCCTCAGCAGTAAAATGGAGGGAAAACCTTCTGTGAGGATCTAATGGTAGAATACAAGCTCACCTGTGAGTCCTGGGCCCCCACGCACTCGAGAAATGACAGCATTATGATATCTAACCCACAGGAGCGGCATGGAGTTAGGAGAATGGATTAGAAAACTTTGTTTTCTCTGTCTTCGGGCTGCCTACCTCTCCCCACCTCCCCCACTCTCACCTCCATCCCCCGGTCTTTGAAAGTTCTTTTCTTTCAATTAAAAGTACAGTTTTATTTTTAAAACTTCTCACATGCATGCAGTCCCAGACTTTGACTATACCCTCCAAGGCCAAGTAGCAGGTGGGGAAAGGTGAATATAGTCCAGAAAGCATCCAGCAAGCCAGAGATAGACGGGTGTTATCTCCAAACATACCCGGAAAATTCAGGCAGTGAGTCAAGATCCCACTGGGTCTGAAGTGCAATTGATGGAGAATCTCCAAGTTCATGACCAAGGTGAACTCTGGCGCAGCATGAGAAGCCAGCCTAGCAGAGTTCCCTGTGCTTATTCCAGAATCTTATAGGGGAGGGAGGTGGAACTGAAGGGTCAGCAGGCCCAGCAAGTTCTGGGGTAAGGGAAGTGGTATCTCCCACTCCCAGAGCCCCTCCCCCCAGCCCAGAGTTAGTAATAGGAAGTCACCTCTCTCACCAGGCCATTGTTATTGCTAGGTGCCCGTGAGTCCGTTCTGTGCACAGCAGAACGAAATGCCCGGTCCCGCACCACCCTCACGATTGTTCTTACGTCTGAGCCCATGGTTGCAGCCACTGTGCCAATCCATCTCCCGGAGGGCTTTCCTCTTTTTCCTCTGCCCCTCGACTTTACCAAGCACGATGTCCTTCCCCAGGGGCCGGCCTCTCCTGACCACCTGTCTGAAGTACCGAAGACAAAGACTTGCCATCCTTGCCTCTAAGGAGCTCTCTGGTTGTGCTTCTTCAGAGACAGATCTGTTTGGTTTGGGGTTTTTGTTTTGCGCTAGGTCACTAGAGGCACCCAAAGGCCATTGTGCTGTGGGGGTTCTGCCACCTGAAGCCCACTGGAGCTCTCTGCCCCAGTGTCAGGCTCACGGGGGAGGGGTGTGTGTGTGGGGGGCTGGTATGCTCTCTCTCTCCTGCCTGCTCCTCTCACCTGGCGCTTGGGCAGATGCCCCAGCTTCTGTGCCAGGAAAGTGGATCTGGATGGCGTCCTCAGAACCTGCTTCCAAAAGCTTGCCCTTTAGAGCAGAGCCACGCATTCAGAAATTATTCTCACTGATTTCTGAATTCAGTGTAGTCATTACTAGGCTCAGATTTGGGCAGTCAGCTCTACAGTGACCCACCAAGAAGATGGGTAAAACCCAGGAAAATCCATGAATTCAGATTTTTAAAAATACATCTAAAGTAACCGTGGCAAGGGGAGCTGATATCAAAGAGTTCAAGAAGAAAGAAACTGTTTTGAAACTGATGGTGACAGCAATTGCACAATTATGCTTGATCTAATTGAACTGTGGATTGTTCTAATATCTGTAAGAGCTCCCAATAAAACGACAAAGAAAAGAAAGTAACTGTGGTCATTTTGGGACTGGGGAATATTTCTGGAAGAAAGGCCGGAAGAAAAAATGTGAGGGCAAATCCTAAATCTTCGTTACTTCCATTGCAAATAAATCCTCCTGAAGATTTTCCCTGGAAGAATTAGACGACTGGGAAGTCAGACGAGTGTCTAACAACTCTCCCAACTGCCTGCCCAAATTTGAAAAACAACAGCAGCAACTTTCATGACCCCCCCTTCCATCCTGATGTAGAGAATCGGGGTTCTCTGTTCACTCAGCCTAGGTGGGGGCAGGGAGTTCACACAAGCCCTGTATTGGAAGTCCAGGTGGAGAATCCTAGTTCTACCAGTTGATAGCCCCATGGATGTGGGCTAGTACTTCTCTGAACTTGGTGTCCTCATCAGTAAAACAGAGTTATTACCTATCTCACCAGATTGATAAGCATAGCAAAAACCCCGTGGGTAGAGACTAGTCCCAGCAACACCTGCTGCTCCAGGGCTACGTCTCTACAAGAGAATGGCTTCACCAAGGACAATGGAGTTTGAGATGTAAGAGGTCACCCGTTGGCTGTCAGTCTTGTGAACTGTTGGATTGTGGATGCAGCCATTTGTTGAGCGCCTGGCTGGGTGCTAGCAGGGGCGTTCAGCCCCCCCAGCATCCCAGGTTGAAGGATCCCGGGGCAGGTTTGCTTTCTCCTCCATCACTCATGGAAGCAGCATCTCCACGTTCCTTGCCGCATGCTTGCCTGCCAGGCGCTGAGTGGGAGCCAGGGATACAGTAAATCGGACAGCACCTGTCCTCAAAGGACTCACTGCCTAGTGGGGGGTAGGAAGCCAACGGCCTAGCACAACGATGCCTGCTGGGCCAAGGTAAGTTCTAAGCACCTCTCAGAACAGGTGGAGGTGAGAATCCTGAAGGCCAAAGGGAAGAAGGCAAGATGTGCCCAGCAGGAGGTGCTGAGTGTGCACAGACACGGAGGAGGGGGACATCAAGAAGAGGGAGACACAGACAGACAGACAGACATTGGGAGTCCCCAAGCTAGTAGCTTAGAGTAGTTCACTTGAAAACTTGGTAGAAATGCAGACTCACTGGTCCTAACCCAGACATACTGAGCTGGAATCTCCACACTCCCTCAGATGCCTGTAGGCACGTTCAAGTTTGAGAAGCTCTGGTTTGGGGTTAGCGTGCAAATTAAGAAGTCGAGAAGTAGGGCCCTACAGGTAGGCAAAGACCAGGTCCCCAAAGGTCTTGAAGGTCACCCTGAAAGTGATGGAGCCGTGTCAAAGGGATTTAAACAGAATGACTGCGTTAGGGATGGCCCCTTGCTGAGCACAACTGTAGCCTTGGGAAGGGGCGGGCGGAAAGGGGGAGGGCAGCCAGCTGCAGGCTGGGAGAGCAGACACATAGTAGTTGCAGGGGAAAGTAAGGAGGGCTTGGCCTGAGACCGAAGCAGAGGGGACTGGGAGGGAAGAGAGCTATTTGAGAATGTAAACCTGACCGAACTTGATGAGTTGGGGGCCTGGGGGTTAAGAAAAAAGGAGAATCAAAGAGAACATAGAATTTCGGGAGCAACACTTTGACATCTGGGGGTTGCCCGTATCGAGGCTGAGAAAAGAAGGAGAGAATGGATCCGTCTGAGGGGCTGGGTGTCTTTGAGGACAGGCAGGATGGCCAGGGGGAAGTACCAGGAGCAGGGGTACCCAGAGTGGGTGGTCGGCAGCCCACTCACTTCGGCTTGCCCCATAGGGATCTGTAGGTCATCTGTGAGCAAGGGAGGGTTGGACCCCCAAGTGTGAGCCCCTTTAGGAGAAGAGACAGCGTGCAAAGAGGAAAGAGAAGTAGAGTTAAGGGAAGAATCTGGAAGGGCAGCGAGAGAGAACTGCTCTACGAGTACCATTCCAGGCTCGGAGAGAGATGATTCAGGAGGGAAGGGGGTAGGATAGTGGCAGATGCTACAGAGTAGTCAAGTCAAGAAGGCCGGGGACCTCTCTGTTTCCCCCTGGAAGGCTACACAGGTAACATTGTAGAATTGGAACTGATTGTAGCAGGCATTCCCAAACTTCTCTGCCGATAAGAATCACCGAGGCAGCGCCCAATGAAAATACAAATCCCTGGTTCCCAGCCCAGAACGGCCAACGAAGGGGACTGCAAAACTGCTCTCTTAGGAGGCCCGACGGGCGATCTGTATCACTGAGGTCTGGCAACCTGCCTCAGAGCCTCGCTTCTCAACCTTCCCTGTTCATGTGAGGACCTGGGACACTGGTTAAACTGCAGGTTCTGAATCAGGAGGTCTGGGGAGCCAAGGTTCTGTGTTTCTATGAAGCCCCCTGGGTATGTCCACTCAGTTGGTGTCAGGGTCTCCCTGGGAGGACCAAGGCTAGGGAAAATCCCCAAGGCCTTCTGCAGATGAGAAAACGGCTTCCGAGATGCACAATGGGCTCGCTCTGGACTTGACTCCACCAGGCGCCCCTCATCTCCCTCCCAGGCTGAGAGCGCAGTCGATGAGCAAATCATGGCTGACATGCAGACGCCACTCCTGTCTCTCTGCCTTTCCCCCTGGCTCCTTTCTCTTCCCACAATCCCACAAGATCTCTCTGCTCCCCTCCTCTCCTCCTCCCCTTCCGCTGTGCAGCAGGAAGACAAGAAGAAAGCAGGACCACAAACTTCCACAGCAGGAGAACTGAGAAGCCCCCTCAACTAAGCGAGACCCTTGCAGGCCACCAGGGAGGGGACTCTCCCCGGTGTGGCCAAGGCCACTGAAGGAAAATCAGAACAGACCCAAATTTGTAAAACTGTCGCTGCACTAGAACAATAACTGGGATTCCTTGAGGATTTGTCCAAATTATCTATTGTCCCCAGGGTGCCTTATAATTCCCCAACTATTTCCTCGCCAATCTCGGTTTAGTACCATTTCACACACTTGAAAGTGGCTTCCATAAAGCAGAAGCGAAGCCAGAGAGTCACGTCAGTGGGAAAAGATTTGGCAGACGTATGACCAGACCAAACCAGACCCCCTGCTGTGTGTCGATGCTGACTCATGACAGACCCCATGGGCCAGGGCTGCCTTGCTCTTGAGGGTCTGTCTGGTCTGTGACAGCCTCATCTTTCACCCGCAGCAAGCACGGCAGAGGGGTGTCACATAGAAAACTCTTGGCAATCAACAAGAGGTTGAGGCCCCGACGAGAAACTTTGAATGGGTGTCACTCTGCACAGTCCCAACAATAATCTAATGCCACCCACCAGGCTCCGAAAGGGGCTCACTGTGCCTCTTCCAAGTCTCCTGGTCCAGCACTTTGGTCCACTAGAACAATAACTGGAATGGGGAAAATGAGAGATTGTTCTAGAAAACAAGAGGAGCGTGCACGTTGCATAGCAACCAGATCTCTTGGCTGACAGAGTCGGAAGCAACGATGCCTGGCCTTAAGATGGCAGTTCTCCTCATCCACCCACATACAAATCCGGGTCTATTCTGATTTCGCTGCCTCAGCCAGAACTGAACCAGGTCCAAGCCCTGGCAGAACAGCCCATTCGACTGACTGTAGGAGATGAGAAAAAACTTAACCAGTGTCTGGGGACTTAAGGGGAGACCTTCCCTCCGGCCCTCAGGGGAGCCACAGCTATTGGCCAAAGAGGGTGGCTATGCCATCGCCACCCCTGATGACCTCTTCGGTGACTGAGATCCAGACTAGGCATCTACTGGCCGGGAGCCTGGCCTTCTGGTCCTGTGACCCTGGAGCCCCTCCCCACCCCAACCCTCCAGCGTTTTTCCGAGTTTTGATGCAATCACAGGCTTTTTGACATTCGCCTCACATTGAGTGCTGCTTCCTGACTGCTCTTTTTCTTTTGTGCAGGTGACAGCAGCGAGCACCCCCTGTTCTGTGTTGAATATTCCCCTTACTGCACCGTCTTTGCGCTCTCCCCTGTCCTGCAGCCCAATACCAATTACTCCTGCCTCCTGCTGCCCCTGGTGCCGCCAGTCCCTCCCAAGGCTCAGTACCCCTCCACCTCGCTGCCCCCAGTCTCCTTTCCCTCCTACACAAGCACCCCTTTCTTCTCGCCAGCCCCTGTGCCCCAGTCCCCAGCAGCCTTGTGCTACTTCCCCATCTCTAATCCCACTCCCAGGGAGATCCCTGTCCTGTGCATGCCTGGCCCCAGAAGGCCCAGTAAAATTTACCTCATGTGGTAAGTCCCCCATGGGGGGACACACAGCACAGGCAGTGGAGGGGGACTTCAGGCTTCCAGGAGGCAAGGAGCAGGGGGGCAGAGGGGTAGAGGGCAGTGCCACGAACAGTACCAGGAGGTGTGATGTGCAGGGAAGCAGGAAGAGGAGACAGCAGCCACCATGTCACTCGGGTTCCGCCTTCAAGCACAACGGGAGCCAGCAACCAATAAAATCCCAACATCTCTCGAGACTCATTTGATTTCTTCACTCCTGTGTCTGGCACACTTTGGAACGTGACCACCAGAATCAGAACAGGCTCTTTTGTGTCTGCTCGGACCCGTGGTCACGTGCATATGTGCATGGTCATTCTGAAAGCCCACGCTGGAGGGGAAGCCCCTTCCAGAACCATCCCGAGGAGGGACGAACAGAAGGGCTCAGTGGCTGTTTACATTCCCTTCTCTGCCTATTTTTTAGGCACTGTGTTTCCAAAAATCAAAAATCCCACCTCCCGGGCTCCAAAATAAGGCATATTTACGGTACCTAATGAAGCTTTAATTAAGATCTCCTCTGAGTATGTGAGGCAACAAATGCTTCCAGCACACTCAAGGAGGCAAATCGATGTGGCCTGTTATTTGTGATTGTACAGAAAACTGCCTATTACACCAAGGCAATGCCGCTTCTCAGGACCACGCTGTAATTCTTCCCACAGGCTGAAAGAAGCAATACGTTTTTCTCAGAAAGCAACTCTTAGGCAGAATATTGGCACGGGTGATGGCAAGATGTTCAGGCATTTTCTCTTCCTTCTCTTTCTTTTCCACACTATCAAGAAAGTGTGTGTGTGTGCGCGCACGAGTGAGAGAGAGAGAGAGAGGCTAACGATGTAAAGAACAACTATCAGGTGAATGGAGTTAACGGCAGTTAATGACCTTAACTCTCGCCATCAGGTTGTCAGGGTCTGGGATAGATAGGAGATTTCTACTTTATTGCTATTGCTGCTCCTGGTCAAACAGGTAACTAACTACTCAGTGAACAGTCTCGGTCAATGCTCCCCAGTGCTGCCAAGAGAACCGACGCCCACATCTTGTATCTAAACTCATGTTTGTTTGCTTGTTTGTTTGTTTTCTTCTCTGCTAGTAGCCTCAGATACTAGAAGGTATGAGTTGTATGCTGTCCAAAGGCAACTACCAAAAACTAAACACGAAAACAGTTGCTCTGGGATGTATTTTGACTCATGGCAACCCCGTGTGTATAAAAGGGAAACTGCTCCCTATGTTTTCCCCGGCCATGACCTTTCTCCCAGGTGTCTCTGAGTGGGGGTGGGTCCAAACTGCCAGTCTGGCCATTAGTAGAGTGCCTAACTGATGGCGCCACATGGGGACTAAGGAAATCACAATCTGTTCAGAAGGCACAGGCAACCCATCAGGATGTTGAGCTCTCTGGGCATGAGACTTCTGAACACAACCTCTCCCTTTTCTGTTGAAGTAAAGTGCTTTCCCTTACCTAAAAAGGAAGGTATGTGTTCTCTTCCAGTGTAAATATGGCTTGGGCTTCCTGCAGTTCTGTAACATGCCATGCTGAGGACCTACTTTAGAAAGGCCTCAAAGGTCTGAAGTTGGGAATGAAGGCTGCTAAGTAACCTCAACCTGTGAGAACTACGTGCAATATGTTTATGGTCAAATTTAGTTCTTTCAGAGGGGCGCCATCAAATTCCCTGTTATTATTGTTACTATGGCTATTATCCCACTGGTGGTAAAAGCAACAGTGGCCAGTTTCTAGCAGCCAATACGCACCAGACACTGAGTTGGGCCATTTATGTACATTATTGCTATACCCAGAAAGGTCGGACCTAAATGTAACATGTGCATTTTACAGTTGCAGGGCCTGGGGTTCAAATTGCCAAAGGTGAGAAGATTCTGCCTGCACTAGCAATGATGATTTCCTTACTGCCCAGCTTTAGTGAAAATATCTTTAGCTGTTGACCTTCATTATTTTTAGTGTGCTGACATTTGGGTCAGAGGAGACACAGAAGTGGTCTGGGAGATCATTAAAGAGATCAAATGCTGTGAAGAAAGGAGGAGTTTTTTGAACACGAAAACAGAAACTAAACAATCTCTTATTTCAAGGCATCTTGGATCTTTTACACAATAAGGGAATTATTCATGTTTTGGATTCACTCAAAATTTCGACTGAATGCATTTCCTCAAAGCTATCCATGTTATCACTGGGCAATTGATATTTGCCCCACAAAGTGCTACTCATTGTGAGGAACACACACTGGGTATGAGCTGGTTCCCATCC
Source organism: Echinops telfairi (assembly GCF_000313985.2). Taxonomy (NCBI): domain Eukaryota; kingdom Metazoa; phylum Chordata; class Mammalia; order Afrosoricida; family Tenrecidae; genus Echinops; species Echinops telfairi. The sequence continues at coordinate 34,567,137 of NW_022111358.1, read as the reverse complement.
TTAAGGGGCTGGCAGTTTGGTTGGAGAGAAAACAGATAGGGCATTAAGCAATTGTCGAACATCTGAATCCTCACAGTAAGTCAGTAAGTGCTCCAACCAGAGTAGAGTCAGCACTGACTTGGTGTACTGAAGACTAGGAACAGCCTCTGCCTGGTGCTGACTGAAAAAGAACAGCTTCTAGGAGAGAAGATTCCCCCCACCCGCCACCCCCAAGGATGTGTGAGAGGTGTTGGGGGGACGGGCTGTGGGCAACATAAAGTCTAATCACTATTCTTGCTGGACATACTCCCGAAAATCAGAACGCAGTCCTTGTAAAACCAGGATTGCAGGTCCTGACTTGGCCAGAATCTCAACCCTGTCCCTCCCCTCGTCCTCCCTGTTTGTTCCTCAATCAACCAGAATCCCACTGCTTCCTCCTAGGGACTTTGCTGAGTGCTGGGGAAATGAGGTATCAGGAACACTTTCCACTTGTCAGATGGGGAGGGAGCAGCCCAGGGATTTGGGGAGTGAAACTCTGGGTGCTAAGAGGGTCCTGTGTCCCTCCCTGGAAAGCACTTGATCCTGTGCTCGCTCACTCTCCTCTGTCTCAGTCCGTGAACTCGTGTCTAACCACCGCCTGAACTCGTGTCTAACCACCGCTGGTACAGCCTTCAAAGAAGATATTCGCATTCCCCAGAGAGCGTCACTCTCTTCTCTCCTTTCTAGCCACTCTCTCGATCTCTCTAGGCACCACCAACGACCTCTCTGGGCACCACCAACTTGCCCTCGGCCAGAGCCGCTCTCAGCTCCCCTCATTTTAGTAAGCTTTCTAGGGAGCAGGATCCTCTCTGGCCCACAGAGCCCACTGCCTCCCCCTCTTTGGCAGTATCCTGGGCTGCCAAGCAGAACTTTAATCCCTTTCTGGGATTTGGGTGAGAATTGTTTGGGCAACCACCACTTTCTCTCTGTGACATAAATCCAGTTGTCTCCAAGTGTCGAGCATGGTGGCTCTCCCACCCCTCGCTCGGGACGCCTGTCCCGATTTACCCTGTGTTGCTCCAGGAGAGGATGAGTCACCCACGCCCTCTTGGGGGATTCAGTCCACAGTCCCAGTTTGACTGCTTTGTGAAGCCACTGAGGAGCCCTGGTGGCACCGTGGGTAAAGTGCTACTCAGCAGGTGGGTGGTCCAAACCCACCAACTGCTCCGTGGGAGAAGGGTTGGCAGTTGGCTTCCACAATGATGTGTAGCCCGGGACACACTGACGAGCTGTCTGCTCCGTCCTCCAGGGTCACGGTTCCTAGGAGCTGATTCTGTGGCTATGGGTTCGCTTTGGGGTGGACCCAACGCTTGGTAGCGATGCACAGATATTATTGAAATCGTTTCTCCACGCTCATATGCGCTCACTTTTTTTTGAGCACTCACACTTAATACATGTGCAGAGAAAAATCTTGAGAGGGTTCGTACCAATCATCGGCCCAATCCAAATGGTCAAAAAAAAATTTTTTTTAATATTCATTGGGAAACCTGACCTACCGTAGCACTCCCACTCCTGTCTGCTGGGAGCGTGTCATCCTAGCACGATGGGAAGCATAAAGGCAGAGAAGGTGTATGCCCCCGCCTCCTCCCCCGCGGTGCTTAGAACCCTTCTAGGAGCCTTGTTTACTGCTAATAAAGAATGCTACCACACACACACAAAAAAAAAAGAATGCTACATAAATACACGGGAACGAAATATCGCATGACGCCAATGCGTGGGTAGAGCTGTAGAGGGCTCCGGGCAGAGTTACAAGCAGGTCCATCCCAACGCCCATAAGCTAAACGCTAGAAACTTCTTAGCAAAGGGAAGACTGCTGTGTGTGGACTCTGTGACATCATGCTCATGAACGGTGATGATGGGCCCAGTGGGTACCAAGCAACGCCCTCCCAGCAGCACTGTGACAACATGGCAAGAAGGTGTGTAACAGGTGGGGAAACTGAGGCCCTGAGAGATGAAGCCATTTGCCCCAGCTCACTCGGCTTTGAATCTAGCCTTTCTCAGATGCCAGGGCCCATTCCCTTACCTGCCTCCTCCATGGTGGGGCCCTGTGAGCACTCTTTATGTGGAAGACGGTTGCCTGTAAAAATTAATTATTGAAAAGAGTTTGCACCTTCCAGCAGTGCGGGCACCACAGCTTTTGTCAAAGAAGAGGAGGCCAAACCTGGGGAGAATGACTGTCAGCCCCGAAAGGCAGAGCCCAAGGGTGTCGGGGGAAGGAAGCAGACAGAAATCGCAGCTGCGGGCGAGGACGATGGCTCTCCCGGGAACAGGTAAGGATTTGCGGCTCGCTCGGCTTGGTCCTCAGAGAGAAGACCAGACCCGTGCTAGTGCCTGAATTCTTTATGGTTTTTACGTGTGTGGGCTTACGTGAAGGATCGTGTGCCTTAACATGAAACACGTAATACGGTTTAAAAAGCAAACCATGTGATCTACTTTTGTTCTCCAAGAAAGGCTGGTGGGCCATTTGTCCTGGTTCTTCATTACTGAGGCTCAATACTTAGAGGGTTTTATCTCAAACAATAAGGTTATAAATCCAGCCACTATTTGGGGACCACGGTGGATGTTGCTAGCCTGCGGTCCCAAACCATATTCAGAGCTGGCTCTACATTCCTGTGGGCCGCAAGGTTTGCCTGGGTTATAACCTGGGTTGCCCAGTCGTTGACTTTGTCTTTTGGGATCTTCTGCCTTTTTCCCCCTGGATTTCGTCTATCTGTTGTCTGGGCTGAGCTTCAGTTCCTACTTTGGCTTTGAAGGTCCTTCTTGTGGTCTCGTGGATCGTTAATGCTGTGCCATTCCCACAACGCTGTTCCAGGAGACTAAAGAAACGTTAACATACGTACGACATAGTTGAAAGAAACTGCACTCTAAAACGCAGATTAGGATCGAGAGGAGGAATTGTTTGTGAGATCTGGAACGTGGACTTGGTATTTGAATAGATCCCTCTTCCTCTGTGCCCCTTGACCTGGTCTGATCATAAATCATTGGCATGAAAATTTCTAATGCCATAAATAGGATCTTCTCATACAGTGAAGAAGGCGCACGAGAGGAAACCAGCAGGAGTTTGTTTCTCTCCTATTGCTCCCTGAGCATCACGTGCAGAGCGTTGAGTAAGACACCAGTGGTGTGACCCCCAGAGAGGGCATTGGGGTGGTCGGTGGCCGAGGACAGGGAGGAGGTGGCGGAGCCATTTGTAGCTCTGAGGCAGGTCTCATCCACCGCCCAGGAGGTGGCAGTGGATGCCTACGGGTGGCAGAGATCAACTCCCTCCTGATCTAGGACACCCGTGAAGTCAAGATCTTAATGGGTAAGAAATAACATCCCAACACTGGCTTGGTGGTTACCTCCTCTTACAAAATTTCAGCTCTGAATGTTGGCCCCAGACCATGCTGCTGAGCTGACTGCTTTACTCTGTCCTGCGTTGGCAGGAAGGAAAAGAAAAGACCCTGAGGGGTCCTCTTTAGCATTCAAGGGAAGTGACACTTCACAGTCAACCTGACCACAGTCTGGTGCTTCCTTCCCCCTTAGGGAGACCACTGGGCATCACCCTTCCTTGCTACCTAATGAACACACACTGCCATCAAGCAGATGCCAACTCACATGGCCCTAGAGAGCAGGGCAGGATTACGCTATTGGATTTCCAAGACCATGAATCTTCATGGAACCAGACAGTTTCAGCACCCGGAGTGGCTAGTGAGCTTGAACTGCCCACCTCGGGGTTAGCAAGCCAATGTTTTAAGCAACTGCACCACCAGAAGCCCTTCCAAATTAACATACAAAAACTCACAGCCTTTGGGTCAATGCCAACTCATAGCGACCCTATAGGACAGAGCAGAACTGCTCCCTGTGAGTTTCAGAGACGTCACTGTTTCCGGGCGTACAAAGCGCCGTCTTTGTCCTGCAGAGAGATTGGTGGTTTTGAACTGCAGGCCTTGAGGATCGCAGCCCAACATGTAACCAGCGTCGCTTTTATTTTTAAATTCTAATAGGACCTGGTAGCATTTGATGGGCTTGAAATCAAGGTCAAGTGTCATGTGTGTGAGTCTGTAGCAACCAGACAGCCACAACAGCCCCAGTCATCCAAGGCCTTCTGCCTTGAAGGATATGAGCCCTGAATTCCATTCTATTCCAGCGTTCACTTCCTAGTGGTAGAAACTAGGGTGGTCAAGTGGTCACTCTTACCTGACAATAAGGATGAAGAGATCCACCGCGTTGCATTGTTATAATAAGTCAGTGAGATGATGTGCTGTCCAGCACCTGGTACAGAGCTCCCCATGGGAGGCAGTCAACTATTGTTAGTTTCTCCCCTGCCACATCCCCGGCATCCCTAGAGGAACCTTCATGTGTCATTGGAAAGATGAGGTTCCCATGGATGAGAGGTTCCTGGACCCGCAGGGCTCATCTAAGCCCCCATGTTCACCCAGGAGACATCTCCCGTTACCCTGGGATTCCTTGAGGATTTGTCCAAATTATCTATTGTCCCAAGGGTGCCTTATAATTCCCCCAACTATTTCCTCGCCAATCTCGGTTTAGTACCATTTCCCACATTTGAAAGTGGCTTCCATAAAGCAGAAGCGAAGCCAGAGTCACGTCAGTGGGAAAAGATTTGGCAGACGTATGACCAGACCAAACCAGACCCCCTGCTGTGTGTCGATGCTGACTCATGACAGACCCCATGGGCCAGGGCTGCCTTGCTCTTGAGGGTCTGTCTGGTCTGTGACAGCCTCATCTTTCACCCGCAGCAAGCACGGCAGAGGGGTGTCACATAGAAAACTCTTGGCAATCAACAAGAAAAATGGGAAAGGAGAATCACAGAGAACTTTACAGAAAAAGAGAAGGTGGGGTAATAAATACTGGTGGGGAGGGACATGCTAAGTAATAAGCATAGATTTACATGTTCTACCAAGTTGACTAAGGTTTTAAAAATCACAGTCCATGCAGGAAGGCCAATATGGTGTTGGAAAACAATAGCTGGCACTTCTTGGGCAATGATGTGTCCAATGCTGTGCCACCTACTCGCCATGGGGGCTGGCACACAGTTATGAGAAAGATGCTTTCCCCTCTCGCTGGTCATTGGGTCCAAGCTTGTCTAGAAAGGAATTTGGCAATCTGGGTCAAAAACCTCCAGAAATTCATTTCGTTCGACCTAGCAATTTCACTTCCCCAAATCTATTTTAAGAAAATAAGACACGTGGTCCAAGACTGGATGAGCAAGGAGATTTACCACAGTGCCATTTATGGCAGCAAGTGGGCCCCAAACAACCTAAATATCCAACCGTAGGAGAAGAGTTAAAGAAGCTATGCTACCTTCCTGTAATGGACCCTGACATCGTGTTCTGAAAGAATGATTAATGGAAAGAGGTAAGGCTCCCAGCAAAATGTTTAGGGAAATATGGCAAGAGATAAAGTAGTATTTACAGAAATATCCCAATTGTATTTTTAAAGAATGGCCTATCTATATAAGGGGTCCTGGTGTCACATAGTTAAAGCATTCAGCTGCTAACCTGAAGGTCAGTGGTTCAAACCTACCAGCCACTCTTTAGGATAGACAAGACAGCAGCTTTTGTAAAGATTCACGACCTTGGAAACCCTATGGAATAGTTGTACTTGGTCCTAGAGGGTCCGTATGAGTCAAAATCTAGGGTTTTATAGCTCTAGAGAAGGGATATGATAACCCTCATCTCTAGGTAAGAGGCCCAATTCAAAAGTCTGTAGGGCGCAGGCAGGTCTGGCAGGTGAAATGCACAACGGAGGGGGCGGGAAGCTGTGGTTCACCACCACATAATGTTCCACCTAAGGGCGCTGCCTTTATTTTTAAACTTATTTTTTTCATGCTGAACCAGGATGAAAATCCCCTAGAGGCCTTGAGTTTAGAGCCCAGCCCTGGATTCCGAAACAGTAGGGTGGTGGTTGACTTTTATTTTCCCCTTTATCCTCGTCTCTGTCCTCCAAGCTTTCTGCCACAAGCACCGGAGAGGCCAGCGGTGGACCGTGCGCACCACGACTGCGGGGGCAAAGGAAAGGCTCTGGATTGGGAATGTAGGAAATTATTGATGGAGCACATGAAGAAGCTCAGATCTAAGAAGTAGACTTGGGCAGATGGCTACTGGCTCCACGTCACCTCTGTGTCTAGGTCCCGGGCAGTGGCCGGCTCTGCAGTCCTGCACAGGGAGTCGGTAAAAGCACTCAGCCGCCTCTGTCCAGCCTGGCGTCCCTAGAGCTACTGTGATCTCCCTGTTTGATGGACACAAGGAACAGGGCTAGGGTGGCATAGAGGAGAATGGCATGGTCTGCCACATACACGACGCAAGCTCTGGTGGGATGTTTAAGGAAAAAGGTGGCCACGGTGAGTTTCCAAAGCTGATGGTTGTTTGTCCCATGAGTGTCTCCACCTGGCCTGGGAGAGGGGCAGCCGGCCACCACGCAGAGCGCACGATCAGAAGGTCCAGGCTCCAGTACTGATGGCTAATCTCAAAGGCCTGTCATCAAACTCCAGACGATAAGCCCTCAACCGGAGCCTCCGCTTCTGGCTCCTCCGGTCCAGCTTTCCCCTCAAAAGTTAGGAGAATCCCATGAATCACAAAGAAGTCTCGATTCCCCAAAATGTGGATGATCGACCCAGTCCAGGGTGGGCAAGCCAGCTTCGCTTCTCTGGTAACCCCGCCAAGTGCTTCGCACCTCCTTGAATGGCTGATACATCTTACTGTGGTTCGGAAAGCCCACGAGGGGGCTGAGGGGGGAACTTCGCTGATTTCTAGAAGAGCCGATGAGTAAAGATTCGCACTGTGTCGCCGAGTGTCCCGTGCAGTTAATAAAAGAGGCTTACAGCGTATTAGGACATTAGAGACTCGTTCGGTGTTCCCCTGCGAGGCGCCTCAATTAAAGGGAGCCAGTACTGACTTGGCCCTTGGCTGAGCCGAATGCTCTGTTCTCCCAGCAGCTGGGGTTGTTCTGACACAGACCTTTCCAGACCTGGTGCAGTCCTGTCGCTCTGACGGACAAACTGCTACTGAAGTGAAAGAATCAAGGATCCATCCCCAGGCCCCACTTCAGAAGCGCAGAAACCTGCTCCACAACCACAGCCATTGGATCCATGGACTATATCACTCTTTGTGGAAGCAGGCTGTGGACTTGAACTACTGACCTTAGGGTGACCAACCCAAAGCCCAACCCACAGGGCTACCAGGCCAGAATGGCAGAGGGAAGAGTAAGAGGGGAAGGCAGATGTCAGGAAGAAGGCAGTGTAAGTGGATTCTGAGAAGGACTTTTAGTTTTTTTATCTACATTGAGAGGGTAAAAACCTCAACAACACACATCACGGTGAATTGAAAGGATTCTGTTTTTCACAAGGAAATTGGAAGTTCAGTCCCTTTCATAAAAAATTAAAGCAACCCCCCCCCCCCCCAAAGCAAGAAAAAGACTTTCATAACAAAGGGAGTGTGGCAGTAACATAATCTCCTGTCAACTTGAGTGAAGGGGTGGAGGCTAGCCTGTCAATCAGGTCAGAGCCAGTGAGGCCTCTGTGTGGACATGGCCTTCTCCTGAGGATTCTGGGAACTCCTATCTTCCTCCCTGGAGGTGGGACACACTCTCTGATCCACCATTCCTGTTAACAAGCCACATGGAGCTACACTGATAGAGCCAGAGCCCTAGAGATGGAGGAGCCACGTGGAGACCCCTGTCAGCACTGAGATGCCTCTACCGCCACTGGATCCACAAGACTTTCTACCCCCTGGCTGTGGTCTTCCTGCATTCAGTGTCATTGCATGTGTTTTGTGAGTCTGAACTGGAATTTATAGATTGGTATCAGACATATGGGCTAATGTCGGACTTATGGACTTGATCTGGACTGGGCTGGAATGTTTTCTCAATTGCTCTTGTAGATAAAGCTCTTTTTTATATACACACGAGTGTCTATGAATTTGTTTTGCTAGTCTACCCCGACTAACACAGGGGGGTGGACAGAAATAAAGCAAAAGACTGGACGGCAGACAGGTCTTAACTTGGGTGAATGGAGAATGGTGGTCGAGATGGGGAGAAGAGAAATCAAAGAGCAGGGGAGGGGTAAGCTATTGGGGAGGGGGGTTCTTGATGGTTTAAACTGTTGAATATAAAGTTGATGCTCTGAAATGTAAACTCCTAATTTTCTCCCCCCCCCCCCAACAGTTTTATCGGCATAGAATTCAATAGTTTAATCACACCATAATCAGTTTTAGAACATTTTCTTCATTCTTGTACTCATCATTATTAGCTCCCCATTTCCCCCAGCCTTTCCTGGCATACCCCCCAAGGAACCATTAATCTAGTTCCTGTCTTTTAGATTTACCTATCTGGGATTTCACATGCAGAAAAACATTTAAGAACAAAACACTAACAACCATAACTAAGTAAAACACTTTAAAAATCTGTCGAACAGAAAGAATACTAAAAGCTAAAACAAATTTAAATACATCATAAGGGAAATCAAATGAAAGGGTGCTACATTTTAATCTAAGTGCGTCTGCAATAATCCACTTAATACTGCATTTCGCAAAACCATTCACTCACATCCCTGGCCCATGGGCAGAGGGGATTCACCAGGGCTTTTAATTTATATGTATTTCCCCTTCACTGCTTTAAAAGGGAGATCAAATGATAAGCTATTGTATTTTGACCTATGTCGCCATAATCAGCTTTCCAACGCCCTCTTGTCTGATATCGGGCTATTCACCTCCCTCAACTATGATCAGAGGGAATTCACCGGAGGCTAAATCCATGTGTGAGAAATGTTTTAGGGTTCCACTGTCATCCATAGTCTTCTAAAAACCAGGTACTTGGGGGGGGGGGATTTTTTCTTAATTCAAGAGCGATGACAAAAGATAGTGGTTAAGAGCATAAACTAGAGTGAGGCAGGCTTGGGTTCAAATTGTTCACTCTACCACTTATCCGAAATAGGCTCTTGGGCAGGTTCCTTGATCTCCCTGTCTTGGGTCCCTCTTTACAATGTGCTATGAGACTAGCGCATTTCCGTATGTGCCGTTAGGATGTGCTCTCTAGACATCGATGCTCCTTTAGAATCGAGGATGGCGAGCAGGAGAGGCCGGTCCTTGGTGGGGTGGAAGGGCAACGGAGAGGAAGAAGGCCGTGGCTGGGATGGAATGACCCAGCCGGCCCAACAGTGGGCTCAAACAGAACAAGTCGCAAGGACAGTGCAGAGTTTGCGCGTTGACTAAGAGCTAGTGCAAAGAAGGAGCCCTAGGGGCCCAGTGGTTTAAGAGCTTGGCTGCGAACTGAAAGGTCAGTGGTTCAACCCCACCCTGTGCTCCTCAGGGCAAGAGTTGTGGCACTCTGCTTCTGGGAAGATGGCAGGCTTTGGAACCCTAGGGGGCAGTTCCCTCTGTCCCATGAGCTGCTTTCTATTTGAGCCCTTGGTATCAGCTCCTCTTTTTTTTTAATCGTTTTATTAGGGGCTTATACCACTCTTATCACAATCTATACATACATCCATTGTGTCGTGCACATTTGTACATTCATTGCCCTCATCATTCTCAAACATTCGCTCTGTTTGTGTTTTCTCAATGCAGACCCAGGAGTTACACAAGAAGGCCCAGAGTGGGCAAGCGCCACTAAGCTGCAGAGGCCAACCCGAGAGAGAAGACTGGTCGTCGCAGCCTCTCGGCTGACCAGGACCACGGAGAACACCTCGGAGGGAGCCGAAGGCCGGGGCCAGGGTGCTCTTTCCCAGAGAGAGCCCCCTTCAGCTCTGTCCCAGGTCATCCAAGGGGCAAATAGTCCTCAGCGACCGAGTGAGTCCCTGAGCCCACCAGTCACATCCACGAGCGCCGGAGGGCCCAGACAGACCCCTTTCAGGTTCAGAGATGAAGATTTTTATTCCGTGTTGTCACCAAGCACCGGAGGGGACGACGATGGCACGGAAGAGGAGACCCACTTTGAGGAAGAACTCCTGCTGTCTAGTATGCGCCCGCCCCACTCTCCTCCCAATCGCAAGAGAAGTCGCTTTCTTGGGAAACTGGACACTCAGCCCCCAAATAAGACGTTTGAAGGGGATCCTGAAAGGTGCAGAGCCGATCCTTTCAGAAGCGCGCATGGCCGTAGCTCATTAAGAGGCCGCAATGCACGGCCGGCCGAGCAGCGTTCTCTGGGGCAAAGGCGGTGCCCAGAGCCCGAGTGGGGGGACGGGGAGTCTGATGGAGAGCCGGACAGCAGCGACAGTGAATGCAAACGGAAGAGCTCTCATTCCCGGGCCTCCAAAGCCGAACCCCGACCAGGCGATGGCCGCAGTGCTGCCAATGGGCCTCAGAGCCACGATTATGAAGGAGAGTGGCTGGACTACTTAGACGGTCCCCCAAACTCGCTCGACTGTTTGCTTTCTAACAGGCCCCCAGCCCCCAGGTCCTCTGCGAATTCATCTCTTAGCGCCCCGGGCTCACTGACCCGTCCTGCTCGGAGGGACGGGCTTGCGGTGGACTTGTCAGTGTCGGTGTCTTCTGTCCACAGTTCAGACGCAGAGGGAAGCTCGCGATTCAATGGTCGTCGGCCACTCTCCCCCATCAGACACAGAACCCCAGTGCCCAGCGCTGAACTCCACAGTAATTTTCCAGTCAACAGTGCCCGAGAACTTGATGGCAGGGGAGCAGAAGCTAATACCTTAACAAGCCAACCTCAGGGGGCCCCATTATCTGCAGAGACTCTCTTGCGAAACTCTCAAGGCGGCTTGTCCGCCGTGGATTCTTCCAGCGCCTCCCCCCCACGAATGAACCTAGCAGGCCAGGTTCCTATGCCTGGGCCCCTGCAGGAAAATAGACCTTTCACCCTCGTTGCCCTGTCGGACTTAGCAGATCACCGTGGTCATGGGAACCGAATGGCAGCCCCTGGCTTGCCCGCTGAGAAGACGGCCGAGAAGGTAAAGGCGGACCCTGAGAAACTCAAGAAATTGCAAGAGAGGTAAGGCATTTTCAAGGGGATAGAAATCTATAAAATATATGTGTGTCTGTATAATTAAGAGTAATTATATGAAATATATTTGGGTCTTATATTTAGATTCCAGTTTTGCCAATGCTCGAATAGGCAGTGCTGTCATTAAGAGGGCCACGTGACTTTCAAATCACAAATAGGCTCGATCTGATTACCTGATGATTGCTTGTTTTGAGAGCACAATCTTTACTTTGTTGCTCATAAGGATATCGTTATATACATATTGATGTGTGTGTGCATATATATGTATATACGTATGTGTAGCTATCATCTATCTATCTATATCTATATCTATACATCAAGTCAATGCTGGCCCCTAGGTCCCCTATAGGACAGAGAACTGCCCCTGTGAGTTTCTGAGACAGTAACTGTTGACAAGAGTAGATAGACAGCCCCATCTGTCTCCCAATAAGTTTAATGTTCCTGCTCAGTGTCTTAAGGATGCCCCAAACGTATGTTTGTTTTTCCTCCCATGCCCTATCTTGAGGAAAGGCAGCTTTGCCAGGTAAAGGGTTTTCCTTTACTGCGTCCAGCTAGTTCTTCTCACCCACAATTAAGAACCAAGGTTTTTTGTTTTGCTTTGTTTTTAAAGAAAAGGTTGCTAGGTCCCCCGAGAAAGAACCATTCAGCACTTGAAGTTCACAGCTCTCCCCACTGGGACTTAGCACAAATCCAACCAACAGTTCCTGAATTTGAACCTTCCAAACTAAAAGGCCAATCCCAAACAGTGGCCGTAGTTACCTGGGCTCTCCGATGGCCCATGGGGGTGACCGCTGCTTCCGTTTCATGCATGAGCGCGAAGGAAATGAGATCTTTTTTTTTTTAATTGTCTTTTTATCTTTTCTTCTGAGATGATTTTGGGATATTTCACAGCTATAAAATTTGATCTTGTTCGCAGCCATCATGAAACAGCATGTCAGGGTGCTACCATTTCCTTTTTGGTAGATGTTTACCACGACCGGATCTCCGCTTCCGGGTCTAGAAGGTAGTTGGCTCATTGCAGGCAAACTCTCTGTGTGTTTGTAAGGCGAACGTGGACCACTGATGATCACATTGACATTCTTTTGCATGTGAGGAAACTCCATGACAGTGAATCAGAAATGTAAGAAGGGATGGGGGTGGGGGAGGGGGAAAGATGTATCTGTTATTCAACTTGAGTCCCCAGCAGGCTCCAGTTAGCAGCATTTTTTTAAACTTTGCCCCGCTACTCAGTAAATCAGTAAAAGGCCCAGAGTCTCACACACACACACACACACACACACACACACACACCATCCTCAGCTGCCCCGTAATACAGCTTGTTGGGAGATTCACTTGTTGGGAGTCTGGGTTTCCACCAGCCCAAAGTGAATGCCTGCACATCCGTTTCTTTTCAAAGGCACTCACGTCTAGGTGAGGCGATACATGACACGCGTTATAGACAGGTATTATTTGTGGGCTTCCTAGTTAACGGGACACTTTCCTCGTTTCATACATAACTTCATGTTTTTCTTCTTCTTTCCAAAAATGTCAATTTAAGGAGATATTAAAAATACTGAGCTATTTTCAAACGAAAGCTATCTAAGTGAGACATCAACAAAGCCCTCATGGAAAAGCACACCAGCATCTGTGATCCTAGGATTGTAAATTATATAAACCAAATCTGAAAAGGGAATAGCATCAGAGCTTAAGTTGTGAGATTCTAGCGTGTAGAAGGCTATGGATGACAGTGGAAGCCCAATATACATTTGTAGTATCTACACAGGGACTAAGCCTCCGATGAGGCTTAGTCATCGGAGGGATGGGTGTAACCTGGTTGTCAGAAAGAGAGTCTTGGAGAGACTATATAGTACATTAAAATGATAAATATGATTTGAATGGTTAAAACCTTATCACTTGATCTCCATTTTTATATACTTTGCGCTTGCTCTGGTTTTTAATACTTTCTGTTGGCTTGTTTTTTCCTGTTGAGGTTTGTCTCTGCCTTCTTGACTCTCTGTTAGGGTTTTTTATGAACCCAGGATCGATGAATTGATAGAGGCAATAACTAGAAGAAGGGTTCCTGGGGGTACAGCAGGGGAGGTGAAGGACTTCAAGGAGGAAAAAAATGTTTTGAAACTGATTGCGGTGGTGATTGTACAACAATACTTGATACGATTGAAGTATGGAATGCTGTGATGTCTGGATTAGCTCCTAATAAAATGGTTTTGGAGGGGGGAGGGTAAAATAAATAAGACTTCAAAACAAAACAAAGTGCTGACTTAAAAGAAAAATCACCCACCTAGTTTAGAATTTAAAAAGTTGTTTTAAAACAATCACTTTAGCCCCATCCAGAGATAAGCACTGTTAAAGTGGGTTCCGGTCTTTTTTTCTTTGTGTATAGGTGCGATTTTGAACAAGAACTGGCTCATGTTATCATATAGTAGACTTCGATATTTCCAGTCCATTTCTCAATGCCCCTTACCTTCTCCTAAGAGTTTTCATGAGTCTGAAATTTACCAGACATACAGAGAGTGTGTGACACGTGTTCACCTGTTGGTGGTTGATTCAGATTCCTGGCAACTCCATGTGTTCGGCGTAGAACTGCTGCATAGAAAGGTTAAGGCGGGCCTTGTATAGGCAGATCATCAGGCCTGTCTTCTAAGGCACCACTGGGTGAGTCTGAACTGCCAATCTTTCAACTTGCAGCCAAGGGCTTAACAATTTGCGCCACCTGAGGACTCTGTATATGCTTTAGAGCAGCGATTCTCAACCTTCAGGCAGATCTACACACTTCTGAAAATAGTGTTTCCATCTCTCTAAACCAGCGGTTCTCAACCTGCGTCCCGACCCCTGTGGGGGTCGAACGACCCTTTCACAGGGTCTCGCAATTCCTAACAGTAGCAAAATGAGTTATTTTATGGTTGGGGGGGTCACCACCACAGGAGGAACTGTATGGAAGGGTCGCAGCATTAGGAAGGGTGAGGACCTCTGCTTTAGACAATGTTCTAAAATACATCAGAGAGCTCTGTGCCCACCCTCTAGCTGGATAAAACTGTTCTTGGCACTGAAGCTCTCATGACCCCTCGCCCACATCGATAGCCCCCACAGGAGACTATCTGTGTATTTCATTTATCATTTCTCTGGGTTTTGTTCTGGAAGGGTTTGTTTGGGGGTTGTTGTATTTTTTGCCTTATAGTCTTAGCATAGGTACCGTATTTTTCCCACAAACAACGCACCCACATAAATAACTCGGTCACACATACAACATGAAGTCAAAGCCCGCTTACTAAAATAGCACAAGGGTGGGCCGTGTGGTTGGCAAAAACACAATACAGCATGTGTAGCTTTAGGGCCTTTGTGTAAATAAAGTCGCATGGCTCCAATCTCAGAGCCTGGCCTGCCCCTTTCACCGCAGTGAGACACATCCTGGCTGCCATCTTTGGCTTTCGTGGGCCTTGTAGAACCTTCTGCTATAGGACACGTTCGTACATCGTGGGCGTACGCTCTGCTTTATTGTGCTCCGCAGACACTGCACTTTTACAAAGTGAGGGTGTGTGGCAACCCTGGGTCAAACAAGCCTATGGCACCATTTCCCCAACACCAAGTGGTCGCTCTGTGTCTTTCTACCACAGGTTGGTCATTCTCACAGTATTCCAAACTTTTTGCTTAAGAGACTACCAAACAACAAAACTCACCACCTTCGGGTCCATTCTGAGTCCTGGTGACCCTTTAGGGCAGGGTAAAGCTGCCCAATGGGTGTCCCAGGCTGTCAGCCTTGATGGGAGGAGGAAGCCTCGTTTGTCTCCCATGGAGCACCTGATGGTTTCAAACCAGTGGCCTTGTAGTTAGCAGCCTGACACTCAACTGCTACGCCACCAAGAAACAAAAACTCACTGCCATCAGGTCAACGCTGACTCATAGTGGCCCCCTTGTGGGTTTCCAAGAGACTGTACCTGTCACAGGAGTAGAAAGCCCAGTCTTGCTCCCTTGGAGCTGCTGGTGGTTTCAAACTGCCGACCATGCAGATTGCAGCCCAACGCATAACCACTACAGGACCAGGGCTGGGATTCTCTAATTAGCCAATCACCCTCTCGCGAAACTCACTGCCTTCGAGTCGAAGCTGATTCCTGGGACAGAGTAGAACAGCCCCTGTGCGTTGCTGAGACTATATCTTTATGGGAGCAGACAGATTCACCTTTCTTCTGCAGAGTGGCTGGTGGTTTTGAACTGCTGACCTTGGGGTTGGCAGCTCAATATATAACCCACTACGCCACCAGGCCTCTTTTAAACAGACTACAGTCTAGTGTCAATCGAGCTTTTATATGCATGGGGAAACCATAGAAGTAGCGTGACTCCCTTTACTGATACTGGCTTTGTCTGGAACCAGACCTACAGCAGCCCTGAGGTATGCCTGGACACTGGAGCTCAGCCTCTTGGTTTTCTGCAAACAGCGTGTTACATGAACTTTCTTGTAAATGTCTCCTAGCGCACGTGATCAAGAGTTCTGTGGAAGAGGTAGAAGTGGAATTTCTGGGCTGGTGGGTACCACATTGCACTCAATGCCAACTTTATTGACCCACGAGTAATGGAGAGCACTGCCCATCCTCGCCAACACGGTTAGCTTCCGGAGCCCAGGTCTTTACAATGCCAAAAATATGGTGGCAATCGCCATTTATACACAGCAGACGACCAAGCCGCAGATGACCACATCATTACATAACTGCCCAACAACCTCGTTACATAATTACCAAACCACTGAGGGTCACGGGGCAGCCTAGTTGACACGCAACCTTAACCTACAGCCAGTGCTGGTCTCACCTGGCTCTTCGCTGTTCATTAGTACCGCGTGCACATGCGTAATGTACAAAACAGCAAAATGTTGACAACTCAGGTGTCCATCTGTGAAGAGTGAGTGTACCGATAGACTCCTCCAGCTCTCCTTTTGTCAGACTGGTGAGGAAAATAATATCTCATCGCAGCTTTAGGGTACATTTTCATAACTATTAATGAGGTTCGGCATCTTTGAAATGTCAAATGACCATTGGTGGTGTTTCTTCTTCTGTGAAGTATTTGCCATTGACGGCTCTTTCAGAATGTCTTTCTTATTTTGGAAGTCCTGTATGTCACCTAGGTAACCATTGAGTCCTCAGTCACTACATGCGGAAAGTGTCGTCCCGGTTTACGGCTTCGTTCTTGAAGACGTCTTTTGAGGAAAATTAACCTTTTAAGTTTCAGGTAATCAAGTGTATCCAACGTGTTCTTTATGGGTTGCGATGGGCTGCCTGAAGAAATCCCTTCGATGAAGGAATCTGAAAGCACTGTGTTTCCTTCAGAGTCTTCCCCAAAAGCTCCAGAGTTTCATAGCACAGTTTTGTACTTCAGGTGAAGAAGCGTTCAGACTTAAAGGCTAAGTGATTTTTTTAATGTAATATGAAGTAAGATCTATTTTCTCCCTTTATGAATACCCTAAGGGGAAGTTACGCCAGATTCCTGCCCTGCTGGACTTCGGGACTACCTCTGTCGTCAATGACCTGCCTATCAAGGGGGAGGCCTGTGTCAGGGCTCTGTTTGATTCCATTGATCCGTTTGCCTTTCTCTAATCCAGTGCTAGACCATTGTAGTGTCTGCAGTTTTATAAGTCCTTATACCTGATGATCTAAGGCCTCCCCCTCCCCTTTGTTCTTCTTTACGAGACTGTGACTATATACATTTAAGAATCAGCCTCTGGGGAGATCTAAAAGGTGAGGAAGGGGAGGAAGAATCAAACGTCCTCTCAACCCAGGGCCAATTCCTATGATGCCAAGGTCAGACATGCTTCCACCCTCCAACCTTCCATACCGAGTCTGACCCCAGCCATCCCTCTCGGCACTCTTTACGCCCATCTGGATTCAATGGTTCACTGCAGTGCCTGCACATCACTCACAGTCTATACTCGGGGCAATGCAGCAGGTTCTCAATTGTTGAGTGTGCTTCTTTGGTCAGGATCACTGCTCTTCCGTGCCCTCACGCAGGCCTTTCTCTGGCCCTCAGCCCATGGGCCTGGCCTCTGCCCCGCTTGGGCAAAGTTGCAAAGCTCTTTTAGGGCTGGCAATAAATGCCCAAAGAGTATGCTACCCTCCCATAAGCCTCAGACCTAGGGGTCAGCAAACCTAATTCTCCCAATTGAGTGTTGGAGGCACTCAGCTTTCGTTGCTCTGTGGGCTGGGAAACCCACCAGCTGCCGTATGCTCTGGCTCTTGGCTCTGCTGCCGCCGTTCTTAGGCTGCTTCCCTCGTGTGGACAGCTTTCTGTCCCCGGATGGAAAAGGCTCAAAGTGCAGGAATCTCAGGGTCCAAAGGATGTGCTCCACTCTTGGTTCTTCTTTTTGATAGTGTGAAGATTCCCCACTTCCGTTGCCGAGGGGACTCATTTCCTACCCAGCAGGATGGCAAAGTTGGCCCGTCCTCATGTTCAAGTTCCAAGCTTTTACAACAGGATCAGCTCTGTTCACTCTCGTTCACGACTGAATCAGATCCTCCTTGCGCCCTCTTCCCCACCCTCCTCTTACTCCGACCAGCGGGGGGAAGTTCTTTGGTGGAAGTCACAAAGACTCTGGCTGGAAAGCCATAGGAAGTCATTCACTGCATCACATGGGGATTTTTATGGGAACTGCACTGAATCTGTAGCTACTTGGGGGGCATATTAACAGCTTTCAATATTGGGCCTTTCTTCTCTCAACGTGGTGCGTGTCTCCATTTGCTTATGTCTTCTACACAGCCCGTCAGTGTCATAGTGAGGCTTTCTTCAGGACAGTGTTACCTACATTTTGTCCGGTAGATTCCAATGGGGCGCCGTCAACCCTGGCACACACTGGCCTACCATGAGGCAGAATGAAGTCGATGACAACTTGGTTTGGGGGCTTTTTTACACCTTTGGTATTTTTGTCTTTTTTGTTAAAGAAACACTCTTTTTAAAGTCTAATGATAACTGTGTTGCTGACGTATGGCAATACAAGTGACTGTATATTTTCTCTGTATTGTTGTTAAACACTCTTTTTCATTCCAATATATTTGTCAGTAAATTAATTATCTGAGCTTTGCTGCGTAGAAAATCATTTCATCTGTAACTAGGACTTTCTTCCTTTGAAACTAAAGCCAGTTTTCTTATCTTAGAACATTATACACATTTTCCAAAGAACTTGTTTCAGATCGCATGTATCTTGTCATTTGATTAGTTTCCTTTTTGAGCTTATCCATAATTAATTAATTAGGAATATAGCTATTTAAGTGTATAATTGCTGATGAGAGGGACTCGGCATTTTTAAAGCGTTCAGTGCATATTGTCAAACTGCATTTCGGGAAAGGTTTAGGTATTTGCGGCCTCACCGCCATTCTCATTGTTGAAAATCTTCAGTATTCAGAATATCCTGTAATTCTGTGGATTTTCATTGAAAGTCCCTGAAGAGGCAGGATGTGCTTCAAGGCGCAGAGCAATGGCCTTAAACCAGGCAGTCCTCAGTCTGAGGGATCCCCAACAACCAAATTAGCTTTTGTGCCGAACTGTGCCAAAGGGACTCCGTGAGTGAACATCAGCCAGCCATTCTTCACTTACAGAGGAACCCCAGACCTCGACGCTCAGCTGGTCTAGAAGGACCGTTGAGGTGCGAGCAGTCGAGTTCCAAATCCATTTTCCCATAAGAAATAACTGAAAACGGATTAATCCGTTCTCGCCCACCAAGTTTGCATCCCAACCTTGTCTTTTTATATAAAACATGGCACCGAAATTTCAAAGTCAGTAGGTTCAGAGGTTAATAATATAATTTAAATAAGAAGCACAACATAAAAGGTAAAATTGATAACTACAGGATGGCCCATACCTGGAGACGGATGAGGATCTGGATCTGTGGACACGGATGTGGAGAGGAGGCATGCAGAGAGAGTCGTTGTGTGGAAGGGAAGCCCCTTCCATCAAATCAACTGGTCGCTGCTTTTCAGGAGCTTTTTTTCTCTTCTTTGCCTTTTTTCACTAGGACCTGGCTGGCTTTCTCTAAAAAAAAAAAAAAAAATCTGTCTCATGTGGTCCGCTGTTGGCGTTTCCTTTACTTACTGTTGTCTAAAAGGGTTTACTAAATTATCAACAATATCGGTAACGCGGTTAACCAGTTCCTTGTCATAATGATTCTTTTCAAGGAATGCTTTCTTAGGACGCCTGTTTTTTAATCAGAAGCCACAGAAACTAAGAAATCTATAGCAAAACACTTGGAACACAGCTGCAAAAGGTTTAAACAATGCCTACTAATGCCGAGTGACCGAAACACGAACCGCTTTTGTTTATAAAAATCACCTGCGTAGGGTCGGATTCGGATGTTTTGTTCGAGCTCCGATGCAAAGTTTTCTCGACATTCTGCGTCGAAACCCAATGATGTGGCGCACTGACGGGTCGAGGACCAGGGCTCTCCTGTCCTACTTCTCAGACCCTAATATCTCTGCTTCCATGCTCACCCGGAGGGTCTTCGTCAGATCCCAGCAGCTGACATGCTGCCACGGGGACATAATTTGCTGGCAAGTGGTGCCAGTGATGAGCTCATGTCCAAGTTTGTTGGTTTTTCGTTCCTCCAAACCAGCGGCACTTTTGTGGTGCCCACGGACAGTTCGGTGTCCATGTCCTCCCAGAGGCACCTCGGAAGAAAGGGCTGGCTATCTGCGTGCCTACACTCAGCAGGGAAACCCTCGTGGAGCATGGTTCTACTCCGAGCCGCCTGGGGTTGTCTTGAGCCAGCATTGGGTCCATGGCAACTAGTTTTGCTTTGTTTTTATTTGTTTGTTTGTTGGAACATGTCGCTCTTTTCCCAGACCTTGGGTTCATGGAACAGTTTGCAAAACAGGTTCTCCATCACCATTGCCTCCCGTCTGCCCCACCACCCTGTGAAGTCGGTAGAAATAGAATTTGTAGTGTCATCGCCTTTGTTTTACATATGGAGAAGGTACAGTCATTCATGTTAAGTAAGTTTTAATAACTTGCCCAAGCTCAGAGCACCTGGGCAGGTGTCAAACCCAGGCCCAGGCCACCCATCCATCTGGCATCACTACACCCGCCAACAACATGCTGGTGGCAGCTCAGTAGGAAGGACGGCTCAGACCTGCCCCCTTCCCCTCTGGAGCCCCTTCCACCCCCACTCTTGGCTGGTCATGTCACCAGGCCACCCACCAGTATCAATAACGACAGAGGAGTCTGATACAAAGATGATTGCATCTACTCTCATAACCGGCCAGAACTCTGGTGACACCGTGCTGACAGTTGGGCTGCTCGCCACAAGGTCCGCAGTTCGAAATCACCAGCTCCGTTGGAGAAAGATGGGGTTTTCTACTCCCGTCAACAGATCCAGCCTCGGAAAGTCAGAGGCAGTACCACCCTGTCCCAAAGTGTTGCTGTGAGTCGGCACGGGCTCTCTAGCAGGCAGGCTCTGGGTTCTGCTTCTCTTGTTTGGCTTACCCACCATAGGAGCCATGACTGAAGGGCCTGGCCGCTAACTGAAAGGCCAGCGGTGGGAGCCCACCTGCCGCTCTGTGGGGGTCTGCCTCTGTAAAGATTTAGTCCTGGGAGACCCTCTGGGGCAGTTCTGCTCCGTCCTATAGGGGCCTGAAGGGTTGGGTCATTACTTGGGGGGAGGCAGAGGGCGCAGCGGGTGAGCCCCGGAAGCCCAGGTGGGCAGAGAGCTGGGGACTCATCTCCCCCACACACCCACATGCCCTGCCCCACGAGCACCCACTCCAGGAATGGATATGTGGGAACTACAAGGGTGTCGACAGACGGCTGGTCATGAGGGCTTGTTTTCCCTTTAGTCTCCTGGAGGAGGACTCTGAGGAGGAGGGAGACTTGTGTCGCATCTGCCAGATAGCCGGGGGGTCCCCGGCCAACCCCCTCCTGGAGCCCTGCAGCTGTGTGGGGAGCCTGCGGTTCGTTCATCACGAGTGCCTGAAAAAGTGGCTGCAGGTGAAAATTACGTCAGGTAGGTGGGGAAGGAAGAGACTCCCAGACACCACCGCGCGCTGCCCTACCCCCTCCTGGCCCCCAGCAGAGAGAGCCCCGCCATGCTGCCCTCAGCCCTGGTCTAGACAGCGGGTCTACACACTTTCTTTCCTTTCGGGGGGAGGGAAGAATCTGGAACCTCATGCTCTTGCCTCCCACCCTGCCTGGAGGCCTGAGCCCAGATGCCAACATCTCCAAGAAATGGGTCAGGAGCTGAGCCCCAGGCCGGCTGGGCCCAGCTAGCTGACTCCCAGCAAAAAAAAAAAAAAAAAATCAGTCTGTCCCCCAACAAGAAGCCAGGGATGCAGGCATTTCTGCTGCTCCCTCAGAGGGGCGGGGAGAGACCACCCAGGCCCCTGAGCAAAGCCGCCTGGTGATCCAAAGCTGAGCTCATTTCCAAAACTCGTTTTCCATCATGAGATCCGCATACCCACCCCTCCCCGCACTGGAGTTGTCAACTCTCTCCCTAGGTCAGATCTCCTAACTGGGTGTGAAGCCCCTTCCTGGCTCCCTGCGGAAGGTCTAACCTAAATATAGCCACGCCACTCGGTCTGCTGTCGTCTGACTGGCAGAGACGCGAAGGTGTCTTTTAAACAGGCTTCTGGGAATGAACAACTTGAACCAGACAGCATGAGACAGCCATGCAAAACCAAGTGACTCCATTCAAAAGAGCTGCTCTCTGTGCGGCCGGGTTCTCTGGAACACACCCACCCGCAGGGCCAGCAGCCCTGCTTCCCTCCTCCCAACCCCCCTCCTGGGGCTGCCTGGGAGAGGAAGGGCTTGGCCTTGTCCCCAAGACACGACATATGGAGGTGCCCTGCACCCAAACTGCACACCTCGTAAGCCGAGGAATGAGCACCGTGGGGTAACCAGATTTGGTACCACATCCCCGAAGCTCTCTATCCATGACTGTACCTACCCTTGCAGCTCCCACCCACCCACCCAGGAGTCACAGGCCAAGCAATTACTCAGTCCTTCAGAGAGCAAAAAAAACCCCAAATAAAAAAAAAAAAAGATGGACTTCAGTTGCCATTGCCTCTGCCCTAAGCTGTTTGATCGTACCAGACATTTGGGCCACAGGAAACGTCCGCGTGCAATACATGTTGAAAGCGTTGCTAAATGCTTGTGCGTGCCAATGCTAACATGGGTCTGTTCGGCAGGATGAGCTCGCAAGACACATGGGACATTCGGTAGCCTCAAGCATTGCGGATTGATGCTAAACACAACCTCCACCAGTCAGTAAACAACATGTAGATAAGGAATCACTGGGGCATCTTGTCCTTTGAAAAGTCTAGCTAAGTATTTCTTTATATCCCCAGAAGAAAAAGACAGAACTGACCCCCCAAACTGCCCAAGCTCCCTCTTTACCAAAGCCAGGTAGCTCATTGGTCTATGCTGCCTACTGCATAAAATAAACTCCCCTCCCCTTGAGGTCATTAGCCAAAAGGCAGCCATCATTGCAGAGGGAAAAGTGTACGGCAGAGGGTAGGGACAGATGGCCACCATGCAACATCTTTTACTTGTGCCCTGGGAAATAGGGTCTGGGAAGGGAAAAATGCTGATGTGGATTGCCTGTTTGAAACACACACACACACACACACAAAATGCTGATGTGGATTGCCTGTTTGAAACACACACACACCACCCCCACCCCTAGCAACAAGGGAAACACGCTCAGGTTACACACACACACACACACACACACACACACACACACCGCTAGCAACAAGGGAAACACCCTCAGGTTACACACACACACACACACACACACCCTAGCAACAAGGGAAACACCCTCAGGTTTCTTTTCTCCAAGGAGGCTGCGCTCAGCTTAGTCTGGGCCCTAGATTCTGTTAGAACTAAGATCCACTCCTGACCCCTGGCCCCTGGCTCCCCGCCTGACTCTCCCCAGGTGCGAATGTCACCTGGGCAGCAGGAATACAGGCAGATTTTTAGGTCACCAGTTGAAGAGAGCTTCTTCCATCCCTTTGAGCCCCACTGCTTTTTTTCGTAGACTTTGGTTATGTCTGCAAGAGGAAAAAACGTGTGTGTGTGTGTGTGTGTGTGTGTGTGTGTGTGTGTATTTGTGGAGAGAGAAATATATAGCATGGGCCCAAGGTTCCTTCTTTTGGCAAACATCTACCTAAAAGACTCAGCTCCACTACTGTGATGAGCCATTATGCGAACATTGAAATAGGAAGGGAGACCTGCTATTTAAAAGTCATGGAAATTTCACTTCTGTGAAGCTTGCATCATAATGGAAATGATTACAAGGGACATTGTTCAGATCTCAGGCTCAAGGTCACACTCCAGAAGATGGCTGACTTGGAAATGAAGGTCACTGCCACTCAGGATTCGTCACACACACACACACACACACACACACACACACGTCGGCTCTCAAAATATCGCCTGTCCCAAGTGCCAACACAAACCGGCCCAGGGTTCTATGTAACGTGTAATTCTCCGTCTAATTTAAGGAGCAGATCTAGGTGCCGTGCAGACGTGTGAAATGTGTAAGCAAGCCCTGCTGGTCGATCGGGAGGACTTTAACCTGACAGAGTTCTATCAGAGGCATCAGCAATCCCGGGTAAGAAACAACCCCCCCCCCCAATCCCCACCCCTTTGGCCACCTCAACTGGCTGGCCATGCCAAGGGAATGATGCCACTTTACTCAGCTTCAGGCCCATAGATGGCCTCATGTGGAGGGAGATGAAGAGTGCCCATCCAGCCCACTTCTTTGGCAACTGCTAACCAAAAGGTCGGCAGTTCAAACCTCCGTGTGGCTCTGAAGCAGAAAGATGAGGCTTTCTGCTCCTGTAAAGATTGACAGCCTTGGAAACCCTAGGAAGCAGACTTACCCTGCCCTGTAGGGTCGCCCTGAGTTGGAATCAGCTTGGCAGCAGTGAGTGATGGTGGTGGGCCACTGCACTAGAGCTCTGAGGAGTTGGAAAGTCCGCATGGTCCTGAGTTGATGGTCAGCCGGCTGTCAGAACCAAAGTAGGAAGCTGCAAAGAATCTAGCACATTCCAAGACAAAATCTGCTGGAGTCGCTTAAGTTTCAGGAGCTCTGATGGCACAATGATTAAAGTGCTCGGCTGCTACTGGAAAGGTTGCCGGTTCAAACCCATCGGCAGCTCCGTGAGAGCAAAGACCTGGCCATCTGCTTCCATATAGATGGGAGCCCAGGAAGCCCCGGGGGCAGTTCTGCTCCTGGAGGGCTGCAGTGAGTCTGAATTTCCACTGGACAGCACGTCACCACGTCACCACGTCAATGGAGGTGGAATGGCAACAAGAGCGAAACACGAAGTCAAGTTCCCGGAGAGATATCCCCTTTCAAAACCATGGAGCTCTGGGGTCGTGAGAAACCGCTTTACCCAAGATTAAGAAAACATGTTAAGTGGCTGCAGGTACGGTGATTCCCACTCCTGGAAACCCCTCACATGCCAGATTGGAACGGTGTACCTGGAGGGTTGCCGATGGCCACCTTTTGAGAAGTGATTCGCCAGGCCTTTATTCTGAGGAGCCTCGAGGTGGATTGGAACCTTCAGAAGACCTTTTGGGTTAGCAGCCAAATATGTTAACCATTGGCCTGCTCTGTGCTTCTTAACACCTAGGGAATTAAGTCTCCTGGGGGCATTTGGATTGGAATTCTAACACTGTGAAAAGAAGTTGTTGGCCCTGGGTGGTCGTGGTGGGTGCTTTCTGGCTGGGATAATAGTTCATCACCCAAAGAACTCAATGAGTCCATGCCGACTCCGACCAACCCTATTGGATGGGGTAGACGTGCCCCTGTGAGTTTCCAAAACTGTGACTATTTACAGGAGTAGGTAGAAAGTCCTGTTTTTCTCCCACAGAGAGGCTGGTGGTTTGAACTGCCAAACTTGCGGTTAACAGCCCAGCTCCTAACCACAATGCCCGCCAGCAAGGCTCCTCTTCATCACCCAACTCTCAAGCGATCAACCTTCCATGTGGGACTGCACAGCCCCCCCACAGACATGTCACACGTGGGACTTGTCCCTTGAAGGATGCAGCCAGGGCTGGCAGAAATGTGCTGCGGGACACCCCCACCCCCACCCCCACCCCATCTCAAAGCCTAAGTACAAAACAAACAAACAACAACGATGACATCCATAATTTTATATTCATTGCATATTAAAATGATAGTATTTGAGATATATGGAGTCCAAGAAAGTCTATTGTTAAAATGAATTTCACTTGTATTTTGTTTTGCTTATTTTAACACGGCTACTAGAACGCTCCTGATTACAGATGTAGCTGGTCTTTCTGTTGAATGACCCTCATCAAGGAGAGGCCCGGCACATAATAAGCCATCAATCAATATGTTTTCAAATAATACTTGCCGGTCATTCCCGTTGTAATTGAAGACTGACCTCCCTCGTAACGTGATTGGAAACAACTGACTGATAGCCCGATGGAGAGCGCACCATTTTCAAACTATCAAATCATGACTAACAATCGAAATGTCACTCCAATTCTCAGCTCATTAACTGTATCTAGACTTTTATTATTTATTGTAAGAAGCAAATCTGAGTCAAAATGGACTGTATGATTCTGGAAATTCTAGTTTCTTTATTTAAAAAAATAAATGCTAAGGCTGCTAGACATAGCCCTGGAATTGATACAAGCCAAGAGGATATGTGAACAGTTAGGAACTTGGTATAGTGGACATAATGCCGTACTAGCGATGCAGAATCACAGAAAGTAGGCCTCGGGATATTGTCCAGAGAGAGAGAGAGAAAGAGTCTTGTCTGAGAATTAAATTCAGCCTGATGAGTTCCTCTATTTTTTCGGCCTCTCAGCACTGCGGCTTACCCCACAGAGACAGAGAGCCTAGGTGAGGAAGAGAAACAGCTCACATCCTTAGCCCCTGAGACCGCAGGAGTCAAAATACTAAAAGGAACCAGGCGTTCCGTGAGCCTGAGGTCAGGGTGCCAGCCAGTGCGCAGACCCAGTCCGCGTGGTCATCCCAAAGCACAGGTCATCCCGAAAAATGGAGCCTGGCAGGCTTGCTGAGAAGGACATGTCCAGATGAGGCCAGGTGACAGGACACGACGCACATCACCAGTACCCAAAGTCCAAGGGGATGCCCGGTCTGGCCAAGGTCTCTTTTGGTCTCAAGAATTTCCATCTGTCCTGCAGCTGCCAAGCTGCTGCTACCCGAGTCTGTGCCTTTCCCAGTGATATTTATAGTTTCTGGCTGCCACCGCCAGCAGATCTTTGCAGTGAACCAAAATCTCTGCACTCTTATAGCCAGAGGCAACCTGGCCCGTTGCAAAACACAACAGCGTTGAACAAAGTCTGAACCCAAGACTTAGTGACTAAGTCTTAGTCCCTTCTTGTGACCTTGCCGGAAACCTACTCTCTAGATCTCTGTTGCATGAGTTGCAGGAAGGGGAAGGCTGGAGGCAGTAAAAGCCACACGCACATCCCAAAATTCAGGGCAAGGCACGAGAAGGGGCTCAGTAACTCAGAGCTGCTGTATTACAACGGCCATATCACGACCGACCTCTTTGCCACTCAGGGAAAAAAGCCAGAGTGCGCCAGGGACCAGGCAGGAATGCACCGCTGAATGAACCACGTGCCCTGAGTCTCCCGGGAACTGACTGCATCCTGACCAGCCACAAGCTCATTCTAGAAAGAACGTGGAAAGTGATGGTGTCTGCTAGAGTAGAGAGGGGATGATGGCATGTGCAAATGGAGTGATGGATGAGAGCTGTCCTTCGGGACAAAACTGACCGCAGGAAGAGAAGGCAGTGAGGAACGGAACGGCAAGGCACCTATAGACCTGCAGTGATGGGGGAGGAGCGGGATGGGATGGGGAGGGCTGTCACTGGTGGAGGGGACCAGTCAACAGCCAGCGGTCCCCAGAAGAAAGCTGCCACCGTCATGCCCCTGCCCTGCAGGGAGGGAACAGTGGGAGCTACCACCCCAGCCTCTCTCCCCTCACACCCTCTGGCCCCCTGCCAGGGCCTCCCATTGGCCAAACGCAACAGAGAAGCAGAGGGCAAGGGAGCCTGCCAGATGAATCCTCGGAGGTCAGCCTCGAGGGCACAGAGCCAAGGAGAAAGTAGATCTGGAGGGGAAATGCAAACGATCCAGCACGGTAATTATTCTCCTCGGAAGTGGCAACGATTTTAAATTCGTTGCAGTGAGAACCTGACAGGCCACCAAAGTCTTTTGAAAATGCCCTTCATTATACTCACAGGTGGAAACGAGATGAGCAGACCCACCCCGGTGGGAAAGCCACGGTCCCAGGACCAACTGCGATATTGATGTGCGGAAGGACTCACACGTTGTGGGCTCACACTCTCCCATCCTGATGGCCCATTGTGAATGTAGTGGTATCCGTTCGCTAACGGTCTGAGATAAACTGGAGACATGAGAGAAGTGGGACTTAGGTGCGTTCAGTAAGTCCCTGTGGGTTAAGACTGAGGGAAGGGAGCTGTCATTCCGCACGAAGCTATCTAGGACATTGTACAACTTCAGCGTGACCCAGGGACGACGTCCACTTGGGGAGGCCCCTCAGCCTGGCCCTGAGGGTTGGTGTTTGCCTTCTGTGCTTCTGAGGCCGCATCCCTTCCTCTCACTCCCAAACCTGGCCTCCTCGAGCAATCTTAGCCGGCCCCCAGTACCTTCCACGCTTTGGCAGGGGCTTCCCTCTTTGAGGAGGGGCTTGGCTGGTGTCCCATCTGGCACATCGAGCCGTGCACAAGGAAAGGAACTGGGCCAAAAAGGGCCGACAGCTGGTTTCGCCTCAGCGCTCACGTGCAACCAACTAACTTTGCAATCAACTTGGCTTGTTGGCGTTTCCCCATGTATTTTCACCACTGAGGGCTCCCCTCGCCCTTGGTTTAACTCTAATTACAAAAATCATAAACACACAGCTATTTCCCACGGTTGACCAACCAGAGATAATAACACCTGACATTTAAGGTAATGCGCCCTCCTTCCCCCCTCACCCTCCCTTTTTCGGTCAAGTTCTGTTAGATTCCTGACACCGTAACTCCCTGCTCAGGCCTTCTGAAGTGATTGGTTTGGGGTGGGTCCAGGTTTGGGGTAGGCCATCTAAAATATATAAAGTTTATGAATGTTTACATTATGCACATTTCATCACAGTTGCGAGAGACTGGTAAAATATACATTACAGAATATTAACTGTGTGTGTGTGTGTGTTTCTTCTTGATTTTTAGCCCCAATTTCCTAGAAAGCCTTTAAAGTTGGCTACTTGACCATCTTCCTCCCTTGGCTTGGTGCACAGCCACCCCCTGCAGTGACACCCGGCCAGCTCTGGGGAAAGTGACCGTGACAGGAGCTGATTGTCCGATTGGGGCCGTTTTCTTACCAGGAATGGTCTTCCAGGTCGCCCATCCAATTATGACCCATCATTTGGTTCCTGGAGGGCCAGGAGCAGCATTCTTAATGATCTCAGCATTTCGTTGTGGACTTGGAACCGTTTGCAAGGCAGTTGTCCTTGTAAGTGGTACCAAGCCTTTCCCCCCAGGAACCGTCTTCACCCCAATGTAAAAGGGCTGGGTTGTCAGACAGAGAGCAGTAGTGGATGGTGGTGATGCTGCAAACACTCGCTGAGTGCTTACTGTAGGTCAGACACTGGCCTGGAGCCGCCTTGGTTGGGGAGCCCAACACAGCCGCTGCCTTCAAAGAGGAGACCCTAAGTGGGTCAGGGTGCCCAGTCAGCCGGGGGGACATCTGCAGAGGGTCTGACCTGCTCTCAGGGCCAGAGAGGGCCGCTGAGCAAAAGGTGGGGAGGCCTTCTCCCACCATACAGTGGCCACCTGGCTTCCCAGTACCGCAGAGGAGGGGCTCAGCAGGCTGGTGGCTGAATCCCTCCGAAGCACAGGCCTGCTCTCAAGCCACCCCAGCCAAGGACAGATGTCCTGGGACTCACGCAGCCCCTAGTCAGACTCTCCAGAACGCAGGTGAAGACGTTGATGGAGAGTGCGTGCCTGTGCTGTCAGCGTCTTCTGGTGAATGACGTGAAGGGGTCCCCTCAGTCGCCGAGCTCTTGGCCAGAGTGGATGTCGACGCAGTGGAAATCGTGGGCCACCTCCTGGCCACTGCTACCCCACCTCTCCAGGCTGGGGCACAGAGGGGCACAGTGGAGGGGTGTCCACAGGAGATGAGTCGCTGGGTGGAGAGTAGCTGTGATGAAAACAAAACAGAAAAATCACTGCCATTGAGTAGGTGCCAACTCATGGAGGCCAGGGTCGAACTGCCCGGTAAGCCTCAACAGTGTCTGTCTGCCTCCCGAGGAGGGCCTGGCTGTGGCAAACCGCCACAGCAGCCCCACGAGGAACCCCTGCACCCTCCAAGATGCCTCGGCTGTAATCAAGGCTCCAAGGTCACGTTCAGTGGACCTCTGCTGAACTTTCTCCGATACCCAGCCCCTCCCACTTGTAGGTGGGGAGCTCCATGGCTGACTCCCAGTGGACGATCAAATGGTCAAACTCCCGCCGTGAGGGGCGCGCTAAGCCCCTGCGTGGCACCGCCAGCCTTTATAGGTCCCATGCCAAGGAAAGGGCCCACGATGACTGTCGGCGCCGCGTGACAGTCTGCAGAAAACATGAGTGCCTGTTTTCCCATCTGCATGCCTCCGGGCCTTAGTGAGTGCCCCCTCCCCACGCGTGACAGTTGCAAGCCATTTTCTAGCCGATAGATTTCCCCTGCCGCATCCAGAGGGTGTGTTGCTGGAAGGTTCCCTGGGTGCCACAGTGCCACATTGGAGAGAGAGCTGCAGTGGGCAGGGCCACGGGCAGGGGGAGGCTGTAGTAGCCCGGGTGGCCAAACCCGAGCCTGGCTTCGTCTGTTGGAGGAGCCGGCTGAAAGACACGTTTGGAAGGCTTCCCAAGGCGGTGGCCCCAGGGACAACCTCAGAGGCAGCGGCAGGGCAGCCTCCCGGGAGAAAGCGGGCACCCACTCCCTCCTGAGAGGATGACAGGAGGCAATTAAAACAGAAAGGCGAAAGCAGGCCACCTCCTCTCCATGCCAAGGCCAGGAGCTCCCAGGACACATGGCCCAAAGCTCAAGACAGGCAGCTGCACTGCCCAGGTTTCTTGACGTGAGCCTTCCAGGGCAGGTCTGTAGGACCCCGGGGGCCGTAGCGGGGGAGAAAGTGGTGGCCCTGGGGCCCTGTGGTCACCAAGGTCCCAAAGGGGACACAGATCCAGGAGGAACGTGCTCAGGTCTTCAGTACCTCCTCCGATAGCTTCTTTGTTCTGGAAAAGGTGCACTGGGTGCCAACGTCCTTGATCTAATGGGAACAGGGAGTTGGCCCAGGCTGATGCAGAAGGCAGGCAGGCAGGCAGGCAGCTGAGGCCCTGAAGTGGTCCCTGGCTCGAATCCAAGCTCTGCGTCTCCTGGGAAACGGAGCTCTGTCTTCCCCTGAGGGTGAGGTCAAGGGCCATGGCCTCTGCTGGGAATGTTAGTCTCTGGAGCCGGGCTGCTTCCCGAGCACCTCCACGCCCCTCCCCTGGGGACTAGGCTTGAAGGCAGATGGAGTTCAAAGCAGTTCCCACAGCTGCCTCACCCCCACCCAGGAAGGGGATCCTTACTAACACCATGTGCCGCTGTGAAAGGCCCCGAAGGTGAGGCCTTCCCAGCGGCCAGCAGCTCTGCGAACAGAGGGAACATGCACAATACCCGTGTGGGAGGCAGAGACCAGACTGATGAGACGTGGCTTAGCGGGTTATATGTTGGGCCGCTAACCACAAGGTCAGCAGTTGAAACCCACCAGCCACTCCGAGGGAGACTAATGAGCCTCCCTGCTCCCAGAAAGGTAGACAGCCCCAGAAGCCCACAGTGGACATTCTACTCGGTCCATGGGGTCACTATCAGTAGTCAGCATTGACTCAATGGCAGTGAATTTGGAGTTGAAGGAAGCTGCTTCGGCCATCAAGGACATTGCGGATATGGTCTGGGGGGAAGAAGGGAGATGGCTATTTAAAGCAGATATATGCGACAAGCCCACAGGAAGGGCATGTGCGAGGAACACAAACCAAGGCACTGAGGCCAGTGCTGCTGAGCCCCTGCAGACAGAGGGTCCTGGAGTTAGGGGTCGTTGCTCACACACCGGCTGGGGCAGGGACCTTAGCCAAGACCATTGTTAGGCCCAACTGTCAGGAGGGAAATATCCATGCAGGTCCTTTCTCTGCAAACAAGGCATCCAGGGAAGCCACGCTCCACAGTGGCACCTGGGCCCTCAGACTCTCCCTCGATCCAAGTCGGCCTTTCTGCTCAAAGGTGCTACACTCAGTGCTGGCAACAGCCTCCCTGTGTCCTCCAGCCTCTCCAGGGAGAGGGGGATTTGGCCCAGTCCATACGGGGCTCTTTCATGCCTTCACCTTTCCTGGTACCAGGTACTTCTGTCTGATGGACACCACACACACACACACACACACACACACACACCTCACTGCCCTCCACCAGAGTGCCTCGCATCCAGCAACAGCCGCCAAAGGCCACCTCCTCCAAGAAGCCTGCCTTCATGTTAGAGCCAACCAATCCACGTTGTGTGTGCCACACTTCCCTCCCCGCTGGTCTCGGAGCTGCTCATGAATGAGTCATGCTTTCCCACATCATGTGATGGGGGTCTGTCTTTGTTTCCTGCCAGTAAAGCCAGTTAGTTGACTCTGGCTCATGGGTCATCCCGGTTGGGTCAGAGTAGAATGATGCTCCAGAGGGTTTCAGCGGCTGGATTTTTAAAAAGCTTTTTATCGAGACTTGGCTGAACGTTTATAGAACAGCAGCTGGGTTTTGTTTGTTTTTATGTTTTGTTTTGAGTTGGGAGGGGGGTGTTTTTTAGACCACCAAGACTTTTTCTGAGAAGCTGCTAAGTGTGCTTAAACCTCCTACCTTGCAGTTAGCAGGCAAATACAGGAACTGTTGACCCCACTCGGACACCTGTTAGCTTCCTAAGGTTGTCATACTAAATTACCACAGACTAGGCTCCTTCATAGGCGCCCTGGTGGCACTGTCGGGTAAGCGTTGGACTACTAACCTCAAGGTCGGTGGCTCAAACCCACCAGCTGCTCCACAGAAGACAGTGGAGGCTGTCTGCTCCTGTAAAGAGTTACGGCCTCGGAAACCCTATAGAGGGTCAGCCCGAGTTGGAATCAACTCGATGTAGTGGGGTTTTGGTAGACAGGCGACTTAAAATAGACACGTATGTTCTCTTGGGTACTGAAGGCCAGAAATCGGAAAGCAAGGCGTCTACTGAGCTGGGCTACCCCCCCCCCCCCCCCCCCCCCCCAGAGGCTCCGGCGGGAGACCCCTTCCTCTCATTTTCCAGCTCCGATGGCTCTACGCTCCGCTTGCTGGTGATTTCATCCTCTGGCTTTGTCTTCTCCTGGCCGCCTCCTCTCTGTGCATCGCGCATGTCCCTTTTCTGCCGGTCTCAGAACCACTTCCTCAGCCTTTTTCTCACAAGCACATGGCATTAGATCTGAGGGCCACCCCGGAACGTCCAAGATGATGTTCTCTCAAGATCCTTAATTGCATCTGCAAAGGCCTTTTACCCCCAAACAAGGCCACCCCACGGGTTCTGAGGGTAGGGCTTGGACACATCGTTGTTGGAGGCCAGCACTCAGCCCCACAACAGGATCCCAGCACAGCCTGGGTTCCCCAAAACTCCCAACGCCAAGTTCTGCATATGTCACAGCGTACTCATTGTTCATGGGCTGGGATGGATCCTGGAGAAGGGTGTTTTCCCAGAGCACCCTTCTCTAGGTCATAAAGGTTCCCAAGAGAACGGCTGCCCAGGCCTCTACCCTGGATCTCCTCTGGTCCCAAAGGCAGGACCTCCTAGGGGCAGAGTTCTGGCCCCATTCCTTACCACCTCTTGACCTTGTGACCCTCCACTCCGTGATTCAGAATCCGGGATGGGGACCTTTTTTCCAGCCGACGACCATTTGGATCGCTATAACATCATTCGGGGGCCATACACAATGACCAACTTAAAAATTAGCCTGCTGTGCACAGTCCACCTGTAATGAACCCACCCCACACGTGACGGTCAGAATCATTTCTCTTTGGTGCGGCCTGGGGCGCTGGCTGCCATCGGGAATGTCTCAGATCTTTACTATGGCCCTCGGTCCCAACGTGCCTTATGCCTGCTTTAGATCGTGACTATTTCTTATATTTTTCACATGTAGGCACAGAATGAGCTGATGAATTCCGGCTTATACCTGGTGCTATTGCTTCATCTTTATGAACAGAGGTTTGCCGAACTCATGAGGCTCAACTTCGGCGCTGCCGGGAGACAGAGGGTAAGTTGGGCTCGCACCCAGGGCCATCGGGCAGCTGCTCACAGAACTTTGCAGTGTTGGTTATTCGATACATGATGCTGAGGCTCACAGTCACTTGGTAGACTAGGAGACTGTCAGTTGTTAAGACTAAGACTTGGCAGCTGTCACATAGACACGATGGCCCTCTGGCTAAAAAGCGATAATCACATAATTGTTTACTATTACACATAAGTAGTCATTAAACAGTCACCAGTGATCATGTGAGTCTCCACGGATATTTACCTCTCAAAATAGAAGCCAACAACAGGGATACAGGGGAGGAGCCCTGGTGGCAGAGCGGTTATGTCTCCGGCTGTTAACCCCAAGGTCAGCCGTTCAAAACCACCAATGGAGAAGGATGTGACTTTCTGCTCCGGGACACAATTACAGTCTCGGAAACCCACAGGGATGCTCCCCCTGCCCTCTAGGGTCTGGGATGAGTGGGAATTCACTTGCTGGCAGTGACCGAAAGGGACACGGAGGTTGAGGGTGCCCACTGCCCAGGCATGGAGGAGCTGTGAAAAACAGACCTTGGGAGGGGAGAGCTGGTTCAATAGCATTTAGAACACAAGAGGGTCCTCTGTGTGTGTTTGGTTTTCCAGCCCAGGGTCTATTGTGCTAGTGTGCGAGTGTGTGCATGTGTGCCCCGCTGGAGGAGACAGACTGCCAAGAAATAAAGGTGCTGATGTATTACCATTTGTCATTAGGGAAGTGGCGATGTAATTAACAAAATGGTCATCGGCAGCTGCCCTCCTAACAAGAAAACCTGGGCCCTCTGGGTGACTGCATGGTATGGAGAGAGAACTTGAACTCTGCCACCAACTGGTGGCTAGCCTTAGCAATGTCCTTAACCCTCGACAGAATCATGCTCATGGAAAAATGAGGACATTGGACTGGCTGACCTATAAAGTGTCCTAGCACACTTTGTCATGGTAAAGGCAGAACCATGAATCCCAGTGGGCTTCTGTTGTAGCTCTCTAGTGTTGCTACAACAGAACTACAGCTAGATTGCTCTAATCAACAGAAATGTACTCTCTCACATTGTCCAAATTCAGGGTGCTGCCTCTAGGAAAGGGCCTCTGCTGTCACCACGTAGGGAGAAGGTCTTTGTCTCCTTTGTGGATCTGGCATTCCTTGGACTAAATCCCTAGATCTTGACATCAACCTCCCCCCACCCCACCCCCGACCCCTGGGTGTAGGAGGTTCTCAGCACTGGGTCCTTGAGTGCAAAGGATATACTTCATCCCTGGCTCATTATTTTGGGTGGTAGTAGACCTCTCCGGTCTCTGCTCACTGGTTTAATCTCTTCTAAATCTCAAAAGAGATTGTGTTAAGATACAAACTAATCCTGTAGACGGCATCCTGCCTTCTTAACATCATAGCGGTGAGCGTTTATAATTTACCAGGTTACAAAATAAAGGATAACTACCTAATGCTGGCTGGGAATCGCAGCTCTGCTGAACTGATACAGATCGGGGTTGGGGGTGGTGACACAGTTCAACCCACAACACCTTTTCTTCATGAAGTACCTCTCTGTGGCCAGGCTAGGAGGGAGAGTTGCCGGGAGAGAACGCTTCCCTTAAGGTCATGCCAAAGCCAGCTATGCCTGTACGTTTTTGGAGTCTCCCACAGCCTTCGGGTCATACAAGTTGACCTTGACTTGGTCCAAAGGGCATGGCTGGCAAGTGAGCTCAGGTGACAGTAGACAAGCCACCAAAGCTGCCAAGAAACTTTTAAGGGGCACTGTGCCATCCCACTCGTGTCCCTCTCTCTTCCGTGTCTTCTTCCTTTGCTCGCTCCTCCTCCATTTTCCCCCTTTCCCTTTTTCTCGCTCCTCTCCTCTCCTCCTTCAAATGGACAGGTGGATCTGCTGACCTCAGTCTCTGCTCGGCGGTTGAACCCAGTGATTCCAAGCAGACAGCCCTTCCTGCGGACCACGCGGAGCCATCTGATTAAGGATGCTGGGTTCCAACCGTGACTCGTGAGAACTGGAGATTTGTTCCTATTTTTCTGACTTCAAGTCTCCCCTTGGACCTTGAGCTCTCAATTAAGAAAACGGCCTGGGTCTTTGCCAAGATATCTTCTCAGGAATCTCACCCTCTTTTTGACCCAGGCCTGTGCTTCCTAGACTGTTCCATGGTTTTAATGGTGACACACATTCCCTAGAGAAATAGATCTTTTTTTTTTTTAATGGAGAAAGCACAGGAAGCAGGAAATGATCCTTTGTTGACATTTCTATAACCTCATTTTCATGATCCCACATCTTTTTAATGAACTTTTTACTGCACATTCAACTTCAAAGAAGCCAGAGCTGATACAGGTCACAGATGGCCCCCGTGTCACAGTGAGTTAATCCAAGCACAAGCAGTAACCCCCAGGACGGGAAACTAAACGTGAGAAGACACAAGCAGTCACACCCAATGGATTAAAACCAAGATCCTGAACCAGGGGCTTCAGGCTGCTCTTGATAAAAAACGTCCTAGTGAAAAGACACCCGTGGCACCAGGAGCAATCTGGGGTTTGGGGTGGGAGGGAGGAGAAATGCCGAGACAACACCCTTCTCACACCACAACCCCGAAATACTTGCCACCCACTTAAACCACCAAGCAATAACCAGTGCAGGTTGCCAGTTCAGAGGCGCACAGACCGAGGCAGGAAACCTAGTGCCTTTTGTCAAATTCAGACTCTTCCTGATGTGAACCTCAGGATTTTCTTTATAGGAGCCCTGGTGGCCCTGTGGTTACGCAGTGGGCTACTAACCAGTAGGGCAGCAGTTCAAAACTACCAGCCACTCCTCAGGAGACAGATAAAGCTCTCTCTTCTTGTCCAGAGCTAACAGTCTTGGACACCCACCGGACGGACCAGTTCTCACCTCCCTGTAGGGTGGCCATGAGTCAGAATTGCCTTGGTGGCCGTGGGTTTGTTGTTTCTCATTTTCTTGTGATGTTTATCAAAAAGGGGACACTGGGTTGGGAGAGACGCCCTCCTGCCCTCTCTCTGCCCTACCAGAACTGGAGAATGAATGCCCCCTGGGGCTGCTTGGTTGTGTCTCATTAAGGGACTGGTACCCATGCTTGCTAATGGTGATGCTCATTCATTCAGACCTGGCCGTTCCAGAGGCTAAGAGGGAGTCAGGGAAAGTAGCTATCAGACAGACTCCATGATTCCTCTTTCTTTGAGGAGCTTACGGGCAAGTGGAGAGAGCGGGTTCACCAAATGGTTGAGCCAGGAGATAATGAGAAAAGCACCCTTGGGCAAGAGAACCAGCCAGGCCCAGCAAAATCCCGGAGGCTGTTGGCAACAACAGCTTAAGAGCTTCTCTCACTGGGAGATCCTGAAACATCTAGCAATTCCATATGCAATTTGTCTCCCCAGTAGATTTGTGAGCTTCTGGAAAGTAAGGCCAGGCCTTCTCCTCCTGTCTCTCAAGAAACAGACACGCCAGCAATCATGTCTCAGGCACTAGAAATGCTAGGAGCACCCAGTGACTGTAGAGTATCCAAAGACCACCAAATGGAGAGTGGTCTACGTGGGGGTCGTGGGGCATTCACTAGGCAAAGGACCAAAGGGTGCCAGGCCTTCCTCACAAGGTCTCTGGAAGCCAGCTCCCTTCTTTGTCTACTGTTCTTTGTGTGCTGTGGACAGCAAACTGCAGGCTCGATGAGAGAGGGGTCTGAGAGTGGTGGGTCTAGAAGACAAATGCAGTCTCAAGGGGCGTGCGTGCCCACGTGAGGCTGGGTGCACCTTCTCTAGGCTCCCTCCCCGTTGACATCATTTCTACAAAACCCAGAAGGGCCACAGCGACCCAACAAAATGGGGTCTGTGATTGGAAGAACTTCTAACTTACCGACATAGAGTACGGGAGCTGGTTAGATAGAGTCGATACCTGCCACAGACGTGAACCTAAAGGCAGACCGAGATTTCCTTGGTACCCCAGAGAAAACAGAGACCGTGATCGGCGCTATCCTAGTGGGTTCATTCACCAGGCTGTAAGTCTACTGGGTGGTTCAAGTCCACCAGCCACTCGGCAGGAGAGAAATGGGGCTGTCTGCTCCCGGAAAGACTGACCACCTCAGCAAGCCACCGGGGTGGTTTTCCTCCGTCCAGTCCGGGTCTCTAAGAGTCAAAAGCCACTCCGAGCGGCAGGGAGGTTTTCTATGGTCCCCTCCCTCCATGGCAGACAATGGATGGAAGGGCCTTTGGCTCTAGGAGAAATGCCAGCCTTCCCCCCAAAGCCGAGGATGAGAGGCCCTGCCTGTCCTGGGGCACGGAAAGGGAATCAGGAACCAAAGCTGCCCCCGCACTGGCCAGGCAGTTGCCCCAGTAACAGTGTCCAGCACCCCTTGTTTTGCCCTCAGCCTGTCACAAAGCCCCTCTTCTCTGCGGAAGAGCATCATCCCTTCTGCCCCCAGCCCACATCCTTTCAGCCTGGCACAATGTGCTCCCATGGAGGACACAGTGTTTCTCATTGTGGCACAAAAGAGCGAGCCTAGAGCCTTGATGGGCCGGCTGCTTCCTGCCAGGCAGAGAATACAACCGATTGTTTAAAAGCCAGTGGTGAGGCAAGTGGCCAATTAACAAGGCCCTCACCCCCACTGCCTGCAAATCGGGCATGGGATGCCGCCATCCACGGAGATCAATGGCAAGGAAGCTGGTCTGCTCTCGCTGCCAATTTTGGAAGCCCCGAGATGGCCGAGGTGACCCAGGGCACCTCTGCAGTGTCTTCACCCTCAGCGGAGAGGAGCCCCGAAGGTGCCCAGTAGTCACGCTGCCCCCGGCACACCACCCGCTTGCCTGCCCCCTTTAAGGTGGTGTCGGGGATTCCTAGAACATTCCAGCATCTAGAGAACTAGACTTTGGTTCACAACTGCATGGGGAAAGGGAAAATTACAGCTCATCTCTCCTTGTCTTCTGTCTCCTAGTTGTCAAGACACTGTCCACAATCCAGGCCGGAAGAAAATGAAAGTAGGTTTGGGGTCAGTCTTGTCGGTGTAGGGGTGGCTTGCGCATTTCTCCTGGGGCGCTGAATGGAAGGAAAGAGTCCCCACCACCCAGAGGCAAAAAGAACCCCTCCAAGCCTGGGAGCTCCTGGCTGCAGAGAAAGCAGCCCCGAAGGAGAGTTCACGTTCCCAGCTTCAGGGCAGATCTGAACTTTCATTCATCCCAAGAGCAAGGACCGGGGCCTCCCAGGGAGCAGAGGGTGATCTGCTCTGGGGGTGTTCCTTTTCTACCAGGGCCAGTACTTGGTGAGCCTCTCGGGGGGAGTGTGGGGTGCTGGCCTGCTCAGCCAGGGCCCAGGGGCCGTGATTCTTCACCCGATGGGTTTCTCCCTTTGGGGGTCAACCAAGGCAGTCTGCTGGATTCTGGGCTCTCAAACAGGTTGGAGAAAAGTCTCCCCCCACCCCACCCCCTAGAAAGCCAGCCTGGAGGGAAGGATGCCCCTTGAAGGGTACATTTGGAAAGACCTTCCCCGTGGGCATGAGACAAGCTGCAGTGGCTCTGTCCCCAGGGGGCTCTTCTGAGAAACCCTGCGTGGCCTGCCCCAGTGGACACTGAGGATGCTCCCCACTGGCTTCCCTGTCAAAATCACCGGGGG
>NW_022111358.1:34520988-34528163 GCF_000313985.2 Echinops telfairi | reverse complement strand
GGGGACAGCCCCAAGTACAGATTCCTGGGCCCCTCGCGGAGTTTCTGATTCAGGTCTCAGGGGCTCCCCCTGGAATCCTCTTTTCTACAGAGGGGTCCCTGGTGGTTTTGGTGCAGTCAGACACTCTTTAGAAACCCCCAAAAGATGGGCCTGGGGACCAAGCTGCATCCGCCTCCCCCCACCCACCTCCTGTCACAGGGTGAGGCCGGGGGAACCCCGAGAGCCCAGTTCCCTATAAGGTGGGCCCGAAGCCCTGCCAACCAGCTGGCTGCCCGTTTTCAGAGAGAATGTGTGGAGGGGGCCCTTCCCTCAGTTCACAGCAGGAGACCCCTGAGCCCCTGTCTGGGGTGTGGCCATGGGGTCAGCGGAGTCTGGAGAGGGCCCAGTGCCCCTGGAGCCCTCACAAGGCCGCAGAGCCTGCGGGTGACCGTCCCCAATCCCAAACAGTATGGCCGGGCAGAGTCCCCAAGCCTCAGCCAGGGAGGGAGCCTGTGAGGCTCCGAAGGACCTTTGTGTCCCAGGCCTGCCTGCCCCCAACACTGGGTGCCTCTGCCCCCCCGCCAGAAGGCGCCCATCTTGACCTGGACTGAGTGTAGCTGGTCCCCAACACCTCCACCCCCATCTGGTGAGGTCGGTGCTTGGTGCCTTCGGTGGGCAGGGGCGACCCCTGGTGCCCATAATGCGCCGGTGCCTCCCATGTCTCCAAGCCACAAGCCAGACGCAGGCAGGCTTCGCCGCGGACTCCCCCCTGCCCCCCGCAGGGGACTATAGGGTCCTGGCTGCAGGGTGGGGAAAGGGTACCCTGCCCCCTCCGTACAGCCCCAGGAGAGCCAGGTCCCTGAGGGCAGAAGAAGGGCACCCAGGGGGCATGGGAAGGACTCGGTGAGGTGCGGGCTCTCGGGGGAGGGCATGGGAAGCCCAAGGGCCAAACAAATCCCCTGCCCTGCACTGCTGTCCCCATCACTGACAGTTGGGCCATTCAGAGGCCACCCTCTACTGATAGCTAGGGACCTGCTGGTGGTCCCCTCCCCACCCCCCAGCTTGCCCCCGGCAGTGCAGGCCCAGACCCTTGACACCTGTCCCAGCCTGCACACGCCACACGCTGGTGGGCCCACCCAGGCAGGGGGGGACCCAGAGAAGGAGCTTCCTGGCACGCAGTCAGAGACTCAGGCTGGCTTCTTGCCAGGCCCTTTATCGAAGCAGAGCCCTAAGCCTCCCCCACCCCACCCCTGGGCCACCCTCTCCTTTGGTCTCCACGAGCCTGGCATGACTCACCTAGTTAGTAGCACTTTGCTAAGTGGGGCTGCCAGAGCTGAGTCACAGCTGCCACCTGGTTGGGTGGGGAACACAGGGTGTGGAAAGGTAAGCCAGTGAGGCACACCAGGTGAGATGCCTGCCAGGCTCTCTGAGGCCCAGGTGTCCTGCCCACCAGCTCAGCCCGCAGCCGCACAAATAACCGCAAGTGACCTCCAGTGGCCAGAGGCCCCCTGTGTGTGTCCCAGG
This sequence comes from Echinops telfairi, assembly GCF_000313985.2. NCBI lineage: Eukaryota > Metazoa > Chordata > Mammalia > Afrosoricida > Tenrecidae > Echinops > Echinops telfairi. The sequence goes on along the minus strand of NW_022111358.1, from coordinate 34,526,660 downwards.
GCTGACAACTGTCTCGTGACTCTGCCCCCCAATGAGCATAAAGGACCCTTTGCCATGACCAAGCCCAAAGCCAGGGGGGAGGGGAAGAGCAATCCTTCCAAGATCCGGGTGCTGGGCAGCCTGGCACCTCCAGGCCAAACCAGGCCCAGGGCAGCATCGTCAAGGACAGCTAGCATAGGGTGGGCAATGCCCAGCTGGGGTAGCTGGTGGGGCTTCCTGGAGACACTGACAGGAAAGAGAAGGTTCAGGTAGGAGTGGGGTGTCATGGGCTCCTACACCCTGCTTGCCTCTGTCAAGAGGCTTCTAAGTGGTCAGGAAACACCATATTCCCCCTAGAACTGCACGCTGTCACTCCATCCGCGCCCGACCGCCATGCTGCCCCTTACCTGTATGTGTCCCTCTGCCTCCGTCCACTGGTTCTCTGAAAGACTTCTTGGAAACCTGGCTCAGCGCCTCCCTCCCCTGGCAAAGTCAGGAGATTGTGTGTGTGTGTGTGTGTGTGTGTGTGTGTGTGTTGGGGGGCAGGGGGGAGGATCACCCGGCTCTTCTACTTACTCAGCCTGTGATGTGCACAGGCACCAGGTGGGATAGGCAGGTGGGGAACCACTCAGAGGCTCCCTTTGAGAGGGGCTTAGCCTGCACCCAGCCCAAGGATTCCCCACACTGGTCCAGGCACTGGCTCCTGGAGCCGGGGTGGGAGCCGGAGGGACCAGCGATGCCAAGTCCTTGCACGGCAAATCCCACGGCCCCCTGTGGCTGCCCAGCCTGAGAGACCCTCTCACTTCCCAGGTGCCGAGGTGGGAGATGAAAACGGCGTTTAGGGTCATCTAGCCAAGGGGCTGGCCGCAGAGACCTCTGCCCCAGGCCACCACGTCTGCATCCCCACTGCCTCCTTTCCCCTCCTCTTGACTGAAACTGGAGCCAGTGGCTGGCAGTGAGCATTATACCGCACGTGACTCTCTGGGGGGGTACCTGCTTGGGCAGCAGCCACCAGTTGGGTCCCAGACAGCACAGGCCAAGCAGCCCAGGTTGTTAGGCCACCAGCAGGCGACCCTGCTGCTGCCCCTCAGCCCTGGAGCCCAAGGCGACCCCCAGCCCTGGCAGGCCGAAAGGCCCTGGGTGCCCACTTAGGCCTCATTTCACCCACGTGGCGCTGAGCCACTGATTCAGTAAACGGACTTTTTGCCCAGCTTTGTCTTCTGTTCCTTTTCAATCTCTTTGAATAAAGTCTTTGGGCTTCACGGTCTCCTCCCCCACCAGCTCCCCACCACTGTGGGGACACATCTGGGGTCCCCCCACGGCTGGACCTGCCTGGCTGTGCCCCGGAAGCGCTTCTGGGACATGCTGTGTGCCCACCCCCCACTTCTCCACGATGCCCTGTGGTGGGTGCCGTATTCCACGGAGCAGGTCTGGTGAGGAAAGAGAAGTGTGTGTGTCAGGGACAGAGGCAGAGATACGCAGACAGGAAGGTCAAACGAAACAACACGGAAAGACGGGGGAACTAGCTACTGAGATGAGACGTCAAAACCAGCGGGTGCTCAGAGAAAGAGGCCTGACAGAGAGGAACGCGTAAATTGGTGATTGTGACTGTGGTCAATGTTCCACTGAGACGGAATTTCTAGAAAAGGCGGAACTGAAGATCAGTGGTTGCTCAGGACTGGGCTAGACACAGACCTGGGACTCTGGGGGTCATGAGGGCATTCTAAAGCTGGCTGATGTCTTAGGTTTACACGGTGAGAGACAAGCCTGAGCCACCGGGTGCTTATGCCTGTCCACTCCGCTTCTGGATCAGGGAGGGACAGCGGAGCAGAGTCACCCCAGGGAGGACATGGGATTTCTTTCTCTTCCTTGTGCCTCTGGATGTGGGGACAAGAGCACCCACCTCTTGGACGAGTGGGAGGGTTAAGTGGGTTAATAATACGTGTGAACAAGTACTCCCCCCAACACAAGAACACTTTGTTCTAATAATTCGGCAATCTGAGATGCTCACCTGCCTGGCATGATCGCTGAAGACAATGGGTGCACAAGAAAATGTGGTGAAAGCGAGTGGTGCTGGGCTACCAAAAGATATAGCACCTGAAGCCTTAAAGACCTGAAGATAAACAAGCAGCCATCTAGCTGAGAGACAACAAAACCCACACGGAAGAAGCACACCAGCTTGCCCCTACACGATCGCTGATGACAAAGGGGGTGCATTAGCAAAAGTGGTGAAGAAAGCAGATGGTGCCCGGCCATCAAATGATACAGCACCTGGGGTCTTAAAGGCTTGAAGACAAACAGGCAGCCATCTAGCTAAGAAACAACAAAACCCACAAGGAAGAAGCACACCAGCCTACCCCGACACGAATGCTGAAGACAAAGCGAGTACATAAGCAAATGTGGTGAAGAAAGCTGATGGTGCCAAGCTGTCAAATTACACAGAATCTGGGGTCCCACATGCCGGAAGATAACTGAGGCCATCTAACTGAGAAACAACAAAGCCCACATGGAAGAAGCACACCAGCCTGTAAGATGACAAGGCGGCAAAGGGGTCAGGTATCAGGATCAAAGACAAAAAAATAATAACAACATTGTGAATGAGGGGGGGTGCAGAGTGGGGACCCAGGGCCCATCCGGGGGAAATTGGACATCCCCTTGCAGAAGGGCTGCGGGGAGGAGAGGAGCAAATCAGAGTGCAGTGTAGCAACAATGAAATATGCAATTTTCCTCTAGTTCTTAAATGCTTCCTCCACCCCACTACCATGATCCCAATTCTACCTTACATATCCGGCTGGGCGGGAGGAGGTGCACTGGCACAGATAGGAACTGGAAATACAGTGAACCCAGGACAGATGAACCCCCCAGGACCAGTGGAGAGAGAGGCAATGGCAGTAGGGTGGAGGGAAGGTGAGGGAGAAAGGGGGAACAGATGACAAGGCCTACATATGACCTCCTCCCTGGGGGGACGGACAGTGGAGAAGTGGGTGTGGGAGACATGGATGGTGTAAGATATGATAAAATAATAATTTATAAATTATCAAGCGGGAGGGGGGAGTGGGGAGGGAGGGGGAAAATGAGGAGCTGACACCAAGGGCTCAAGTGGAAAGCGGGTGCTGTGAGAATGATGATGGCAACATATGTACTAATGTGCTGGACACAAATGACGTCATGTACGGATTGTGATTAGTATGAGCCCCTAATAAAATGATTATTTAAAAATAAATAATACACGTGAAGCAGAAGGGAACCCCACATATGAAATGCTCAGTGAACATGATGGTGGTGGGCGCTCTCACCGAGGCACACAATGGGTCTCACAAGGGTCAAGATGCTGTCTAGGGTTACCTAAACCACAGAGGCACAGAGAACAACATCCCTGCACACACACACACACACACACACACACACCAGCAGAAAGGTAAGATGACCGGGAGCAGATGACAGCCCCACCCCTCACCCCCCTACAACTTGGGAACATGGCAGTGCCTGGGGAAGGGGCAAATAGGCCCAGGCCAAGGACCCTCCCTCCCGGCCACTGTTTCCGAGTTCTGCCTTTAGCCCATCTAGAAAGAGCCTGCAGGTGGCCTGAAGCCACAATGCCCGCTCGGAGTTCCTGTCCAACAGGAAATGTCTGCTTGCTGCTTTATGCCTTTCTCCAGGGCTGGCATCCTGCCCGCTTTTCTGGGCGAGGGAGAATGGAAATCCAAACCTCAGACAGCACTGACCCTGGTGGGAGTGAAGATGTGATGCCAGTATTTTCCTGAAGCCTCTTGGCAGCCCAGGCCCTGAGATAACGAAAATCAGGCCAGGCCTGAACATCTGGGCACATTCGACCCCCACTCGGCCCCTCCTCATTTCCTTGATCTCCCTTCCACCTTCCTCCCTTTTCCTCCCATCCGCTCCTCCCGGGTGACGTACTTCTCTGCCCGTCCCTGCCACGGACTCAGCTAGCCGCACTAAAGCGGTTTGGCAAGACCACGGGGCTCCATGCCAGCACAGCCATGTGGCGTGGCTGGCCGGCTGCTCACCCCTGCGGCCTCACAGCGCTGCCCACTGGGCCAGGCCAGCTCGGCCAGGACTCCTGGGAGGAGGCCATCACTGGCTTGACAAGAAGAGGTTGTGTTCAGGCCTGCCCAGCTTTTCTGGAAGGCTGCCCCATCCTCCAACTCATTCATGGATTCCCAGAGGGGAGGTTAGGGGCCATGCCTGGCGCACAGTGCCTTGGCCTTAGGACACCTCTGCCGGCAAAACGCCTGGCAGCCTGAGCAGGTGCCTAACCTCTGCGGCACCAGGAGAGCCCACCAGACCAGCGCTGTCCTGGAGCTGGAGGGAAAAGGCCTGGGCCCAGAAGCTCCCACCTCGAGGTGGGCATGAGCCCCTAGGTGGGAGCGAGGGCAAACAGTGGTTTAAATCTCTCGACTGGCGCTGGCCCTCGCCCCCTCAGCAGCTCTCAGCTCTGCGGTCACAGCGTCCAAGGCGCTCACTGCTCCAGCGTGGCTCCCAGGGGCCTGGTCAAGGGGTCCTTAATCCACAAAGGGAGACATTCCTGGCCACAATGTAGCCAGCACACCTCGGGACAGTGTCTGAGGAGGGGCACCGAGGTCAACTGTTGACAAGTTCACAGGGCTCATATTGTTCTCGAGCACGGCCATCTACGGCGCAGCTGCTGGTCTCTCCAGGACCAGAGGAAAAGCCAGACAGCTGGAAACAATTAGTCCAATGCGCTGAAACAAAGCCGGTTCTGGCCCACAGTGACCCTAGATCACGAGCAGAGACCAGAACAAAATAGATGGTTCCCAGCTACTGCCGCCCACGGCTCTGGAAAGGATCCCATGACGAGATCCTAGGTACAGTGGGAGAAAATTGTGGCACTGAACCTGAAATCCTAAAGGAGAGCAGGCTTTCTGGTCGGCCATGGTGGAGCCCCCATGGCCACGGCCCTCAGTCACCCTTCAAGCCAGGAACTCAACTAACTCCCCCCACCACCCTAGTCATCATCACTGGCGCTCAGAAGGGCAGCATTTATCCAAGGATGGTGAGGAAATCAGGATGGGATGCAGGAAAACCAAGGGAGGAGCTGGGATAAGTGGCAGTGCGTTGAGGGAATTATAATGGCCTAGATGCAAAGGAGAGGTAGGGATTGATGGATGTAAACCTGGTCCTCCGCTCACCCAATTCTTTATTAAAAGTTAAAGGGAAACTAAAGATCTGCCGAGGTTCTTGGGGGGAGGGGGTGCTGCGGTGGGCTCCGAGCCGGAGCTGGGGCTTGGCTGCGGCCTGGGACTCACAACAGCAGCCCCCGAGCTCCCCCTAGGGGCGCCCTTGCTCAGGAAACAGCACCCCTTCAGCACCACATCCAGTCTCGCTGGGGCAGCAGCTCTGGATGTACTTGCCTGTATTTTCACATGGAAACACTGGCAAGATATCAAAGAAACTGACCAACGTAGTCGGGGCAGAAAGGAGCAGGATGGTGGGGGACAAGTGGGGAGCAAGACTTGTCAGGGTGTCATTTTTACACACACACACACACAAGTGGGGAGCAAGACTTGTCAGGGTGTCATTTTTACACACACGCACGCACGCACACATGCTAAATACACCACAGCTGTCCTGATCCTAACCGTAGAAACTTATCCCCCCAAAATGAACACACACACACACACACACACACACACACACACACACACACACAC
>NW_022111358.1:34507721-34520473 GCF_000313985.2 Echinops telfairi | reverse complement strand
ACCTTCCCCAAGATAGCTGCCCCTCCCCTTGGTCTGCCTTACTGGTCCCTGTGGTCCCCAGGTGAAGCACTGTGCCAAGGGGAAAGACGGTTTGGATGATAGTCTGGGAGCCCCTGTGGGACGCTCTATCCTGTGTTGTGTATTTGCTGAGTCAGTCAACACGGAGGCCCTTCGTCAGAAGTCCAGGTGGCATTCACCGGATTAGGCATTTGGCTGCTGACTGCGAGATCGGTAGTTCAAACTCACCAGCTGCTGCGCCCGGGAAGAAAGATGAGGCTGTGTGCTCCCACAAAGTTATCGTGCTGAAAACCGAATGGGGCAGGTGGTAGTTACAAAATCTGGTGTCAATTTAAGGATTAAGAGTGAAGGGGTGGAGTTTAGCCCGTCAATCAGATCGCAGCTTGATGACCTCATTTGGAGGCGGGACACAGGTTCACTCCCTGAGAGACTCTCTACTGACAAGGCACATGGGGCTGTGCTGAGGGCAGCGAGAACAGTGGTCCTGGCGGGGCCACGTGGAGACACACAAACCTGGAGCGGCTTCCACTGTCACTGGATCCACAGGACTATCTGCCACTGGCCTGTGATCTTCCTGCATTTGGCATCGTTGTATGTGTTTCATGAGTCTGCAGAGGACTTTATAGATTGGTATCAGACATATGGGCCAATATCGGACTTATGGACTTGATCTGGACTGGGGTGGGATGTTTTCTCCATATTCAACTGCTCTTGTTTTTAAAGCTCTTTCTTAGACGAGTGTCTATGAATTTTTCTCTAGTCTACCCAGACTAACACAAGGCAGTTTTACTCTGCCCACTAGGGCCGCTCGCTGTGAGCCAGGATCAACTCAGTGGCAGTGGTTTGAGACACATGGTGCCAGCCTTCTCTGGGCTCAGGTGTGCTGCCCACACACAGCTGCTGAGGAGCATAGAGAGACAGAAGTGCTGAGGTCCGTTCCCGGCCCCTAGCTGACTTCTCCCATTTTCCAAGTGGGCAGCGCCCAAGCTCCCCGACAAGTCTGCCTTCCTACGCCCATAGGAAGCCCTGGAAGAAGACCCCCACCCAGGCCTGGCCTGGGCACCTAAAATGCCCCTGGAGTCCATGGACGAAGGCCTCTGGATGGTGGCAGCAGTGTGCGACAGTGCCACCCGACAATTGGCCGTTCAAACCCCCCCCCCAGTGGCTCCACTGCAGAAAGGCCAGGCCAGGTGCTTGTGTCCAGAGATTACAGCGGAGAGGCAGTTCTAGGGCCAAGAGTCAGACTCATGCCACAGTCGTGGGCTACGTGAGCAGGGGCACCGGGGCGAGGTTCTAAGTGCTCGGCCTGGAGGGTCTCATTTAACTCTTGAGGCTACTTCAAAGAGCCCGTGATGGTGGGCCCCGTGTCCCCACTGATGCAGGAAGGTACGCGCTCTGCCGAGCCCCTGCACTCTCTGACTTGCCATGCAGGGAATACCGGGGGTGGCGGGTGGGGTGGGGGGGCATGTTCACTCTCCCTTGGCAGGGAGGGCAGGTGGTGGGCGTGTCCACCACGGGGCGCCCCCAGAGATGGGAGGCAGAAGGAACACATCACAAAACGCCATTGGGACCTTTCTCTCCGCAGGGACACGAAAACGCACCAGGTTCATATAGCAGACCTTTCTCTTTCAAGCCTCTTAAGGGTGTTTTATTTGTTTTTTTTCCTTTTTTTAACCATGACACATTAAAAAATTGAGAACTACAAAAATGGGACTGTGTCTTTGAGTCCATGTTCACATTGTCCCACACCGTGGCTCCAGGGCTGGCTGGACATCTGGCCTCTTAGGAAGGCACCGGGGCAGCGCCCCACCCCACTCACCCCACCCCTGGGGCCTGCCTGCGCCTAGGCGCTGTTCCTCTGGGTCCCACTAGAGGGAGGCACTAGGGCTGCCCCAGCTCCCGCTTCTCTATGACCTCCAGAACTGACAAGCCCCTCCCTTCTCCCATAGTCAGGAGCTAGAAGCACAAGGGAACTTATTCTGGTCCCCACAGGGGACTCTTTCAGGGGTGAGGTCTTCCCCTGACCGGCAGGAGACGACACCCCAGCCCAGCCCAGTCACCCCTGGGAAGTTGGGGCATCGCTCCACAGTCCGGTCTCCAGCCCAGCTGACATGCACCCCAGGGCACTGCTCTAAGCCACAAGTCCCTGCCTAGGCACCGGAGTGGCAACTCCCATCCAGAGCCCATGGGGGACTCAAGCCCAGAGCCCTGGCTCAGAAGGAGAGGCAAGGTGAGGGGTGGGGGTGGGGGGAGGAAGAGACCAGCTGAGGGGCTCAAATTGAGGTGGCTAAATGGGTGGGGGTGGGGGTGAAGCAACAGAGAGCTGCCTGAGGGGACGTAGGAGGCTCCTCGGGCTATGGTATAGGAAGGGGGTGCCTCAGGCACGGGCAGCAGGTCTAGGCAAGGGACTCTTGCCCCACCTCCCATCCTGACTCCAGTTACCATGGGGACACAGGGCCAGGCGACAAGACCTCAGTCTCCTCCGAAAGGGACACACCACGCTGCACTCAGTCCAGCCCTCTCGGCTGGGACCCCACCAGCCCCATCCCTGCCCTGCCACAGGCACCCCTCTAATGGCCATGTGGACTGGTAGCGGGTGGGGGGCCCTGCTGGCCCAGGATCCCCAGCCACCCCAGCGCCTCCTGCCCCCAGCCCTCCCCTCTAGTCTTGCTGCTCATTCATTTCCATGTCCGACACCAGGATGTTCTTCTCAGTGGCCTCGCCGGGCCCAGAGGAGCTGCGGCTGTAGCGGGCACCCTCGAAGGCCCCTCGCTCGACACTCTTGCGCCGCCGGTACAGGATCAGGGCCGCGGTCAGCAGGGCCAGGAGCAGCAGCACCGCCATCAGCACCACCACCAGGGCGGCCGGGTTCTCTGGTAGCGCAGCTGCGGAGGGACATGATGGCCAGCGGCCTGCAAGTCAGGCCTAGGCTGGGCAGCCCTCCCTCCTCTGCCCATCCGCCCCAAGGAACAACGGCTACTCTCAGCGCTGCTTGGGGCTTACCTGATGGGGAGAAGCTGCTGGTCTCGGCTGCAGGGAGAGAGAGAGAGAGAGAGAGTTAGTTCATGAGCCAGCGTAGCTAAGGCAACAGTCAAAGTAAACACAAACGGAGCCCTTCCTACATGCCGGACACCTCTTAAAAAGCCTGTTCATTTGCAGTCCTGGGGGGTGGGGGGGCAAAGGGTTGGAAGGTTCCACAGAAGAAAGGCCTGGTGATCACTTCCAAATAGCAGCCACTGAAAAGCCTGGGGCGCCCTTTTCCCCTGACACACAGTGGGTCAGAGGTGGCTTGGCAGCAACGTTTTTTTTTCCCCTTTGATTTTAAAATAAAACGGTGATGTAAGTACTATCGTCCTCTCCATTTTGTGCATGAGGAAACTGAGGCACAGAGCATAAGTCCCTTGCCCGAGGTGAGGGAGGCGCTGAGTGACGGCGTGCCATGGGGACCCCAACTGTGCTCTGAACACTTTGGAAGGAGAAAGGTTTTTCGAGTTGGCAGCTGAGTCCCACGGCCAGTCCTTCCCACAACACATTTCTCCAAGGGGAGGGTGGTCCCGGCAGACCTGGTCTCTTCACGCCCTCTCGTCACTGTGCCCGTGCAGAGAGAGGCCCTGGCTGCCCAGGAGTGGACAAGATGTGTCCATGGGCCACCGGCGCTCACCTCGCGGGAGCTTGCAGACCACGCCCATGGTGACATTGCTGCAGCCCCCCGGCCGCCACAGCCCACTGCTGCTCTGGATCCAGTAGCAGCTGTTGTGGCTCAGCATGCTGGGGCCCAGGCCGGGGGGACCCCAGTTGGAGTAGTTGACGGCTGTGTTGTCCTGCCAGACCAGGGTGCCTCCTAGGAATGCAAGGGAGGAGAGAAGGGAGTGGGGGGGCAGAAGCAAGAGAGGGCATAGGCTGGTTCTGAACTAGCCCTCTCCACCCCCACCCTGGCCAAGCCCTGCTCTTCAGCGTGTGGTCTCACCCGTCCGCCACGCGCATGGGGACCCACCTTTGGGGTTGAAGTTCATGCCCAGCCAGGCACCGCGACTCTGGCCCTCGGCGCTCTGCAGATGCTCCCAGACGAACACGTTCTCCATCTCGTCCAGAATGGACAGGACTGCCCCGCCCACTGGACACAGGGGCCCGGTCAGGCAGGCAGGCCTCTGTGGTGAGGCAGAGCCCAGTGCACCCCACCCTCCTCAAGCAGCCCTGGCGGCGGGGAGGGGGCAGCCTGTGCATTTATGTGGGGGGACTATTTGTGTACAATGCCACAAATGTCCAGCAAACGCTCAGGGTCAGGTGGCAGGTGGGGCGTCAGTGGCCCCGCCCTCCGAGAGCTTAAAGCTAGAGGACTCTGGATCCACTTTGCTTTCGTCATTGTTGTCAGCCTTCAGGTCTCGACTCACCCCTACACCACGGCTGCCTAGTTCGCACCATCCACCGGCCAGCTGTGCCCCACAAACCGATCTCGTCTAGTCGCTCCCGACTCCCAGCAGCCCTGACTCTGAGGCTGTTGCCTCCACGGGAGCAGACAGCCTCGTCTTTCTCCTTCGGAGGGGCTGGTGGCTTCGAACAGCTGACCTTGCATCAAGTAACCACTGACCTAGCGGGTGGCAGACCCATGCTGATCCGACAGCGCCACCAACGACCCTTCACCCCAAACAAAAAGCAAGCTCACTGCTATTGAGTCCGACTCTGTGGTTTCTGAGACTGTACCTCTTTCTGAGAGTAGAAAGGCTCGTCTTTCTCCCAAGGAGCAGCTAGTGGTTTCAAACAGCTGACCTGTCGGGCAGTAGCCCAATTCATCACCACTACATCACCAGGACTCCTCGCAAGGGGTTTTATTCAACAGTTTCTACTGGACCCTCTAGTAATACTCGACATACAGCGTACTGCTTGCAAGTTGTGCGACCATGTCATCTTCCTTTTCTGCAGTGGTTACAAGTTGGGCTGCTAACTGCAAGGTCGGCAGTTCGAAACCACCAGCTTCTTCTTGGGAGAGAGGCTTTCTACTCTGATCAAGTTAGTCTCGGGAACCCACAGGAGCAGTTAGTTCTACTCAGTCCTATGGGGTCACTTTGAGCTGGCCTCAACTTGATGGCAGTAAGTTTGGCTCTGGTTAGGATTTCCAAGTTGCTCAAGACCCCTCATTAATATCAAGGTCCTTCTCCCTAAGGTCCCCATCCAATGGCTGCTGTCAGTTTGCACTTAGATGAATAGTGGCTGTCTGTACAGTAGGGGCACTGGATTCACGAGGTCTCTGAGTGTCCACAAGCGATCACCCCTGAAATGCCCCCTCACCTCGCTGGCAGCGCTGTAGGGCCTCCTTGTGGCCCAGCAGCAGCTCCAGGTGGAAGGAGTAACAGTGCTCCCGGAAGGGAATCCATGTGGAGTCGGCTAGCCCCTGGGGACAGCTGCCCTTGTAGCTCATTCTTCGGGGAGAAAGGGGCCCTGCGGGGTGCAAGGTGAAGGGATGGCTGGAGTCCTCCCAGGGCCCCCCGGGGCCTGGCTCCCTCCTTGGCCCCAGCGCCGGCCACTCACCACCGCTGGCTCCACACACAGCTCCCTGCAGCTTGGTGTGGCAGTTGGTGGTGCGCCAGGAGCCGTCCACATCCACGTAGGCGCAGCCCCCGGGCTGCTGGGGCTCCCCGTCCTGCCAACTGACGAAGCCCAGCGGCTCCTCGGAGACCCAGGAGTACCTCCGGGAGCCCTGGGGGGTGGGGTGTCAGTGTGGGAGGGTGAGAGGATTTGGGGGTGGGGGGTCTGACAAGGGGAGGGAGGAAGTCAGGGCCCCGGCGAGCAGGGCAGGCCCACCTCCTCACTGGCCAACCCGATCCAGAGCGGCGTGCGCAGCCCGTGCGCGGCCTGCGTGAGAAAGGCCTGGGTGTAGGGGTCCAGCACGCGGGCCAGGCTGGTGTTGCGGCTCTCACAGAGCAGGAGGGCGTCGTGCCAGCGCAGCGGCTTCTGCAGCAGCCGGAAGGTGCCGTTGAGGTAGGAGAGCTCGGCGCCCGGGGCAGGGGGCGATGCTTCTGGCGACGGGCTCAGGGAGAGGTCTGCAGGGAAGTGGGCAGGGTTCAGGGCGCAGTCACAAGACTGGGGGATGCGGTACCCAACGCGGAGAACCCTCATGAGTCTGGAATGACCCGACCCACGGAACCCGAGGCAGAGGGTCTCTGGACTGGCCCGAGGAACCTGACTCAGGATGGTCCGCCTGCCAGCAACTCCCGACCCTCAAACCTTCCTCCCGAGACCTTTGTTGCTCCCCTGGCCTTTCAGCCCACCGGCGGTCCCCAGCAGACCCTGGGCTGGTCCCCAAGCACTGTAGACACCCACCGGTCCCCTTCTGACAGATGAAGCCGTGGGTCTCCTCTACGCAGCTCCGGTCATCCCAGCGGCCAGTGAGGGGGGCGGAGGGGCTGTGCAGGACCACCGCACAGCTGGTCTGGGGGGAAGGAGCCACTCAGGGGAGCCCACACAGTGACTCCCATCCACTCTGTGCCACTGTCCCTCAAAGGCCGAAGAGGGAGGTACGGAGCAAGGCAGATGGGCTGGCGGGGCCAGGGCAGTTGGGGATGCCATCCTCACCGGCTTGTTACCACTGGGAGCTGGGCTAGGGCCAGAGGGCTCCCCGGGTGCCCAGTTGGCATACAGCAGAGGCTCCTGCTCCACCCACTGGAAGTCCCGCTGCGAGGCATGGAGGCCGATCCAAAGGTCAAAGGTCACATTGGGCAGGCTGGCTGTGATGAAGGCTGCCGTCCCCAAGAAGAGCCTCATAAGAGACAGGCTCCATCTTGCCTGCTCTATGCTAGCCATCTCAAAGGGCCATGGCAGACTGACCCTACCTTGCTCCAGGGGGTTTGCAATGGTGACCAGCTGGGCCTCTTGCTGTTCACAGGAGAACTGGGCTTCTGACCACTTCACTCGGTCCTGAGGGTCCTGGCCCTGGAGCTGGAAACACTGTGGGCAGAGAAGGCAGGTGTCAGCTCTGTCTCCCTGCCCCACATGCCCCTGTGCAGGGGCTGGACCCAGGAACACGGGGTCCCCTGTGGCAGGGCTCCTGCACATTCCCACACTGGCACGGCAGGTGCCCGTACACTCGGCTACACGTAGTTAGATGGCAACCCTGTCCCTTGGTTGGACAGAGACCCAGTCTGTCTGGCCTTGGGCCGAGGGCCTTCCTGAATGCCGTTGGCACTGCCGGCCCACTGGGATCCGATCAGCTGTCCGAGGTGCTGTGGAGCCAGTTCTGACTCCGGGCACCCTGTGGGAGCCGAGCAGCACCGCTCCATGGAGTTTTCTTTTTCTTATCGTTTTATTGGCTTGGGATTCACACCTCACACAATTCAATGTACCAATGACATCAAGAAGACTTGTATCATCAGCACCTCAATGCACTTTAGAACATTTTCTTTGCTCTTGTACTCATCATTGTGAGCTCCCCATTTCCCCCAACCTCCCCTGCCATGCCCCCAAGGAACCATTAATCCAGTTACTGTCTATAGATTTGCGTCTCATAGACAGAAAACATACCAAAAAGAAACAAACAAAAAACAGAAATATTAACAGCAATAACAAAGTAGAACGGATAAATGCCAGGCTGCGGCTTTTTGCACTAACCTTTAGGTTAGTCGTCCAGCACTTAACCTTCTGTGCCCCCTAGAGGGGCTCTTTACATCTGAAGGGCTGGTGTTAGGCAGCAGCCGCCAATTCTGCCATTCTGTTTCCATTTTCCTGCCTTCCAGACTTCCATAGGGTGATGTGGGATGCAAAAAGGTTTTTCCCCAGGTTGTCCCCCATAATATATGCCAGACACAGTGCATGTGAGTGTGAAGAGCACTTTATAGGTTGGTATCGGACATATGGGCTAATATCAGACTTACGGCCTTGGACTGGACTGGGCTGGGATGTTTTCTCAATGTTCAATTCCTCTTGTATATAAACCTCTTTTTGATACACAGATGTGTGTCCATGGCTTTGTTTCTCTGGTCTACCCAGACTCACACAGATGCTAACTACAGGTCGGCAGTCCGTGGGTTGGAGTCGAGCAGGAGACCAGAGATGGCAGTGATTACACTGAGTGGCTTTCAAAGGCATCCCCGCCCCGGCATTCCGGCCAAGGAGGAGCCTCTGGGACTGGACTCCAAGGCGGTGAGAGAGAACAACAAGCCATAACCTGGCTGTCACCAAAAAGCCGGTATGTCCAAGGCTCAGGCTCCGCAGGTCCCCCCCTCTCCCCCCTCCCAACCTCCTACCTTATTGAGAAACTGGCTCCAGCCAGAGGGGCAGCCCCCCAGGGCTCTGGGCGGCAGGTCTGGGGGCAGGCTCTCTCGAGTGCTGTTGCTGCGCTTGCAAACATAGGGCAAGGCCGTCAGACACCTCTGGTCTCCCCAGTCCGCTGTGAAGACGGAGGGAAAGTGGGGTGGGCCATCAGCCCCACGTGGGGCTAGCAGCACCCTGACTCTGCCCTCCTGTGTACAGCTCTGAACTCAAGTCCTTTGGGAACAGGCCCTTCTCTCGAGTCTGGCCCGACAAGATCCCTTGGGTTGAGGGAACAAACAAGGAGAAGGTCCGGGCAGGCACAGCCGTCCTCAGCAGACTGAACCTGCCCGTCTGTCTGGCCCTCACCTCGATTGGCCGTCATGTACACACACTTCTTGTCCTTGCTGATGGGCCGGGGTTTGCCAGGTGCCCAGGAGATGAAGTTGATAATGGAGCCATCTGTCCACCTGCAAAGGCACCGAGCAGGGAGGACGCCAGCCTTACTGAGAAGCTCGGCCTCCCGTTTGTAGCAGTGAAGGCTTTGGGAACGGGGACAGGAAGGGTCCCTTATCCAGGGGCTCGGGGGCGGCTGAACTCAGTGCTCCGGGCGATCTGAGCCCTCCCTTCTCCAACAAGAAATGAGTGGGCATCCTGGCCCTGAGGGCAGAGGCCTTGCTCCCACCATGAGTGGGCCTGGTCCACAGTGTAAAATGGGCTGCCATGATTCCGTCCCCACTTACCTGTTTAGAACCACCAGTCATTTCCAGAGAGCCTGAGGAGGCTGTCTGCTCCCACAAAGGTTGAGAGCCTCAGGAAATCGCCGGGGCAGTTCTCCTGTGTCTATAGCATCACTATGTGTCAGAACTGACAATGGCAGTGGCTTGGGGCTCTGGTTTACCTGCCAGGTGTCACATGCTGTTTCTAATCCTCACTATTATGATTATTGCAATATCAGAATGAGAAAAATAAGGCCCAGGAGGTTAGGTCACTGCTCAAGGTCACAAGCCCAGTAGAGTTGGTTTCAAACCCAGGCCTCCTGTCTCTCTGTGCTGCTCCGCCTCCCCACGTGGTCGCTGCAACCTCTGCGTTCCTCCCCGCTAGGTTCCTCCTACCTGAAGCGCCCATTGCTCTCTGAGGTGTGCAAGCCGATCCACCAGTGCTGCTCCTGGCCCCGAGAGAACTGCGGACACCGGCAGGCAGGTGAGGGTGGGTAGGGCTGCTGCCCCCCTACTCCCCCCTGCCGGTCCCCCAGACCTCCTCCCTGCCCCTAGCGCAGCCTCACGGGCTCACCCACCTTCTGCAGGTTTTGCTCCAGGAAGTCCAGCTCGGCCTGGCTGTGCACGGAGGCCAGTTCGGCCTGGAACCACGTGCAGATGCGCTGCGCCTGCGTCCACGTGGAGTGGTGCTCAAAGAACTTGTATTCCGCCTCCTGGAAGCGCAGCCATTCCCGCCGGCCTGGGGAGCAAGGGAAGGCAAGCTGGCAGTCCGTGCCCTTCCCTAGGCTCAAACCTCTGGCCCCTAAACCCTTTCATCTGGGGCGGTGGGGGGTGGCAAAGGGCCTCACCTTGGGGGCTCACGTCCGGCTCCTGCACTTCTGAGCCTGTGGGGACAACATGGGCAGAGCTATGGGGAAAGGAGCCCTCCCGGGGCGGGGGCCCAGCCAGCCCTGCCCCGCCAGCCCCCCCACCTCTGGGGAGCTTGCAGATCCAGTCCAGCGGTGTCTCGCACTGCAGGGCCACCCACTGCAGGGAGGCCAGGTCGAGCACGGCACAGCTCCGGATGTGGTCGTCGTCGTGCCGGCTCCGGTCGAAGTTGTGGTAGGAGAACTGGGGGTGTGCACGAAGGGGGTGGAGGGGGCCTGCGGCTCGCCCAGGACGTCTGCACGGGTGACCTCTAGCCCTGCCCGACGGGGCGCATCTACCTCCCACCGCGGCTGCTTGCCCTTCACCGCCCCTGGCCCACCTACCCCGAGCCCATCGCTCCAGCGCCAGCTCTGCCCGCCGCTGGGGTCGCGCCGGTTCAGCCCCATCCAGAACCAGTGCTGCTCTTGCGTCTCCGGCTCCGACTCCCTGGGGGCACCGGCGGCATGGGAAAAGGGGGTGAGGATGAGAGGCAAGGGGTCCAAACCCGCCTCCTGTCCCCGCAGCTGTGACAGCGCAACCCCGCACCGTAGGCCTCTGTGTGCGTCTCACACTCCCGCACAATAAACACATCATTAAAGCGGAGCTTAAACAAAACAAAACAGAAAACCCAACAAACTACTGCCATCGAGTCAAGACTGACTCCTGGGGAACCCCGTTGGGATTCAGACTGTGCTTACAAGAGTAGAAAGCCCAGCCTTTCTCCCACGGAGCTTCTGGTGGTTTCAAACTGCCCACCATGAGGACTGCTGCCCAAGGAGTAACCACTCTGCCACCAGGGTCCACGGAATAGAGAGAGGCCCCTTTAAATGGGAGACACATTGGGACAAGTAGGGGCTGGGGGTGGGTGCCTGGCTCCCTCCCTCCCCCTCGACCCTGCAGTTTCCCAGTTGATGGCGCTGGGCCCTGGATTCAAGTCCTGCCTGACCCATGGAGGCCCCAGTGACTGGGAGCAAATCCCTCCACTAGTCGGGGCGCCACCAACCCTCCGGCCCCAGCTGGTCACCACAGAGCCACCTGCACCTGAGCTGGGAGTGGATGGAGACGTCCCTGTAACTAAGGTCTCAGAAACCTGGGCTCCTTTCGGGTTTCCCAGGGGGCGAGGGGGGGGTGAGGGAGGTCATGGAGATGCCCTGGGGGTGTGTCATAAGATGTTCTGACTCCACAAGGCAAAGAAGGGGTCCAAGAGACCCTTCCCCACATGGATACATAGTTTGATCCGCCTGCCCCTGGGGATATTGCCGTTGTTAGATACTGTCCAGTAGATTCCAGCTCGCTGTGATCCTAAGTACAAGAGAGCCAAACACCATCTGGCCCCGCCCCAGCCTCACAACTGCCCTCATGTTTGACCCCATGCATGTATCTGTGCTAGAAAGGAGGTTTTCAGAGGCTCCCGTCTCCAAAGTGGACCACCCATTCCTTCTTTGTAGCCTGTTCTTCGTCTGGAAGCTCCCACTGAAACCTGTTCCCCTGTTCAGGTGACCCTGATGGCATTTGAAATACCAGTGACGAAGCTCTCAGCGTCATAGCAACACACAAGCCATCACAGCAGGACAAACTGCCAGACACGTGGTGGGGGCATCATGGGATGAATAAACCGAAACTCCCTGCCATCCAGTCCATTCTGACTGTAGCACAGAGCAGACCTGCCCCTGTGGGTTTCCAAGGCTGCACGTCTTTCTGGGGACAGACAGACTCTCCTAACCCGCTACGCCACAGTGCTAACAAATTCACTGCCACAGAGTCCATTCTGTCACACAGTGTCTCTATAAGGCAGAGTACAACTGCCCCTGTCGGCCCCAAGACTAGAACTTCTTGTGGGAGGAGAAAGCCCCATCTTTCTTCAACAGAGTGGCCGGTGGTCTCAAATGGCTGACTTTGTGGTGAGCCCCCCAGCTCATAACCACTAGGCCCAGGGCTCCTTGGGATGATGTAAGGCAGGGAAAATAGCAAGTTGGAGGTGATCGTGGAAGATTTTGCAATGTGGAGGGACGGCAACGTATATAAAAGTTTGTGGGCCAGGACGGGGGTCACTGCTGATGAACTATAGGGCCTCTGAAGACCCCTGTATCCTCCAAGGGTTATTCAAACAGATGCCTGGGTAATTTCAAGCCCACAGGCAGGCCTGACGGGGTCACTCTGTCCCTACCAGGCCTTCACACACCTGAGGTCTGCGCAACGCCCCCCCCCCCAACAATACTTCCCACTTAGCACCCACCTCAGAAATTACAGCCTCCACCTCTCCCTTACCAGTGTCCCAGGCTGGACACTCACTCACTGTACCAGGCTCAGTACCCTCCTGCAGTAACCCAGGCTCAGTACTGCCCCCACCCTGCCAGTGTCCCAGGCTCAGTACCCGAAAATCTTGTTGAGCATGTTGGCCACAAAGTGCTCCTCCTCATAGGTGGCCAGGCTGAGCAGCTGGGCCCCCAGCTCCCGGCAGGCCCCCTGTGCTTGCACCCAGCTCCTCCTGTCCTGTAGCCGGTCTGAGCTGAACACCTGTGGGACAGATACCTG
The DNA here is from genome assembly GCF_000313985.2 of Echinops telfairi. Taxonomy (NCBI): domain Eukaryota; kingdom Metazoa; phylum Chordata; class Mammalia; order Afrosoricida; family Tenrecidae; genus Echinops; species Echinops telfairi. Next base: position 34,508,054 of record NW_022111358.1, on the reverse strand, counting down.
TTGGCCCAGCTCCAGGAGGTGCAGGGGATGGTGATGGCAGGGTGGGTGCAGCCCACCCTACCAGCAGGAAGGGGTAGGGGCTGGGCTTCCCTGGACAGGCCCAGGTGAACTGAGGGCAGTGGTGCCCCTTGGAGAAGAGTCCCACCTCAGGGTGAATTGGCAATCGGCTCCTAGGAAATAGGCCTCGGCTGAGGACCCTAACCATGAGACCATCTATGAGGATATCTAACCATGAGACCATCTATGAGGATATCTAACCATGAGGGCATCTATGAGGATGTCTAACCCTGAGATCATCTATGAGGATATCTAACCCTGAGGACATCTATGAGG
>NW_022111358.1:34507419-34507621 GCF_000313985.2 Echinops telfairi | reverse complement strand
ACATCTATGAGGATATCTAACCATGAGGGCATCTATGAGGATGTCTAACCCTGAGACCACCTATGAGGAGATCTAACCCTGAGACCATCTATGATGATATCTAACCCTGAGACCATCTATGAGGATATCTAACCATGAGACCATCTATGAGGATATCTAACCCTGAGACCATCTATGAGGATATCTAACCATGAGACCACCT
>NW_022111358.1:34497402-34506971 GCF_000313985.2 Echinops telfairi | reverse complement strand
TGAGACCATCTATGAGGATATCTAACCATGAGACCATCTATGAGGATATCTAACCCTGAGACCACCTATGAGGATATCTAACCCTGAGGACATCTATGAGGATATCTAACCCTGAGACCATCTATGAGGATATCTAACCATGACACCATCTATGAGGATATCTAACCATGAGACCACCTATGAGGAGATCTAACCATGAGACCACCTATGAGGAGATCTAACCCTGAGGATGATCAGCAGAGCCACAGTTCTTCATGTCATGAGGGATCTCAAGCTATATTGCTGGCTCCCAAATCTGGCTGAGGAAAGTTTGAAGCTTCCGATTCTCAGGACTCACTCACCTGACCTGCAGAATGAAAATCTCCCAGGGGTTGGTCTAGACTGTAGGTGTGGACCAGGCAATCCTGGAGAATTGCCAGGCTGCCCCCAACATCCGGGAACCTCCAAAACAGCTCTCTCCAATTCCTTCAATTCCTCAAATGCTTACTGAGCACTTCCTGTGTGCCCACCCCCACTGCCAAGAGCACCACCACTAACCCCTTCTGTCCACAGGCCCACTAGACCCCTCCAGGCTGGCTGCTCCCCTGCCCGTGCCTCCCCTGCCCCGCACACCAGCAGGTTGCCCTACCTTATAGCAGTGCCGGAGTTTGGGGTCTGAGGCCCAGCCCTGGGGACACGAGCCGGTGAGGCTGGGCGTGGGGTCTGGCCCTGGCAGCTCCGGTGCCACTGGCGTGCCCAGGCTCTGGCGGCAGATGTAACGAGCCCGGAAGGTGGTGCAGTTCTTCACTTCCCACAGCCCCATGGCACTGCCCGTGGCTAGGGCCACACAGCCCCCTCGGCTGTACCCTGAAGGAGGGGAAAGGGAGACCCAACACGGAGGCGGTGAGACAACCAGTCTAGCCCTACAGGCCCTGGGTGCCAGCTTGGCCATCTCCGCAGGCAGTCTTTGTGGGCTGCCCTGTCTTTCTCTGACGGAGCCGCTTGGTGGCTTGGAACCACCAACCTGTTGATCAGCAGCCGAGCACTTAGCCATTTCACCAGGCCTCTCCCACTTTTGTAGGATTCTAAGCACTTGACCTACAGTCACCCTTTGGAGCCTCCCGTCTACCTGAGCAAGGAGCCCCGCCCCCATTCCACAGATGAGGAGTCGTAGGCAGATGAGCCTTGCGCTCATCCAATGACAATGACGGCATCACAGTCTGGTCCTGGTGTGGCAGGTCCATCCCCGGCCTCCCAGCAGCTCGCAGGGCAGTCCCTGGGAGTTGACCGAGCCCATGGGGGTGCTCACCAGGCTGGTCCCGATTCCAGTGTGTGTACATGACCTCGTCCCCGCTGAGCCAGCGGAAGGAGCCCGTGCTGTTGAGGTCTTGCAGGGCTGTCCAGAAGAACTCTCCGTCCCAGTTGTAGATGAGGCTGCTGACGAAGGCCTGCTCGAACCTGTGGGGAGAGGCTGGTCAAGGCAGGGGGCTCCCCCCACCTCTCCCGGGGCTCAGCAGGCTGGACGCCCTGCCCTGGGACCCTGAGGACCGCGCCTGGTCGGTCACTTTCTCCAGGACACTGGCCCTGCCTCGGATTCGCAGAGCAACCCAACACACCCCCTGGGACGGCCCACCCCTCCTCTGCTGTGGAGAAGAAAACCAGCCCCCAAGGCCTGCCTTTCAGGGGCATTGAGTCCCCAGCTACGTGATGGGGAGTCAAGCAGCACTGCTACAAAGCCACAGAAGCCTGTATTAAAGCAAGAGCGAGCAGCCCGGCGCTAGTGTTCCCCTGCGCATCTTCCGCCTGGCTTCACCCCCTGCTGAGGGCAGCCTCTCTCTCTCTCTCTCTCCTCTCCTCAGTACACACTGTGATGGGACAGCAGTGCGGGCATCCTCCAGGGATGCTCTTCCTTCTCAGGGCTCTTTTGAGTTGGGGGAAACGAACAGAAGTCTGGGGACAAGATGGGGGCTGCAGGGTGGGTGGAGTAAAGCTTCCCACCAAGACCCTCGGGGCTCGGGCCCAGCCTGCCCACCATCGGGGAAGGGCAGGTGCGTTGTCAGGATGGAGAAGAACATTCCTTAGGATAAACTTCCCGGCCTTTCTCTCACCAAGATGGCTTTCCATTTTCTTAAAACGTCTTGCTAATAAGCCCCTGTGATTGCCTTTTGTCCATGGGGTAGATATGCAAGAGTGACCTTTTGGGGTCCCCCTAGTGACCTCTTGGCCTGGATTTCCACTGGCCCAGTAGATGCCCCTTGGAAACCCATTGCTATCGGATCCTTCCACTTGTTTTGGTTGGAAGGTACCCCAATGAACATAAAGGAGCCCTGGTGTCATCGCAGTTGCATACTGGGCTGCTAATCACGGGGTCTGCAGTTCGAACCCACCAGCCACTCCATAGGAAAAAGATGAGATTTTCTACCCCTGTAAAAGGTGAGTCTCGGACACCCACAGAGGCAGTTCCACCCTGTCCTATAGGGTCGCTGTGTGCCAGCACTGACTTGATGGCAGTGGGTTTGGGGGGAGTTTGAATGAGATGAAATGTCTTGCTGAACCTGTCTGTAGCTGTCCACTGATCACAGAGACGTGGTCACACACCTTCTTGGAATACACTCCTGCACGTAGACTTTAACCTTAGCAGCAATGCTTTCTGATTTCCCCTGGCCCCTGCCCCCACCCTGGAGAATAAACGAGTCCTCCTTGTGACAAGACTAGAAAGGGGCTCTGGGGTCGGGTCAGTTCCAGGCCCCTCAGGGGGTCCCAGGCAGGATGGAGGGGCCACATGAGGCCAGCACGCCAGCCCCTGCATGTACCTGTTGGTGATGGTGACCAGCTGAGAGCCATGGTCGGTGCACAGGTGCCGGGCCTCACTGTAGGTGACTTGGTCCTCTCCCAACCAGTAGCAGGATGGGCTGTGCCATGTCCAACCCTAGCTCGAGAGAGTAGGCAGCAGGGGGTGTCTGGGAAAGGGCCTTCCCTCCCTCACCCATAAATCCTGGGTAACCAGTGGCATCTCCAAACGTACCGGGTGCTCCGACACAGACAGGTCACTCACTCGGACCCCAGCAGTTTATGTGGTTCCACTCAGTCACTCCCGCACACCCCCCTCACGCCCACTCAGGGGAAGAAGCATGGCCCTAGGGTGGCTGACCAGCCCAACAGATGTCTCTCTTTGACCTCTGAACCCAAAGATGCCGCTGCTGAGAGATGGCCAGCTGGCTGGGAACCAGAGCCAGAAAGCCGGGGTGGGCCACAGGCTGTGTGGGGCTCAGGGGCCTGGGGAAGTTTGGGTGAGCAGAGGAGGCACCTGGCCCAGAAAGGGAGCAGGTGAAAGGTGGGCTCTGAGGGGTTAGCTCCCCCATGAGGCCTGACAGGGTGTTACCCCACAGAGCCTCTTCCCCAGGGGCTCCCTGGGTGGGTCTCTGCTCCCAGCTACCAAGAGCCCTGCCTTACAGAGGGGGTCCTGGAGCTCTGAGAAACCAAGCAACCTGTCCACGGCCCCACAGCACAAATAGGCCTGGGACCTGAGCCCTCAGTTCTGCCCACGGCAATGGCAGGTCTCAGGCTGGCCTGGGGTGGGCCTGGCGGCCTGGCAACCAGCTCGAAGCTGGGGGAGATGGAAAATCAGAATCGCAGCTCCCTGGGCAGATGCCAGTAGGGACAGAAGCAGGTGTGTGTGCACGTGCTGAGGGGTGGGGGCTGTACGCTCAGCTCCCCGGGCTCTCCTGTTCTCTCCTACCCCCCACACCAGGACACAGCCGAGGGGCTAGTCCCCACCCGTGCAGTCAAGCTGGCCCCCAGACTCCTTCGTCAGCAGGGCGCCTGCGCTGCTCTCCGTCCTCCCCCCACTCTGTTGGCATTTCCTGCTCCTCCCTGCTTGGGGAGGGTTTCGGATAAGGGTGGGGTGGGCTGGGGTGTGGTGAGGGGGCCTTAATCCAAAGGAAAACAGCGAGGAGCCAAGCTGGCAGCACCAGGGGGCCAGCCGGCGGGAGGAGCGTGGCTGGCAGCCCAGCAGATGGCGCCGTCAAGGGCCCAGACACCACAGAGTGGCCTTTATGAGCCGCACCTCACAGGCTCTCTGCAGGCTGGGCCCGAGAAGCGCGGGTCGGAAGGTGAAGGAAAAGCCCGTCGGCCTCCAATCCTCACATGCACACTCATCCCCTCATCCCTGAATTCCTTCCTCATTCCCCAAGGGCGTGGGGTGGGGGTAGGCCCACCTGCAGGCATAGACACCCCCACCCAGAGTAGCCCAGGGGAGCCCACATGCTGGCGGATGGCTTGGCCTGTGCGAGGAGCGGGGGCAGACGGGTTTGCCTGGGCTCCTGATGAGGGAGGGCACTGGATTCAGAGGGGCAGCTGCTCCCCCCACTCCCCCCGCCCCAGCCATGATCTAGAAACAGCCTCACCTTCCGGCAGCCATGGTCCTCTTCGGCCGTGCCCTGGCTCAGCTGACCTGCCTTCTTGCAGATGGACGGCAAGGACTGGTTACAGGGACTGTCATTCCAGCGACCCTCCTAGGAAGGCAAGGTCAGGAGAGTCTCAGAGCCCCGGACAACTGGTCTAGGCCTGACCCTGCCTCAGACGTGCTGTGTGATTCTGAGCGTGTGTCCCAGACAATCAGCTAGTCTGATGGGACAATCAGCAGGGCTGATGGGAACACACGAACATGAGGATATGCAAATGCCCAAAAAACGCTGACGAGCACTGTAGGGGCCGTACTTAAAATGACTTCTATTTTTATGTCTAAACACCAAGGACAAACTGCCTGAGAGTAACTGGTGGCAGGACAGACGGGACACCCGGCTTTTCCCCCCAGAGCCGAAGCTCAGCTGGTGAAGCTGAAGGCGTTCAGTCTTGGGGCCCAGCCTTCATCCTTCTCAGCATCTGCAGCCCCAGCCTGAGGTCTGCAGGGGTGCTGGCACCCCAGGCACCAAAGAGAATGCCAGGCCCCTAGTAGGCACTCAGTCCTGTTCTTAACTCTTTGACAGCATGGCAGGAAGGGTTGAGTTGTGAGGTCCAGTTATGTGCTGTAGAACCTAAACCCAGGAGCCCCACCCGACCTGGGAATGGGGGTGCTTTGTTATGTGAGCATGGCGGAGGTCTCCGGAGGGGTCAGGGGAGCAGCCCCCCACTTCAGGAAGCTGGCAGAAATGGGGGATTGGGAGAGGCCAGAGAGAGCTTGGAGACCCGCTGAGAAGAAAGGATTTCCTGAGAGCGGGCAGGCGGGCGGCCTGGACTTGGACTTTTGACCTCCTGAGCTGTGAGAAAATCCATCTGTGTTCACTAAAGGCTCCCACTTGTGGGATTTCAGCTACAGCGGCACTAAGAAATGAAGACAGTCCCCCAAACCAGATGGCCCCGTCACTTCAGGACCAGGCAGCCTCTGCAGGCTAGACTGTCCCTGTCCCTGGGCGAGAGGCCTGTCCCTAGGGCTCCCCCAAGTGCTACACAGTCCCTTCGCCCCGCAGGGAGCCCTACTTCCCTACCTCCCCATCCACCCTGCACCGGCCAGACTCCTGACAAACAGTCCTTCTCTGTGATGGCAGAAGATGGGCGGGCCCTGACCCCCTCTGCCCCTGGGGTAGATCCACTAATTACCTAAGCTCGGGTGCCACCTGCTGGTCAGGAGGGGCAGCTGGCAGGAGACCAAAAACGTGCCAGGCTGCCCTCAGGCTCCATGCAAAGGAACTCTTAATTAACTCCTAAGTTTCCCACCAGCCCTGCCCGGCCAGCCCCATCAGCGGTCCACTGAGGCACAGTGAGGTGACCCAGCTGGATGAGAAGGAAGTGAGGCTCAGCCCCAGGCAGGCAAGGGAAGCAGTCATGGATGGGTTTTGGGGAGGCAGGGGGACTGGTTAAAAGCTGACTGAGCTAGGATGTTAGGGAAGGAAGGGCCGAGGCAGAGGGGCGTCTCACCGGCCCCCAGATGGTGACGCAGTCCTCCAGGCTGTCCCGGAAGTTGTTGGGCTCAAAGGGGTGCCAGTGGGTGAAGCTCACCAGGCTGCCATCGGACCACTCAAAATTCATCTGCAGTTTCAGGTCATTCAGGCCGATCCACAGCTCCTCCACCTCTGGAGGACAGCAGGGGGTCAGCGCCCGCCCGCCGCCAGGGGGTAGGGGCCAACCCCCAACCCCAACCCCATCCCACCCCCAGGCGCGGGCTCGGGCGGCCCCTCACCCTGTTTGATCTGCTGGGTGACGAACTCCAGCTCGGCCGTGCTGTGCACACTGAGCAGGTCGCCGCCTCCCCGCAGACAGGCCTTTTTGGACTCCTGCCAGCTGCGCTTCTCGGCCTGCAGGCGGTAGCAGTGGCCCTGGAAGGGCTGCCAGCTTGGCTCGCACGCCACCTGCACGTTTGCCCAGGTGTCTGCGGAGACGGAGAGGCGGATGCTGGGTTGCGCCTCCCAGCCCCGGGGGCCACCGGACCCTGGGTGCCCAGAGCCGCCTCCTCCAGGGGGCATCCTCAATCCGCCTAGATCCTCATCAGCAGGGCGGGCCTCGGAGATGCTGAGAGCAAACGGCCCCACCCCAGGCCTGCCGGAAAGGAGCCTGGTGGTGCCACGGTTAAGCGCTGCGCTGCAAATGCAACACGTGCTCCAGCAACACGCCCTGTTTCCTGGGTGGGAGAAAGCCTTGGGGACCTGCTTCGTAAAGAATCCCGCCCAAAAAACCCCGAGGGGTAGCTTTCCTCCGTGACAGCACACAGGGCACCCAACACCAAGGCTGCTGGAGGCCCAGAGGCAGTGGGAGAACCCAGTCAGGACCCTCAGAATGAGCTGGGCCGGGGGTCAGGGCTGGGGAACTGGCTTGATGTGTGGCGTGGGGAGGGCATGCTTGCTCCGCCATGGTCCCAGGGAAGGCTCGATTGCCTCAGCTCAACCCGGACCCTTGCCCCACAGCCCGTGGGCCTTGGTTCCCTCTCGATCAGCAGGCTTCTTGGTGCAAGAGTCACGCTGGGCTCACACCCACCCAGCTCAATAAACAGAGCCACCACCATGATCTCAGACAGCCTTTTAACCAGAGGTCTGCGTGGCCTGGGCAGCTCTGGGTGGAGGGGTTGGGGCCCTCAGGGGCCAAGGTGAACCAGAGGGAAGTGCAGTAATGGGGATGGGTGGGAGTGGGAGTGGGGATGGGGATGAGAAGTCACTGCTCATGGGCTGGAAGTGATGACAGCTCTGCATCTCCGATTGCTCCTCCTTCCCTCACCCCTGCCCCTCACCCCGTACCGCAGGGCTAGCCCCGCCAGGACCTTCCTCACCCCCATTTCCATATTTCCACGCATTTCCAAGCTCTAGGAAAAGGGTCCGAGGGCAGCTAAGGAAAATAAGCCCCCAACCTGGGCCTGGGCAAGAAAGAGTAAGCAGGCCATCACCCGGCCACCCCAGTGGCAGGCAGGCTCGGGCAGGGCTTTGCCAGCCTGTGCCCACGAGAAGCAGCGTTCCTGGCATCATCGGGAAGAGTAAGAAGTAGAATCTAAGTCTCTCCTTGCCCCCAGTGCAGTGCCCTGCCCTTGGCACCAAGTTCATCCATGAGTCCCCAGAGCCAGACACTCCCAGGCTTAAAGGCCTTCAAAAGTTAGCTGAACCCTGCCTGTCTAAACTCATGTCCCCACCCTCCTCTCTAAGCCAACAGATAGACTGACTCACCTGAGGCTCTTACTAAGTGCAGGGAGACCTGGTGGGGGTGGGGGTAGAGGTTTTGAATTTCTCACCAACACCCAGGGATGTTGGTGGGGGGGGGGGCACATGCTCTAAGTACAGCCATGTGCCTTTTACCGTCCTACGATACAGGATGTACAGTAGGCCATTGTGTGATTTGGACATTGGGTGCACAGGACTAAATTGCAAGCAATCGCATTCACTGATTTCCCACCTTCCTGTTATCTAAGAGCCGGTTCCCCTCACTTACAGGGGATGCTTGTTTGCCTTGCATGGCCGCTATCACCACGTCGGACTGGCCGTGTCTGGGGCACGAAGCACTTCACCAGAATGACTGGCTACTGCTGCCTGAAGTATCGGTGATTGGGTAAACTTCTCGTTTTTAAGTGGGGAAAGTTCACATTAAAATCAATGATAGGAAGCACAGTGCATACACAAACTATTGGAGTTTATCAGGACGCTCCAAACACAGGCACTATGGCTTATGTATCGCCTGCTCTCCAGGTGTGCCTGGTTACGCCCCCTACATGCGTTCTCTGATGGGGGCTTTGTGACTACTCTAACTGAGGGACCATGCGTGGATAGGCAGTGAGATGTTACCAGAACAGAGCTACAGCTGCTGCTGATTTCCCCGCCCTCACACCTTCAGACACGCCGTTCCTTCTACGTGAAATGCTCTGCCCACAGTTTCATTCCTTACACTGAAATAAAGAAAGAGAGGGAGGAAGGAAGGAAGGAAGGAAGGAAGGAAGGAAGGAAGGAAGGAAGGAAGGAAGGAAGGAAGGAAGGAAGGAAGGAAGGAAGGAAGTCGATTCCAACCTGAGGCGACCAAGGATATACATCTGTACAGGAGGCAGATGGCCTCATTTTTCTCCTGCAGAACAGCTGGTAGGTGTGAACCGCCAACCTGAGATCAGCAGTCCAACACCTACCCAACAGCACCACCGGGGTTTCTCTTCAACCTGAAAAGCCCCAATTTCTATATAATCCTCTTTAAATCTCTCAAAAGCCGAATTACTTTTTCCTTTAGGCCCGGCTCTGGCTTATTATGGACATTTCTATAATCGCAGGAAGCTCAGCCTAGTCTCAGGGTGTGGGGGCGGCTCTCCCCTCCAGCAGCCACACCCCACAGAGCCAGGGCAGGTACTGCCAATATCCAACAGAGCACATGCGCTGGGATGAATGAATGACGCAGTCTCACTTGTTCAGACTTTAGCTGAACAGTGACATAGGGTCTGAGGCTCAGAATCACCCTGTGCTCTGGAGGTGGCAAGCGAGGAGGCAGGGTCCACAGGGGCTGGTGAGCCTTCCTTACTTAGAGGGTTGGCTCACCTGAGGGTCTTACCTGGGGATGGGCTCACCTGGGGGACTCACCTGGGAGGGGCGGGTCTGTGGTGGCGTTGGGTTTCTTTTTGCACACATAGGGCAGTGCGATGCTGCAGTCCCGGTTCTGCCAGCCCCCTGAGGACTCCGTGCGGATCACCCCACAGTTCTCATCGCTCGGGTTGTCCGGCTGGTCTGTGGGGAGGGCAGGGTGCCAGCACGCCAGGAGAAGCTCACCCCTTGGCTCCTTCAGCCTTTCCCAGTACTCCCTTCCTGCCTCCCTCCCCTCAGAGCCCACGCCAACCAGACTCCCCAACCAGTCACCGCCCTCTGCTCTGACCGTCCTTACTGGGCACCAGAGCCACCACTGAGCCCTCAGGGTGCTGGCCCCCGTCCTGCCACCTGGTCAGACTCCTAGGTGCCTACCAGTACTCCCTGCTGGTACTCCTAGTGCTCACTGCTGGGCATCAGACCCCTAGTCCTCACTGCTGGTATTCCTAATGCTCACTGCTGGTACTCCTAGTGCTCACTGCTGGTACTCCTAGTGCTCACTGCTTGATACTCCTAGTGCTCACTGCTGGTACCCCTAGTGCTCACTGCTTGATACTC
>NW_022111358.1:34478921-34497302 GCF_000313985.2 Echinops telfairi | reverse complement strand
GCTCACTGCTGGTACCCCTAGTGCTCACTGCTTGATACTCCTAGTGCTCACTGCTGGTACTCCTAGTGCTCACTGCTTGATACTCCTAGTGCTCAATGCTGGTACTCCTAGTGCTCACTGCTGGTACTCCTAGAGCTCACTGCTGATACTCCTAGTGCTCACTGCTTGATACTCCTAGTGCTCACTGCTTGATACTCCTAGTGCTCACTGCTGGTACCCCTAGTGCTCACTGCTGGTACTCCTAGTGCTCACTGCTGGTACTCCTAGTGCTCACTGCTGGTACCCCTTAGTGCTCACTGCTGGGTACTCCTAGTGCTCACTGCTGGGCACCCCTGGTGCTCACCATAGGATACCCTGGTGCGCACTGTGGGGCACACTAGTGCTGACTGAGTGGTCCCCTACTCTGCTACAGAGCCCAGTGGGGACCTTGTGCCCCAGGGCAGAGCTGCATCTGCCTGAGAGGTTCTGATCCACACAAAGGCACTGTAAGGGCGAGTGGAGCCAAGCCAGGAGGGATGGAAAATTGGAGGCCCTCCCGCAAGCACACACCCCACTGCTCCCTGTGGAGGGGTGCTTCTGAGTCCAAGTGTCCTGCCCCCCGACCCCCTCCTCACCACTCTCCCAGTTGAGGTACTTGAGGGGCGAGTTGTCCGACCACTGCCAGCCGCCACTGGTGTCCAGGTCATTGAGGCCGATCCACAGTGTGGAGCTGTAGCCTGTGAGGAGCCCTGAGAGCAAGGGAGGCCGAGACCTTCCGTCAGCTGTTTCCCCCTCCCCGCCAAGTGCCCCAACCCAGCATCCTCACGCCCACGGAGAGGGGGCTGCCCCGGCCTCACCGTTGATGTATGTCTGCTCGTGGATCTCAGTGATGCTCAGTAGGTCCGCCCCCTGCTGCTCGCAGCTGGCCCAGGCCTCTCTCCATGACAGCGTGGACTGGAAGTTAAACTGGTAGCAGCTGTCAGTCAGCTGGTCCTTGTCCCAGAAGGTCTCACAGTCATTGCCTGCCACCAAGACGGCCAGGCATGGGTCCCTCCCCTCCAGGACCCACGTGGGCATCCCTGGGGGAGTGCAGAGAGGCCCCACCCCACCCACACAGACTCCCTCCTCCAGCCCCTGCCCACCCTGCTCAGCACACATCTCCCCGCCCTGCCGGCACTCACTCTTGATGGGGCAGAAGCCCCAGCGCTCCTCCTTGCCGTAATCCTGGGTGGTGGCACACCACAGGTGGCCATCCTCGCGGCCAGTGCTGGTGCAGCTGTGGAACCACTGGTTGTCGTACTTGAAGGGGATGGTGCACGGCTTCCCGTGGGAGTTCCCCTGGATGGTGTAGACCTCTGTGGGGACGGGAGCCAGGCCTTGGCATCTGGAGGCTGCCCACCCCCTTGTCCCTCAGGAAGAAAAGCCCCTATAGCCGGGATGGCAGCAGACAGGGGCCTTATGGGCCCTGGGGTCAGCCTCGGAGCCTGCCAGAGGGTCCCTGCTCGTCCCCAAGGGCTGCAAGCTGTGTCTGCAGGCCAGCTGGGCACAGCAGGCTCCACGCAACACCACAGAGGGCTGAGCTCAAGGGACTCCCTGGCCAGCCCCAGCCCCGGGGCCCTACCTCTCCATGTGCTTGTGCCCGCCGCCCTGATACACATGCCTATCCCAGTACTCAGTGTGGCTTCCAGGAAAGGGGCCCCAGGACCACGGGTGCCCAGCACAAGAGGCCTCTCCCTGGGGGGGCTCTAGCCCTCATTTACCACCTGAGAAACGAGGGAGGGGCAGAGTTCCCCTGATGCATCCCCTGGGGAGTGGTCCCCGCGAGGGACCACATTTAATTTACTTAATGCACTTAAGTACACCATTTGGAGTCTTCACCAATGTCCATTAGTTTGGCAATTACAAGATTAATTCTTTGAAGTTAACTTTTCCTAATTCTTCAAGAATGTGCCTTATTAGAGTTACAGCTGGGCCTTCCCAGGGTCTGTGGGAGGTCAAAGGGCCCATTTCCCCAGAGCCTGTCCTTCCATGCCTCCAGTCCCCTGCACCAACCCCCAGGGTAAGGTGACCAGATTTTAACATTGGTAAAGCGGGACACCACTGATAAAACTCATATCCTGGCGAAATAGCCACATGGCAGCCGAAAACCGTATACCCTAGCTTGTCGTGCATTCTTTCCAAAAATGGGGACTTTTTTAAAACGACGTGGGACGGGGGACAAATTGTTAAAAATCGGGACTGTCTCGCCAAAAGCGGGACATCTGGTCACCTTATCCCAGGGGCACCTCCCCACCCCTGCCCCGACAGAGCAGCCCCTCACCATAGTAGGGCCGAGCACACAGATCCTCGTCGCTGTTGTAGATGCGCCACTGGCCGCTGCGGGTCTGGTCACCTCGCTCATGGGTGCCAGCCTTGGTGACGTTGCTTGTGCGGCCCCCCAGGAACAGGGACAGGTGGTCCCCCAGTGTGCGACAGTGCCAGCGCAGGTTCAGCGCCTCCCGGTCACACTCGTACATGCCCAGGGAGGCTGTGGTGTTGGTGCCCGGCCAGCCTGTGCCAAGGCACTGCATGGCACCTAGGTTGAAGAGTCGATTTCGAGAGACCCACTTCCAGCGCTGGGCAGGGAGACTGGCATTGCAGGCAGGTGAGACTCTGACCTGCCCCCCTTGGGCCTCGAGGCAGCCCTGCAGGCCATGGCTGAAGATGAGGAAGACGTTGGGTTCTGAAAAGGAAAGGTGGGACCGATAAGGCCACAGACCCTGCCCACCTGCCCGCCCGGGGCTTCTCTCCGTGGGCCAGGGGGTTCCAGCCTGCCCACTGACCTTTGGGGTGGCCTGGGGGCTATGGTTATCAGCCTGCACTGGATAGGGTGAAGCCTGCAGGGCTAGCCTCTGGCCTTAGCCTCACGCCCACCTGGAGACAGGACTCAGACCCCTGCCCCACCCAAGAGCAAACCCAATTCCACTGGCAAACTGGGCATGAGAGAATCAGCCTTCCGAAGAGCTGATGGGGGCACATGTGCCTCATCTCCCCTCTGGCCTCTCAGATTCCCAGACTCAACCTTCCCTCCCAACCGTCCCACCCCATCACCATTTCACTCAGGCTTGACACGGAGCCTTTTAGCTCCTGGGTGGCTAGGGCAGCGTGGCAGGCGGGTCTGCTATGGAATGGGGTTCCTTTTAGGGATGTGGGTGCCTCTATGCAAAGGCACTTGGTTGTAGCCGTCGAATAGGTGAGCTTTATGATACAGGAATTGACATCCCCCGCAAGCTGGTACAAAAAGAAACAGGAGCTTAGCGGCAGGAGCAACCTGGTCAGGAACGCACAGCAAACGTCCCCAAAGGCCATGCTGGTGACATCCCTGCTCTCCCACCCGCCTTTTGTCCCTCGGCTGCCACTTAAGTGCACATATGGACAGCATATTCCATCAGCCGCTGGCTCCTCTGGCTGACTTCCATGCCTTAAACGTGGGACTCAGACTGAAGCAACACAAGACTCACTGCCATTGAGCGGATTCTGACTCCTAGCAGGGCTCTCGAACCAAGAACTGGCCCAGAAACCTTGGCGTAGTGGTGACACCTGGGCTCAAGGTCGGTAGTTTGACATCGCCAGCCGCTCCTCAGGAGAAGGAAGGGGCTCTCTGCTCTTGCCCATAGTTACAGCCTCAGAAACTCCCGGGCGGCTCTGCGCTGCCCTATATGACTCACTGGCATCGACTCGTTGGCAGTGAGTTTGGAGTTTTTTGGAGACTGGCCCCAGTGGGTATTTCAGGCTATAAATCTTTGCAGGGATAGAAAGCCTCCTCTCTCTCTCCTTGGGGTAGCTGGTGGATCTGAACCACCGACCTAGTCATTAGCAGCCTAACTTGTAACTCACCACATAACCCTCCTGCTGAACCAGGCTGCTAGTTTCAATCTCAGCTCTGCCACTTCACGTGTGACAACATCCTTAACCTCTCTCCGAGCACCCTCAGCATTAGACGGCCGTGACAATTACATGAGAAAACATGGAACGTGTCTGGGGCAGGCATGTTCTGGCACACAGGAAAAGTACCATAGATGCGTCTCCTTCTTCCATGTGAAAGGGACAGAGACGGAGCCCGGGCAGCGCGGCAACTGGACCAGTGTTAGAATGCTGGTAAGGGAACAGAAATGAAACACCCTAGTCTCCTGAGTCTAAAGCCCAAGCCCTTTCTGATTAGCCATGCTGAAGTCTTGGTGATGTATGCGTGTATGTTGGGCTGCTAACCACAGGTTAGTAGTTTGAACCCACCAGCAGCCCCTCAGGAGAAAGAGGAAGCTACCTGGTCCGTAAAGACGCACACCTCCTGAAACCCCCAAGGGCAGTTCTACTCTGTCCTACAGCATCACGAGGAGTGGAATCTGACTTGCTGGCAGTGGGGTTAGTTTTTGTTTGGTTTAGCTGGCTTATCTCTGTAGGCATCAGATATATCTTTAAAATGTAAGTTATTACTAGAAAAAAAATTATTAGATATTTTCCTTTTTAATAATACGCAAGTGTTGAAGGGCATAATGAAGAAAAGTAATGAATTCAGTGACCAGGATTGAGATTTTTTTCATAACAAAAAACTGCCACAACCAAAGTAAATATGCAAAAGGAAAATAATAAGTAGGAAAAGCCATCATACAAAAAGCTACCGCCCCTCCCCCCCCAACAAATGATAAATTATAAGGAAAATATCAGTAACTCAGTGGAAAAAAGAGTAAGAGACATTTATCTATAACCCCAAAGCCAAAAACCTGCTGCCAACAAGTTGATGCTGACTCATAGCACCTCTGGGTAGGGCTTCTGAGACTAAATCTACAGAGTAGACTGCCCCGTTCTTTCTCCCTCGGTGGTTTGAACCACTGACCTCCAGGTCAATAGTCCGATGCTTACCAAACAGCACCACCGTGAAATCTAATTGATCCTTAAATGTTTGAGATTACAGCCTCACTCACAGTAAAAGTACACACACACACACACACACACACACACACACACACACACGTCAAGTAAGTCTCTCTCCTGCTTAAACTCCTTCAAAGGTTTCATACTCAAATGAAATCCAAACACTTTACTGTGGGGTACAAGTTCCAGTGATCTATCTGGTCCTTCCCATCTGATCTCACAGGGTATGACCGCCCATTGCCCTGCCATGTTGGCCTCTTTACTATTCCCCTCCCCACCCCACCCCCAACAGACTTGGCTCCTCTGTCTGGCACTTCAGTCTTCAAAGTAAATGTCATTGCTTTCAGCAAGGGCCTACATGACCTCCTAACCCAAATGTACTACACCATTACTCTTTAAGAAATCACTTTACTTATCACATCCCTGATTTTCTGGATTTCTTTTTTCGTTCTTTCCAACGTCTGGGTCATCTCTGAGTCTGTCTGTTGTGACTATTTTTTTCTTTTGATGACAGGTCACATTCTGCTGCTGCTTCCATGACCAGTAATTTTTACCGAGCACTGTGGGTAGCCTGGATTTTTAAAATATCTTATTATTGTACACTGGGCCTTGTGGATGACAAGTTTCAGAGAAGCTGGTGGTTGGGTTTTTTGGTTTTACATTCCAAGAAGAACGTTGCGTCTGGTTGTGGCAGTTCAGTTACTGGCGGATCATCTTAAGCCTACGGAGGATCTGTCTTAGGCTCTGTTAGGGTGGAGTTGCTTTGATTTCTCCCCGAGTCTGTGGGTGTGGCCCCCTTCGCCCTGGATCTGTTCACAAGGTGAGGCTTTTCAAATTTCAAAGGAAAACCTGAAGCAATCCCCCTCACTGCCATCAAGTTATTCTGGCTCAGAGAACTGACACTGTGGGCTTCCGAGAGCACACGGCTTGGTTAGAATAAAAAGCCTCATTTTCCTCCCTCGGAGTGGCTGGTGGTTTCAAGCTGCTAACCTTGGGGTTAGCAGTCCAACTCGTAACCCACTCTCCCCTCTACCGTGAGCGAATTTAAATTGCAAAACGGTGCTAGGTAGGAACTGAAATCCGTTTCTTGCTGGGTTCCTCACGTGCTCACTGCACGCATGGAGTCTCCAAGGGCACTGGGAGAATGTGAGAGAGGTCATTGCAAAGGTGAAACTGAGGTACAGGGAGACAGGTAGTCATAACTAACAGACCAAGGGAGAGCAGAAACAGAAATAGCTTTGGGGGGGGGGGGCGCTCCCAGACAAGGGTTCATGACCCAGGCCAACAGGTCAGGGAAGTTGTGCTCAGCAGCTGGGGGCGAGGGTTTTTAAAGGGGTGGTGAGGAATGTATGGCAATTAGCATATGGGGTCCGGACACTCCAAGAATTGCTTGTCGACTCCTTGCGGCTTTCTTCAAACCTGGAACATCTGGTTTCACTGGTTATCTTATCTGGCGGTTATCTTATCTGGCGTCCTCTGCTGCTGACCTTTGGGATGTGCAGGGAAGCACATGCAGGGCCCTGACCTGCTTCAGCTTAGACCAGACAGGGCTGCCTAGGTCGGACCCGGCCCAAACATTCCACACTTCTTAATAGTGGTTATGGACGGCTGATGGTCTTAACTACTTCCTGCTGAGATAGGGCGAAGAAGGGGGCGATTAAGAGTTGGAAGGTTTGGGCCAGGTCTGTGGGCAGCGGACTGTAAGAGTGGAGAAGATGCTAATTGAAGGTGAGGTTGGAGATATTTTTCATTCATTCCTGCAAAAATTTAAACACACACACGGAGCCAGAAGTAATAGTACACAGATTATTATCAGAGGTCTTACGAGGCGCATGATCCAGGTCATGACAGGACTTTGAAACCACAAGGAAGGGCTGGTGGTGCCCCACTGATGGTTTTTAATTTTTTCGGCCATGTTGTGGAGCGCTTTAACATTTTTTTTAACTACTTTCGACTTATTGGTATAGTGTATGTACCTTTTTGCCAGCTGTTAACAGATTTAATGCATGACAGTTCTGAAGGGTTACCTGTGCCAGGGATGTAAGCTGTCGCTGTAAGGAGGTGAGAGACTCTGAGGTGGAGTCTGAGTAGCTGGAGGTGTTTGTTAAAGTTCTGTGTTTGGAGCATGCTGTGCTCTAACGCTCTATTAGAAATCTTGGCCGCTGCCAGGGAGGAGGCAAAACTAAGGTTTACTAGGACAGGTAGGAATACAGCTACGCTTTGCCTTACTAGCCCTGATTTGTTACCATGATAACGCATTCTTTAGCTGTCGCTGCAGGGAGGCTAGAGAGACCGGGATGGGTTAGGAATGCTGTTCTTCTAGACCTTTGGGTGGGAGTAACCATGCGGATTCATACTGACCACATAGGATGAGTTGAGGAACTATATGCAGTAACTGGAAAACAAGGTCCTGCTGTGGAAACATTTGCACATTTAGTTATTTGCTCAGCCGAAGCTGGTGTTTGGAGGTCCTTTATGATCCAGCATCTATCTATAGTAAACCCTGAGTGGTGGGGGTGAGGCATAGGCCTGAACAGATAATCACGGAATGAGATAATGGTGCCTTGGAGGGAGAGAGAAGTTGGGCTGTGTTTGCTTTAGAACTGTTTTAGGAGGGGCTGCAGGTAAAGGCAAAGGAATGCTGACAAGCTGGGTTAAGGGGGGTGGTGAAAAAGGTATAGTGGAGGGGGGAATGTGGGACAAAAGAGTATAGGGGTTGGGAGCTACCAGGTGTATGGGGATAACAGCTTTGTTAATGAGGCACAGGTCCTGGGCCAAGCGATAAGCACCATTTGGTTTCTTACTGGTAAGACTGGAGTGTTGCAGGGAGAGTGAGTAAGAATAAAGAAGTTGTTAGAAAGGAGGCATTGTATGATGGGTTAACATCGGGAAGCAACTAGGTCTGTAGGGCCAGTTCTTCCAGGTCGGGTGAAAGAAGGGGAAGGAGCAGAGATACTGTGAGACCAAAAGTAAGGTGTGAGGAAGTTCCTAACTAATTTAAAATATCTCTTCCCAACAGAAGGACCAGGCAGGAAGGGATTATAAGGAAGGAATGAGTAAAGGGCTAGTACACCTGGGGCAGGTAGGCTTGCTATCAATATCTATGACCGAGATTGAGGAAGGACTGCCCAGCCCTGAAAATGAGGGCAGGTCAGAAAAGATAGCTTCTGTGTAAGAAGGAAATTTATTCACCCAATACCCTGAGCAATACCCCAGGCTTGGCGAGGGTGATGGGGGGTCCAGTTAAGCGTTTCCTCAGTCTTCGGCCAATCCCAGCAGGACCAACAACGGGTCAGAAATTGGAAGGACAGTCCCGCCACATAGAGACGCAAAGGGCCGGTCACTTTTCCAAGGACAGTCAGACTTCCAGTGTCCGCTTTGACCACACGCGGGGAGGGTTTGGTTGGAGCTTTAGGCCTGGGACACTTTTGTGACCAGTGCCCTTCTTCTCCATACACCCTTGCCCCATGCTGCCCTTCTGGGGCCACGGGGGATCGCCGGCCACAAGGTTGCTACCAAGGCTTGGGTTTGAAAATTTACCTTTTGTCAGAAGCAGGTGTCACAGGCTGACTCTCCCTGCTCCTCACAGCTGTTTAATACCTTGAATTCCAAATTCGCAAACTCTCAGACAGGGGTTTGAGGGCCTTTTGGGTTAAAGCATTAGTTAAGTGGCTTAAAAAGGTGGCTGGACTTTTGAGTGATCTTCTTAAGTTTATTAAAATTGACTCCTATATGGGAAATGGCCTGAAGCCAAGCCAGGGCACACTGAAGCATTTTATTATGGTGGGCATGTCTGTCCCTACCTGCTTGATTTCAATTTCATAACTCTAACCAGGTTTTTGTCTGGGAACTGCCTAGGTCAGGGTCGGTCAAATGAACCTGGTTGGAGTACTGCTGAACAGTGAGAAAAATCTGTTCGTTCCCTCTTATCTGTGGTTAGGGTAGAGGAAAGGACGACAAAATATCGTGCCAGGACAAAGCATAAGCTTGAGTTAAATATTGAAATTCCTTAATATAGGTGGTGGGATCATTAAAAAGGAGCCTAAACGCTTTTCAATCTGAGATAAAACGGTGAGAGAAGGGAACATGGACGGGACCACTCTCTCAGTCCCGGCCAATTTCCGGAACGGACAAAGGAGAAGGGGGTTCTGGATCACGTGTGCTTGCTCACTGGCAAGGTGAGTGCAGACTCGGGTTCCTCCAGGTGGGTAGATCAGGAGAAGAGGACGTGGGGGTTCCAGGTGGCCAGAATAGGGAGAGGGGTGAGTAGGAGGGGAGACCAGGTGTTCAGGCAGGTCAGAAAAGGTAGACACAAGAGGGGCTGCAGAAGCAGGAGGAGAGGAGGAATTTTCTTTAGTCAAGAGGACTTGGGAAGGGGAGCGGGAAATACAGAGAAAGGGACGGGAGCGCAGCCGCCCAGATGTACAGAATCTCAGACTATTTGTGAGTTTACTATTTGTGGAGATTTCAGAGGATATTGAAATCAACAGTGTAGCAGGCAATTAAAGTTGTTACTTCCCAGAACTTTCTGACTCCTCCCTCCTGTTGCTCTCAGGGTGGTGACTGTGGATTTGTGCAGGGGAGAGAGATTGATTCCAGGGCGTCTGAGAGGTCTGACTCCGGGGAGGTGGCGGGTGGCAGAGGTACAGTGCCTCAGCCTTTGGGAGTTGAGGGGGTAGCGGAGGAGGTGATGGTGAGGCGTATCCAGAATATGGAGGAGGCCTTACTGGGGGCGCAGATAAGCAGTCAGGGGGTTCGGAGAAAGATGGAAGGGGAGTACTGTCAGGGGCCTGATTAAGAGAGTGTTTGGCTAAGAGAACCTGAGCAGGGTGACAGGTAGTAGAGAGGGATGGGAGCGAAGAAAGAAAAAGACCTGAACATATGGGACTTCTGACTATGTGTCCAATTGGTACTGAGGCCAAACTTGGTTACAGAAAAAGACCAGGCATTTAAGGCGGAGATCAAGAGCCAAACCCAATTCAATAAGGTTGGCAGTAGGCACCCCAAAGGACTGTCCTTAGGGGGTTGGGACAGAAGACTTCCCATTGTGCCTCAAACTGCAGGGGGTACGGACAGAGGAGAAGGGCGTCCCCAGGTCCCAATTCCCACCCATCAGTCAGAGGGTGGCCCAGTAACCCTGAGAGGCGTCCCGGTCAGAGCTAGGGGCCCAGTGGGAGAGTTCTGGACTCTCCAGAACAGGAAGGTTCTCTGGCGCAGATCTGTGGCTTTTGTCCAGCAGACAGGGACCTCGGATCAGAGAGACACAATGGAAGCGGAGGAGTGGTGGGGGGCCTGGCTTCATGGCCGGTAAAAATGGAGGCTGGTCAGGCCTTTGTTCAGGGTGAGAGGAAGGGGAAGCAGAACATTTTAGAAAAAGCACTGCAGGGCCGCAAATTCAAAACACACAAACAGGTAGAAGAGGCTCAGACACACCCTTTGCGTTCCAGTCCTGGCAGAAGGTGCAGTGACTGCTCGGCCTAGGGCTAGGTGTCCTGTTATCAGCAGGACTCCCGGGAGGTAAACACAGAGACAAAAGGCTGGAGGCCACATGAGAGAAGAGAGACACAGAGAAAAGATGGACACGAGAAACTGGCCTTACTCACACCCCTTTCAGGAAAGGCAGTTATTTCCAGCTCCTCTTGGTACGAGGGTTGCAGAATAAACCCCTGCAGCGGCGCCACGTTCAGCTCCCTAGCGTACTTGCTTTTCAGGGCTTTCAGCCTGTTAGCCTCCCGCGGACCCTAAGTTCCCATATGAGTTTGCTGGCCCTCGGTGTCCAGAGCGACAAACGAGACAAAACAAACATACACAGAGAGATACTGACCAGAAGTCGCTCGTTCGTTCAGACAGGCTCCAGAGGTTCGAGAGGAGGGGAGGGGCGGGCTACGTCCCAGCTGAAGCAGGGCCGGGACGGCACAGGAGCCCATGTCCCTACCTCTCCCGGGATTTGGGCACCAAATGTAAAGGTGAAACTGAGGCACAGGGAGACAGACAGACATAACTGACAGGACAAGGGAGAGCAGACACAGAAATAGCTTTATTAGGGGAGCTCCCTGGATGAGGGTCCGTGACCCAGGCCAACAGGTCAGGGAAGTGTTGCTCAGCAGCTGGGGGTGCGGGTTTTTAAAGGGGTGGTGAGGAATGTATGGCAATTATGGCAATTAGCATATGGGGTCTGGACACTCCGAGAATTGCTTGTCGACTCCTTGCGGCTTTCTTCAAACCTGGAACATCTGGTTTCACCGGTTATCTTATCTGGCGTCCTCTGCTGCTGACCTTTGGGATGTGCAGGGAAGCACATGCAGGGCCCTGACCTGCTTCGGCTTAGACCAAACAGGGCCGCCTAGTTCGGACCCGGCCCAAACAGCCATGGCCATCTTTTTGGCTCTTTCCTTTCTGGGATTTTCTCTCAAGTTTTTTTTGTAACCCCAACCTCTGACTGACTTCTGTTTCTGAAGACCAGGGAAACGGCCATTTTCGGCTTCAGTACTTGACACTGCGTAGTGCTCTGGGGGAAACCAGTTCAACGCATCGCTCAGTTTGAGTCTCGTCTTTGAAGGACTGTTTCCATCTTCCTGCTGTGTGTGTGTGTGTGTGTGTGTAAGAGAGAGAGAGAGACAGAGAATACAACATACACCCATTCAACAGTTTTCACATTCATAGTTCATTCCCAGCGGACATAGACATCACTGTTTTACATTGTGTCACCCTCTCTGCTCATACCGTTTCATCATTGTTAACTGAAGACTATTGTTCCTCGAAGTTCTCATCTGTGTCTTAGATCTACTGTCTTCCATTCATCTCCTGTAGAGAATTCTTTAGAAGAGCACAATACTCACGGCAGACGCTCTTTATTAAATGACCTAGTTGCCTAGTTAAAGATGACTTCATAGGATTGGTTCTGGTTCAAGGGCTTCAGGCAATATATCCAGGGCTTCCTCCTGTCTCCATGAATACAGTCAGTCTGGTTTCTAATAAGAATTTGATGTTCTCTTCCACATTTTTTGCATCCTCTTGACCAAGATCTTGAGTCCTTAAAATATTCAGTAATGCAAGCCGGGCACTATCCATCTCTTCTGGTCTCATGACAAAGAAGACAGTAGTTAATGGAGCCTCAGCCTGTTTTTGATACTGCCTTCAAACCACTATATTTTAGATCTTATCCTGACTCTATAAACATTCTTGGCCAGTTAGTTTGATTCAAGATACTGGACCATTTTCAGTACCAGAGGTCATTATCTGATATATTCTTGGTTATTTTTCATATCTCTTCCCTAACTCATAAGCTCCTTGAAGACCGTCTTGTCCGCCCCCATCTCCCTCTTGTTGTGACTCCCCTCTTCCTGGCAGTAACAACACACAGCCATCAAGCCAATTCGGACTACTCATCTGTGACCCTGTGAGCCAGAGTAGAACCGCCCCTTGGCATGTTTTGAAATTTTAAGTCTTCGGAGAGCAGACGCCTGATTGTTCCCTTGCTGCCCCATAAGGTCACTCAGAGTCGGGACTGCCTCTGTGGCTTGGGTTTGCCTAACAATAACCCACCGCCGTGGGGTCAATTCCACCTCATAGTGACTCCCAGGCTCTCCAAGACTGTCATCTGTCTGGGAGAAGGCAGCCTCGTCCTTCTCCTGCAGAGCGACCGGTGGATTTGAACTGCCATCTTATGGTTCTCAGTCCAGTGCTTCGCCCTCAGCATGACCAGGGCGTTAATAAATACTGAAGGGGCAGACAGGTGAATGTCATGAATAGATAACAATCAGGACCAACCAGCCCATCTTTCTGTTCTTCCTCCTAGTGGACAGGCTAAATGATCTAAACCACAGCTACCTTCTTTTGCTAAGCACTCAAAATGCCACTGGTCCCATTGGGTGGGAAGGGCGAAAGAACGCTGGTCCCTCTGCCCTCTGCCAGCACGGGGACGGAGGTCCTGTCTGGACAGACAGAGCTAAACTCCTTGAAAGACCACTAAGGCAACTGCCATAGTTAATTCTGCTTCCCCGTCAGTGTCTCTGGCCCGATCCCTTCAACTTGCTTCTTCCTTCCAAGCATACTCCAGGGTTTGACCCAGATTTGCCCAAACTTCCTTTCAGAGCTGCATATTTGATTCTCAGAAATGCCCCTCCTGAAGAAACAGATAGTGGCCCTTGGCAGGGGGTAGGGAAAGGGCCTGGGAGCGGAAGAGGGAGAAAATGTTGCTTGCTTTTATAGAGGCTTCCCAGAGACAGGGCTGGACAGGGAAGCTCAAACAGCCCTAGGGGAGTCTAGCTTCCCCTCCTGCCCAACTAGAAAACCCACCCCAGGGGCTTCCAAGACTCCAATCAGACTGTTGCAGCTGCCATAAGTGGTCGACCAAGGGTCCTAAGTAGGCCCATAGTAGTCAGGAGAAGTCAACCCCAGGACCTGGTCAACTGCTACTCCCTTGACGGATGAGGAAACCGAGACCCAGAGACCAAAGGGTTTCCTCTTCTGCCACATGAGCCCACCCCCCTCCCTCAGAGCTCCTAGGTTCTGGGTTCAAATCCACGTTTCTTCCTGGAGCTCTTGCTATATTGCAGGGTATATTCTATACAACCCTGGACACGGGAAACACACAGGGTCGTCCCTGCCTTCAGGGGTCTCTAATGCCTGGAGAGAAGAACAGCAGGCCATGGCAGGAGAGGACAAACAGCCCTTAAAGCCCCAAATGGCTGGGAGCACAGGAGGGCATCCGGTGCCCTCCTGGTGCAGAGAGGCATGTCCACACTGAGATCCAAAGACACTGAAGGATGTGAGGAAGAAGGTGAGGAATCTGGACCCTGGGCAGCAAATGAGAAGAGGGTGAAGATTTGGGAGCCGAAGAGGGGCCTGACCTGCAGGAGAAGTGGGGAGCAAGACAGAGGTTGAGGGGACTTCTCATAGGTGGCTCCAGGCTCTCTGCTGAACTAGAGGGCAGGCACTCTGGGGAGAGGCAAAGTCCTCGTAAGGTAAGGTGACCAGATGTCCCGCTTTTGGCGGGACAGTCCCAATTTTTAACAAGTTTCCCTGTGTCCCGTGGGGTTGTAAAAAAGTCCCAATTTTTGGAAAGAATTCACGACAAGCTAGGGTATACGGTTTTCGGCTGCCATGTGGCTATTTCACCAGGATATGAGTTTTATCAATGGTGTCCCGCTGGTATCCCGCTTTACCAATGTTAAAATCCGGTCACCTTATCTTAAGGGCCCGCACTCTTTCTATTCCCAGCTTTTCTATCTTTTTCAGTTCTGTGGACTCCTCTGCATGGCCATTTTCCCCCCACCCCGGCTCCCCCCTGGGGCCTTGCATGCTTTCCAGGGAGAGTGTGTACTGAGACTATATTACCCAAAACTTCCCTTTCCCTCATAAAAGTTATTTGGACTTACAAAGTGCTTCTGCCGTGTGAATTCTTTCGGTGTCGAGAAGCAAGAACCAAGGGACACCATCCCAGTGACTTAACAGTTTGATAGCTAGGCTGCTGGGCTCGACACCGCAGAGATGAAGGTGAACAGCCCAATCCTTGACCTCACTGAAAGGAGTCTTGCTGGTGCGAGAGGACAAGCAGAGGGCTGCTCACTGCAAGGTTCCATCTACAAGCCCCACCGTGAGAGAGAGATAAGGCTGTCTTGTCCCGTAAAAATTTACTCCCGGAAACCCTACATGACTCGATGGCAGTGGGTTTGGTGGTCTGACCTCACTGAGCTGCCCATAGTCTCTGGCCTTCCCTTCCCAACAAATGCCCATCTCCTTCATCTTACCACATAGGCTGCAAAGAGTTTATGAAGAAATTGAAATGATCTTTTCATTCTATTTGCTCACAAACTTTGTGAAGCCCCTTTGTATGCCCTGCATCGCTGGCTATGTGGTTGAGCACACTGGCTCACTCTTGGGCGGGAAGACCGACAATTGTCTCTTTCGGTGGACATTTCTAACCTGGAATTTGCCAGCGGCAAAGTTCCCTACCATCGCGGTGAACCTGGGCACCTGGAAGAGAGGGTACATGACCTGCTCCTAGCACTCGTGACCCCAGGACTCAGAAGCCAGCCCTAGAGAGAGCATGTGTTCCAGCAACGCCAGGATTCCAGGGAGGACATTTGTCCACATCCACCCCCCATAAAACAATATAAAGCTGTCTCCTACTGAAAAGACGGCAGTTAAAAGATGCTCTTATTCTTAAGGAGCAATTCACACCTCTTGCCTCTTGCATACCTGGTGCTCCCTTTGATGTATATTCCCTTTGAGGGATCAGGATATCCAAGATTAGCACATTGCCACTTGATTGTGTTTATGTGTTAGCCAGAGGCTTGCCTGGCTCAGTACTATAAAACCCTGTTGTTGTTGAATAAACTCCTGATTCTCTTCTCTGGATAATGGAGAGGGGTCCCCTGAGCTCTGTCTATCTTCTTTATTTTCTTCCATAATTGCGCCATTCGCTCCTCAGGACCCCATTCGGCCTAGACCCTTCGTACCATAAACTAAAGACCTGGGTGCTGTAGACAAGAACAGAATGAGGCCCAGAGATACGCAGGGTTGAGAGATGAGGGGAGAGGAGGTGAATCCTGATGCAAGTACAATATGAGCTCCATTCCGTGAATCACCCAGGATCCTTTGAAGCCACACCGGCTCTTATAGTCCATCCCTTTGTGCAAAGCTTATGAGCACTGGGTTTCTCTCCCTTGTACCCAAAGGAAGGCTGATAAACGCACAACACCATGTCTTGGTCGCCAGGTCCTCCTGGTGGTTCTAAACGCTGGTCCTTTCTCCTTATTCTCCTAGGGGTGTTAGCCAAGAACTCCTCTGACCCATCAGCCTAAAAATGGACCCCTAGCCCACCCTCCTTATCACCATCTTGGCTACCCTCCCTGGGCTCTCTCACCTTAAGAGGGTGACAAGCATTTATGAAGCACTGACTAGCTAGCAGGAGAAAGACTAAGCTTCTTACTCCCGTAAAGAGCGACTGTCTCCGAGGCCCACAGGGGCAGTTCTACCCCGACTCCGTGGTAGTGTGTTTGCAGAGTCTGGGAGTGCTAGCTACCGCAGGGATGTCAGGCAAGCCCTGGCATTTACGATGGGCGAAACCAGCGGTTCTCAACCTGTGGGTCACGACCCCTTTGGGGGTGGAACAACCCTTTCACAGGGGCCACCTGATTCACAATAGCAAAATGACAACGATGAAGTAGCAACGAAAATACTTTTGTGGTTGGGGGGTCACCACCACATGAGGAACTGTATGTATGAAAGGGTCGCGGCTTGAGGAAGGTTGAGAACCACTGGGCGAAACTCACAGAGCAGGTCTTGGAAAAGTAGTGAGCAACACATCTACACGGGTGCAGAAGAGGCCGTGAGATCCCCTTTAGATCATCCCAAGACTGGTGAGGGGTCAGACAGAAAAGGGCATTCCCAGTACCTGAAGTGTGCCAGGAATCTCTAACCCCTACGTCCGGGCTCCCCCCAAAATCCATCACCCCTGGTGATTCAGGTTCATAACTCTACAGCTTTAGAGCTATGCTCAAGATAGCTGGCGCTTTCCAACACATGCCCTGCCCTGAAGACTCTGCTCCCCACCCCACCCCTCCTGTCCACTGTCCCCTCAGTCTCCTCTCCCCTCCCTGCTGCCTAAGACACTAGGCTTTGGTGGAGTCTTGAGGGCAAAGCCCAGGCGACCACAGCCCGCCTCTAGGGAGCAGGCCTCTCAGCCACACCAGCAGCTCCCCACGACTCCCCTGGCAGTGGAGGGAGGCAGCCAGTGGCCTGGCCTCAGAGAAGGCGGCTGCTCTCCATGTCAGAGGGCTCACTGGGACAGGAAGCAATAAGTAACGGGTTCGAGCACAGTGCCTGGCGGGCAGGCTCTCAACAACTGTCAGTTGGCCACAGGCTGAGACCAGGTCAAGGAGCGGGTCCAGGCTAGAGGAGCCGCAGGGCAAAGGCTAGAGGCAGGAATGCAAGCAGCCGGCCTCAGCCCCGCCGTGGCGTGTGGAAGAGTGAGGGGGGCCTTTGCTGGGGCCAGCTGGCAAGCTTCTAGATCCCTGAAGGCATGGCAGGGCAGCCTCCAGCGGCTGAGCATGTCGCCCTTCAACCCCCACTCCAAGGCACGCAAAAGCAAGGGGTCATCCTGGGGAGAGCAGGCTGCCCACAGGGCAGCCAGCCAAGATGAACAGCTGTTTTCAATGAGTCCCTTGGCCCAGAGGCCAGGCCTCGAAATGTCCCTGAGTCAGCAGAAGCTGCCAGCCCCGCCCAGCTGAGGGGCTGTGCTAGGGCCCAAGCACCCCACCCTGTTCCACCTCTTTTCGGAGACTATATCTGCATACCAGCTGAGGACAGGAAGCAGGGGCCCTCAGTCTGGGGGAGGGATGGCGCATATCTCCCACCCAGGGAGGGGAGTCACAGGGCTTGAGGTTCAATCCCCTGACCCACACACACCCAAGTCCAACATGCAGGGGGGACTCCCTTGTCTTAGAGCTCCGACCCTGAACACTAAGTTGTGGAGGGCTAGGGTTTGCCTTGAAAAACCTAAATACCATCCATTTTGCGTCTCCACGTGAAGGAAGCCTCCGTTACACCTATTACAGTTTCTGACCACTACCGACTTAACTCCGGACAGTGAGCTGCATAACCAGAGCTATTAACCTGCACTGTCAATCAATCGCCTTGATCGCAGGCAGAATGTCTTGGAAAGGAAGTGGATTACTACACCATGTCCCTCGCTAAAAGTGGGGGAGAGGCAGACTCTCTCCTGAAGACTTGCCTGAGTGTGTCCTGGATGAAAGTGGGGCATTGGGGTCTCATGGTGCCACGAGCCAATCGGCCGAAGCCCTGAGCCAATCACGCAAGTGTTTCTGTCTAGCATAAAGTCATCACGTCTCGATGCTGCGTCCGACCTGCAACTGTGATGTATTGATCTGCCCCGCATCATGCTTCTGTGGCAGTTTCCATTGCTTGCCCATGTCCTCTGTCAGCCTCTGGTTCTCTAGATCCTTGCATGCCATTAAGACCCGGGGCTGACAGTCTCTCGTCTGCATGATGGGTCTTTTTGCCATCCCTTCGTCCTGGTAAGACTTAATAAGTGTTCTCCAGAAATTATATTTGAGATTTGGGGTCTCTGGTTCCCTACAACACCCTCTACCCACCATACTTTCCGCCCCTTTGTCTCTCTCGCTTTCTACAAATACACACACGGGTGCTTGCACAGGCCCCCCCAGGGCTGCTCTAGCTGTGGCTCACAGCGTCCTGCCCCAGCTGCGGTGCGTTGCCCCTGCCAATCTTACCAGCGATGCTCAGGCTTTCCCTTAAAATGTAGGTGTCAAAATGTTCCATCCACAGCGAACCGATAGGGCAGGGTTGACCTGTGCCTGCGGGTTTCGGCGACTTAGTAATTCTTAATCTTTCTTTTTCCTGCAGGGCTGGCCTTGTGGTTCGCCGCCCAATGCATAACCACTGCGCCACCGGGGCTCTTGGGAGATTGTTAGAACCACCTGGCTGGCAATGGGTTGCGGGGGT
>NW_022111358.1:34471949-34478668 GCF_000313985.2 Echinops telfairi | reverse complement strand
CATCTGATGGTGTTTGATCTCACCCTCCGCAGGCGTTTGCCACCTCACCCTTAGGCACAGCACTGCCGCCCTTTCCCAGGCCCATCCTCGCACGGCGACTAGGGGCAGCCCCGAAAGACTCTCCACTGCGTCCCCAACCTCCAGCGGCACCCACCCAGGCACCGCTGCGGGCTCGCGCCCCTGCCCAGGGCTCCAACTGCAGTGTCCCCGGGCCGGCACACCCTCCCTCCCTCCCTCCCTCGCGTGCCCAGAATCCGGGGCGCCCCACCACCCCGCAGGGCGCCTCGGTCTCCGCTGTGCGCCCCGAGCGTGGCAGCGCGGAGCCCCGGGCTGCTCGGCCCACGTCGGGTGTGCCCAGCGCGTCCCCCGCGCGCCCGCCGCCAACATAAACAGCCCCAGAGCCACTTCCTTCGCCGCAGGGGGCCTTTCACCAGGCCGCCGGCTCCGGTCCGGCGGGAAGTGGCTTTCTGCACCAGCACCGTCCACCCTCACTGACCCGGCTGCGGAGGGACGATTTCGGGGAAATGCCGTGGCTGCGGCGAGCTCTGAAGGTCAACGCGAAGAGGACCAGCATGGATGGGGCGCATCTGCACGGAGACAGGCGTCATCTGCACGCATTTGTCACTTGCCGGGCCCCCTCCCCCAAGAGTCATTAAATCAGCCCGCACCCCACCTGAGGAGCCACACCTTTTAAAAAAGAAGTACCGGGTGCATAAGCAAATGTGTTGAAGACAGCTGATGGTGCCCGGCTACCAAAAGATACTGCCTCTGGGGTCTTAAAGGCTTGAAGGTAAACAAGCAGCCATCTAGCTCAGAAGCAACAAAGCCCAGATGGAAGAAGCACACCAGCCTGTGTGATCACGAGGTGTCTAAGGGATCAGGTATCAGGCATCAAGGAACAAAAAAATCACATCATTGTGAATGAGGGGGAGTGCAGAGTGGGGACCCAAAGCCCATCTGTAGGCAACTGGACAATCCCCTTACAGAAGGGTCACGGGGAGGAGACTAGCCAGTCAGGGTGCAGGGTAGCAATGATGAAAAATATAATTTTCCTCTAGTTCCTAAATGCTTCCTCCCCCCACTATCATGATCCCAATTCTACCTTACAAATCCAGCTAGACCACAGGATGTACACTGGTACAGATAAGAACTGGAAACGCAGAGAATCCAGGACAGATGATCCCTTCAGGATCAGTGGTGAGAGTGGTGATACTGGGAGGGTGGAAAGGGGGAACCGATTACAGGGATCTACATATAACCCCCTCCCTGGGGCGCAGACAACAGAAAAGTGGGTGAAGGGAGACGTCAGACAGTGTAAGACATGACAAAATAATAATTCAAAAATTATCAAGGGTTCGTGAGGGAGGGAAGGCGGATAGAGAGGGGGAAAAATAAGGAGCTGATGATACCAAGGGCTCAAGGAGAAAGCAAATGTTTTGCGAACAACAAATGTACAAATGTGCTTGACACAATGGATATATGTGTGGATTATGATAAGAGTTGTATGAACCCCCAATAAAATGATAAAAAAGAAAAGAAAATGCTTCAGACTGATTGTAGTAGCAATTGTACAATACTGCTTGATGTAATGAAACTATGGAATGTTCTGGTATCTGTAAAAACTTCCAATAAAATGATTAATTAAAAAAAAGTGCCAGTGGAATCGAGATGTGAGTGTTTCACTTTTTAAAACCACTGGTGGGAGTGCCCTTCTGAGGCCCTCGGGCAGTGCCAAGGCCCGTGGGTGCAGGGAGGGTGAATTAACAGATTAATTAAAATGGCCTACAGACAATTCGGTGCCCCAAATGTTAGACTTGTTTCTGGGTATATTTGACCTGCTGATTCCAAAAATTGCACTAATTTTCCCCTGTAAGCTCTAGTTTTTGAGATACAGCACATATGCCGTATACCACTCTGCTCACCCATAAAAAATTAGGATCTTTTAATATAGGGTTAGTTAGCATGAGATAGAAGAAATCATGGTGTTGTACTAAATCTTCAGATCAAGTTATACTTTCATGCTGTCCTTGGCCCCTAAGATATATTTGGATGGTGCAAATTACATGAACTTGGAAGTTTCCCCAAGTATCACTTCACCCTTATTAGGAACTGATTAGCAGGCAGTTCCAATTTGATATCTTAAAAAGGAGCCAGATGTAAGAGCCCTCAATAAAATGCTTTACAAAATTTAAAAATGGGAGTTATTGGGCAATAAATAAGGAGCCCTGATGGCACAGTGGTCATAGGTTTGACTGCCAACTACAAGGTCGGCTCTTCCAGTCCACCAGCTGCTCCGCCAGAGAAGGATGAGGTTTTCTGCTCCCGTCAAGACTGACAGCCTCGGAAACCCACGGGGGAAGGTCCACCTCTGTCCTCTAGTGTCCTCAAGAGCCGTAATTGACTGGCTAGTAGTGAGTCTGGTACAATGAATACAGATTCATGTGTTCTGAAACCCAAAATGAGTCTGTCAGACTTCAGTCTTTTTCTGAGCTTAAAGTGCTCCAGTCTTGTTATAGGTAGCACAACTTCTCCACTTGTGCACAGTTGCGCTTTTAGAAAGTTACCATTTTTGAGTAAAGAAGCTTGGAGTCAACCTCCCCTCTGAAACATTTCACATGGATTATCCATTGACTTCTATCGAAATGTATGGTACATAATTAGAATTAGGACATATTAGTTCAATGTATTTATGAACAATGCTATGAAGTCTTACATTTTCAACATTAAATGACCCTCCCACCTTCCATAGCTGTGCCTTTTCAATGTTCTTTTTTAAGTCCCACGCTTCTGAAGCCGTGTTCTGGCTTCGCAGTGTCCTGTTTGTTGTCTCCGTGTAGAGTGCTCAGCCTCCCTACCCCAAGGAGCAACCTGCTGCCATCTATCTGTTCTAACTCACAGTGACCCTACAGGACGGTGAAGAGCTGCCCGTTGGGCAGTTTATATCTTTATATCTTTTAAAGGCTGCAAAGTGACTGTGGATTCTACCCATCGACCTTCTGACTGGCAACTCAGTGTGTCAAGAACTAGCCACCAAGGATCCACATACAGCTTCCCTGGGAGGTACATTAATACCCAATTCTTTTTCAAACATTTCTTACCTTGGTTTTTTTTTTTTTTTTTTGGTCTTATCTGCAATATCTGGGTCTGAATTCTACTCATATTTGAAACTAGAATGATAAATTAATAAATTAATGTAATTTAATAGCTGAAAATATAGTGGGACGCCGTATCTAAGAAACTAGAGCTGATTCGGGCTAACCAATGCAATTTTCTGAATCAGTGCCCCAATTAACTCTAAGAAGAGTCATGAAAGGCAAGACACTGGGGGGAAAGTTTTGTGGTTGAAGTTATGTTATCTCTGTCTTCAAGGACGCTTGAGTTCCAATCACACAAGCAGATTTAAAATTCCGTTTGAACAAAAGTGGCAGGAGGTGTGTGGCGGGCAGGATGGGAATTATCCAAAAACTAAATTATTAAACCCTTCCTAGGGAAGTCCGTGTGTTGTTGATAAAACGGTATTTGCTCTGAATGAGTCGTTGATTCTGCAACATTCTCTCCTGCGATCTCGGCTCCATTTCTGCCATCAAGTCCATGCTTACTGCTGTGCCTTCTCCTTTGTTCCCAACGTTGGCGTTCCAGTCACCAATAATGATCCCATGCTTCTTAACCCATGCTTGGCCAACTTCCAACTGAAGTTGTTGGTCAAACTCAATTTCTTCATCAATATCTATCGTGGTTGATGCATACATTTGAGTAATGGTGGTATTGATTGGACTTCTTGAAGGTGGATAGATAGTCCAATCACAGACAGCACTGCACTTCAGAATGGACTCAGCAAGATCCTTTCTGACACCGAATGACACACCATTCCTCTTGATTGTGTTGTTTCCAGCCGAGTCCATCATAGGATTTTCTGATTCAAAACGGCCCAGACCAGTCCGTTTCAGCTCTCTAGTGCCCAGGATATGGATCTTTATGTGTTCCGTTTCATTTTTGTAGATTCATACTTCGCACATTCCAGGTTCCCATCAGGAGCAGATTTTTGTAGCTGTTTCCCCTTGCCTTGGGTCATGCCGCATCAGCATAGAGAGGTCCCAAAGCCTGCACACTCCCGCAGGCTTCACCCTGGTCGCCTCCACTCCGCGAGATCGGCTCCCTCTCAGTCACAGTCTGAGCGCCCTGGGACCTGCGGGGCCCATCCTCCACCACGACCCCCGACAATGCTCTGCTTCCTTTCTTTGGGTTGTCAGTCCCTGACAACGCTTTGAAGCTAGGCAGAAGAGGCTCAGTGGCTTCTTCCTCTAACGTGGGGGGCTGAGTCCGCCTTTGCTGCCTCTTCTTCGTCCGGAAACTCCACCGACACCTGTTCACGTTGGGTAATCTACTGGCATCTGAGCTCCCAATGACAGAGCTTCCATCCACCCAGCAACACACAAGCCACCACAATAAGAGACACCGACGGACAAGTGGTGGGGCCTCTCTGGAACGGAAAGGCTCTTTTACATTTACTTCTCCGTCTTGCTTGCCATCCTTGTCTCTACGGAGTATTCTGCTTGCACTTCTTCCGAGACAGATGTGTTGCTTCTCTTGGTAGTCCATGGTCCTTTCAATATCCTTTGCCAGCATCGTAGTTAAATGCACCGATTCTTAGGGGGCCCTGAGTTTCTACTAGAGATTGGAGGAACAATTCAGAAGAGCAAAGCCCGAATGCATGCACAGAGTGAAGGAGGCAAGTTATGTCATCGGATTGCATTTGCTGAAATTCTTGACTTGGTGTATGTTCTGAAGGGTATGAGCTCAACAACAATAAAGATATTTTAAACACACACATGCACACACAAAAACTTGTCTCATGGGTTTCTGGGAAGACTCAATGAGCCAAGGCATGAAGATGCTAGGCAGCCGGTAAGCACTGCCTACCTGAAGGCGGCATTATTTCTTGGTATCAAGCAAGGTCCTCTGCCCCCCGTGGGGCCCTGAGCCCAAGAACCTGTGTTTGTGTTTCGCAGCAGAGAGCCTGGGAACCAGGCTCAGCAGACACTGCGATCTGGCTAAGAAGGGACGGTAAGGGGAAACCGGGCCAAGGACTTAGGCTTTAAGCTGCACTTCAGAAGAATGAAAAGAAAATAAACTCACAGACCAGATGTGCAATCATCTTCCAGTTCTCACGGGCGCTGGACCCTCTGAACACGTGGGCCCCTCCTGGGGTGGGGAAGCAGGAGTGGGGAGGAGGGGCCTGTGGAGGGTGTGCTGGGGCCGTGGTGGGATTT
Source organism: Echinops telfairi (assembly GCF_000313985.2). Lineage (NCBI taxonomy): Eukaryota > Metazoa > Chordata > Mammalia > Afrosoricida > Tenrecidae > Echinops > Echinops telfairi. The sequence continues at coordinate 34,473,398 of NW_022111358.1, read as the reverse complement.
CTGGGAGAGTGAGGGGAGGTGGGATGTGTTCCTCCCCCTGACTCATTGTGCTTCTGCTGAAATAAATGCCAAGGGCAGCCAACAGGGGGAAACGAGGTCACAGACTGCCGCTGGCAGTGTGCGCGGAAGGAGGCGGGACAGCCCTGCAAACCTGGCAGATGCTACAGCAGGACACAGGAGTCTGCCTGGGACAAACTGGGACTTGGGGCGCTGGGGGCCTCCTCTACCAGCTGGGGGTAGTGCGGACTGAGAACCAAGCCCGGCAGCTCAGGTCGTTTCTGTCACTCAGAACCTTCATGGCGTAGGCGACTCCGCCTGTTTTCTTACCCGTGTTTGGATGCTAACGCAAAGGTTGGTGGTTCACGTACCCAGCAACCGGGTGTGTGTGTGTGGGGGGGGGGCCTACTTCTGTCCTGGTTACTGGCTAGGAAACCTAGTGCCGGGTTTTACTGTGCCCCATAGGCTCGCTGTGAGTCCCAGATCGACTCCACAGCACCTAACCAAACAGCAACACTAAGTACAAATCCCCTCTCTGCCCGCTCACAGGTGACGAGGGAGCTCTAGAGGGATGCCACACAAGCGTGCTCTCAAGGGCACCGGAATGATCTAAAAGAGCTGCCAAAGCAAACGCCTACCCTGCCTCCTCTTTTTCTGTGCAGCTTTCTGACTTCCTTCCTTCCATTTGCTTTAGCTACTCTACGTTTAAAAGCAAGTTTCTGATTCTCTTCGGACATCCACTTTGATATTTTTTCTTTCTTTCCTTTCTTTTTAACGACGTTTTGCTGTCTTCGTGTATGATGTTCGTGATGTTCAAAAGAAACAGATCTGCCTCGGAAACAGTACAACCAGAATGTTCCTCAGACGCAGGGATGGTGAGAATTCTCACATACTTTGAAAATGTTATTTGTTTGTTTGTTTTTACAGTTTTATTCACTGAAAACAATTTTCAACAGTGTGATAAGCATTTAATCCACATATCACACAATTCAATAGCTCAATCATAAGAAGAGTTGGACGCTCGTTACCCCAATCAATTTTCTTTTAGAACATTTACTCCTGCCTCCGTGGTTAAAGCACCTTTAAAATGAGTTGTGTAATCTTCATCAGTTCTAGAGTGCCCCTCCCCCATCCCACGTGCAGTTTGCTCCCTCAAGCCCCTTACTCTCCCCAACTCCCACCCTCACCCTTACCGCCCCTACAAACCCTTGCGTTAGTTTTTTTAAATCATTTTATTGAAGGCTCATACAACTCTTATCACAATCCATACATCCATCTTTTGTGTCAAGCACATCTGTATATTTGTTACCACCATCATCATCTCAAAATATGTGCTTTCTACTTGAGCCCTTGGTATCAGCTCTTCCTTTTTTACCCCTCTCTCCCTGCCCCCCCGCCCCACGAGCCCTTGATAATTTATAAATTATTCTTTTTTTTTTTTTGCCTTTTTAA
>NW_022111358.1:34450745-34471247 GCF_000313985.2 Echinops telfairi | reverse complement strand
GTGGTTGCATAGGCTGGTGTGCTTCTTCCATGTGGGCTTTGTTGCTTCTGAGCTTGATGGCCAGTTGATTACCTTCAAGCCTTTAAGACCCCAGACGCTATACTTTTTGATAGCCGGGCACCATCAGCTTTCTTCAAATTATTCTTTTTTCATGTCTTACACTGACCGACGTCTCCCTTCACCCACTGTTCTGTTGTCCACCCCCCTAGGTCGGGGGTTCAAACCCACGAGTTGTGCTGAGAAGGAATGAAGTGGAAGCCTGCTTCTGGAAAGATTTCAGCCTGGACACACTGTGTGGCAGCTGTGCCCTGTCTTTGAAGGTTGCTATGAGTCAGAATGGCCTTGACAACAAAGGTTTCCGCTTTGATCCCTTCCAGGCATCTCAGTGTTATTTTACTGTGATGGCTTGACTGTTCCGGGGTGCTGGAAGCCAGCCACTAGTATTTCCAACACCAACCAGCAGGGCCATCCACAGCGGACATCTTTCAATGGACTATCCAGACTAGAGAGAAAGGCCTACTGATTTATTTCCACAGCATAAGCCAAGGAAAACCTTAGGAAGACAACCGAACATTGCCTGACTGCCTCGGTTGCTTTGGAATGTCATCAGGAGGGATTGCCTGCTAGAGGGAGACATCGTTTTTGGTGAAGAAGAGGACCAACCTGGGTGAGGACCCTGCGTGAGATGGACTGGCGTCGAGAGATCCAACCCCGTCGCCATCAAGTAGATTCCAACTCATAGCAGCCCAGAGGGAGGAAGGAGGCACGCCCCTGGGGCATCTAAGACTGTGCTCTTTAAGGGGGCATGCTGCCACAGCTTTCTCCTTCAGAGTGGCAGGTGGGTTTGAACTGCTGACCTTTTGGCTAACAGTCCATCACAATGGTCTCAACAATAGGCTTGAAAATACTAATGCTTGATCATGGGGCTGACTCAGAACCAAGGTAACATGTTATCTTATTGTCCATAGGTGGGCCTGACTCAGAATTGACCTGGTTTATGGGGTAGCTGATGATTTTTGCCTTTCTTTTCTGTCATTTCTACAGATAAGACTTTGATCATTAAAAAAGAGATAAAGACTGTGTATGTATCTGTCCTTTGTGACCTTCATGCCTATAGACAGAGTTCTATACTAAACTCAGCCCATCTGGGGGAATGGATGGCAGATCTAAAGAGGGGCTCTCTTGCAGAGTGTAAAGATGAATGAGATCAACTACTCGATCCTCCTGCAAAGGAGCAGAGAGACCCTTCACAATAACGAAGATGGGCCAAGTTCTGAGAGACTACGTTCACACAGACAAAGCCATCCTCTCACCCTAGGTTAGGATTCCAGGCATGACAGTGAAAAATGAGAAATGACCTCATTGTCCAATAGGGGTGAAGTTACATCCATACAGGCCAACCCTATGCAGCCTATAGAAGTGTTGGGTGGGAATATGTGATGACATATTGCCTAGTGAAAGAAGGTCATAAAGCAGTATAAAAACGGAGCATCTGACACTTGGCCACCTGGGCAAGACTCGCTGAGCATCCTCTCTGCAATGAAAGCATCAGAAATGCTGAGGGGAACATAGCCCTGGGTCTCTGAGGAAAGGATAGGTGAGTGAGCCAAACACACAACAGGGAGAGGGGTAAGAGGTGCACAGGTCCATCTGTGGACACAGGGGCAGACGGGTGAATTCTCCACTGACCAGTGACAAGATGAACAGCTCGAGCCACAGCATGGAACCGGTCCTGGTGTTCCATACGCAGAGAGGGGAACAGCAAGTCTCCCTGGACAATCACAATCAACGAAAACAACACAACATGTCCAAGAAAGTTGTAAGATTCATGTGGGAAACGATGAGAAGGAATAATATACATCTCATAGTATTCCAAAACCAAAAAAAAGGTGCATGGGGACAAACAGAAAAAATTGTCAAGAGCTTCCTGAAGACACTTTCCTTTAAATCTTGAGACAGGAGAGAATAACCCTTCAAGAAGCTGAAAGAACTTTAGACAGGATCGATCCACAACAAAAATCACCCTAACGTATCATAATCAAACTTTCCGCTATCAAAGACAAGGCACGATGCGGGGGAAACTGCCTACAAAGGGGAACGATAAGACAAAGTTCTGATTTTTTAGGAGAACCCACGTAGGTAAGAAGATAATGGAATAACATACAGAAACCGTGACAAAAAAAAACAATTGTCAACCAAGACTCATATATCCATCAAAATTATCTCTCAAATCTCAAATATGGGCATTTCCAGATAAGGAGAAATGAAAGGAAGTTTGAAAAATAAGACCAAACTTACAGAAATTTCTAAGGGGAAGTCTTTGGAGCACCACCAGACAGCAGCCTGAAGTCAACGAACAAGACACCACCACCCAGAAGCCAACTCCCTTAACGCAGTACTCACAATCAAACAAACTCACAAGACACAAATAGTGAGCCAGAAAAACAATTCTGCAATGGAGACCACTGGAAAATAAATAGACGGAATCGTGTAGATACACACATTCAAACAGAGAAGTCAGATGGTTCCCAAGAAAGAACAGACTGGTTTAAACTAATGAATAAAATAATAAAGAACAAAGTAACCTCGAAGAAAATGGGAAAACCTCATCGAAATAAGAGGGAAATTGCAAAGATCTAGTAAATGGTAAAATAACAGGGAAAAAATTAAAAGAAAGCCCATCAAAAAACATACTCAGCACAGAACACTACAATGAACAAAAAAAACAAATTACACACACACACACACACACACTGCAAAAACCCCGAGAGCACAATAGCAGCGCTCATTTGTTAATGGATTAAATCCATCAGGCAAGTCAGGCAGCAGCAGGATGAATGAGGAAACGGGCCCCAGCAATATGCTGCATAAGAAGCACACCTTAAACACAAAAATAAAACAGACTGAAAGTCAAATGATGGAAAACAGATATCAAACTAATGGCAACCAAGACGAAGCTGGGTGGGAGAGAGAGCCCTAGAACTAGGTGACTGCGATGATGTATCTACAACGCTTTTTTTTATTTTTTATTTTAAGTCATTTACTGGGGGCTCATACAACTCATCACAATCCATACATACATCAATTGTATAAAGCACATTTGTACATTTGTTACCCTCATTCTTTTTTTAAATTATTTTATTGAGGGCTCGTACAATTCTTATCACAGTCCATACATACATCCATTGAGTCAAGTACATATGTACATTGCTGCCCTCTACTTTAGCCCTTAATATCATTTGCTCATTTCCCCCTCCATCCCCCCTCCCTCCTGAACCCTTCATAATTCAGGAATTATTATAGTTTTGTCATAAGTTACACTGTCCGACGTCTCCCTCCACCCTCTTCTCTGCTGTCCATCCCCCAGGGAGGAGGCTATACTTAGATTCTTGTAATTGGCTCCCTACAACTCTTTTTAAAGGTGACATAACTATGGAAGTGGATGATATGTCGATATTATATAAAGAAAACTACTAAGAAAAAAAAAAAAGAAAGAAACCACACCTGACCAGTGGTTACCGTGGGTGAAGGAAGAAGGGTCTTTGTTCACGGGCATTGAGTTTGTTAATAGTAGTGGAATAATTTGGGAAAGGATATCAATAATGATTGTACAACATGATGAGTATAATCAATGGCACTGAATTATACATGTAGAAAGTGAATTGAGAAGAGGAAGAAAAAATCAGGAGTGGCAATATCAATCTCTGATAAAATATACTCCAAGGCAAAATCCATCATGAGAGACAAGGAAGGGCATTACACAATGATTAAAGGATAACTGGACAAGAATACATAATCATAATAAATACCCATACACCCAATGAAAGACCCTCAGACTACATTAACCAAACTCTTAAAAGAGCTGAAGAGAGAGAGAGACAAGACTGGAACAATAGTAGGAGACTCCAATACATCACTCTTGTGGCAGGGCAGAATAACTAGAAGAAACTCAGTAAAGACACAGAAATAAGTAACACAATCTAGTTGACCTCTTAGACGTATACAGAACATTTTCACCCCACAGCAAAAACACACACATTCTTTTCCAGCACGCATGGTAGAACAGGCTATCTGTATGGTAGAACACAAAGCAAGCCTTAATAAAATTGGAAACATCAAGATATGACTAAGCACCCTCTCTGATCACAACTGTGGAAAATTAGAACTCACCCAAAAGAAGATCAAGGAAAAGGGTCAAATACATGGAAATGGAACAACACTGCTTTATAATTACTGGGCCATTGAAGAAATAAGGAATGAAAATTTTTAATTCCTTGACGCAAACACGAACAAAAAACAACATACCAAAACTTTTGGGACACATAAAAACAGTACTCAGCGGGCAATTTATAGTAATAAAGGCGCACATCAAAAAAAAGAAGAGAATGAAAACCAGCACTCTAACTCAACATCTTCAACAATTAGAGTGGCAGCAGTAAAATAAACCTTCGGCCACCAGATGAAAAGGAAGAGTAAATATTAGAGCAAGAATAAATGACTCAGAAAACAGAAACGTAGAAAAAATAAACATGACAAGCAGTTGGTTCTTTGAAAGGATCGACAAAATGTATAAACCCCTGCAAACTTAATCTACCTAATTTACAATAAATTTATTTTTAAATGGAGAAATATGCATTAAAAAACAATATGGAAACATCTGTGTAAAATGATATACAGGGAAACATGAGGGAGGGGAGAGAGAGGAAATCTGGAAGAATATTTTACAAAATGTTAACGGTGATTATTAGTGGTGAAACGTCTGGTAATTTTTTTTTCTAATTTTCTCAATTATTTGAGTGGTAAACTATAAATCTGTATCATTTTACAGTCACAAAAATCTATTCTGATATGAGAAAATAATAATAAATTATAAATTATCGGGTGTTCGGGGGAGCGGGGAGGGAGGGGGAAAAATGAACTGACACCAGGGGCTCAAGTGGAAAGTGGGTGTCATAAGAATGAAGTCAACATATGTACTAAAGTGCTGGACACAGATGACGTATGTACAGATTGTGATGAGTTGTATGAGCCCCTAATAAAATGATTGTTTAAAAAAAAATCTATTCTGAACTCAAAAAAAAAATATATATATATATATATTCTTTTTAATCATGAATTAGGTTTACAGAGTAAATCATCAAATCATACAGACATATATATTCTTAATTTGAAATATATATGTATACACATACATATACAAGGAAGCTTCAAAAGTTCGTGGAAATTTTCCATTGCTTTTAATTCCATTTTCCACAAACATTTGAAGACCTCTCATATATGTGTATTTCAAGTTAAGCATATAGATGCATGTGCACGCACCCATACAAACGTATGGTGATGCATGAAATGGTCTTTTTGCCGCCTCAGTTCAAGTTCACCAATTGAAGCTTGCTTGCCAAAAGTTAAGAGGAGCTGCCGAAGTGCTCGGGAGAGGTTAGTGGAACAGAAAACCTGAGGATGGGGGATTACCATGAACCTGAAAGGAAGAACTTGGGTTGACCCAAAAGTGCTTTACCAAGCTTACTGAAAAGGCCAGGTATATTGAAGAGGAAGTGGGGAAAAGGGAGTGAAAAAAAGGTCATTTCCAAGTAAGAATTGTATATGAGCAAACGAGAAACAAATAGCTCCAACAAACATGGCAAAAAGTTCACTTAAACTCATCTGAGCCAATGAGGAAAAACAGAGACCCAAGTAACTTTTATGGTCTAAGTTTTCAATAAGTAGACAATAAAGAATATGAACAGACAGTTCACAAAGAATGCCGTTATCTAATAAGCCTATGGGAAACATTTAAAAGCAATCCGGATACTGTAATGTTCTTATTTTCTGGATCAAAGATTATTTATAGGGGTGTGTTCAGCTTGTGAAAATTTATAGAGCTAAACATTTCTTTATTTTTCCTCGAAGATTAAATTGTTTATTGATGACACATGATAATGGATGACACATAAGTTCCAACTCCATCTGTAATTTTATCTGCTACCATTATTCAATTTAGATATACTGCATAGGATGCTGTTCATTAGCTTGCTTGGGTGACCATTCTCAATGGTGAGTTCCAGGTTACAAACCAGCAGCTACCAGTGCGACCAACAACCAAGGTTTCTGACGGCAGTGGCTCCCCTGCCCAAGCATCTTCTCCAGTTATCTGTAAATATATTTAAAATCAACCCGGCACCGCCCTCAACGGAGTCTACACTTCACACTGTCGGGGCAGTTGATCCAGATGGCTTAAGAGTAGACTAACTTTACACAGAACATTTCAAAAAGATTTATTTAGCGTCATGATCAGACTATTACATTTAGCAATCAACAGCATGGGTGCATAAAAAAGAAAAGAAAAAGAAAAACTACATTAAAACCCCTTGGAACGCTTTCCACTTTCCACAGAACAGAAACTAAAATATCCTGTTAGACAATTAGTCACACATTCAGTCAAGTTCTGTTGCCCACACACATGAGCATTGTCTAAAGCATGTCTTCTTCGTAGCAGCGAGGCCCTGCCACCGCTGTGCTGGGCTGCGTTCACAAATCTGTTGTCACCTGTAGCTTCCCTGTCACCTCTCTGGCTCTCCTCTCCTGCTCAGCTGGAACATCGTTGAAAATCGTCAGCCACTCCCATAGCCACTGCTACTGTTTGAACCACCATCGCCACCTTGGTTTCGTGGGTTGGCAAAGTATTGACCTCCACCACCGTAAGGGCCAGAGCTTCTGCCTGCAAAGTTCCCTCCCTCCATCAGTCCAACATTGGAAGATTGCTGGTTGTAACTGCCCAAATCCTTGTAGCTTCTGCCACCTCCGAAGCTGCTTCCATCATTGCCAACTCCATCAGAACCCTCCCCCTGCCGCCGTAGCCACCTCGTCCGCTGAAGTTTCCGCCCTGACCACAGTGGTCATTCCCCCCAAAGCCACCACCTCGGCCACCACCGAAGTGTCCCGAACCGCTCCGGCCGCTGGCTGGAGGAGGCCCTGGCCATCTCTTGGTTGCGGCCATTCACAGGGCGGTGTTTCTGAAGGGCAGTCTTCTCTACGGGGTCACGGTCATCCAAGGTCACAGAAGCAAAGCCCCTCTTCTCGCCCCGGCCGCCATCAGCCATGATTTCAGTGACTTGTTTTCCCATCTTGCTCAGCATAATCTCGCAGGTGGTGCTCTCCCTGCACCTCGTGTGGCCTCCGCAGTAGAGTAGGTGACAAACCTAAGCCCCCCGGAGCGCTGGGTGTTCGGATCTCTCATCACCACGCAGTCCATGAGTGTCCCCATTGCTCAAAACAGCTCCACTGACTCCCATCTGTGGTTTCAGAGCTCAGCCCTCCGATAAGAGCTCCCACAGCGGTCCGGGCTCTCTAGGAGACTCGGACTTAGATGTGGCAGGGGTGGAGAGACAGGCACGAACGATGCTTCCCCCACGGCGTCCACAAGCAGAAAGGAGTAGGCTCACGAAGGGAGCTAACCATTCCTGCCACCACTCGTCTGTCAATCTGTTGTACGATGGTGGCTTTCATGTTGCCGCGCTGCTGGAAGTCATGGCAACGGTATTAAGATGCCAGTAGATTTACCCAGGGGCAGGTTTCACCAGAGCTTCCAGACTAAGCAAGACTACAAAGAAGGACTAGGCTGTCCGCTGCTGTGAGATGAGCCAGTGAAACCTTATGGACAGAAGGACGCTGTCCCATCTAGTGCCAGGAGATGAGCCCCCGCAGGCTGGAAGGCACTCAAACTGTGATTGAGGAAGAGCTGGCTCCTCAATGTACAGACTGTCTGAATGGCATGGATTAGGAATAAAGCCAATTGGGAACTTCATTTGCTGATGGGGCACGATTTAAAGTGAGAAGACACCGCTGCAAACATCCATTAGTGATCAGAACATGGAATGAACGAAGTATGAATCTAGGAATCTTGGAAGTTGTCAAAAATAAAATGGAAGGCATACAGATCAATGTCAAAAGCATTAGTGGGCGGAAATGGACAGGAATTAGTCATTTTGAATCAGACAATCAGGAGGACAAATTCAAGAGGAATGGCGTCACGTTCAACATGGAAAAAGGTGTTTCAAGCTCTTCTTTGAAGTACAATGCTGTTTGTAAAAGGATCGTATCAAAAACCCTACCAGGAAGACCACTTGATACAACGTTTATTCAAATTTCTGCACTAACCACTAAAACCCAGTGAAGAAATTGAAGAATTCTATTAGCTTCCTTAGTCTGATGTGTCAGGACACATTGATAATTATTGGTGGTTAGAACGAGAATGCTGGAGAAAAAAGGAAAGGATCAGTAATTGGAAAATATGACCTTGGTGACAGGCATGAACTAACAACCTCTTCATTGCAAATATCTTTCCCCAACAACATAGAGGAGCCCTGGTGACGTAGTGGATCACTTGTTGGGCTACTAACTACAAGGTCAGCTGTTCGAAACAACCAGCCACTCCATGGAGAAAGATGAGGCTTTCTACTCCCTTAAAGATTTACAGTCTCGGAAACCCACTGGAGCAGTGCTACGCTGTCCTGTAAGCACACCATAAGTCATTCTCGACTCTACTGCAGTAAGGTTTTCCCGAGTGTGTGTGAGAGTAACACAAACAGCAACTATGTAGTTGGGCCTTGCCGGATGTAATACACAAGAATCAAACTGGCATCGATAGAATGAGACAATGAAGAAGCCTCAATAGCATTAGCCAAAACGAAGCCAGGGCCCAACTGTGGAATAGATTGTTCCTGAACAATAGACCAATTGCTCCCACACAAATGCAGGTTGAAACTGAAGAAAATTCAACCAAGACCACAAGAGCCAAAATATGACCTTGAATGTATCCTATAGATGGTCTCTAAGTCGACCATCTTAGGAACATGTTTGCCACACTAAACACTTATGACTAAAGATGACCTAACATGAAGAAGGCAAAAGACCACGTACAAGACAGGAAAGAAAAGAACAAAGTGCATGTCAGAATCATGTTTTGTTCTTTATGTCTTGAGGGTATAGACAAAGTAGAGAGAGTGGAAGATAAGTATTTGTATTGGTATTTATTTAAGGAAGCACCACACTGATTTCCATAGTGGTTGTACACTTTTTTTTGGTAACTTTTTAAAAAAACAAATCATTTTATTAGGGGCTGTGGTAGTTACATAATCTGTTGTCAATTTGAGACTTAAGTGTGAAGGGGTGGAGTTTAACTTGTCCAGGTCGCAGCTTGATGACCTCATTTGGAGGCGCAAAGGAAATAATAGCTCGCTGGAGGCGGGACACTCACTCACTCCCTGCGAGACATTCCTGCAGAGAAGACACATGGAGCTATGCTACAGCCCTGGAACTGTAGGGGAACTCTGCAGCTGAAGCAGCTACGTGGAGACCCCTTCCAGCGCTGAGATGCTTCAACTGCCACTGGATCCACAAGACTTTCCACCCACTGGCCTGTGATCTTCCTTTATTCAGTGTCATTGCATGTGTTGGATAAGTCTGAAGAATTTATAGATTGGTATCAGACATATGTGATAATATTGAACTTAAACGAGACTTGATCCGGAATGGGCTGGGATGTTTTCTCAATATTCAATTGCTCTGGCACATAAAGCTCTTTCTTATACATACATGAGTGTCTATGAATTTGTTTCTCTAGTCTACCCAAACTAACACAGGGGCTCTTACATTCATCCATCCATTATGTCAAACAGACATGTACAAATGTTGGCATCAACAATTTCAAAACATTATCTTTCTTCTTGAGCCCTTTGATATCAGCTCCTCTTTATTCCTTCCTTCCCCAACCCTACCACCCCTGCAAACTCTTTATATATTATGTATTAATATTATTTATACATATCTTCACCTACTATCCCGGTGTCCGTCCCCCTCGAGGGGGGTTATTCTGCCGTTATTGCTATCCGTTCCCTCTTTCCTCCAGTCCTTTCCCCACCCACCTTTGTGTTGTACAATTCTACAATCCCACCAGCAATATATGATTGTTCCTATCTCTCCCCATCCTCTCTAGTACCTTTTTTCCCCTAGCACTTATTATTTTGTTGTTGTTGTTGTTGTTAAAATTTTGCTCAGAGTGTCAGTGGGCGGTAGTATCTCATTGTCGTTTTAATTGGTATTTCTCTTATGGCTAATGAATGCCAACATTTCATTTGACTGTTGACTACCTGGATGCCATCTTTAGTAAATTGTCTTCTCATGTTTTGTGGCCATTTTTAAATTGAGTTATTTGTCTTTTTATTAGTGAAATCGGTTTCTATAACCAAAAACTTATTGGCATTGACCCTCTAGAACAGAGTAGAATTGGCCCTGTGAATTTCCAAGACATAACTTTTTTAAAAAAATCATTTTACTGGGGACTCGTACACCTCTTATCACAATCCATACATTCATCCATTGTGTCAAGCACATTTATACATTTGTTGCCATCGTAATTTTCTTTAATCATTTTATTGGGGGCTCGTACAACTCTTATCACAATCCATACATCCATCCATTGTGTCAAGCACATTTATACATTCGTAGGCATCATCATTCTCAAAACATTTTTTTAATTGAGCCCTTGGTATCAGCTCATTTTTCCTCTTCCTCCCCCATTCTTCCTCCCTCATAAACCCTTGATAATCTATATATTATTATTTTTTGCTGTCTTACAGTTACCGATGTCTCCCTTCACCCACTTTTCTGTTGTCCATCCCAGGGGGATGATTGTGAGTAGATCACTGTGATTGGTTCCCCCTATCTCCCTCCACCTTCTCCTTACCCTCCTGGCATTGCTACTCTCAATATTGGTCCTGAGGGGTTTATCTGTCCTGGATTCCCTGTTTTCAGCTCTAATCTGTACCTATGTACATGCTCTGATCTAGCCAGATTTGTAAGGTAGAACTGAGGTCATGATAGTGTGTGTGTGGGGGGGGGGGAAGCATAAAAGAACGAGAGGAAAGTTGTATGTTTTATTGGTGCCATACTGCACCCTAGCTGGCTCATCTCCTCCCCGAGAACCTTCTGTAAGGGGATGTCCAGTTGCTACAGATGGGGTTTGGGTCTCCACTCCACACTGCACTTCCCCTCATTCACAATGATATGATTTTTTGTTCCTGGGTCTTTCATGCCTGATACCTGATCCTATTAACACCTTGTGTGTGCTTCTACCTTGTGAACTTTGTTGCTTCTCAACTAGATGGCCACTTGTTTATCTTCAAGCCTATAAGATTCCAGATGCTATATCTTTTGATAACTGGGCACCATCAGCTTTCTTCACCACATTTGCTTATGCACCCGCTTTGCCAAGACATAACTTTTTTTTTCAAATCATTTTATTGGGGGCTCATACAAATCTTATAACAATCCATCCATCCATCCATCCATGTGTTAAGCACGTTTGTACATTTGTTGCCATCATCATTCTCAAAACATTTGCTTTCTACTTGAGCCCTTCGCATCAGCTCCTCAATTTTCCCCTCCCTCCCCACTCCCCACTCCATGAACCCTTGATAATTTATAAATTATTACTATTTTGGCCAAGACATAACTTTTTATGGGAGCAGAAGCCTGTCTTTCTCCCAGGGAGTGCCTAGTAGCTTTGAACTGCTGACCTCCTGGATCACAGCCCAAAGCGTGACCACACCATCACCAGAGTAGTTTTCCACAAATTCTTGAAATCAGCCCTTTATCTGATAGACCACTGCTAAATATTTTTCATCACACCGTTATGCATACGCCCGTCGTTGCAGTCACTTTTCAACCCCTCTGTTCAAAGCTTTCCTCCTTTTCGCTGACCCTCGACATTATCAAGTGCGATGGCCTCCTCTGGGGACCGGTTACTCCTGAGAACACTCCCAAAGTCCATGAGATGAAGTGTCCCCATCCCTGCTAATAAGGAGTATTCTGGCTGTACTTCTAAGACCTACTTGTGTGTTTGTTCTGGAAGGAAATGGCATTTCCCACATCATAATTCAAATCATTCATTTTTCTCTAGTCGTCCTTATTCATTGTCCAGCTTGCCTGAACTTGAGTTGACTGAAAATACCACGGCCCGGATCAATTTTGGTATAAACTTTTCTTCCTTCTGTTTTATCTAGATTCCCTCCTCCAGGAGAATTAATTTCATGTATATTTCATATTTCATACATATACAAAGACACATATACATTTTGATCTTGTTTTTGTACTTGAGACTTTAGCCAAAGGAGTTTTCGGTGTCCTTAAACATACAGGCAGAAAACATTTTAACAGCTAGACTTGTGTACTGTTTTATGATACGGTCTACCACACGTAAAAAGTTTTATTGGCACCCACATTTCCTTACGGACCACCTGGTGCAGGGTCAGCAGTTGTAACCCGCCAGTCACTCCCTGGGAGAAAGGCGAGGCTTCTTGCACCTGAAAAGATGTGGAGCAGCGGTTCTCAACCTGTGGGTCGCGACCCCTTTGGGGGTCAAACAACCCTTTCACAGGGGTCGCCCAGTTTATAACAATAGCAAAATGACAGTGATGAAATAGCAACGAAAATAATGTGATGGTTGGGGGTCACCACCACATGAGGACCTGTATGAAAGGGTCGAGGCGTGAGCAAGGTTGAGAACCACGGGGGTAGAGCTTCAGAAGCTCCAGCGCACACACAGTTCCATTCTCCTGTACAATTCTGGACTGGTCACTGGCTTTTAATTGTTTTCTTAACTGTAAAAATGATGTTCTATTGAACACGCTGCTACATCGATTGTAAATTGTTTGACTTTTTTTGTTTTCATTCCTATTGATTGTACACACCAGATATTGATTATTCCTTCCTCATGAAGGGCCGCCTTCCTGTCCTTTATATCCTTGTCGATGCTGGTGCCCATGCTGGTGTCGGTAGTTGCCCCCAGCTGACCCCTGTGTACAGCTGAGAACTGCGCCACAGGGTTCTCATGACGTGACTCTGCAGAAGCAGACTGTCAGACCCGCCTTTGCGGGGCCTTGAAACCACCAACCTTTCGGGGGTAGCACCGGAGTGCTCAACTGTAGTCCCACACCCTCTCACTCCCGTGGAGTCGATGCTGGCTCCCAGAGAGCCTACAAGACAGGTTAGAATGGCCCCTTGGAGTTTCTGAGACTGTAACTTTTTTAAAAGTCATTTTATTAGGGCTCAAACAGCTCGTATCCCAATCCGTCCATCCGTTGTGAGACTGTAACTCTTCATGACAGTAGATAGCTCCATCTTCCTCCCGAGGAGCAGCTAGTGGTTTCAAACTGCTGACCTTGTGGTTAGCAGCCCAGTTCATAAACCACTACGCCACCAGAGCTCCTGTGCCACAGAGGCACTCCTATTGTTATCTTAGATGTCTTCAAACCACTGGAGGTTTCTGGGTGTTCCTCCACCCACTGGCTTTTGTAAGTGCCTTATCACATTTGTTCATTACAGCTACCTCCTCCCTCTTCTTGTTGTAGGTCACTACTCTCCTCACTCCGAACAACCCAGATGAGTTCTGCCTATGTTTCTTTGCTTGTCTTTTATACACCAGAGCAAGTCAACAAGTATTGCTACTAGGGGTACAGTTCGTACATGCACGGGTTTATCCCAAACAAAACACGGCCTGTTTACATGTTGATATATCTGTGATCAGGCATGGTCTCTTGGTGATATCCTTGTTTTAGTCTCATTTACATGTCTTCAAAACAAGGGTCCAGTGGAAACAGTGTCTTTCAAGGGGATCTAGTGGGCCAGCTAAAGTCAAGCAGAGCGTCAGTTCGCAAGGTTACGGGGACCGTTTCTTTCTAACTCCAAAGGGGTAATCTTGAGGGGTCCCTGGTGGGGTAGTGGTGATGCGTGGGGCTGCTAACCATGAGGTCAGCAGTTCGAAATCACTAGCTGCTTCAGGGTAGAAAGACCAGGCTTTCTATTCCTGTAAAGAGTCACAGTCTCAGACACCCACGGTGGCAGTTCTATCTTGTCATACAGGGTCACTATGAGTCAGAACCAACTTCATGGCAGTGAGTGGCTCTTGATCCATTTTCTCCAAGGACACAGGGCACTCACGAGGACTTCGTATAAAGAACTTCTAAGAGGACGGGAAACTGCAGTGGCCGGGGCAGTTGCATGGGGAAACTGTTTTCTACCACAAGAATGCACGAGTCTGTGAGGGCAGGCTGCTCTACAAGAATTTTGTTGGGAAACCTGACCCCACCCGCCCTATGCAGCTCTGATCTTACCCTTCCAGACTTCTTTTCGTTCCCCAAACAAAAAAAACTGAACAAATGAGTCGCTCAAGGCTGTCAAAACTGCAGTTTTGGGGTGATGTAAATCAACGAGCTCAGGATTCATTGCCAACGCCTTCATTCGGGCTCACAGGGACCCCATAGGACAGAGTGGAGCTGCCTCTGGGGGTTTCTGAGACTGTAACTATTTACAGGAGTAAAAGCCCTGCAGTAAAAGCCCTGCTGTCTTTCTACCAAGGGGCTGCTGCTGGTTTCAAACAGCTGACTTTGAGATTAGCATCCCAAACAATAACCACTATGCCACCAGAACTCCTTCCAGGGAAGGCCAAGCGAGGTGGAAACACTGACTTCAGAAGGGCATAGAACTGGATGGAAACTATTTTCGGTAACAATAACCTCATTTTGTTATATTTCCTCTAATAAAAATTTCTGGTGTTTTCACTTCCTCTTTTCTCAGCCAGGCTCAGCTCTCCTCTCCCCATCGATTAGCCTACCTTTCTGTTTCTAGTGATTGCCACCGTGGTTGTCCGCCAGCCACCAGGCTAATGGGGAGGGAGGAAGGTGGATACACTCTCCTGTACCAGGTGGGGAACTAAGTGATTTCCAGACCTTATCTTATTTGAAGATATGCTACTATCTGTTTATTACCTAGTTATTAACTGTTTACCTATATATATACACCTGTGCTACAATCACTGTATCTTATTCTGGGTCTTTTATTTATTTTATTTCTTCTTCTTTCCCTCTACTCCCCCCATTGCTCCCAGCCTCAGCTTCTGTGTAACCATCAAAGTCTGATTCTTTTGGTGATGTGAAAACCAGTTTTTCTTTCATAATAGTGGTCTCACACGTGATTTGCATCGACTAACTTTGCTCAGCGTAGTATCTTCTGATTCACTCAGGTCAATTGGGGTTCACCATTATTCTTCAGGGATGTGTAGTATTCTATTGTATGTCTGTACCAAAGTTGACTAATCCATTCCTCCAACAATCTAGGAACTTCCATCTTCTTTTGATTGTGAATAGTGCTGTGATAAACACAGCAAATAGCTCTGCTGTGCAGAGATCGACTTCTTTTGCCTCTTCCCTTCTTTCTTTAGGTTATATACCGAATAGAGACATTGCTGCAGGCTTCTCCGATTTTGTCATGATACTTTTTATTCACTGTTGTGGATGGGATCATATTGGCATCGTGTTGCATCTGGCTCTCTTGGTCAATGAGATTCATTCACTCTGGTGTATGCAGTTATCGATTGTCCATGTCTTTCTTTTTTAAAAATCTGAAGCTGTTGTTAGGTGCCATCAAATAGATTCAACTCATAGTGACCCAGTGTGACTGAGTAGGGGCTTTATCCTGGGTTGTAATCTTTATGAAGCTGATTGTCAGGTTTTTACTCTGTGGAGTCTCTGGATGGGTTTGAACTGCCAGCCTTTTGGCTAGCAGCTGAGCTCTTATCCCTCTGCATCACTAGGACTTCTTTAGAATGTTTGCTGTGTAATATTTGATGTTGTGAAGATACAACAACGTATTCATTCTGCGGTTGATGGGTGTGGTAGTTATATAATGTGGTGTCAACCTGAGACTATTAAGAGTGAAGAGGTGGAGTTTAGCCTGTCAATCAGGTTTCAGCTTGATGACCTCATTTGGAGGTGCTAGGAGATAAATAGCTCCTTGGAGCCTAGACCCACACCTGCTGCGTGACATTCCCGGTGACAAGCCACATGGAGCTACTCTAAAGGAGCCAGAGCCCTGGAGCTTGAGAAGCCATGTGGAGACCCACGCCAGCACTGAGATGCTTCCACCACCACTGGACCCACAAGACTTGCCACCCACTGGCCTGTGATCTTCCTGCATTTGGCCGCATTGCATGTGTTGCATGGGTTTGAAGAGGGATTTATAGATTGGTATCGGACTTAAGGACTTAATCTGGACTGGGCTGGGACTTTTCTTTAACATACAATTGCTCTTTTATATAAAGTTCTCTCTTATACACATATGAGTATCCCTGGATTTGTTTCTCTAGTCAATCCGGACTAACACAATGGGCATTTGTTGTTTTCCAGTTTTAAGCCATTTGAATAGTTCACCTGTGAAGAGCTTTTCTTTTTTAAGGAGATAATTTAAAGTCCTTAGATCTCACTCACTGTCATCGAGTTGATTCTGATTCATAGTGACTGATTCAGGTAGAACCGCTCCTGTGGATTTATGAGACTATAACTCTTTGTGGAAGTAGAAATCCTCATCTTTTCCCCCCTTGGATCAGCTGGTGGCTTTGAACTACTGACCTTGCAGTTAGCAGCCCAACGTGTAACCCACTACTCCACCAGGGCTCCTAGCAGTCCTTAGATGAGTTGCTAAATACATACGGGGAAAAGGTAGCTTTGTAGTTTCGAGACCCAGTAGACGCCATCTGAATCAAACGACCAGTGTTGATCACCAGGTAAGAAGCTATAATTAACATGATTCACTGGGAAAGATACAACATCCTCCATGGAGTTTTCTTACCCCCAAAATGCTGAACATGAATCCAATTGGGAGTAAACCATCAGGCAAAGCTGGATTCTAGTATATTCTACAAAACAACTGGTCTGGAGTCACCCAAAATGAAATGCTGCGGAAGACAAAAACAGAGCTAAGACATGGCTCTAGGTTAAAGGAGATGGAAGAGACAAGTCGCCTCGCTGAGTCTTTGATGAAAAGAACAACTAAAAACCAGCCGTAAAGGATATTATTAGGACAATGGGGGAAAACGGAACACAGGCTGCGCATTAGATAAAACTGCTGTGCTTGTGTCGTATGGGTCATCTCCTGGGATGGGTATCTCCTGGGTGTGACGATGGCATTATAGCGATGCAGTTGATAAACAACGTATCTAGGTGTGAAACATCATGATGTCTACCTCTAACTCTGGAATCTTCCATTAAACACTCAAGAGAGACAGAGAGCAGTAAGGTTGAATGATTTTTTTCAACTTTTCCAAGGGTCTGACCATGCCATATGCAGTCCTCCGGAATGTTCTTTCACTCAACAGGAAGGTCCTAAGAAGCACCCCTGTGGTAGCATGTGGCTGAGGTTCACCAATTAAATGTTGCGTAATTGTTCCTTTTGGGTCTAAACTCTGACATAATTTATTGGTCCAGTCATCTTTCGGAGTGCATTTTCCAGGTGTGCTTGTTAGGTTTGTTGTCATTAAGAGTACTTTCCAAGGAGGAGACGAGCCAGTCAGGGTGCAGTGTAGTAACGATGAAACATACAACTTTCCTCTAGTTCCTAAATGCTTCTTTCTGGCGCCCCCCCACCCCCCACTATCATAATCCGGCTAGACCAGAGGATGTACACTGGTACAGATAGGAACTGGAAACACAGGGAATCCAGGGCAGATGATACCTTCAGGACCAGTGGTGTGAGTGGTGATACCGGAGGGTGGAAAGAGGGAACCGATTACAAGGATCTACATATAACCTCCTCCCTGGGGGATGGACAACAGAAAAGTGGGTGAAGGGAGACATCAGAGAGTGTAAGATATGACAAAATAATAATAATTTATAAATTATCAAGGGTTCATGGGGTGGGATGAGCAGCTGATATCAAGGGCTCAAGCACAAAGCAAATGTTCTGAGAATGATGATGGCAACAAATGTAGAAATGTGTTTGACACAATGGATGGATGGATGGATTATGATAAGAATTGTACGAGCCCCCGATAAAATTATTCTTACTTTCCAAGCTCTCTCCGAATTCCCACTGCTTCGTCCTCAGTCCTCCAGAAATGAGGGTCCGCATCGGGTGAGATTGTAACAGAATGTGGTGGCCTTGAAGACCAAGACTGACTACAAGAAAGATGCTGTTTCCTGGACAACCAGGTTGCTCTGGAGTGGGGCTATTCTTCACCTTGTCAGTAGACCTACTTCCTGGGTTGGAGATTTCAGAGTATCTACTTTTTTTCATGAACGTAAAGAGGAGCTCTAAAATCAAAATCCTGGAACACATGACTGTGTGTATACGGCTTTCTTTCAATTATTGTTGTTTTTCAAAAGCAAGCTTTAGGAAGACAGGCACCAGGTCTGGCTTATTCAGCACGGTGTTTGTTCTCAGCGCTAAACTCTATGCTTGGTAGATGATCGGTGTTCCAGAACAAAGCCCACTGTGCCAAGGAGCTGGTTCCTACAGGACAGAGTATAACCAACCGCCTCCTAGTGCCGCTGAGGCTGTAAAACTTCATGGAGACAGGTCACCTCATCTTTCTCCTGTGGAGTGGCTAGTGGGTTTGAACTGCTGACCTGACCGTTAGTAGTCCAACGCCTAACTTACAGCAACCGAGGGTGTGGGAAAAAGAGGGAAAACACAAAGAACAAGGACTGATTTCATGAATGAGTGAACGCCAGTGATCAGGCATGTATCTTCATGGCAAACATCCTGTGCGTATTATTTGGTAAGTTTGCTCTGCGGTCCTACTTTCTTAGGCATATTCCTGAGTCAGGGCAGTGCCAGGAGAAAGGTCAGGCTGTCTGGTCCCATAAAGAATTAAAGTCTCAGAAACCCAAAGAAGCAGTTCTGTCTGTGGTGTAGGGTGGAACTGACATGAGGTCATTGAGTTTCCGGAATTTCGCCCCCCCCCCCAGTTATCTGTGGGGGGCCTGATGGCGCTGTCAGTAAGCCCTGGGCTTCGACTGCAACGTGGGTAGTTGAAAGCAGTCAGCCCCTCCACAGGATAAGGCTCTCTGCTCTCTGTCAGAACAGACTGGGACTGGATGGATGGCCTTGGACTTGGTTTGGGGGTTGGTAATGTTATCTATAAGGAACCCTGGTACTCAATCGGTTAAATATTCAACTGCTAACAGAAAGACTGGCAGTTAACACCCACCCAGTGACTCCGAGGGAGTAACACTTGGTAATATACTTCAGTAAAGATTACAGCCAAGGAAACTCGATGGCTCGTTCAACTGTGTCCCGTGGGGTTGCTATGAGCCAGCATCAACTCCGTGACACCCAGCAACAGGATCTCGGCATCTGTTCCTTAAAGAGCCAGGCGCTAGCCCTACACTTGGATGGTTTCCACTTTGTTTGAGTAGGATAAATAGCACTTCGAGGAACGGATTTTTTCTCTTTGGGATTAATGACAAAATTTCCAAAGTAGCATTATGAGGTCAAAGAATATCAAGTCTTATCATTTCTCACATATGGTCTGAACGACGGAATCCTTCAAAATTGAACCAATCTACAGAGCTCCCAGTCAAACATCACCGTTTCCCAACAGCCCTGCCAACATTAGCTTTTCTGTTTTCACAGGTTCAAGTACTTTAAGGAATGCTCTCTTTAATTTCTAATGATCTTTGCACTTTTCTGTGTAGCCATTGGCCATCCGAATTTCCTCAAATATAAGACAGCTCTCAAATAAGATTAAAATGTCTAATTGTAATCCTGTTGTCCCCCTGGCACTTGGAAAGGAGAAAGAAGAACCATCCTCGCGCTGCTAGTGTTGCTTCTGTTTTGTCTCATAGTAAGTCCTTTTAACACTTGAAAATCTGCTTCTGGAATTTATTCCAGTCCCCTCCACTTCTTTCTCTGTTTATTTTAACCCAACGCCATATGTTTTGCATGATTGTGATGTCATCTATGTTTTACAGTTTGTTAAACTCTGGAAGTATGTACTAGTTTTTAAAAAAAGCTTTAAAGATCTCTGGAATGCTTGTCTGTTTTCTTTGTTGTTTATTTCAATAAATATTTACTCAGTGCCACAGTGCCAGGCCCCATGCAGGGGATGAGAGACCCTGGCCTGACCCAGAGACGCTGACAGCCCAGGGAGGGTGGAAGTGGCCCGTCAGGGCGGTGTCAACGATAGCCAGGGCCGCCCTGCGCAGGACCTTCCAGAGGAGGGCGTTAGGGGCAGGGACAAATGGAAGCCTGTAGGGTGGGACAGGAGTATTCTGAGCAGAGGGGACAGCTAAGTCCAGGCTACCTGCACCAACCCAGGCCTCCTCTTGCTCAATCGCCGCTCCGGAGCCACAAGCCACCCACCCCTACGCCGGCCTCCGCCCTGCCCAGACCCTGCCCACTCCCTCGGGGCAGTGTCCACGCAGCGGAAGGCGCCCCAGGGAGGGAGGCTGAGGGACCACCACAGGGGCAGGGGGCGGGGCAGGAGAGGGGGCGCTGGCTCTCTTAGGAGGCACAGGGGACACTGCAGGCGTTCCCTGCGCGGACCTCCCGGGGCGCTCCAGCTCCCGGGGTGCCCCTAGCCGAGGGGGCGCAGTCTCCAGCCACAATCCCAGGTGGGGCCCGGAATCCAGTGGGTCACCCTGGCTTCCACCTCTCCCCGGCGGCACGATC
>NW_022111358.1:34443883-34449548 GCF_000313985.2 Echinops telfairi | reverse complement strand
GGGGGCCCCGGAGGACCCGGGACGCGCTCTCCCCGCCGGCCCGGAGCCCCAGACGCTGCGTCACAGCTCCCCGGCTGGCGCGGGCGGGGAAACGACTGCAAACTTTACGCAAACTTCACCGCGTGGCGGGCTCCGGGCCGGCGAGGCCCGCCTGACCCGAGGGCCGCCGCCGCCTCCCTCTCCGGATGGCTCTGCCACCTACACACTAGGGAGGACCCCCTTCCCGGGGCAGTGGGGTAGGGGCGGAGCCCCGAGCTGGCCACCCGGGCGAAGACTGAGGGAGGGGGAGCCAGGGCCCCTGCGCCTGGTTTGCGGAACGCACACAACTCTGGCAATTCTGCTTTGAACATTTGCGTGACCCTTGTGTCTGCGCTTTTGGCGCAAAGGCGTGAACGCGCTTTGGCTACTTGGGGCGGGGGTGGGGTAGGGGGAGGCATCCAGAAATCCGGGGAAACTTCTCTACTGGATGTCCCCTAAGACCGACATCATCACTTCCACTAGCTGCTGGCCGCTTGCAAAGGGCCAAATGGAAATTTCATAAAAGGGAAGACAGTCCACACTTACTCTGTCTGATGGGTGGCAGGCGTCCAGCCCCACCTCTGCCTCCGAATCCCTGGGGCCTTGGGAAAGAGTGCTTGAGCACACGGGGCTCAGCTCGGATGGAGGGGATCCCACTCTGCCACCTCGAGTCACTCAAGAAAAAACAAGTATGAAATAGGAAGATGATTTTTGTTTCCTGTCTGTGCACCTTGATACTTTTTTGGGGAAAAAAATGCCAACTTTGGTTTGTTGCCCTTGGGTAGGTCTTTCCCTGTCCGTGAGAGGCCAGTGTTGACCAGAGACTCACTTAGGCTCCCTCCCTGCCAGACTGAGATGGACAGGTCTCAGCCCCCACCCCCACCCCCACTGCCCACACCAGCCAGGAGCCTTGCTGCCACCATGGCTCAGGCTCAGCTGCCTACCTAAAGACCACAGTTCAGCGCCCCCGTAGTGACTCTAAAGGGCTGTCCCTGCCTGGCGCAGCGGAGTGGAGTCCCCCAGAGCAGAACTGACCCACAGGGATTTCTAATGGTTGTCTTTATGGAAGAACACGGCCAGGTCTTTCTCCCTGCCCGCTGAGTGGGCCCTAAAGATCACAGCCTGCATAACCCTATGGGCCACTTCTACTTCGGGTCGCTGCGGGTCAAAATCAACTCCAAGTCACCTAACAACAGCATCCACACTTCAGCCCTGGAACTCATGCCTGTGACACCCCAAGAAGTCTCTTCTGCCCTCTCCGGCCCCTTTTCCCTCAGGACACAGGCCCCCATGTGTGGCCTGTGCTGGGCTCCCCTCCCCGGCCCCTTATCTCCAAGGGTTGAGGAGTTGCGCTCCCTTTCCCAAGTAGCCAAAACATGGGCGGCTGCTCCTGGAGGTTGTCTCCCAGGCTCCCATAGGCTCACTTATCGCTGGGTGTGCCGGCCGCAAACAGGGCCTCACTGGGTCTCCTTGACTGAGCCTTGTGTCACCTCTGAACCCCGGCAAGTCTCTGAAGGGGCCCTCCAAGCACTGGAACAGTGTTAGGGGTACCCCTTACATAACAGCCCCCCCAGGATACTTCAGCCTTTTTGCTGTTACCAATAGGTACAGAAAGTCCACCATTTGTCAGCACTCAGGCCCCTACTGTGAGGCACCTAGCTGGTGCACCCTTGCATCTTCCTTCACCCATTTAATAAGGATTGGTGACTCGCTAGCCCCGTGCTAGCTGTGGGGGGAACAAAGACATGCCAACAATCCCAGCCCCTGAAGAGCTTGCTCAGTGGGGGAAACATGGGTACCGGATCCTGAGCAGAGAAAACTGCTGACCCAAGGCCACGGAGCAGGGAAGTGTGCCCTGCTGTTTGCTCTGTCTGAGGTCTTGCAAGCTCTAGTGCCCCCTTCTAGAGACTTCCTGCTCTAGTGTTCCAGGGTTACACTGCCTTCGGTGGCTGGTGTGCCCTGTGCCCATGGCCTGCATCTGTGCTGGTGAGCAGGGGAATCTGGCCCAGCCCACGTCTTAAGGCTACTGGACCAAACCAGCTGTTGGAGGCCCTGGGCCCCCAGGCTGCAGGGGTGCTGGGTTTGTGAGCTGGCAGGGCTTTCAGAGGCCCCCTCACCAGCACCCAGCTCCTCACCAGCTTCCAAAGAAGAGCCAGCACCCTCTCTGCCCAGGGCTTACTCATTGCTCCTGTTACCTTTTAGGCTCCACAGCCATTTGCTGAAGACAATATGGGCCAGGGTACCTGGGACTCCCACAGTGGTTGTCCCAGCCCAGGGAGTTTGGGCCAGGGGAAATTGCTCTCCTCAGGCGCTGGTTTCTGGTTCTGCCCACTGTAGTGGGTGGAGCACAGACTTTGAAATCAAATCCAGTTAGAGCCCTGGCTCTCCTACTTGCTAGTTTTGTGGCCTTGAGCTAGTTATTGCGCTCTCTCACTGAGGCTCCCGACTCTTACTGTCTTGTGAATTAAATGTGTAGTGTAAAGGCCTACCCAGCCCGGGACACCTCCTTTCCTCCCATCACGGTCGTTTGAATATCGGAGCATCTCTCTGACTCCTTACCCTTCCACCTGGCCTGTCTCCCCAGATTCCTGCCCACAAGGTCTGCCCAGGCCCATTTCATCAGGATTACCACACGGAGAGTTCTTTTGGACCAGAGAGCAGCACAACCTGTGTTGAAACCTTTCCCTGCCATGTGAAGAACCCCAGCAGCAGCATCTTGGCGCTCCCTCTGGCTGCCTACTAAGTGTGTGTCCAGAAGTGGTCCAGCCTGGGGCCATGGGACGAGCCTAGATCGCCCACCCATTATTCAGTTGTCCTTTGAAGCTCAAGTGCTCTCTGAAGGACAAGCGTTGGGTTGGACCTCGTTCTGCCAAGGGCTCCTCTCTTGGGTTTCCACCTCCCCGCATGGGCCCAGCAGCTGCAGAGCCATGCCCTGTGGGTACCCTGCAGGCCAGGCCTAGGGCATAGGCTTGGGAGAGAACCCTACACAGGGAGGAGATGTGATTCGATGGCCAGGGAAGTGAGAAGAGGCAGACGTTCACTCACTGGAGGCAACTACAGAAGAGGTTCTGAGGCCCGGAAGGGCATGGCCGAGCCCAGGGCTCACCCCAGCCCCTACCTCGCCATGGGCCCCGCATCGCAGCTGTGGTGCTCCCTCGGCTTTGAGCCACTGGCTCGCTTTCAGCCACAACCCCGGGGATCCCAAAGGGAAGGAACAAAGGAGGCTTGAGATTCACAGACCCGTTTCAAGGTGCACCCCCAGGCTGGGTAATCTGGAAAGTCAACAGCCCTAAGGGAATGCGTTCTCTCAGATCCTCATAGCAGGGGGAGTTTACCACTGCGCCACCTTCTCCTGCCTGTTCTGCTCCCTCAGGGCCACAAATACCAAACCCACTGCCATGAGTGGATGCCGACTCACGGCAACCTTGTAGGAGAGGGTAGAACTGCCCCTGTGAGCTTCCAAGATCGTAACTGTAGAAAGCTCCGTGTGGTTTCGAACTGCTGACCTTTCAGACTGCAGCCCAACACATAACCACTATACCACCAGGGCCACAAATATGACCTGATAGAGTTGGGCCACCTCCCCTAGAGTCTATCCTTTCTCCCTTCTCCTAGAGAAAAGCTAGAGGGTCCCCACTCACTTTTAGTCCCAGTCCCTACTGTTCCTTTGAAAGGGACTGCAGACCCCACCCAGCCTATTCTTCCCCACAGGGCAAGGCACGATGATTGCCTCACAGCCCCGTCCAGGGAGCAGAAGTACAGACTTCCTCCCCTGAGTCCAAGTCTGGCACTGGGGAGCCGTGCAGCTGGAGGGCTTGCCACACTCACATCCCCAGCTGTCCACAGGGCCCCGGATTCAGCTTGCAGCAGGTGGGCTCAGGGTGGTGGGCCCAGGTTGCGGCAGGGGTCACAACATGAATGGGGACACCCCCTGGCTCTCGCTTCGCCACTTGGGAGATTTGATCTGGTCCAGAGCACGCTGGCCCAGAGAGGCTCAGAGAGCGGCACAGCACCAAAGCCAGGGAGCGAGGGGTCCCCAGAGCTAGCTGAAGAGCCAGCTGGGGTTGGATAAGACCTACTTCCCAGAACCTCCTACTGCCTGGCCCAGCTGGTGCTGGGGTGGGGGGGGGATCCACGCCCCCCCTCTGTCCTGCACGGCCTCTGCTAGTCTGAGCTGCGGTTCCCGGAGACTGCCCTCCACTGAGGATGGGGCTGAGCCAGGAGCTTCACCGCAGCCTCGTCTGGTCACAGCTCTGGCTGGGCTGGCAGTCACTCCCTGAGCCAACTCCTGCCTCTCCCCACCTCTTCAAGACGTCACAGGGGCTGCTCCCTGGCTCCTGCCTCCATCTCCCCAAGCCAGGAAGGCCAGGCAGGGTGAGGTCTCTCCTCAGCATTAGGCCTCGGAAGCCAGGCGGCCCAGTCCTTGCCACAGCCTGTTACTCCTCCTGTTCCCGGCCAGGAGGGACACAGCCCGCAGAGGCAGGGCCTCCTGGCACCCGCCCTCCCACCCCAGATCTCTGATGGACTTGAGCCGGGGACAGAACGGGCGCCAGGGGGCCATACCTTCCAAACTCCTCCCCCCAGTACCAGCCCCAGGAGACAGGTCAGGGATTCCAAAGCCCCAGCGAAGCCTGGGAGGCACCTCAGCGCACGGCTTTCAACCATTTGGTGGGTAGTAACCAGCCTTTCAAAAGGCACGGGGACCAGTAAGCATGGGAATGCACTGGGTGCAGGAGGTAAGCACTGGCCTGTGAACATGGGCTAGGTGGAGGCGTTGAGTGTGTTTCTTCCTGTGGGCTGCCATCAAACCCATTTGAAAAGTACTGCGGCTGAAGGCTTGGACGCCCCTCAGTCTGACCCCCTCTGTCTACTGCCAGGCCCCACCTCCCCCACCTGACCGGCCGGGATCCAGCAGGCAAAGTCCTTGCTTCTTCTTCACCCAGGAAGGAAAGGCCACAGGCCACCTCCGAGGGTGCTCTCAGCCCAGGGGGGCAGCCAGGTGAGTGGAGACAGGGAGGTACAGGGGAGGTGTGCACGTGCTGGGAGAAGGCAGAGGAAGGGCGGACGGAGGTGGCTTGGGCGACGTTTCCTGAGGTGGTCAGACGGCCGAGGCCGGAGAACAAACAGCCTTTTCTCGGCCTGGAGGTTAGAGAGGCGCACAGCAGCACCAGGCCGGGGCCTCCGTGCAATCCCCTTCCTTCACACGCTACCCATCAGCCGAAGCCCAGCTCCTAGCCCCTCCATCAGGATGCCCCCAGTCCCCAGCAGCCTGGTGGCATAAGATGGCGTGACCAGGGCTCAGGGAACCCGAGAGCCAGGCCCCACTTCCATTCAGTTCCAGCCCAGGCCTGCGAGGCAGGGTTGCTGTTCGGGCGGGCTGGGTGGCCAAGTAGATGTCCACGGGGAGGGAAAGGCTCAGGAGCAGCAGCACCCCAGGTTAGGGCAAGCTGTGCCCACAGACGGGAGCCAAGGTGTGGCCCTCCGGGATGGCGCTTGGAGTCCTTCCAAACCTGCCCCACCCCCACCCCCACTCCCACCCAGGACTTCCATCTACTTACAGCCAACAGCAGCTGGATGGATGCTCCCTGCCTGCCCAGGCCTGGACTGTGAAGTCGCACAGCTGAGGAACCCTTCTGCATAGCTCACT
>NW_022111358.1:34434941-34443686 GCF_000313985.2 Echinops telfairi | reverse complement strand
GTGCCCAGGGGTGGGTGGGGCCCGGGCAGCCAGCTGCTCCCTGACCCTCCCCACAGGGGTCTCTTGCCTTAGGCCTCACACAGCCACAGAGCCCCTTCCCTGACTCCAGCCTGTCTGGGCCTGCTGAGCTGCCCAGCACAAAGGGGCTCTGTGTTCCCTGCCCCACCGGGTCCCAGACCTGTGCTCAGGACTCAGGCCGGCTGGTTTCCTCAGCTCTGGCAGGTTCCCCCCACCTACCCACAGAGCCCCATGGTGGCCAGAGTCCCAGGCCCTTGGCCACTCAGAAACCTCTGTTCCTGCCTTCTCCCCTGCTTCCGTTCCCAGAGCTGGTCCTGCCCAGCCTCTCCACAGCCAACTCATGTGGGAGTGGGTTTCTAAAGCTTGCTCCTACAGCCCCGAACACCTGGAACAAAGGAAAACCTCTATTAACCAGGTAGCTTCACTGCCTGATGGTGTAGTGGTTACTAGTCGGCTGCTAGCCACAAGGTCAGCAGTTTGAAACCACCAGCAGCTCCACAGGAGATAAACAGGCCTTTCTACTCCCATAAAGCTAGTCTTGGGAACCCAGCACCACGTCAGAACTCTCTCTTCATCCCCAGGCCAGAAAGTGGGATGTGGCTCTCTAAGGAGCGAATGTTCCTTTAAGATGCTAGGGGGGTTCCGGGGGGCTCCTGAGAAAGGCAGCCCCAGCCTGTGCAGTGCACGATTGGTACTGGTTCTAAGAAAGCTCAGAACAGCTATCAGGTCTTCATTCCCAATGTATGAACTATGGGTGTTCCCAGCCTTCTCAGTGGGGGACCTCCTGGTTGGCAGCGGCTGGCCCAGGGTGGGAGGTGGTACCCTGCAGGGCTCCTCTCAGGAGGGGTCCACAAGTGGCCATCACCATGTTTATCTTTTGGGGTTTTTTTGTTTGTTGTTTACCTTTTCATGACCAAATGATTTCCTGCTTTGGCTTATTTTGTTGAAACCGTAATGGGAGGCATGCTGAAATCAAGGGGGTAATTTTGTTTTCTGACGTAATAAATCAGTGGTTCTCAACCTTCCTAATGCCACGGCCCTTTCATACAGTTCATGTTGTGATGACCCCCCCCAACCATAAAATTATTTTCGTTGTTACTTCCTGTCATTTTGCTACTGTTATGAATCTGGCAACCCCTGTGAAAGGGCCGTTCGACCCCCAAAGGGGTCCCAACCCCCAGGTTGAGAACTGCTGACACACTCTCGTCATCCTAAGGGGTTCTGGTGGCGGGAGTGGTTCCTGTCTTCTGAATCCTGCTGCCCAGCCAACCACAACTGGGAGAGCAGAGCCCAAAGCAGGAACGAGTTAGTGAATGAGGTGGGGGCATGGGATGGGGCTTCAAAACAGGAGGGGGGAAAATCCATTCTCTTCATAACTCCATTTTCCACAACTCTTTAAAAGCCCCCAGTATGTCCCACAAGGAGCCCTGGCTGGGCTTTGATCTACAAGGTCAGCAGTTAGATACCACCAGCAGCTCCGAGCTTTCTGCACCTGTGAAGAGTTTAGCTTTGGAAACTCACAGGGATAAGTGTACCTTGTCCTACAGGTCGTTACAAGTCAGCGTGGGTTCCGCGGCAGTGAGTCTGGCTTGATTTTGAATGTGTCCACGGCCATGACCTAAGGCAATCCTGGGCCCCATTAAGATGTAGTCACTTAATATGGCCCTTCTAGCCTTTTGCCATAAGCCCTTTTGTGACGTACAGTATGCCTGTGTAGGTTATCATCTTGTTCTGGAGGGAGTTAAGAGGATTATGGTGGGTGTAATCCCTAGTCTATCCTACATAGACTGGTCCACTAAGAGACAAAAACCACCCCATACCCCCACCAAAGCCTTCCCTTTTGTGACCTCCTTACCTGACTGAGCATTGGGAGAAGCAAGACTTGCTTTGATTTTCGTACTTACTTGGCTTCTGGCTCTGGACCCTGCATTTGACCTCTGTCTGCCCTTCAGACTTAACAGCATCATGACCTCATGAGATATCTCACGGGAAATGTTGCAGTGAACTGCAGAACCCAGGGGGGTGAGGAGTGGAAGCAGTGTGAAATCTTGGGAGAGTTGGACATCTTTGATCTCCACCTATTTGCAACCAGACTGGTATTAGTTGTTCTGGGGGAAAAAAATCATTGCCATCCCTACCCTTAGTTTCCAATTCAGGGGAGGGTATCGGGAGGGCCCCCAAAATGTGCATTGTAAGCTGGTGCTGCTGGCCTGGCCCAATGGGGATGCTCCTCCTGGATCAGCCAGAGCAGTTGGATTCCACGGACTGGGAGGAGACTGCTGACCTCTGGAGGCAGCAGGCTCCCCAAAGATCTGTGTCCCCTAGTTCCCAGAGGTAGAAGAGACTGACCACCAGGAGAACAGGAAGCACTGAGCCCTCCAGTCAGCAGTCTGGGGGGGTCTTAGATCAGTTTACCGACTTAACCAGCTCCAGTAATTTTTAGTTGTTGTTCTGTGCTAACCTCATTTCTGACATCCCATCTCACTGCCTTGCAAATCCCTGGAGCTTTGCCAGGGTGGGATTGGAACAGAAATATTACTCTAGAGCAGTGGTTCTCAACCTTCTTCATGCAGGGACCCTTTAGTACACAGTTCCTCGTGTTGTGGTGACACCCCAACCATAAAATTATTTTCGTTGCTACTTCATAACTGTAATTTTGATACTGTTATGAATCTGAAAGGGTCGCTCAACCCCCAAAGGGGCCATGGCCCACAGGCTGAGAACTGCTACTCTAAAGCCTACATTTTCAACCTTTGTGAGAGTGTCTTAAAAACACCATTGTTAGGGGGAAAATGAGCTGATACCAAGGGCTCAAGTAGAAAGAAAATGTTTTGAAAATGATGGCAACAAATGTACAAATGTGCTTGACACAACAGATGTATGGATTGTGTTAAGAGCTCTATGAGCCCCTCAAAAAATGATGAAAAATATTTTTATGTCGACAGCTGCCCCTCCCCACAGAATTTATTTCAGGGGACAGCACTGAAGCTACAGCTCAGGGAGAGGGACACATCTGATCAGAGCACACATGAGCAAATGAAGGGAGAGGAAGAGAGAGTGGAGCACATCCTGGCCCACCAAGCCTTGAGGACGATATCCCTGTTCAGTACAGCCAATCCACAGAGCAGACCATATGGTCGCCTCCACTGAGACACGACATCCTCACTGACCCATAACCCCATGGGGGGACAGCACTGGAGACACAGGGTGGAAACCGCGTCCGATCTGACCCCACCACACCAAGGTAAAACACTAGGGCACGTAACAGAACAGCAAGGGGAGCAGAGCAAGTTTGTCCCGAGGAATACCAAAAATAAACTTTGGGACCAGGGCGTGGCACCCCATCAGACTCCACTAGAAAACACTCCTAAAGGCCAACAAACAGCCCGTGAAGTATCTACAGGCTTTTGTTTTTGTTTTTTCTTTTGTTGTTTTGTTTTGCTCTGTCTTGTTTTTGTGCATGTTATTATTTCCGAAGGTCTAGCTAGATAAGATAGGTGGGATAAACAATCTGGAAAACAACGGGACTGACGGTTCTGGGGGGACATGGGAGGGGGAAGTGTGGGGAAAGGAAGTGATGTTAACAAACCCAGGGACAAGGAAACAAGTGATCCAAAATTGGTGGGGAGGAGGGTGTAGGAGGCCTGGTAGAGCATGATCAAGGGTAATGTAACCTAGAAGAACTACTGAAACCCAAATGAAGGCTGAGCATGATAGTGGGACAAGAGGAAAGTGAAATAGAGGAAAGAACTAGGAGGCAAAGGGCAGTTACAGAGGTCTAAATAAAGGCATGTACATATATAAATATATTTATATATGAGGGTGGGGAAATAGATCTATGTGCATATATTTATGGATTTAGTATTAAGGTAGCAGATGCACATTGGGACTCCAAGTACTCCCTCAATGCAAGAATACTTTGTTCTATTAGCCTGGCATTCCATGATGTTCACCTTCATAACGTGATCACTGAAGACAAAGCGGGTGCATAAGCAAATGATAATGGATAAAAGATAATGGAGCCTGGCTATCAAAATAAAGCACCTAGGGTCTTAAAGACTTGAAGGTAAACAAGTGGCCATCTAGCTCAGAAGCAACAAAGCCCACATGGAAGCAGCACACCAGCCTGTGTGATTATGAGGTGTCAAAGAGATCAGGGATCAGACATCAAAGAACAAAATATCAAATTATTGTGAATGAGGGGGAGTGCAGATTGGGGACCCAAGACCCATCTGTACCCAACTGGACATCCCCTTACAGAAGGGTCGCGGGGAGGAGACGAGCCAGTCAGGTTAGTGTAGCACCCATGAAACATACAACTTTCCTCTAGTTCCTAAATGCCCCCCCCACCCACCATGATCCCAATTCTACCTTACAAATCCAGCTAGACCAGAGGATGCACACTGGTACAGAGAGGAACTGGAAACACAGGGAATCCAGAACAGATGATCCCTTCAGGACCAGTGTGGGAGTGGCGATACCGGGAGGTGGGGTGGAAAGGGGGAACTGATTACAAGGATCTACATATAACTTCCTCCCTGGGGGATGGACAACAGAAAACTGGGTGAAGGGAGATGTCGGACAGTGGGAGATATGACAAAATAATAATTTATAAATTATCAAGGGTTCATGAGGGAGGGGAGAAGGGAGAGCGGGGAGGGAGAGGAAAAATGAGCTGATACCAAGGGCTCAAGTAGAAAGAAAATGTTTTGAGAATATTTGTACAACAACAGATGTACAAATGTGCTTGACACAATGGATGTATATATGGATTGTGATGAGTTCTATGAGCCCCCAATGAAATGATTAATAAAAAAAGAATATTTTTTAAAAATTTATAATTTATCAAGGGGTTACAAAGGTAGGAGGCTGGGGGATGGAGGGAAAACGAGGAGCCAATACCAAGTAGGAAGATAATGTTTTGAAAATGATGGCAACATATGTTCAAATGTGCTTAATACAATGGATGTATGGATTGTTATGAGCTGTAAGAGCCCCAATAAAATCATTTTTTTTAATGTTAAAAAAACAACAACAAAGAAACCCACACCACGGTCTAAGATCTGCAGTTCACTTTGAGGAGAAGGAGCCCCGTGCCCTTAGCAAGTCAGGGTGACATTCGTCTTCCTGATTTCCAGACAGAGTTTTCCCAGAAAGAGAAACCATTCAGCAGAGAGTTGAGGTGAGCTATGGACTTCACCTTCTGAAAGCAAGGGGCCTGACCAGAAGCTTGCTCCCAGCTCTGAGGTCCCAGAGGAGACAGCCAGGTTTATGGAGAGTTAGTTCCTAAATTCAGAAACTCCTGGTCTGCTAGTCATGTCAGCTGGTAGGAAAGGACACACTTCTTTAAAACAGCAGAAGGGGTGGGTGCGGCGGCAGGGGGAGCATGGGCTCCGAGCTCGTACGGGGGACTCTGCCCTCAGACCCAGGCAGTATGGCCCTCGCTGGGAGACAGTGTCTTCACCCCAGGACTGGGTTGCCAGCTGGCGCTGTTCACGACGCTATTCCCACTAAGTCTAGAACTTAGCACACCCAAATCGACTCGTTCCCCTGGGCTGCCAGACACCGCAGGCCTTGTGGACAATATAGGCGCAGGGCACTGCGGCGCTGCTTGGAGCTGAAGAACTAGAGGAAAATCAAGAGGCGGGTAGTTCACGTCTTAAAACTCATTTTAATATCCTTTCCCCACCCTGCCCCCATGTTGGGAAAGGCCAAAACAGTCTGGCTGAATTTAATTACAAATTAATACACTTTTGTTGTTGCCATTGTTTAAAGGAAATGAACATTGTGGCAATGAGGGACTATCCTTGGGAAAATTGAAACCCACATTAACAAAATAAGTCATGGAAGAACTCCAGTCAGTGATTTCACTGGCGAAAAACCAGACTACAAGAAGGTCAGCGCCCCGCGTGTCCGCCAGGCCTCGACTCGGTGTGGGGCGAGGCCCTGCCCAGCCCCAGCCAAGCTGGGCAGCCCAGCCAGGCCCAGGGCCCGGCTCCCAGAGGGGGATCAACAGAAGCCCTGCAGCTGAAAGGATGTGCCCAGCGGGGAGCGGAGGACAGGAAGGTAGATGGAAAGCTTAAAGATGCATTTTGTCAGCCTTAAAAAAAATTTTTCTTTTTTTACTGAAAGGAAAAATATCGACAAGTTCATTCAAGGGGGAATAGAACTTACTTGTGTGTTTAAAAACGGCTCTCTTCACATTTGCACACACCGTCCTTTCAGCACTATGCTCAACCTGGGAGACCCCTCCTGTGTTTTCTGTGCCTGATAGTTGGGAGGCAACAGCCCCGCCCATTTCTCCCCACTCCCACCCCCGCTTTTAAAAAAAGATGTGTGCTTGTGTGTGTACACATAAAAACACGCACACCAACACACAACTGCGAGAAAACAGAGGAGACCTGGGGACACAGAGTTCTGGGCCCGACTTCCTTCCATTCAGAGATCCTCTTTGGAAAACTCAGGGATGGCCTCAGACTGCGAAGGGCAGACTCATAAACTAAAAGGCCTAGAAATCCTAGCTCTCGCAAGCGCTCTCACCATCTCCTGACTGGTCTCCCGCCTCCCTACCGCCCTGGATGCTGCATCTTTAAATATTTCTGGCTCAGCCCTCTTGCCACATATGTCAGTAACATTCCAAGCTGGCTACCACATGTGCAGCTCTGGCCTCCTTCCGTCCCTGCTGCCGAGCGCTGCTCCGAGGGCATGGTGGGGCCACCGTCTCCCGTTTCAGCTTCATCTTCAAATGATCATACATCTCAAAACAAGCAATTTTTGTTGTTTTTTTTTAAAAAAAAGAATGTTCTTATTTGAGATACTTATTTCCCTTGAGGTTATTTCGTTAATTCCACTTGATGAAGCTATGCCAGTGAGTCAGTGTGTGTGCACGTGCACACGGAGACACACACACACTGGGCACACATTCACAGGTCTAGAGAACTGGGGGGGAGGTGGGTTCCTGCCAAAAGATCTAACAGAGGAAAGCTTATGTGCTGATCACGCTTGAGCACGTGGTTCACAAGAACTACCCCAGTGGACAAGCACAACAGCCGGGGTAGGAGGGGCTGGTCCCTGGTGCGCCTGACTCCCCAGCCTGGTTCCTGGCTGTCTTTGGCCCAGTTTCCACAGCCATTACCCTCAGAGAATCCAGGAGGACTGCATGGACAGATGAACCTTTATTTTAAAAAAATAGCACTTCAAATAAATTAAAAGGGACAACCGTGTCAAGTGTTCAAATTGTGAAGAAATAGTTGCAACCCTAGTGACTCCAAGCTGCAGCCTTCTAACCTCACGCTTTGTCCACGGGCAAAGCCACTGAGCACCCCCCTCGACCTGCCCCAGAGCACACAGAGCAGACAAGGAGGAAGACGCTGCATGTGAATGGAACGAACATCACCACGTCCTTGCTAACATGGGCTTCACTTTATGACCAAATGCACGCTTTCAAAATTAAAAGGGGGGAGGGGCGGAGCTGCGTGTTTTTAAAAATTGAAATTATTTAGGGATCAAACACTAACTCTAGTCCCTTTAAAGGGTAATAATAACATTTTTCCTCTGAAGTCAAACACCCCCCCACCCAGCTGAGCCTTTGTGCTGCAAGCTTTTCAGGAGATGTTACCTAAACTTTATTAAAGAAAAGAACAGGTTTAAATATAGACACTGGACTAGCCCAGTCTGTATTTTCAAGTCCACATTCTTCATCTGAAGCACTGCATCAGGGACACCCCCTGAGTCTGCATGGTTTCAAGTTCACAGTACATGGAACCAGTTTTTCTTTTACATTTTTCCTCAACTCAGCACAGCCACACACAGTGGCTGTTTGATGGGGCTCCGGGCAGGCCTTTTCCTAGGAGGCCTGGCCAGAGCTGCCGCAGGTTTCTTCTCAGTGAGAAATCGATGCTGTCATGCTCTATGGATGGGAAAAAGCAAGAAAATAAAAGCACCTGGTACAGGTTTCATGAGATCCATTTGGATTCGCTATGTTCCAAACCCGCTGCTGAATGCCATTTGTCCCTTTGTGCTGAACAGTTTGTGGCCCACGGGTTGGTCTCAATTTGAAGAACTGTTATTGGACGCCCCAGAAGTCGATGCAATAGCAGCTCCAGCAGGGCTACTGGTGGAGACCGATTTTCGGATGTGAGGCAGCAAGTAGGGGTCACAGGCCAGCTGCTGGACGTCGATGCGGTCTTCCTTTCGGTAGGCCAAGCACCGTCGAATAAACGCCTGCGAAGGAACGAAAGGCTCCTGAAGCGGCCGGAGCAGATAGCCCTGCCCTCTGATAAGGGCAGCCCGAGGCCTGTCTAGGAAAGCAGCAGGGCAGGAGAGGGCCGTGCCCAGCACCTCTGCCCCCGCAGCACTAAGACCGACCAAGAAACCTCTCACTGCCTTGGCTGGTTTGGAAGGGAGCGCCCCGCCTGCCCTCATGTCTAAGCCCCTGCCTCACGGAAGCTTCTCTGAGGAAGAGCATCATTCTAACGACAAACCCTTGTTTTCACAAATACTACAATGTTAATGTAGTATATATATTTTCCCCAACTAACACACATGCTGTACAATTTACCCCCTAAACCATGCAACCCCCTTGGTACACTATTTCCCACGTATGTTTTATGTGTGGGCATGTTATATATAGAAAAATATGCTCTTCTTCCCTAGAAGGCCATGAAGCAAACGATGGCACATCTAGGTGTGAAGGAACCGCACGGAGGACCAAACGTCCTCTGCGGG
>NW_022111358.1:34429135-34434841 GCF_000313985.2 Echinops telfairi | reverse complement strand
GCACCAGCAACACAGAAGCTTTCCCTGTGGAGTTTCTACAGCTGCTATACTGAAGGCCCTTAAATAAGTTATCGGTGTTTTCCTGTTTGCTGTTTCTTCTCATTTTTACCCAGAAAGCTCTAATCAACGTTCTGAAATGTAACTATTGTAAACAATCCAATCAATTTTTAAAAATCTGAAATAAGAAACAAGCTAGTAATTTTTTCTATTTTTATGTTTAACTAACAAAACAGTACAATGTCAACCCTGGTTTTTCAATAGGTAAAGGCAATTGATAAAAGCAAATTCACAGAATGAATACAAGGGGCCATTTTCCCACAAAACTTTTTGGAGCCCTCTTGAAATGATCGCTGGCCTTTAACAATGAGCTGTTATGTAATAAGACACCTAGAAATAGGGTCAATGGGCTGTCTTAGGTTGCCTTTGCCTGCATTTCCTCTGCACAGCTGCTGATGCGAGTCATTGAAACAGCAGTCAGGTTAGATCGCTGCCCTGACTCTCCAGCACTTTCCTGCTGCAGCTGCGCCCAGCTCCTGCTCACGCTCTACCTCTGCTTTCCTCTCTGCTCAGAGGCTCTCCCGCAAATCCACACATGGCTCCCACCTCTGACTTATTTTCTTCGCAACATTTAGCACTAACCAAAACGGCTTTTAATGGGTTCTCTTGTTTAGTGGGATGTAAGCTCCTTAAAGGCAGGGCCTCGTCTGTGAAGTTCACTGCTACCCATTCACATTTCTATCTCCACTACTGAGAGCAGGGCTTAGTGAAGAATAGGGATTCCGTAACTACTTGGAGGAGGAGAGGAATGGATAAGGGGCTGGAGAAATGCACATTCAGAAGGAGGGAGACTAGAAAATTAGTAAACGGTTTGGAGACATTTCTGTATTATTCATAGCAAGTTGATACAACAATCACTAAAGTTGTATGAACGCTTGTTCACCTTATTTACTTGTTAAGAACGCTTGTTCACCTTATTTACTGAACAAACACAAATATCTGACAAAATGGTATAAAATTTCAAAAGGCCTGACAGAAGAGGAAAATGAAATGCCTGTCAGGCAGTGCGTGCATGTCTCCCAGGTGGGCCAGGGTGGGAGCTGTGAGCAACTGTGGGAAACGTTGAATGTTGGGCAGTGTTATGGACTGAATTGTGTGTCCTCAAAATACAATTCCTGCTAAATCCTAACCTCTATTCCTGGAGTTATAATTCCATTGGCAATGAGTTGTCTAGTTATGTTAACAAGGCAGGACTTGAGCTGATCTCTTTAGACTGGAGACTTGAAACACGGTGACCTGGAAAAAAGCTAGAGAGAAAAACCTTCCCTCCAGAGTCAGTCCCGATTTTGGACTCCTAGCCTCGCCTCCTGAACTGTGAGAAAAGAAACGTTCTGTTTGCTACAGTCACCTACTGTTACAGAGGCTCTGGATAACTACAGCCAGGAGCTACCCAGGCCATGTAAACCTTACAACCACCTTTAACTACCGTATATACTCGTGTATACGTCAAATTTTTCAGCACTTTCTTAATGTAGTTTTTGTGGTAAAATTAGGTGCCTCGGCTGATATTCGGGTCAGCTTATACTCGAGTACATATGGTAACTTATTTTTGTCTTCACTATGTACAGATGAAGAAAAGAAATTCATAAAGTTTGAGTGAACATGCCCAAAGCTACGCAACTACTGAGTACAAAGGTGACAAGCAATTTCAGTCCATCAGGCTAGCTTTTTTTGGCATGGCACTGCTCTCTCTCTGACAAAGGCCAGGACACCTACGTTTGCTTTGGGACTATACTAGAGGACTTCCTGCAGCTTCCCACTTATGGCGATGGAGAGCTTACACTACTGAATACTGTGGGGGCAGGGGTCTTCCTGCAATCATAAACCATCTGAAGAGTGGCTCTTGCTAACCTTCGTCACATGGATAACCAGGAGGGGACAACAGAGAGCAAAAGAGCAAAAAACTTAGTTCTGTAACCTTTCACGTTGACTTTAAAAAGTGCCAAGGACCAGCCACCTGGGTAGAACGCGTTAGTTTACAGAATAACACAGAGGAAAAATTGTGGTAGATACTACAATCTTGGTTTGTACATGGACCACTGAGGGCGAAGTTATTTAAGCTCCAGTGTCTCATACTCTAGTCCGACCTCCTATGTTGATTCTAACGTCTGGGCAGGAACTAAGTTGGGCATTCTTTAGCTTCCCAGAACACCTGGGCCATGTCTTCTTTCCCTATCCTTCTTTGCCTATAGAGAGCCTTCAAGGGTTCAAGCAATAGTCTTCTGTCTGTTGTCCTTAGGAATATCCACCCATGCCTCCCTCCACTGATGCTGACATTCTGTACTCAATATCCATCCCAGAGTTACCCAAAGAAGTCATAAAAGCCGAACAATCATTTCGGCTGGCCGGCAGACCAGAACTTACCTTTGCTTCAGGTGTTACTACTGGCTTTGGCGGAAACTGCACTTCAGTAGCTTTAAGAATAGTATTCTCTTGTAGAATGTCTTGCTGGGACTGGTTATGGCCAAAAGGCTATCATAGAAAAACAAATAAAGGTGGGTCTCTGGGTTAGAATGAAACAGAACATCATTAAGAATCACAGAGAGGGAAAGGGGAATGCATTTCCCAAAGAGAAGTGTGGGAAGAAACTCTGAAGATGACCATGAAACCTCTCATTTCATAGGTAATGGAGGAAAAGGCTTTCAGCTTCAGTAACTTGCTCATGATCCAATGTCTTGGTCTAGGCAGAGCTGGGGCCTGGAGCAGCACCATTGATATCATACGGGGGCTGCTAAAGCCTAGCTGATGGAGAAAAAGAAGATTCAGAGCAAACAGGCCAACTCTTTGGTACTTGTGAACTTAAGTGACAAGCAGATGAAAAAGAAAAAGGCTGAATGGAGAAACCAAACCTAACTTGCTGCTACTGTCTCAATTCCAACTCACAGTGGCCCTCTCGTACAGAGTGGAATTGCCCCAAAGGGTTTCCAAGAACATCAATGTGCGTGGAAGCAGCAGCCAAGAAATCAAATCACACACCACATTGGGTAAAATTGCTGGACAAGAACTCTTTAAAGTGTTAAAGAACAAAGAAGCTATGGTCTTGTCAATGGACTCATCCTGGGTGTGAAAGGTGGGCAGTACATAAGGAGGATCAGGGAAGAAGTGGGCATCATCTGAAGTACAGTGTGGTAGATAAGAGAACAGAGGACACTGAAAGCACCACGAACTGCTAGCAGAACAAATGGATATGTTTGCAGGAGCACAGCCAGGCTTCTTCTTAGCCAGGATGGCAAGACTTGGTCTCACATACCCTGGACATGTGATCAGGGGAAACCAGTCTCTGGGAAAGAATCTCATGGGTGGTCAAGTAGAGGGGCAGCGGAAAAGAGGAAGACCCTTGACAAGAGGGATGGACACAGTTGCTGCTAACAATGAACCCAAACACAACAGTAATTGTAAGGGTGGCGCAGACCTGAGCAGTGTTTCATCCTGGTTTGTTGCTGTAAATGGAAATTGCCTTGAAGGCACCGAACAACAGTAACCTTTAGGGAGGCAGGTTGCCACACCTTTCTCTTGAGTAGTGGCTGGGGGGTTAAACAGTCTGCCTTTTGAGTAGCAGTCATGGGCTTGGCCAGTGCACCACCAGAGCTCCTTAGAATGGGAGAGGAGAAAGAGTTGGGGATACTTAACTGGCTTGCCTTGTACTTAATAAAGTCTTTAAAAATAAGCTCAGGTCTAGAGTCATCTCTATCATGCTTCTAATAAGTAAGACTGCACACCACTCTTTATAAGTTTACCTCATTAGCAGCAATTCCGCTATCATGGAGATTGCACACAATAAGAAGACTTGCTAGTTCTGAAGGGTTGCCCTAGTTGAGAGAGGTAGGATAAGGAAGAAAAGACTAAGGAGAAATGAAAAAGAAAGCTAAAACCTTCATTACGAGCTAGGTCTGGGGATGAGAATCAAATATGAAGAATCCAGGGACTTACAGAACTCCCACCAGTTACATACACAACTTAGGGAGGGAGCTCTGAAGCACTGAGAGCAGAAATATACACAACTGGAATCAAACACAAGCAGAAGCAGACAGACTCCTTTTTCTTCCATGTACCAGCTGTTGGGTTTAAACCACCCACTTGTCGTTAGTAGCCCAATACTTAACCCCTATTATGCCACCCAGGCTCCTTGAAAATCTATCAGGTGTAGTGCATCACCTATGCTATTATTTGCTTAATGATATGACCCCCTGATCAGAGGTAATCAAAGAGGAATGCTTCCTCCTCACATCGTTTCTCCAGTACAGAACTGTCAAGCATGCGCTGTCCTCAGTCATAGCTTGAAGTAATGTGGTGCAGGATTAAAGAGCTCTGGAGATATTTTCAAGTTTCTGTCCTTGGGACCCTAATGCCTCTTGGGAAAATGACGTATTTCTGTAAATAAACGATTTCACCCACTGTCTGTCTATATCAGATCATATCCTGGATCAAACAGAGAGCCCATTGGAATGCAATGGTGCCCTGGAGACAAAGCTTTTATTATTAAGTCTTCATTTTCGTGGAACTACCGCCGTCAGGGTCCCGTCTATCTACCCCAGTCATTAACTCCAGGGAGTAACTCATACTGAGGCCACCTAAGGAGGACGTCAAGCCACGACACCAGACCCTCTTCCTTACCTTCCTTCCATAGAGACACTGGTAGAAGATGACACCCACTGACCAGACGTCAACTTTATTTGAGATCTTTGGTGGTTCTTTCCCAACCACAAAACACTCCGGTGGTAAATACCTGTGACCAAAGGGGAAATAAAATTCTTAAGAGAAATGATTGCATAAACAAAACATATATACAACAAAAAGGCAAAATAAAAAACCTTGTTGTAAATAAAAACATGTGAATTTTATCAGCTGACAAGTCAACAAAAAGGTCCCCTAACGTTGCAGTTCTCAACCTGTGGATCACAAGCCCTCTGGGGAGTGGGGGGGTGTCGAACGACCCTTTCACAGGGATCACCTACTACATCCTGCGATCAGATATTTGCATCATGATTCCTAACAGTAGCAAAATTACAGTTATGAAGTAGCATCGAAAAAAATTTTTTTAA
This sequence comes from Echinops telfairi, assembly GCF_000313985.2. NCBI lineage: Eukaryota > Metazoa > Chordata > Mammalia > Afrosoricida > Tenrecidae > Echinops > Echinops telfairi. The sequence goes on along the minus strand of NW_022111358.1, from coordinate 34,429,742 downwards.
AATAATCTTATAGTTGGGGGGTCACCACCACATGAGGAACTCTATGAAAGGGTCGCGGCATTAGGAAGGTTGAGACCCACTGCTCTAACCTAAAGTGGCATAATGTCCTGTAGGGCCTTAAAATGCGTTTCTGAATATACGGCGTATGGTCCAACATCCTCTCCTGACTGTTCACACTATTGAAGTGCTTTTTAATAATGGAGGGGGGTGGACACAAAGAGGGACATCATCCCCTCTCAACAACAGTTCAAGTGACAAACACCAAGGGGTGTGGAGTGTTTCAGGGCTCCTTTCCGTGTGGCCGAAAGATGTCTCTAACTGAAGTAACTCAGAAACCCAACTGACTTCATGACCTAGGACAGATCTCTGAGGACCTAGGCGGTTTTGCCCAAAGACAGCATCTAGGGGAAATCTCAGCAGGAAACGATGCCGATTTCTAATCAAAGGTGGCATTACAGTCCAGCTTAGCAGAATAGTTTACATTTCCTACTTAACGGATGATCGGGGGGCATGCTGGAAGATTAACAGGTAGTTTTGCAAAAGCCAGAAATAAACTAGTTCGCAGCACAACTCAATCCTCATCTGCATTCCTCCCGCCCCCCCCCCC
>NW_022111358.1:34384136-34429035 GCF_000313985.2 Echinops telfairi | reverse complement strand
CCCCCCCCCCCTACCCCCAGTGGCCTTTAAGGAGACCAGCTATAGCTGGACAGCCAAGCAAACCAAATTGTATGGTGTGGGAAGGTAAGTGCCCCTGGGTAGTTAAGAAACCAAGCAAAGATGCTTCTACTCATTGTGTGGAGCCTCAGCCACTGCACAGCTGGAACGCAAAGTCACAAAGGTGATAGAGTTTTACAGATTTCATTCTGGCAAAATCCATCCTGTGAAACACTATTTTGGGCCCTGCTGTGCTTCTGGTACACTCCCTACACACTGACACAGCTTGAAGAGGATTCTAAAGGGTGAGAGAGAAAATGTTCCCTCTCTAATCTCCATATCAAGTTAGTGTCATATGATAGGCTTAGTAGTTTCATATTTTCACTTTTTTATTATCTTAACAGATTGTGTTGGATGACTAAGACTGTATTTCACAATGAAAACTTGTTAGCCAAAGCACACTGAAGAATCAAGATGTAGACACACAACTCAGTAAGAAGCAAAAAGGCAAAGAAATAAAAATGCAAGAGAGGAAAGAATTTGTAGAAATGATAGCTCTCCCCACCAAATGCCACTGAAGCCTGCCTATGTCCTAGCAATTGATGGTCCATAAACAATCTAGGATAAATAACCAATATAGCCTTTAATCTAAGATGATCACCTTAATGTATTTAGCATTTTCATAAAAGTAGGAGGCAAGGAGAGTAGTAAATTAGCAAACTTGCTAGATTATAAAAGACAGAGTCACTCTGGTATTACCAGTCTAGCAAATCACTTTTTAGATCTGTGCCCTCAACCGTAAATGAAGAAATACACTAAATCTTCATTCAAATAATACTGAAAATAATACAGTTTAATTCCCTATCAGGACTTTGGAAAGGCGAATAGGACACAGTCCTAAGGTACAACAATGAATTCTGTTAAAAGACAATCACAGTTGCACATTTCATCACTATAAAAGTTCTTATGTTAAAAAAAACTACCCTCAAGGCCTTGTCTAGGAAGCACTCTACACAGAACTCGGCATAAGACAACACTGCAAACAGGCACGGGTCAGACACTCCCAGCCTGCGGCGTCTGCCTGGGCCATCGCGAGAGCAGTGCACACTGAGCATGGGGACTAAACCACACTCTACCCCAAGGAAGACTGCCAGCTCTTCCAGAAATCCTTTAAGATTCCATTTTCTCGGTAGCTCCCTCACTACTTTACTTTTGATTTTAAAAACTTCAAATGTGAAATGTGCACACACACATACACATACGGCCACACTGATCATCTGTCCTGTAGCTCACTTCCCCAAACAGATTACTTGGAAGCAAATCTCAGAAACAGACTCCTTTTTCCACATTCCAAGCACTACATTTTTAGAGCATAGCCCATACACTAGGTAATAGTGAGAAAAGGCTTTTAAAGGCAAACACCATTAGAAAAAAACAAGCCATGCAAACGCAACAAAAACGGGAGGCGGGATTATACAGAGTGGTATAGATGTGTGCTTCCAGAGCTCCCAAGAGCAGATATTTTTACATCGCGACAGGAAAACCAACCCACAATAACCACCACAGTGAATAAACACACTGTAAATGCAGCTTCTATTTTAAACCTAGAGTTGTGAAGCTTTAATTTAGGGCTCATTTTTACTATAGGTGCTCTCCCTACAAATAGTGAGCAGCTGTGAAAGTAGAACTCTGGTGTCACAGTATTGGTGCTGGGTCTGGCGAGAAGAGGGCTGATCCTGTGTTTGTGAAGAGCAGCCCCCTCCATCCTTGTCTGCCTCCTCATTGACATCTGAAGTCCCAGACAGCTGGTGATCTCCTTAGGCCCAGAGTCTTCTGGTTCTCAAGGAAAAAAGATCTTGCCAACCGACCCTGGGGTCTAATGGCATGGCAGTGCTCCGTCAGTGCTGTGAGTGGGTCTCCATGGTCAGAGCCATACATTCCAATGTGGAGCTCTCGGTTCCCCTCTCTTCCGTCCAAGTGAAAAGGAAGCTTGGTTAACACTTCTTTTCTATAACAACAAATACTTCTTTTCTATTACAACATGAGACACCGGGCTGCAGGTCTGTTTTATGTTCTGTCGAAGGTAGAACAGGTCACAGGCGAGGCGGGCAGAGATGGCTGTGGTCTGGAAGACGAGTCACAAGCCAGGAAGACCGTCTCAAAACCTTTTAGATATGGCTTCCAGAAATGGACAGGTGTCTCTGGTAAACTGTACTCCTTTCTCCTGCCTAGGTTTCAGGTGATGCAGTGGGCACTTTGCACCCTGCTTGTCCCAGCTCTTTTGTTCTTGAGTCCATCAACCTCGGGCAGCTTACCTCATGAGCCCACAGGAAGAGGGACCTGCTTTTAAAAGCACAGACAAAATCTGGGGCCAGCTTTTGAATCACACTTGGAACCCTGCAAGCTGGAGGAGACACATATCTCAAACACCCGGTCATCTAGAACCTCTCAATGGTTTTTGAAAAATCGAAAAACGAAGGCCAACTGATGAAAATGCAGACTCAAACTGCTCAGAAGGAAGTAATGGTCTGGCAGGAAAGTCTGCTTTGGTCTGTAGCATTAGCAGCCAGTGTGTAAACATTCATTATGAGTCCTTACCAATGCGTCAGCAGAGCAGACAATTCCACCAGTCTGCCTCGGCAGCCCTCCTGGGTACCTACCAGTAAGTACCAGCACCTTGCGAAGTTAGTTCCATGCCGTCCACTGAGTTGTAGCTATCATCATCCATGATCTTGGAAAGACCAAAATCCGTGATTTTTATCTCACCACACGCGGTACCATTTACTAAGAGAATATTACCTAGAACAATTGAAAACAAACAAGAACTTATTGATTAGAAGGAAAATCCGTACGGGCCACCAAAACATTAAAAAAAGAGAGAGAGAGAGAGGAAAATCCAAGGGGACGACTGTTCACCAACTCTTGCTAGCACAACTCTACCTCCCTCAAATAATTTGACTTGGACTCCGGATGCGGGGGGAGACTGTGCAGACTTCTTGTTTCCAAGAATCACCTGCGTAACATGCCAAAGCCCTACTCTGAGCCCTGGGGAGGGGAGAGCCACTCAAGTAAACAGCACTTGTAAAGTTGGTCAATGGTGGGAAATTCTCAATTCAAACTGTCTCTAAAGATCTGGAAACCACTACGTTTAGAACAGCAGCCTCAGGATAACAAACAGATGAGTAAGACAGCACCCAAGGGAACAAGGCTAGCACCACAGTGCCACCTACAGCTCTGGTAGAAGGGACACGTGTGGGAAACCCAATCACATAACGGCCGTCTTGTAAAAATCATAACGTGTAGTTCATCTTAAAGTCATATGAATAACATTAGAACATTACAGAACAGAGAGAGTTGATATGCAACTTCCAGTAAAGAAAAGCAAAGTTAATAACTGTAGCACATATACAAAGAGGTACACAGGAATCATTTTCCTAACACCCAAGCTACGTTAATTAAAGCTGTATACACAGACAGAAAGACAAAAAACCCCACAAAAAACGAATAAGGATAACCCAAAACACCTAAAACAAAAAAGGAGAGCGAATAAGAAAATTAAACGAGAGGAGAAGCCTCCAGGAGTCCTCTTAACTTTTTTACTGTGGCTGAAAGCAAAAAGGAAATTAATTGTACAAAAAGATGAAAAACACCTTGTTCAGAATTTAATGGAAGGCACACGTACAAGATGTTAGCTTTGGGGACACTATCAAAGGGACTTGGGGCAGAGGACATGCTACCCAGTGTGAGTAATGGGAAAAACAAAAAGGAGTTGCCAGGACTGTGCTTTCTTCATCAGTCTGCCGCCATCCTGGACACCCTGGTTCTGAAATCAAGGGCCCCACTACAGTCGGCAGGACCCGCCTCCTAGACCCAGCACTGGCAGCTTTTATTCCCACACCTACCCAGCCAATCTAAACCTTCTTGGCTCATGCCAGACTCTCTAAAGTTATAAAATCAAATGTCACCTGTAAGAGCAATCTCAAGCTACCAAGCTTGCCTCCTAAAAAAAGGTCAGACTTACCTGGTTTGAGGTCATAGTGTATGATGGGAGGTTTTATTTCATTTAAGTACTTTAAAGCATTCACGATCTGCATGATAATGGACCGGGCCTCTTTCTCTGACATTAACTTGTGCTGTTTCAGGTAGAAGTCCAGATCATTCCCCTCACAGTACTCTAATACTGTACAAAACCTAAGGACAAACAGACCCGGCTTTAATCACGGGAGAAGAACAAGCAGCTTACGACCATCGAAACCAGATCTACTGAAAACTTCTGGATGATATTAGCTTGTTACTTTTGTCCTTACAGTGGTCTTCAAACCACACCCCTGCCCTTGCTCCACACCCCCAGTATTATCTACCTTGCACTATGTACAGAAACTGCTTTCTGCACCCCCAAACCCCACCACCCACGTTAGAGCCTGTTATGCTCAAGTTCCCCCAGGATATATACGTCTTGAACCCCAACTATAACAATAGACTGACAAGAACTATTAATATACAAGACGCCTTCTTGGGAGCTCTCCTTCTCACACGGTGACACACTTCCATTTCTAACAAGCACATTGTGAGCACACATAATCCTCATCACAAATGCCAGATGATAGAATCCTGAGCGTCAGCAGTGAAGAGAAACTAGGTTTGCCCAGATCCCAAGAACTGGTTGCATACCAAGTCTCCTGGGATGCTGGCCCAATATCACCCCACAATTTCTCCTCACAAGACAGAAGGTGTAAAGGCGTCTTTTAAAAGATAGTATCTGTGGTTCTAACAAATGCAGCGCCTTAGAGTATGGATTCTGTTTCCTTCAGTCATGCCACTATATTACACAGACCCCAATTTAAATCTATATACCACCTAGGGCTTAAGGGTGTGTGTCTACCTCTCAAGGGAGTTATTAACTGAGGAAGGCTCCTTGAACTATTTGAATATCCCCAAATTTCCAAGTTGCGTCAACATGGGGTATACTAGTCAGGGTCCAGCCAGGAAACAGAGACCACTTGAAAATATTTAAATCAGAGGCTTTAATTCCTGGATGATGGCAGAGACAAAATGACCAGTGACTCATCCTAGAGATAATCTATAGCCTAAGACCAGAGGGGCAGGTGGGAATGGTGCCACCAGAACCCAAGGGCCAGGGTCAGTAGGGGCACATAAACCAGAAGAGCTGTGATGGAGGGCAAGCAAGAGGACTTTGGGTTCCCCTCCTTGGCCCCCAGCTCTAATTCCCATTGGTAAACCCAGTTGGGTGTCAAGTGACACAGGAACCAGGTAAACAAAGCACACAAAGGCCAAGCCACCTAAATGCAGAACAGGGGAACGGGTCAGGAACCAATCTGCGGGCAAGCAGGCGCAGGGCAAGCACTATGGACTCCTGGGTATTTTACAGTATCAAAAAGTGCTGAGCAGACAGAGCCCTTTGGATTCCCCACACTGAACAACAGTTTAGCTTATTAAACATACCAGGCACGCTGCTTGAGAATAAATAAATGCCCAGCATTTGTACATCAGACCTAAGATACTGCAATCCGATGCTCAGTGGTTATTCTTGCAAGCTAGAAATCCCACTTTCAACACCTGTACAACCCTCAGGGATAACTTCCTTTTGATGAAAATTCACCATCATAAGCTAGAAAAACTAAGTAAACTCAAGAACAGCACGGGCTCAACTTTTCACAATATTTAATGTATATATACAATTCAAAATGGCAGATAATGGAACATACACAAGTAAGTAAAATGTGGATAAACAAAAACATCATTATCACTGAAATCGCTTCTATATTTACATTTCAGAGTGTGTGCGTCTATCTAGTCTTCAAGAAATTGACTCAAAGCAGAAAAAGGGTGTCTGGAAATGGAATGTAGTTGCAATTGTACAATTCTACTTGATGTGACTGAACTATGGAACGATATCTGTATTAAACCCCAACTAATAATAATTTAAAAAATAGAAGTCAGAACACAAACTACTAAAAAAAAGTTTTTTTAAAAAATGGACTCAAAGCAATACGGTGAAGACCTGCCCTGAAGTTGGGAAACCTCCAGTTTTCCCACCCTGTCCTCTAACTCGGGTCTTCCTGACCACTCTGCTAAAAACACCTGGCTGTGCCTGGTGCCAGGGCAAGCCCACTGTAGAGAGAGAGCTCTGAAAGGATGGAAGAGGGGACAGTCCAGACTTCCTGAGGGAATTATGGTCTCCTTTGGGGTCACTTCCAAACATACACCAATTCTCTGTATAGCATCTCTGAAATGACTGATGGCGGGAATAAGTGAATTCCTAGTCACCTGGGGACTTCGGGGGAATGAATACGTGCAGGCTAAACCTGAGATCTATTTTCCTGACTCAGTATACACTCCTACAGCAGAAACGTTTCCGAAAAAGGAGCTATCTCTATGAATACTTCTATAAAGCTCTGGAGCATCCCTCCGCCAGGCTAACAAAATGCAACAATGCCCAAGAGGACTAAGCATGCACATTATTCCACTTTTCTGGTTCTCAAACCTCCACCTATAAGATGAGAAAGTGGGGCTCTCACAGACCTCCCAATCCTGAGGTCTCCTGAGCTCCTAGGTTAACAAGCAGCACAGGACTAGGCTTCAGTTGTGCTGAATCCCTGTCTTGTTCAGAGCCAGGGTAGAAGCAGTGCTGGGACTTCGACACAAGACCGGTTGGTGTTAGTCAGAGTTGCCAGGGTGGAGAAGGGCTCCAGAGGTGTACTGGCACCAATCTGAACCAGCTCTCCAGAGCCAACTGTTTGCTAATTCTCCAGAAAGTCTGTGAGCTGGTCATTAAACTGTTGGTAGCACAAATGGAGAAGCAAAATGTGGTATTCGTCAGCAAGTTGGTTAACTCTTGAAAACATTATGCTAAGTGAAAGAAGCTAGTCACTGAAATCCAGATATTATATAATCCCATTCATCTTAAAGTGCAGGACAGGGAATCGAGAGAAAGAAAGTGGATTAGTGACTGGGGGATCAGGGAGCTAGAGGGATAAGGATAAGGCCTTTTTTTGTGGGTTGATTAGAATATTTTTTAAATTGACTATGATGATATGTTATCCGCACTTACCTAGCAGTATACGAAAAACCTTATTGTACACTTCAAATGAGTGAATTATAAAGTATGTGAATAATATCTCAGTGGCTGCTAAAAAATTTTGGTAACTCAAAATTACTCAGGGTGGGAGTATTTACACCATAATTCATACATGGCTAACTGCCCGTGTACTGGTAAACCACTTTTGAGTTGCTTTATGGCACTTTGCTTTTACAGGAAAAGTGAAAAACGAAACCAGGTTGGACATCTGTTTGGCAGTGATCTGTTCATGAGACAGGTGCCCACCCTGAGCAGCAAGAGGAGCGCCAGCAAGTAAGCGCATTCCCTGGGGACTGAACACTGCCTCAAGCCATCACAGTGAACGTAGTATGGTAAGGTGTTGAGGTTTTATGTACTATTTGGGTATGACTTAGTAATATTTTTGAAAGACATGGATACACTCAAAAGTCTTTCCCATAAAAATTAATGGTAGTTGAAACTCCATTTTGCATCATTTTGGCTTGTAAAATGTTTCATAGGAACTCGACTTTTGGACAGTAGGGACTAGTAACATAACTAATTTCTTCAGAGTAACTAGATTTCGGCCCTAATCCATGAGCAATCAACGCACTGCAAGAATATACTAACTGCTAACAACGTGGCACAGCACTTACGAGTCAGTGTCCAGTGAGAAGTAATCATACAGCTTAACTATCCTGGGATGATCCAGTTCTTTGTGAATCCGGTATTCCCTACACGCATGCCTGTAAACAAAATGGGAAATCAACAAAGAAGTTATATTGACCTCCCTTTTAATACTTCCAGGGCCATCCTCAATAGTCTCTCATCTCTCCACTCTTTTCTCCACTTGTTCCACCCAGGTCTATCTCTATTTCTCTGCTATAACAGAGAGTTGTTGAGACTAGCTAGTGTTCAAATTATCTGTTCAATGAGTGGATGTCAACCTTTACCCCTTTGAAAACTTGGTATTATGACCTTATCTCTTTTATATTCAAACATCAGATATTTTAAAATGACAAAGTCCTTTTCTTCTCCTATAAAGCTAACTATATTTCATACTTGCAAATGCTAATACACGGAAGTCACATCAAGGAGATCAACTTTATCATGTAAACTCCTTGGACAGTGGGAAAACCTCCCATGTAAGTCACTCAGTAGTGTTTTGGTATTTGTTTGCTAGTCTTTAAAATTGTACCTCCTCCCCTCAGGGCCAATAACGAGAGTAGTGAAACTGGGAGGCTAAGGTAAAGGTGTGGGGATAAGGGGAACCAATCACAATGATCTACATATAACCCCCTCCTTGGGGGTTAGACAACAGAAAAGTGGGTGAAGAGAGACATTGGACAGTGTAAGACATGACAAAATAATAATAATTTATAAAGTATCAAGGGTTTGTAAGGGAGGGTGGGGAGGGGGAAAATGAGCTGATACCAAGGGCTAAAGTAGAAAGAAAATGTTTTTGAGAATGATGATGGCAACAAATGTACAAATGTGCTTGACAAACAATGGATGTATGTATGGATTGTGATAAGAGTTGTATGAGCCCCCAATAAAATGATTAAAAAAAAATACTACCTCCTTAAAAAAAGATTAAAGGTGCTACCAGCTTAGTTTGTTCTAATAAAATAGGCAATTGATAGAAATTTTCTTATAGAAACCTCAATTTTCTTAGGATGGAGAACTTTCTTTTAAAAATCATTTCATTTGGAGCCCTTACAGCTCTTATACCAATTCATAAATCCACTGGGTCAAGCACATTTATACATACGTGCCATCAACATTTTCTTTCTTTTAAAAAAATTTTTATTTTTTATTTATTAATCATTTTATTTGGGGCCCTTACAGCTCTTATCACCATCCATCCATCCATTGTGTCGAGCACATTTGGACATTTGTTGCCATCGTCATTCTCAAGACATTTTCTTTCTACTTGAGCCTTGGTGTCAGCTCCTCAGTTTTTTCCCTTCCTCCCCCAGGAACCCTTAATAATTTATAAATTGTTATTTTTTCATGTCTTACACTGACCGATGTCTCCCTTCACCTACTTTTCTTTTGTCCGACCCTCATGGAGGGGGTTATATGTAGATCCTTGTGATCAGTTCCCACTTTCTACCTCAACCTTTCCCTTACATTCATGGAGGATGGAGAATTTTAATATTAATACATTTGTACCTTTTCAATGGTCCTTTTTCAATTTAAAAACATCTAATAAGATCAGGAACAAAAATTCATTGTATACTCTGACAATCAAACACTGAATTTAAAAATAAAGCATGTTTACACAATGCAATTATCCATCTTTCTGTGAAGTGTTCTGCTGTTATTTACAGAGAGAGCAACAGGGAACAATTCTATTTTACGCTCCTAGTGCTCTTCAGTTGGGGTCATTCTATTACCAGGCTAGAATCAGAAAACAACTTTACCACAGTATGTACCATACTGGTTTTTTAACACAAGGTGTTTAAAAGCAGCCTTCTGAGATTGATGTGTTCTACCACTTCAAAAGTACAGAGAAAGAAGGAGAAGCAAAGATGAGGAAACAGTATTTGAACAGGCTGATTTTTCCAAGCTGCCACTTCTAGCCGCCTTTGCTTCTTCTGTCTGAACAGGGCTGCTGAGCAGGGAAGCCAAGCTTCATCGAGACGCGTTGCACAAGGGGAACCAAGTGCCTGGCCACTCGCCCTGGCTATGAGGCTCCACCTCTCTGGGCCTTAGTTTCTTTACCCCAGGTGAGGGCTCTACAACAGCCCAATGAATGCCTCTGGAGCTTCTGTGGAGACACGGGGCAGATGGCCCAATCACCCCCTTTACCAAAGCAGCTCCCCGTCTTTTGTTTTACTGCATCTGGAGTCTATACACGCTAAGATTCAGTAAAATAAAGGTGCTACTATACTTTGACTCCTCTCAAAAAACATTTAGAAACCTACAGACTAATGGTGTATACGGTCAAGTTCTCTTTAGGTGGACTCTTGAGCAAGTTGATTCCAACTCATAGTAGAACCTTTAAGACGGGGTATAAAACTGCTCCTGTGGGTTTCCAAGACTATAACTCTACAAGAGTAGAAAGCCTCATCTTTTCCCTGATGAGTGGCTATTGAAGGGATCAATGTACTATAAATGTAGCAACTTTAATAAGAAACTTATCTCCTTAATATTTCTTTTCTTTTTATAACAGTAAGAGGAGGCTTTTAAACGTTATCGTTTAATTCCATTTTTCCACAAACTTTCTGAAGCACCTTCATATTTATATTTTCAAAATGTTTATACTTTTTGTTTTGGGTTAAGTTGATCATTTGGGACATCTCCAACTTCCACCTCATTGAGATGAGCTTTGAACTGTTAAAAAATATATTTTTGTAATCACTCTAAAATACAATAGCTATATATTCATATTTAAAGAAATTTTCTTGTGGTCACAGGACCCATGTTGAAAGTTTTATCCCAGACTGAATTATCAGAACACATTAATATTACAGCGGCAACAAATGCATACATATTAGAAAAATGTTCGCTTTCATCTTCGAAAATCTAAAGAGTATTTTCTAAGATCATACTAACTAATTTAGATACTCTAGGGAGCATCTAGCACCGTTATCAAGGCTTTCATAACCCCAAGTAAACAATCACCTTCGTTTTGTGTGTGGGAAAGGAGGGGTGGAAAAGAACAGAGCTCAAATAAAACTGCCTTTTACTTCCTATTTCTTGAGTGGTGCCTTTGTTTACTCAATTAAGCATTTTGATCCCACATGGGAAGCCATCCCCAAGAACAGAAACACAGTTAAAGACCTTACTATGCAGGGGCAGTAATAGTAATACTGTCACACTTCTGTTGCCACAGCACTGATGAGACTTTTTAATTTATTATTGCATTTTCAACTCACACTCTAAATCTGTATGCACTTGGTATCAGCCTTTAGGTTGGAAAAAGTGAATGATATTTTGCTAGTTCACCATTTGCGTAGTGTGGAATTCATCAGTATGAACTCAAGCCACTCAGCAAGCAAAATAGAGAGAAATGTGGAGCACCTGTGAATTTCCCACAGCAGGGAGAGAGGTCACAAGACCTTTGCCCCCACCCCACTGTGTCAGCTGGAAAATGGTTCATCCAGAAGACTCCACGGAAGGTACTCGGGCCCCATAACTCCACTTCTGATGAGGAAAAACGTTTCCAGCCTGGAGCTCGCCTGGTGAAGATCCCAGAAAAATGGGGCAAACATTCACTTGCGGTAAGAAAGACTCCCCTTGTTAGAGAAATGTAAGGTAGACATCCAAGCCGAACCACCACGACTCAAGCGGTTTGCGCTGGCTTCCAAAGATGTCAGATGTGTAAACAACAGCCCACCTCCAGTTGCTATGGTATTCAACACCATTTGTGTTGAATTCGTCTTATTTCTTACTTTCATTTGCATTGTACTGTAGCTGAATTTACTCCTCAGCTCCAAGTGTTTGTCCCTTCAGTTTCTTCTGGGAATATCTCTTCTTCTTGTGGCTTAGGAACAACTGGTTTTGTTTTGTGTTTTTTACGAAGGATCATCGTCTCAATGGAGGGACTCACATACACGCTTTAATCCGCCCTGAGTCCTCAGTGTGGCTCGAGTAGAGTGTTCCTCCTTGCTTTGATAAGCATGTGCAGCAAACATCCTGAGCTGCAGTGTCATTTGCAGTTCTGTATACCCTTGATGACCTCCGCACTCTCCTGGGTATTCTTGACATGGACCTGAAGACGGCCTAACTTGTGTGGTTTTTCTGGGTCAAAGAGTGGTGCACCACTTTACAAGTTCACCCCTGGCTGCTCGAGGGACGATCAACACCAGAGTTCTCTTTAGGGATGGTCCTAAAAGCTTGATATGGAGACTAAGCAAGTTCTGCCTAAATCTCGGTGTAGGAAGAGTTTTCTCAAGTTGACCTCTAATAAGAGTCAACTGGTGGATGCTCACACGATACTCCAAAGCTACCTGGCTAGTGAGCGTTACGGAGAAGAACGGACCCTTCTGACACCTCAGGCATCCCAGAGGCTCAACACAATGGGGACACTTCAAATTGAGTCTGAGTAACTGGTCAGAGGAACACGTGGCTGTCTTCTCTGAAGTGCTCTTGGCACTCACGGCTGCATGCCCATCGCCCCGGCACGTCAAGGGACTGGAATGCACTTAGAATAATGTAACTGCTCCTCAGGAGCATCTGGAGCCCAGCTGCCTGTCACAAAATATCTATTACACACAGGGTATCATGCACAAGTCACACAGCATCCTTCTCTCAACCCCTCCTTAAAGCCCCATTGCTCTTAATGCCATAGGAATCGGCTCTCCAGCACCCAGCCACGCTGTGTGATATAGGAAGAGTCCTAAGATCCCCAATAAATAATGGGCTTTAAAGCTAGAGTCAGTTTGGGCTATGCTCCAAGGGCTGGCTACTGAAGCAGAAATGTTTTAATTTTCCTTTGAGAATTACAAGTCAAATAAAAGACTATTACTACAAAGTCTACTGCTTCCCCCATCCTCCAGAACTCTATTTATAAAAAAGAAAAAAAACCCAAACTGCGCTTATAGAAAAGGAGGCGGGTTGTTTCTATGGATAGAGGTTTTCCTTTTTCCATTCAGAGGTAGGACACATCTAATTCAATCCTTCTGCCTACAAAAACGAAACAAAATTGAGCCTGGTGGGGAATCTTAATAGCATATATTCTGAGTGGCCTCCAAAGTAAATGAGCCTTGACCTTCGATGTTCTGAAGCTCAGGAAGAAACAAGCAAAACCTGGCTTTAGTGGAACAAAGACATTTATAGCTGCACCCATAATGACTACTCACTTGAAAGAAACCCCCCTCTTCGGCCCTGTCCCCGGGGAGGACTCTGAAGACAGACTGTGCAGACCGGCAAGTCACTACCAAGGTTCTAGAAGAGCCACACAGAACACCAAGGCCCCCAGGCCCCTTCCCTTCCTTCACAGTGAAGTGCCTGCCCCATCTCCACACTGAGGGACAGTCTCCTTTGGCTTTCCACTGACACACAGCACTGCGTTCTGGAGCTGCATTTGTTTCTTGTCGGATACTTTGGACACAAAGGAAGGGGTTTAAATGCCAGCTCAGCTACTTCTTAAATGTTACTCAATTCTCTACAGATTCGTTTTTTCATCAGTTAAGATGGAAAACAGACTCCTCATAAGACTGTGTGAAGATTAAATGAAATGACAACAATTCCAAAAATACTGGTAAAGCCAAACTATAGTTCTTTATCAAATTTGGGGGGTGGGGGGAAAAGACCCTAAAAAATTAATTTTTTTAAAAAAGAGAAAGACTCTACTATCACTTACTTGTGGTAATTCTCCTTTTTCTCATCTCTCCAGTTTTTATTTAACTGGTGAATTTTCACAGCTACGTATCTTTGCTCCGTTAGATCAAATGCCTACGAAGAAAAGTAATACATTATATTCAGGATAAACACTAACAAGAGCCCACAGGCAATCGACAGAGCAACACAACCACAGTCTAAAGGACATTAGAGAAAAGCAGCAGCAGACGACGACACATCACATACTTATTTCGGTTTTGCAACCAACCGTCTTCTTAAAACTTGTGATCAGATCATTTAGAAGTCTCCAGACGCACTGGCACCAAGGGATTTAGGAAATAAAAACAAGTATACACCACAAGCAGAAAGACAGCCCCATGTCTTAACAGTCACTTCCAAACAACTCTCCTTCCGGACAGTGTCTCCCCTCATTTGGACCGTTTTCCCTTCAGGGTTCCTCTCAGTGCTTAGCTGACACAGGACATTTTCAGGTGTCTACCTAGCTGGGTCCCTGCCACTCTTGGAATGCTGGAGAACACGCACCCGTGTCCAGCTGCAAAGTGCCCCTTGAGGAAATCTCCTCCCCTGCCCTCCCAACCCCCAGGGATCTATCTTCTTGGCATGATTGTTTAGAAAATAAGCCTATAATTTGCTATGATGTGTTTACTAAAAGAAACAAAACCCCAAAGCAGCCCTGCCTTTATTCTCGCCCCTCAACTTTTATAAATGAAAAGTGGTTTTTGATCCCAAATATGCCAGGAGCTAATCACATTGAGTGACTTCTCTGGTACTGTCTAGAGCAGAGGGTCTTCGAACTTTTTAAACAGGGGGCCAGTTCACTGTCCCTCAGACCCGTTGGAGAGCCGGACTACAGTATTAAAAAAAACTATGAACAAATTCCTATGCACACTACACATATCTTATTTTGAAGTATAAAAATAAACGGGGCAAAAAACACCCAGCGGGCTGGATAAATGTCCTCAGTGGGCCGCATGTGGCCCACGGGCCGTAGTTTGAGGACGCCTGCTCTAGATAAAGGACCAAAGACAAGACCAGCATCAGTTCTGGTGAAAAGAGAAGGCAACAAGTTTTTTTGAAAGCTAGGTATCACAATTCCCTTGTGGCAGGAAAAAAAATGATGAATTCCTTTAGAGTGTGAATGGCTCTAATGGGAAGGATCAAGAACTAAATTTCATGATTTTTTGTTTTGTTATTTTTTTTCATGATTTTAAAAATGAGTAAATCTAGTTTCTGTTGTTTTTATCTGAAAAGAGAGCTCATTATGTTACTCCAAAGATTTCCCATATGAATGCATATGGGCACACGTGTAAATTCTAACAGTGAAGGTCCACCTAAGAAAAAGGGGGAGATTAGCGTAGCAGCCTGGAGGAGATGTCACTTGATGCATTTGTTCTGCATTTTAAAGCCAGTGTCAGAAACATCTAGAACTGTAGAGACTGTGGCTGGTGAAGCGCCATGGGTTCACAACTACAGTTAAAATGATGACAGGTCACTACGGTGACACCACAGTCCATGCCCTGGGCCAGGACACTGACTGGAGTGCCAGCGCTGCTAATGCTCTGATTCAGATGATGAGAACTTTTTAAACAACAAAAACCCGTGTCTTTCAACCAGAGCTAGCTTTGACAACATGTTGATTTTGTAAAAATAGGATATTTTAGTGAGAAAAAAGAGTATTTAATTGTGGCAAATGTGTAGGTGGTAAAAAGTATAGAACTGGACTAAAATTTTATCATCATTCTACCACCCAGAAATGTTGATTCTTTATGCCTTCCCATCTTTAATCTATATTTGTTTCAAAACTGAAACCAGGATAAATTATTATCTTGCCCAGTCACTTCAGTTTATTAGCAGCAGTTCCCAATGACACAGCTCTTCGTTTTTTGAATTTCAGTCACTAGATATAAACTCACAGCACCAGTCCAAAATGTTCTAAGTGAGTAGAAATCAATAATGAAGCCCTCAGTTTTGCACAATGGCCCACTTCATACTTACCTTGTAAACTTCACTGAAACCGCCTCTACCCAAAAGATGTAACAACAAATATCTGTCATTTAGCGTTGGGTGATCTTTAAATCTGTGGAAACAGGCAACATATATGTCCTGAGGTCAAGAATTATATGGCCTCCTAGACCGACACAATCCCCAGAATATCCAACATGTTATCTGTATTATTGATATTGTGCAACAAAGCTGCTGCCAGTAGTTTGACAGCCAACATCAATATAGCTAATTCTGATCACAAAATAAATTCTACAGTTCAAAGGGGCAGCATAATTACAGTCAACGCCACAATTCGCCCTGTGATCTTCCTGACGACCGTCCCTTATCCACTAGGCTAGAGCAAAGGGACAAAGCTTTGATGGCACAGCAGCTAAAGCACTTGTGGGAGAAAGAAAGACGTGGCAGTCTGCTTCCATAAAGATTAAGGCCTTGGAAAGGCCACGGGGCAGTTCTACTGTCCTACAGAGTCAGTAGGAGTCAAAATCAACTTAGTGGTAGGAACAAGAGGGAAAGAGACTAGACCAGAACAGGTATTTCAAACTGTGCTGTTGGGGGTCTCCCGAATCATTCATGAGCCACAAGTTCCCACTATTCCAAAACGATATCCAGTAAAATTCCAAGATATTTCAAACTGAAAAACAGATTTGGTTATGAAGTGAATCCCACACTCGCTCTCTCACTAAGACAAAAAAGCTACGATAGAACTGATTTCCCCATTTTTTAAGTTGACAAAGAAATGAGAGAGTCTGACAAAAATAAAATTTTAAATATCTGTACCAAGCTCCTTATTTTAAAAAAAATATTTGTTTCAAGTGTAAATTCACACAGCAAACGAGGTTCGCAGTTGACAATGTCTACACAAGTTGTTCAGTGATGATAGTTACATTTTCTATAATTTATTCACATTCTTGTTAACTGTGTTCTGGTTGTTTGTTTCCAGTACTCTAGTTATTCTACCCACCCACCCCCAACTCGCACCATCTGTGTCTACCTTTGTTTTAGCGAAACTGTGGACTCTTGGTCTCACACTATTAAGTCTGAAATTATTTTGATTTAAGAAAGTGACATGCCTGTAGAATACTTTGATACACTAATTCTGCATAACTAAACCAAGACGACAGTGCTGTATGGTGGTCAGCTTTGGAGACAGATAGGATTCCACTTTGACTCTGTTCACACTAGTTATAGGTCCCTAACCTAGCTTATTTCATGTCTCCTAGCCTGTCAACAGATCTGTGTACTTAAGATGGCCCACCTCCATGGAATTAATGTGCACCGTCCTGGCACACAAAAGTGCACAGTAAATTCTAGCTCCTGTTCTTGGTGCTTTACAGCTCACCCTGACTAAGCAGATACAGGCTACCCCTATGTTTAAAAAAGCATGTTTCAGAGTCAGAAACGTGGGGAAAAACAGGTTTATCAAGGGAGCCATTTCCCACTTGTTGCCTCCTTTTCCTAGTTTCAGCACTTTAAATAATTTAACTATAAAGAGGAACATTAACGTCCAATTAATGTGCTGCACTAAAGAAAGTCCTGCTTCACATCTCAATACTTGAGTGGCCTTTGAGAGCCATCCAGAACCCTGATGTCCTCTCAACGCGTTCTCTGTACACTAGCACGTGGTCACCTCGATTCCCTCTCATTTAGACTCTAGAGCAGTGGTTCTCAACCTTCCTAATGCCGCGACCCTTTCATACAGTTCCTCATGTGGTGGTGATCCCCAACCACAAAAGTATTTTCGCTGCTACTTCATAACTGTAATTTTGCTCCTGTTAAGAATCGTCATGTAAATATCTGATATGCAGAATATATTGTTCATTGTTACAAATTGAACATAATATAAGCACAATGATTCATCACAAAACCAATGTTATTACATATTGTGAACTATTTCTTTCTAATGACAAATGAATGACATGTTGTCTTGAAGCCTGGTGGAGGGCGGGTGACGGTCTTCACGCCGGGTACTCTTGGTGGGGGCTCTGCATGTGGGCAGACCCGCCTGGAGACAGATCGAGGAGCGGTTCCTAAGACCATCAGAAATATGTGTCTTCTGGTGGTCTTAAGCGACCCCTGTGAAAGGGTCGTTTGACCTCCAAAGGGGTCAGCGACCCATAGGTTGAGAACCGCTGCTCTAGAGATAAGCAAATCTGAATCTATCATGTACCCAAACTAATTATATTGCAAAACTCTATTGTTTTAGTGACCTCTGTTCATATAAAAAGGTTATGGTGAGTGTATACTTAAGTACTTTTTAAATATAGAAATGCAATGTATTTTACATCTACTTAAACTAAAGCAAGTAACAATTTGCTCACAAACCTTTATTCCACGATGACAGCTAAATATAATACTCTAAAATCATTTATAAATTTATATTAAATAAAACATCCTTCTAGAACACTCTTCTCATGTCAGAAAAAAACCTCTGCAATCTCCATCCCAATATCCCCCCAAGGTGCTTACTGTGAGTTGTCTTCATTATGTATCCTTTTTAATTCCCTGATATGTAGATTCCTAACTCTTTCTAGCCTTTCCAGCTCGGCTTGGATCTCAGCTTCCTCCTACAGTGAAAAGAACACACTGAGACTCCCGGCCACTGGAACTTCACCTTGTCAGACATGACACTTGGGAAAAACTTGTTTGTAAGAACTAGAATTTTAATCATAAAAGACAAAATTCACAACAAGTAGTATATAAAATTCAACCCAGAGAGGAAGAGTCGGAAAGGCACAGCCCTCTGCCCCGCTACTCTTCGATGCCTAGTCCCTAGATGTCACCACGCTCACATTTCTTGTGCGAATTGTCGTAAGAGTTTCGTGGATATGTACATGCCAACAAAACTTGAAATAATAAGCCTAATTGAACACAGGAAAAAAACATGAAATTGATTTGCTTTACAAGTACCAGGTTCTGTCTTAAGTTCCCCAGATTTAACAAGACCTGATTAACTGAGTTCCAACAAAGGGGATGAAAACCCATTATGTGAAATCAAAACTAATTACGTGGAATCAAAACCAGAACACCAATTGCAATTCACCAAGTGCTCACTGGGAGTTCCTTGGGTGGCGCATAATGGTTAACACGCTCAACTGCTAATCAAAATGTCAGAGGTTCAAGTCTACCCAGCGGTGTCTTGAAACAAAACAAAAAACACCTGGACATCCTACGGCTGAAAAATCAGCCACTGAAAACCGTATAGAGCAGTTCTCCTTTGACAGAAAACAGGGTGGGCAGGAGAGTCGGAATTGACTTGAAGGGAAATGGAGGAAAAAGTGCTACTAACCCACCATCACCACGAGCAACATCCCCCAAAGGCACATATACTGCTGAACTTAAGTGATACACTCTACCTTTAAGGTGTCTAAGTAAGAGTCCTCAACTATCATTCTAAGAGCTTTGTGTTAAATTAGGGTTGATATTAAGAACTTCGCTCTCTTTCTAGAATACTGATTTCTTTTTCTTTATTAGCACTTCATCCACATCACACAATCAGTAATTCAATCATATCAAGAAGAGTTGTACAACTATCACCACATTCAATTCTAGAACATTTCTTCTTCCTTGTACTCATTGTTATTCATGTAATTATTTTTTTCTAATTGTGGGAAAAATATACACAACAAAACACTCTCCAATTCCACAATTTCTACATGTATTAGTCAGTGCCAGGACTTCTCTTCTTAGCTACCTAAGCCAAGACACAAACATATCACAAGAATTATAACATTAATTTCAGACCCATCTGCTTTTGTTATTTCATTTTTATTGTAAGAGAGCCCGTTGTGAAGCCTTATAATCCATAACTAACATAAGGTGACCAGACATCCCGCTTTTTAACAATTTTTCCTGCGTCCCGTGGCATTTTTTAAAAGTCCCGATTTTTCGAAAGAATGCACGACAAGGTAGGGTATAAGGTTTTCAGCTGCCATGTGGCTATTTCACCAGGAAATGAGTTTAATCAATGGTGTCCCGCTTTACCAATGTGAAAATCTGGTCACCTTGAACTATCATTAAGGAGAAAGTCTTCTCGTTGGGTGGCTGGTGTTTCCCCACTGGAAGGAGTATGACTAGGAGGGCAAGACGACCACTGCATTGGCCCAAAGTAGCTTAATAAGCAAATGCAAACTAAACATTGCATTTCTCACAGCAGATCTTTCCATTTGTACTTACTTTTTTAAGATGGCCTAATCTGAGTTTGAAGATTTCTTCTTGTTCATGGTATTCTGCTAACGTTAACCTGGAAAATAAAGCCCCAAAACGTCAGTGAATTATTTGAAATTATGGGTGGGGTGGGGTGGGGTGGTTGTGTGTGTGTGTGTGTGTGTGTGTGTGTGTCTACTTAAAGAGATATGCCAATACATAAACTATGTGTTTCAAAAAGTTTGTGGAAAAAACAGAATTAAAAGACAAATGAACTATTTCAGGAATGTTTGGAAGCCCCTAAAAGATAGGTTACCTTGCAGTCCTCTAAGAAGCCCTCTTGAAATCTGCTAAGTCCAATTTGTGAAATGAAAGCAGTTGGGCCATATTTATAGAATGGGTTTGCCCTATACTGTACATTGTCCAGATGAGAGCCTTTAAGGTCCCAAAGTAGAAAAAACTATGATGTATTAAAAAAAAAAATGTTAAGGGCAAAACAATAAGCCAATAAGTTTCATTATTCCTGGTTTAACTTGTGAGCCTTGGTACTCTGATAAAAAAAGAGAATCCATTAGATAAATGAAGAGAGTCAGGATATAAAGCCTGGGGACTAGGGTTCAAGGAATAACTTGGTCACCAGCCCATGTGGCCCTGGACAACCAAGGTTAACCCGTCCTCAGTTTCCTTAAAATGTAGCAATTAATACCAGTCTAAAAAACTTTTGTGACTATTAAATGAAAATGCAAAGAGAAAATTCTGTAAGTTATAAACTCCTATTTAGACATAATTATGCAGGGCTGACCTAAAAGGGCACCCTCACTTCACTGTCCCACCAACCCTGATGTCCTCTTAAATCTCAAGAACAAGCATGGAGAAAGTGCTACCACACTACTCTATCAAGTACCTGCGTCACCTTCTAGAACCTGACAAACATGAAGGTGCTTCAAAAGGTTCACGGTAAAATGGAATGGAAAGATAATGGGACTTTTCTTCAATTGTTTTGAAGCTCCCTCAGTACTATACCTCAAAGTTTTAGAACTCACTATATAGATCTGGCAGGGGAAATAAGAGATTCATTCCTATTCTCAAAGGAAAGCCTTTGGGATGACTCAAAAAAGGACACTCTCATGGAATCGAGGATCAGGCATCAAAGAACAAAACGTCATGTCATTGTGAATGAGGGGGAGTGCGGCATGGGGCCCCAAAGCCCTTCTGTAGGCAACTGGACATCCCCTTACAGAAGGGTCTCGAGGAGGAGACGAGCCAGTCAGGGTGCAGTGTAGCAACAATGAAACATACAACTTTCCTCTAGTTCCTAAATGCTTCCTCTCCTCCCACTATTATGATCCCAATTCTACCTTACCAATCTGGCTAGACCAGAGGATGTATATTGGTACAGATAGGAAATGGGAACATAGGAAATCCAGGACAGATGATCCCCTCAGGACCAGTGTGAGAGTGGTGATACCAGGAGGGTGGGGTGGAAAGGGGGCACCAATTACAAGGATCTACATATAACCTCTTCCCCGAGGGACAGACAACAGAAAAGTGGGTGAAGGGGGACACTGAACAGTGTAAGACATGACAATAATAATTATTTAAAATTTATAAATTATTGTGAGGGAGAAGGGGCGGGGAAGAGGGGGAAAAATGAGGAGCTGATACCAAGGGCTCAAGTAGAAAGAAAATGTTTTGAGAATGATGAGGGCAACAAATGTACAAATGTGGTCGATGTATGTATGGATTGTGATAAAGAGTTGTACGAGCCCCCAATAAAATGATTTAAAAAAAAAAAAAAAGGACACCCACCCACTATACCTGTTGCTTCCATCTCTTCACTATTGCAAAATAGCATACATATCCACTTGGGAGAAGTGAAAAATAAACATAGCTAATAAGCATTCTTTATGCCTGAAATAAATTCAAGTCCAAAAAGAAAAATTTAATTCACTCCAAGACACTAGAGGCCTCGTTCTTTGGATTTGGCCGAGGGCATATGCCAAGTCACAGCTACGCTCATCAATTAGAGACCCGATAGAAGGCCTTCCAAGTTTGGGTTTCACACGGAATCCAGTTGGCCATGGCTTACTGACACACAATTGGCCTAGATTAAATTCTAATTATTGTTTTATGGGCCTCTTTATCACTATTATGCCAATGATTTTTTTACACTGGCATTTAATAATTTTCAAGTAAGATTAAAAGGAGAGTTCTTTCTTAAAATAAATACAGACATCATGAAAAAAGCAATGAACAGATTAATGTGCACACTGTTTGTCTGGAGAATCCTCAAATTCAAAAAGCTCCCCAGTGTCTATCAGATATGTGTGTGGGGTGTGGTCTGTTGTTAAGCTATCTCACTAGAATCAAGGAATACACATTTGGGGCTGCCACAGACTTTAACAATGGTTTAGTGCAAGTACTACTGAGGTAGATTCCAGGTTAATTATGCTTTTATAAACTGATATGAAAACACACAAAAAATACATTTGCCTATCAATTAAACATTAAACCTTCTATTTGCAGTGATCTTCAGGCCTGCAATGGTAGCGCAGCGGGTTCAAAACTACCAGCTGCTCTTCAAGAGAAAAGTGTGCTCCTGTGAATATTTACAACCTAGAAACCCACCTGGGCAGTCTTATCCTGCCCTAGAGGATTGCCATCGCCACGAGCTGGTATCAACTCAACAGCAAGCATCAAGTTTGGTTTCAGTTTGGGCTTAGAATTTATTTTCAATATAAAATGCCACAAAGATAGCACTAGATTTATTTCCCCCCTTGAAAAATCACTCCAAAAAAAAAAGAAGAAAAAGAAAAACCACTCCAGTCACTGTAGACATATTGATTACAATACCAGTGACTGTTTCTATGAAAAAACATTAGCTTTAAAACATTTAATTCTGAAACCAACTTTGTGGTGACCGCAGAACCATCTGGGCGCCTCCTTGGGGATTGTCTACAATTTATTTACTGACTCATTTATCATTTTTAACTTTTGAAGAAATCATTTTAACGTGATAATCTCTTCATTGGTATATATATACAAGGGACCCTCAGAAAGTTCGTAGAACAGTAGAATGAAAAGATAATGGAGTTCTTCCATAACTTTCTGGAGCATCCTTGTATGTGGCAGCAAGAGTACTTTAAGTTGTAGAATTCTTGCTTCCCACACAGGAGACATGGGGGTTTCAATCCTGATGCACCTCATGCATAGCCACCATCCATTTGTTGGTGGTCGGCTGCTTGTGGATTGGAGGCCAAACAGGCTTCGGGGGACTTCCGGTTAGACTTCAAAGAAAGGACTGATTTTAAAAATCATTCATGGTCAAAGCCCTATGGATCAAAACAGTCCAATCTACTACAGATCATGGGGATGGATGGTGTAGAACAGGGCAGTGTGCAAGGTCGCAGAGTTTGGGGGTCAACTTGGTAGCAGCTAACAATAAGTGATGTGTAGGTGTCATATTTCCCATGCCAAATCTATTGGGTAGAGCTGGCCTAGTGAGCAAACTGTAGCCTATGGCCCAACTGCAATGATCAATTAGGGCAACCTAGCAAGGTGGGAGAATAGAGAAGGAAGGTATCTGTGCTGAGATCTTCTATCCCTCTTCTACAGAGCTGTGCAGTGACTCTTGACTAACCATTAAGAAAAGACAGTGACTGTGCTGCAAGTTAGGATATTGGCGTCTTTCTAAGGTGCCCCAAACAGAAAATCATTCTGGGGATGTCAAGATTTGGCTTTTTGTGAAGAGAAAAAAAAAAAAAAAGGTCTTTTTCCTAAAATAATACCTTCTTTGGGGTTAAAAGTTTGTGACTGTTAACTAAACAAGCTGTATAACCTACTCCAGTATGCATTAGCGCTCTGCATTCTCCAGTCTGAAAGAGAAGCCAGGCAATCCTTGTAAGACAATATTAATGTATGATAACCTAGTCACACATCAGGAAGAACATAGTATGAATACAATAACATAGCAGTTGTTGTAAGAGTGGCCAAAGATCATGTCAAATTAATTGAGATTACTTCTCTCTCTGTGAACCTCCTTAAAGAAAGAGCAAGACTAAGAAAGCCAGTTAATTGAACCCTCTCTAACTTTCATGAATTGAGCAAAGCTATTGCACGGTGGCATTCAATAGACTATTTGTATTTGGGGTCAGGGTGTGGTGTCTCAGAGTTCACATCAATGAAGAACATACGTTTCATTTTCAGCTCCATTGGTCTTGCTTTTCCGCTGTTTCTGCTCATTGGTTGCTGGAGGGGCCTGGCCCATGGCAGGAGGTTTCCGCTTTGCTAACATTTTCCGTTGTCTTTCTATTTCTTCCCTCTGTGAATTTATCCTTTCCTGTTGCCTACGGATATAAAAGATGTTGAGCAAAAGAGGAAGGTCAAACTGTTTTTAGATAGCTATAGAAGAAACATAATTGTATTATACATATATTGTATTTGCATATTAACAGGCTCCCTACGTTACTTATTAAGATTGTTTATCTATTTATACTTAAGAAAACCATTAGATGTACTTCATTTAGGTTCACTTTGGAGCGTATTATGTTGATAAACTGTAATTTCTCTTAAAACAGGAATCACATCTTATCAGCCCTTAAATTTCTTAAGCACTTATGACAGTGTCTGCCAATGAGCTGATCCATCAATAGCTCTCGCTTTTTACCAATTTTATTGTGGGCTCACCCTTCATCACCCATGGAGTAAGTAGTAATGAGATGGTATATCTATTTCACCCAAATTGAAATCAGTATATTTTATAAGTTTTTCTTGCAAAAGAAAACAAGATAATCAGTCTTAGTTAGGTACTACTGTATACTATAAATAACTAGAAAAAGCACTAAAAGACATTTTCTTATGCTATTTTAACAATTTTTTAGCAGTGTGTGCATATATCCACTGAATACTCAAGGCTAGAAATGTAAACGGTACCCAGGATTTCATATGCCTGTACGGCTGCAATCTGTGAGACTGCGGAGTCTGTCAAAGGTAGAGCTAACGTTTACAGACTAAGTAAAATGGGTTATCGCATTAGGAATCATGCAATTGAGAATTAGAAGGTTCCGAAGCAATCACTTTAAAATGGGATTCTGGGATTCTTTACACCCCAGAATAAATACTAACACCACAAGCAGTATAATGCTGTAGAGTTGCACTTACTCTCTTTGATAAGCAGTTTCTTAAAGGGCTTCAATTTGAAATATAATTCAAATTAATGTTGTTCATAGCAATATAAGCAAAATCTTAGAAAACCATTTTATTGTCTTGTTATTATTTGGGAACTCGTTTAAATTAAAAGTGTGCTGAGTAACATTAATATTTAACTTCACTACCTATTCAGAATAATAAAATAAACCACTCTATACAAGGGTTCAATAAAACTTGGAAGGGAAAAATTCACTTGGCAAAAAAAAAATTACACATCAAATATAATTTTCAGATTAGAAGTAAATTCTACAGCTTAGGAAATAAAGAGCACTCTTGAAAAGCGAGCCAGGAAACAAAGTGAGAACAAAATGGTATAGAGAGATCTGAGACTATATTTGATTTTCTGATTAAATTTTGAATGTCTTGACATTTGTCTCTTCCCATAAAGCTTGGTACTCCTGACTGGTGTTCAGCTACCTCACCAAATTGTCATGGGTGAGACTAGCAGATATAGTCCTTTAAATGGAAAAAAAAAAAAAGTCAGTTTCTGCACCAAAATAAAGAGACAAAGGAATTCACTTACTACACAAAACTTGGAGTAAAATTCCTGTGGTTATGTATTAGCCAAAAACTTTCCCAGGAGAAGATGAATATCCTACCATTTACACAGCTTAAATCTGCTCAGAAACAACAACCACATCTAAGAACCATATTTCAACCCAAACTTGCTGTCATTGTGTGGATCCCACCTCACAGATAGGGCGACCATGTAGGGCATGGTAGAACTACCCCAGTGGATTTCCAAGACTATAAATCTCTACGGAAGTAAAAAGCCATGTCTTTCTTCTGCAGAGCAGATTGGTGGTTTCAAAACGCTGACCTTGAGATTAGCAGTGGAACGTATAACCCACTAAGTCACCAAGACTCGTGGCAGATTTTGTTGTTGTTCTGACAGAATGAACCACCACCTGGGCCCGTGCCTTCTTCACAACGATGCATGAGCCCACTGCCGCAGCCGCTGTGTCAATCCATCCTGTCCAGAATCTTCTTTGCTGCTCTTCTAGCTTTACCAAGCATAATGTCCTTTCTAGTGCCTGGCCTCTCTTAATTACACCTCTAAAGTGCAAGAAACAGTGTCTTGCCATGCTCGCTTCTAAGGTGTATTCTGGCTGTACTGTACTTCTTTCAAAACGTATTTGTGGGTTCTTTTGGTGTTCCAGGGTACGTTTTATACGCTTCATTCACACACATCAATTCTTCTTCAGCCTTCCCTTTCCAAAGCCCAAGTCACATCGTGGTATTTTTCAACCGCCTCATATGCATATGAAAGTTAGAATTGAGTAGGCATCTTGTTTAGACAGTCCCAAATCTCTAATCTGATGGCTCTATAGCAAGGTGGTCATTTTGTACTGCTACTGTTTGTTTTCCACAAACACAAAGGCAGCAAGCTGCTTACAAAGTTAAAAATCAACAAATGTACAAATGTGCTTGACACAATGGATGGATGGATGATTTTCAAATAATAACATATAGCAACAATCGGCAAAAAATTTTAATCCTGCCCTCAAGAATAACTGCTTTTTACAACAACTACCTTTCCGAGTCCAATTTAAGACTGACATTGTGGGCGTTACCACTGGCAAAGACTGCAGTAGGCGCGACGGCTGAGACTCAGTTTGAGCCTTAATTAGGTGATTAGGGCCAGTAGTGGGGATGTGAGTTATGTCTTCTTCCAACTCCATTCTAATTAACCTAGACAGTGCGCACCCTCAGAGAGGTATAGAAAGCGCATTATGACTCGGTAGATTTCCTCGATCACTAGCCATCTGCACTGAGAGCGCAGATGGATGCTGCTCCGAAGCAGGGATAGGTGGTGACCTCAAAGGTCTTTGCTAGATTTGGACTGCATTTCATTCTTAACTCAACAGCTTCTTCTCATGTGAAAATATTAGAATAAATATTAGATTAGAAAGCAAAGATGTACCTAATTAGCTGAAGGCTAATATTTCAAATTTAAAATAGTGACTACTAATGTGGAATGTGTAACTTTGTTAAAGATCACCCAACAAAGATTCCAGCAATACAGTGAGAGCTGCCAGTGGTTCAGGCAGGGTACGAAAGAGGACAAGGAGTAAGGGACATCATTCCTGATGTCAGATGGATCTTGGCTCAAAGCAGAGAATACTAGGAAGATGTTTATTATTGAGATGTGTTATTATTACGATGTGTTATTATAATAACATTATTAAAATGCGTTTTATTGATTATGCATAGGCAACTGTCTCAATCAAAACAAACTATGGATAGCCCTGAGAAGACTGGGAATTCCAGAACACTTAATGGTGTTCATGCGGAACCTGTACATGGAGCAAAAGGTAGTTATGTAATCAGAACATGGGTTTAAAATCAGGAAAAGTATGTGTATGAGCTATATCTATCACACATCAAAATGTCAGCTTGAGTATCATTCTAAGACTCAAATCTTGCTCCTTTTCCATGTTCTTTTGAGTTCTGAAAACAAAAAGAAGTCCAGGGGGGGCAAGATCAGGATGGCTGGTGGATGGTGTAAGATTCTTCAACAAAATTCTCATACGGTGAATGAATGAGCTGGTACGCTGTCGTGATGGGGAAAGAAATTCCTTGTGGTTGCAAATTTCCTGGCCTTTTTGCCACCAATTCAAATAGAAATTTTCTGAATTTTTTTCCTATAAGCCCCCATGATCATCTGTATCCTTCAAGTAAGTCTATCAAGATGATCCCTCTGAAATATCAATTAGTCACCATAACCTTCTGGGCTGATAATTAACTGGCTCAACAGATCCTCTTAAAAGTCACTGTTTTGATCGCACCATCTTTAAAAAAAACGATTTCCCTGACACCGCCCTGACTAGACTATGGCCAGTGCACTTGTCTGCAGCCACAGGCATTTCCTGATGGCAGAAAACGTTTCATCAGGCTTTGTCTGCAGTACACCCATGTCCACCTGAACTGGAGATCTAGTAGCAGAACATTTGTTTTCACCTATTTTGTTACTATGCAAATCGTTTCGCACTCCCCAGTTGATGTTTTAATAAGCTATTTCGAGCAAGGGGAGAACTGCTGAAAGTAGAAAAGACTGTCTATGGAACCCCGACTCACAGTGAGCTGCAGATGGAAGTATGAGAGCAGAAAGTGAAATGTGTAGCTAATTCCCTCGATGGATGCTTGCCTCCTGTGCCATGAGACAAGCACTGGAAAGGACCTAACTACCAAGACTAAATATTGGATCAAAGACTCTATAAAGAATCCTGATGTTGGGGGTGGGAGGATGCAGAGGAGTTTCATGGTCTCATGCAATCCATGGAGGCTGAGTGAACCCCCACAACTACTGCCTAGAGATCATCTTTAAACCATATACCAAAATATCCCTTAAGTCATCTTAAAACCAAACAATAGTTTAGCTTAACTAGTAAACTTGTGAAACTTGTTACTGTTAGCTTTTGATTCTTTGTTTTTTTTCCGGTATGTGAAATTCAGGATGGGTGACTCTAGAGAGACAGTAACTGGTTTCTTGGGGACATGACAGGGGAGGATGGGGGAAAATGAGTGAATAACAAGGAGTACAAGAAAATGCTCTTTTCAGTGCAGGAAGGGCAAGAATGCCAGGACTTGAGAAGCATTGAGGGCTATCTTGGAGGCTGGCTATAACCTTTAGGATATACACTGGTACAGATAGGAACTGGAAACACAGGGAATCCAGGACAGATGAACCCTTCAGAACCAGTGGTGAGAGAGGCGATACCAGGAGGGTAGAGAAGGTGGGGTAGAATGGGGAAACTGATTATAAGGATCTACATATAACCCCTTCCCTGGGGAATGGTCAACAGAAAAGTGGGTGAGGGGAGACATCGGTCAGTGTAAGACATGACAAAATAATAATAATTTATAAATTATCCAAGGTTCAAGAGGCAGGGGGCAGCGGGGAGGGGAAAAAAATGAGGAGCTGATATCAAGGGCTCAAGTAGAAAGCAAATGTTTTGAGAATGATGATGGCAACAAATGTACAAATGTGCTTGACACAATGGATGTAAATATGGATTATGCTAAGAGTTGTATGTATGGATTATGCTAAGAGCCCCCAATAAAATGAGTTTTTTAAATGTTCTTTTTTCTCCCATTTTTAAAAAATTAACAACTTTTGAACATACAATTGACATCCTTATCTCCTGTTTGATAAAAAATGGTACTGTGGTACTTACTGTACAACTCTTCTTGATATAATTGAACTATATGATTTGTGGATTATGTCCCAATAAAACTTTTTTTTAAATGAATATTGTAGTCTTTCTAAAATTATCTGTAAGAAATCAAATTGGCAAGAGCAATTCAAAGGACAACCTACCAGGCAGTGGGTTTATGTCAATGGGGAGGAACCACTAGAAAGGAGAGTGAGAACGGTTACACAACTTGAAGAACGTCATCAATGTCGGTGACTTGTACAAACCCTCGACTTGGTATTTGAGCTGCTGTGTAAATGCTCAACAACCACAAAAATAAAAATATAAAAATTTTTTGAACTTTTAAAAAATAAAAGTTGATAAATGTTTGACTTTAAAAGCTGACAAAACAATAATATCTGTACCAGTCTCAGGTGGAAATTAGCTTACTAACAAAAATAGATGAGTAAGATATTCCAAACCGTCTATATCCTGCAGATTTCCATTTTTGAAGTCCTGAGCTAACAGTAGCTATTTAAACCATTTGAATTTTAAGATTTTAAATGTTAACTCCATCTTCAGAATAAGTAACTGAGGTATCAAACAAAAAAATTATGAAAGAGAGAATTGCTCAAGTTTGCAAGTTGCTGGCTGACATGGGAGCTGGTCTGTTCTCAAGGAACTGACTATCTGACTAAGCTAGCCTTAAGGACAAGTTTCTTCTACAGTTTTATATAATTTTGTATTTAACTCACTTAACTGTTCCTTAAGTCCTTGTCCATTCCATTTTCTCAGAATAAATGCTCAGCAGATTCCTCATGAAAATCCAATACACAATAAAATGCTATCAAGTCAAACTCTAGGTTTTTTTCCCTTAACTTTAACAATTCTGATGCTTTGTTTTTGGTTTTCTGATTACTTAAGAAGCACACATTTAAAGCCAGTGCCAGATGAATGCAGCATGCCAGTAAGGAGTGGGGAGCCAGTGGAGGAGCCTGAGGATAACTGCCCTCCCCCGAGAAGAATTTACTTGAGAGGACAGCACTGAAGCTGCAGCTAGGGGAGTGGGGCATGTCTGATCAGAGCACACGGGAGCACATGAAGGGGGAGGAAGAGTGGAGCACATGCTGACCCACCAGGCCTGGAGGACGATATCCCGGCTCTGAACAGCCAATGCACAGAGTGGACAATATGGCTGATTCCACTACGAGACATGCTGTCCCTTGATGGCCCAGGGTCCTAAGGGGGACAACACTGGAGACTCAGTGTCGGGACTGGCCCAGACTGACTCTGTGACACGGAGGCAAACCACAAAAAGCAACCATGGGAGCAGAGCAGGGAGCCCCTGAGGGAGTACAAAGGACAGATTCTGGGGCCAGAGCATGGTACCCCACTGGACCTGATTGAAGGACATGCGCAGAGATAAAAACATCAGACCTTGATCTATTTACAGGTTTTTCTTTAAAAAATTTTTTCTTTTAATTAATTTATTCTTCTATGAGTACTGGTTTACTTTTTTGTTGTCAATGCTGTGTTCTCACTCATCGCCTATCTTGCTATGGTTTGATTTTTGGTGCATATTATTATCTCTACAGATCTATCTAGATAAGATAGACTGGAGGAGAAAACAACGGGATCAATGGTTCCGGGGAGACACGGGAGAGGGGGAGGCGGATGTAAGGAGGTGGTGCTGACCAACCCAGGGACAGGGGAGCAACAAGTGATCAACAATCAGTGGCAAGGAGGGTGTGAGAGGCCTGGTAGGAATTCAGCAAGGGCAATATAACAGAGAGAAATTACTGAAACGACGCAAATGAAGGCTGAGCATGCTAGTGGGACAAGAGGAAAGTAAAAGGAAATAGACGAAAGAACTAGGTGACAAAGGGTATTTATAGAGGTCTAAAGACTGGAATGTACATATGTAAATATATTTATATAAGAGTGTGGGGAAACAGATCTACGTGCATATATTTATAGGTTTAATATTAAGGCAGCAGATGGACATTGGGCCTCCACTCAAGCACTTACTCAATGCAAGAACACGTTGTTCTATTAAATTGGCATTCCAGGATGCACACGTCCCTGACACGATTGCTGAAAAATGTGTGCATAAGCAAATGTGGTGAAGAAAGCTGATGGTGCCCGATTATCAAAAGATATAGTGTCTGGGGTCTTAAAGGCTCGAAGATAAACAAGCGGCCATCTACCTCAAAAGCAACAAAGCTCACATGCAAGAAGCACACTAGCCTGTGTGACCACAAGCTGTCGAAGGGATCAGGTATCAAGCATCAAAGAACAAAAAATCATCATTGTAAATGTGGGGGAGTGCAGAGTGGAGACTCAGAGTCCATCGGTAGGCAACTAGACACCCCCTTACTGAAGAGTTGTGGGGAGGAGATGAGCCAGTCATGGTGCAGGGTAGCAACGATGAAACATATAACTTTCCTCTAGTTCTTAAATGCTTCCTTCCCCCCACTATCATGATCCCAATTCTACCTTACAAATCTGGTTAGATCAGAGGATGTACATTGGTACAGATAGCAACTGGAAACACAGGGAATCCAGGACAGATGATCCCTTCAGGACCAGTGGTGAGAGTAGTGATGCCTGGAGGGTGGAGGGAATGTGGGGTGGAAAGGGGGAACCGATTACAAGAATCTAAGTATAGCCTCCTCCCTGGGGGCTGGACACCAGAGAAGAGGGGCAGGGGGTGGGGGGGAGAGAAGATGTCGGACAGTGTAAGACATGACAAAATAATAATTTATGAATTATGAAGGGTTCATCAGGGAGGGGGGAGAGAGGGGGATAATGAGCAGCCGATATTAAGGGCAACAAATGTACATATGTGCTTGACACAATGGATGTATGTATGGATTTTGATAAGAATTGTAAGAGCCCTTAATAAAATTATTTTTTTTAAAAAGAAGCACACACACACACACCCTCCCCACCCCAGACTTGAAAAGAATTATATATGTAGTGATTAACAATGAAGGAGAAGATATCACTGCTGGGATTATTAATGACTATTATTAGAGAACATTAAGATCCACCAAGGCATCAAGCTCACTTACTTGATCAGGTTCTGAAAAGCATAGCCATCTGTCCATTGTTCCGTAAAAGACGCCCCATGTCGGACAGTGGTAAAGTGACCCAACCTCAAACGGTCTTGCATACTCTTATCTCTGCATGCCATCTTCTCTTGTTTTGACTTAGGGGAAAAGGACAAAACACAAATTTAACTCAAATTAACACAAACTAATTAATAGAGAAAGAGAATTTTTAGAAAGTCATAAAAGTTCAGTGTATAGGGGGGGGGGGGGGCACCGCACACAACATCTCAGAACAGTCCGTAATGACACCTTCCTGCAAGGTGACAAGTAGGGTAACGGATTATCTGTAGGACTTTCCTTCATGAAGTTTCTTCCCTCTGCCTACCTCCTCTGTCCTAGCTTTGGACTAACCAGCACCAAAACTGCTGTCACTGAGTCCCTTCTGGCTCATGGCGACCTTACAGCACAAAGAACTACCCCCACAGGATTTCCAGGGCTGCAGTCTTGACAGAAGCATCTGCTGCAGCTTTGCTGGGGTAGCAGCTAGTGAGTACAAACCAGAGACATTTGGGTTAGCAGCCTAGCGCCACCTAGGCATCTCAAAACACCACTTTGCATGCTTCCAGTTGAATGGACCAAACTTTCCATAGCTATTTCCATGCATATCTCCAGATCCTGCCATAAAATGCCTTCTAGAAGCTGCAAGATGTGTGCACCTCCCCACAGAATTCCTTACTTCGAAGATACTTTTTGTATTCCTGGTTCTTGAGCACCATTCATTCAATACACATGAACTAAAACACCACTGTACACCAGGGACTGGAGAGAGTGTGAGTATAAATCACAGGGGTACATTGGTGCAGGTAATTTTTATTAAGGCGATAGAACCACTGAATATATTAACTCATAAATAAAACTACACATTTTGTTAAGTAACTTAAAGGATATAAGCAAAGTACTGAGAGATGAAACCATGGAATCTACCTTCTTTAGAGTCCTGTTTAGTCTTGGTAACTGACAGGCTATTTATATATGCAGTTGTCCAAGAACAGTTTTCTTCTTACTGGCAGCATTCTAGACGATCTCCTACTCGATAGCCTTCCGTGAGTTTCTATATTTGGGTACGTCTCACTTAAACATGTTTTCCTGTTTCTGAATGTGTCTTTATTTCACCCAGCTAACCTGCCCTTGGAGAACAAGAGCTGTGTCTTATGCTTCTTTTGCTCAAAGTAATTTTTTTTCTAGATTCATTCATGTTGTGTGTATAAAGCTAGTATGTATTTTGTGATATTCACATTTTGTATACATATATTCAAGTGGTGATACATTATTCCTGGTTTGGGGGGGCTGTGAATAAGACTACTGTAAGCCTTCTTATGGGTATATGCTCTCATTTTTTAGGGAAAAGCCAGTACCAGAACTGCTAGGTGACAGGGCAGATATGCATTTTTTCTTTCTTTTTTTCATCTTTTTTTAAAAAATTAATTTATTGGGGCTCATACAATTCATCACAATACATAGATCAATTGTGTAAAGCACACCTATACATCTGTTGCCCTCATCATTCCCAAAATTCGCTTCCCTCTTGGGTTCCCTAATCAGCTCATTTTCCTTTTTGCCCCTCCCCCTCCCCTCTGAACCCTTAATAATTTATAAATTATTATTATATCTCATATTACACTGCCCGGCGTCTCCCTTCACCCACCCCTCTGCTGCCCGTCCCCCAGAGAGGAGGTTATATGTAGATCCATTCCCCCTTTTTACCCCCCCCTTCCCTCCTGGTATCGCCACTGTCACCCCTGGTCCTGAGGGGTTCATCTGTCCTAGATTCCCTGCGTTTCCAATTCCCAACTGTACCGTTGTGCATCCTCTGGTCTAACCAGGTCTGCAAGGCAGAATTGGGGTCATGGTAGTTGGGGGGAGGAAGCGTTTAAGAACTAGAGGAAGGTTGTGGGTTTCATTATTGCTATACTGAACCCTAAGTGACTCATCTCCCCACTACCCCTCTGCAAGGTATGTCCAGTTGTCTACAGATAGGCATTGGGTCCCCATCAAGTGCCACTCTCATTGACGAGGGTATGATTCCCACCCCACCCTCCCTTTGGTGTTTGAAGCCTGGTCTCTTCGGCCCTTCATGATCACACATGTTGGTGTGCTGCTTCCATGTAGGCTTTGTTGCTTCTGGGCTAGATGGCCGCTTGTTTACTTTCAAGCCTGTAAGTCCCCAGACGCTATAGGTCTCGATAGCCGGGCACCATCAGCCTTCTTCACCACACTTATTTATGCACACATTCGTCTTCAGCATTTATGTGGGGTAGGTGGTCACACAATGAGGGTTTTTGTTCTTTGGTGTCTTCTGCCTGTTCCCTTCAACACCTCGTGTTCGCACAGGCTCGTGTGCTTCTTCTCTGTGGGCTTTGTTGTTTCCGAGCTAGATGGCCGCTTGTTTGCCTACAAGCCTTTAAGACCCCAGACACTCTATCTTTTGATAGCTGGGCACCATCAGCTTTCTTCACTACATTTGCTTATGCACACGTCTGTCTGTCTTCAGCGATCATGTCTGGAAGGTAGGTATCATGAAATGACCGTTTAGCTGAGCAAGGTGCTCTTGTATTAGGGGAGTGTGCATGAGGAGGCCCAATGTCCACCTGCCACCCTACTACCAAACCTATAATTATTTGCACCTAGGTCCGTTCCCCCCATAATCTTAAATATATTTACATATGTACATGTCTGTATTTAGGCTTGTATTTATGCCCTTTGCCTCCTACTTCTTTCCTCTATTTCTTTAACGCTTTCCTCCTGTCCCATTACCATGTTCAGCCTTCGTTCTGGTTTCTGTAGTTCCTCGCAGTTACCTTGCCCTTGGTCATTCCCTGCCAGTCCTCCCATCCCCTCCCTACCATTGGTTTTGAACCATTTGTTGTTCCCTTGTCTCTAGGTTGGCCAACTCTCCTCCCTTCCCCTACCTCCCACACCCCCATGTCCCTCCGGGGTCATCGGTCCCTTAATTTTCTTCTCATATTTTTTTTGTCCAACCTCTCTTATCTAGGCATTTACTTAATAAAAACTGCTTAACAGTTTTCCAAAATGGATGCACTTAGGATGAAAAGGGTACACTGCCAGACCTGTTTGTTTCAGTCAGTCTTCTGGCTACGGATGGAGATCTCACTATGGTGTTTTAACTTACTTCTCTGATACTGAATAACATCAATGATCTTTTTCCATATGTTGGCTGTTTGGGTTTTTGTGCATATACTTTAAAAGTGTCTTCCAAATCTTTTCCTTACTGCTAATGCGTTCTCTCTTAAGTTAGGATAGTTCTTTAAGCATTATGACTACAAGTCCATTGTGAGATAATTTTGTGACACTTCCTCCATATTTGTGGTTGCATATTCATTTGTTTCTTTATTTTCCAAAATGGCCTAGCAGCTATTCAGAAAGTATTCCCTATTTAAAAAGTTGTTGAGTAAAATGTACTTTCTTTCCTTCTTTGGTATTTTAATTCTGTTGGAAAGAAATCTAAAGTTTACTATGTCCTTCTGCTAACCAAAATGAAATCCATGAAGGTTGAGTCCATTCTGGAAGCCAGAGAAGAACTGCAGGACATCTTTACAGAAACAGACTGCCACGCTCTTGTGGAACAGGCCACTGGGTTCAAACTGCTGACCTCTCCGTTATCAGCATAATCATTGTCACCAGGGCTCCTTTTACTGCCTCGAACAAGTTGAAAATTATATTCCTCAAGTTAACTCAGTGACTATGGTACACTGTTCAGCATTAGTAAAGCTATCCGAATGTACACCGACTTGAGGAAGTACACTCTAAAACTGTACACAAATTTGCTTATCAACATGTCTTATTAATGTCATTAGGCAGTATTGACATCTTAATGAAAACTTTTAAGAAATAATAATGACTAAAGGCATATTGAGTATTATAAGAAATAATATTGACTAAAGGCATTAAGCAGTATAATAAAGGGAACATCAGCCAATTACAGTATTTAAATAGGCATACAATAAACTTGTCTTTTGAAAGCAAGATGCACCTATCACCTTACTAGTACATAAGTTATTTCTAGAACCAACTCTGAAAGAGAACTGAAAATTTCCAATAGTACACGGATTTATCAGCTGATAAGATCAACATAAAAATTTGAAAAAGAACCACCCCCAAATAAGCTCAGTTAGGATAAACTGTCCCTGTTTAATCAGCTTGACACTCAAAGTAATGCAGAAAGAGAAGCAAGTCCCAAGATATATCCTGGCAGTTTACTTCAGTGTCCAGGTAAAAATCAAAAACTAATTGACAAATCATGAAATCTTTAAAAGCCCAACTTTTAAAAATGTTTTCACCTCAAATATGGAGTAAAGACCCGCAACTAACACACATTAAGCATCTTAGAGTGCTCAGGTCACTATCAATCACCAACCTTTACTTTTGTTTTTCACCAACCTTTTCTATAAGGAGTTTCTTGCTCATTGTTACACATCTATTTAATCGTTCCTTGTATTTCTCTAGCATCTTTTGCTGTTCATCAATCTGCCGTCCCAAATCACAGTTGGCCTTCGATGGAAAAAAATACATACGTTTAATTAACTCCAAAGAAGAAAAATTAATACAAAAGCAATCTCCAGGTAGGGACTCAGAAACATCATTTCTACCTGTTTAAAAAAATTAAGGTTCAAAATTATGAAAACAATTTATATTTTAAAAAGGCAAATATCTCATTCCTTTATCCTCTCTGAGCAGGTCATTATCTACGCATTAATCATGAAGCGTATTACCGGTATTCATGGCATATTACAGGGATATGTCCTTCTACTGATGTTTTCTTCCTCTCAACAACCAATTATGACTGAATCATTACATGACAGCCCAAGGTGTCATAAAATAACTAACTGATGAGATGTTTTTTAATTGATACGAGTAGTTAAACATGTATAGATACATGACAGGGTTTCCAAAGTTCATGGAAAAATTCCGTTGTCTTTTCATTCTATTTTTCCACAGACTATTGTGACTCACTCCATATATTAAAACAAAACAACCACAAATTATTTTGTGTATGTTTAATGTTCTTTTATTCTTTCTTATTTCTAAAAATGAAATATGAATTCACAAAATGTTCACCAAAGAGGTCAAGCATACCCATGCCTACACAAAGCAAAACAAACAAGTTACATATAAGGTCTCTGGTCCATGATTCAAGAATGTCAGAATGCATTCTTGAATCATGATCCATTTATATGGGATCAGAAGCCCATTGGATGGGCTAAATACTTTGAATTAATTCAAGTCTCCTATAATAACACAACTGAAAACAGAGCTAAAGTCCATTTTGATGTACAACTCCAAAAAGTATTTTCGTGTTAAGAAAAAGATGTCTACTCTCTTGCCAAATAAATGTTATTTAATAACTTGCTCAGATTGTAAAAATAAACAAACAAAAAACTGTTATTTCCCAATCCAATGATAGCATTCCTGAAATACTAAAACAGAGCCCAAATGGAAAATATTACAGAAAACTCAATCTTTTTTGGAGGGGGGAAGGAGAAAGAACTCAATCTTTAAGACTTTCCGACTCTGTTTTAAAGTGCCCATGTGAAACCGTTTTAGCTCCAAATGTGCCCAGCGTATGAGGATAAGCATAATTTCTCCCTGTTAGTTCTTGTTAGAGAGCCCTATGAGTAAAAGTAGCAAAGGCAAAGAAATGTAACTACATTAGGGTAAATGAGACTTTCTAATTCATACTGAAAAATCAGCAGGAAACCAAATATTTAGTATTTACATGAAATTCAACCTATATCTGGGAGGTGAACATTTGAAATCATAATCAAATGTACACTGTTATTAGATGCAGTCGAGTGAATATACAGAATTGGCCAACTTCTGGTAGTTTATTTAAAATTTTAGGAGTTCTAAATTTCTTGTGGTTTCTACCACTAGTGTCTTTTTGGAAGTTCATATTTAAAATTACAACCTCTCCCAACTTCTCAATTCAAATGGAATAGTGGTGATTCAATGATAGCTCGTGTCTGCTAAGTCTGCTTGAAAGGTGATATAGACTCATGGTCTCTCACCACTGAGTACCCTCCAGAGGAGAAATGCAAGTTTCTATCAACTTGGAAAAATGCCCGCTGTCTTCTTTCCTTTGATTGGCCTACATCTAAAGAAGGGATATAACCTCCAGAAAACTATGGAGCAGAAAGGGGATAGTGGTGAGTACAGGGAGCCAAATAGCTCCCTAGGGAATGAATGAAGTAGTACCAACTCAAGAGTCCCAATCTTAAGAGAGTCAGTAAGCAGGATCTAGGCTAGCACGGATATTCTGGACACAAGCCACCCAAATACTGGAATTGGGCTTGGGGCTTTCCACACCTTCAAGCCACCTAATGACAAATCTTAGACGGCATTTCAATCAGCATCCAAGTGAGGAAAAAAAAAAGTCAAATGATCTCTTATGGAAACCAAAATAGCATTTTAGAATACTGATCATATTACTACCACACGAAACACATAGACATGGTGCATATGAAACAGGGAGTCATAAAGAATGTACTAGATGGAATAAGGTGAATCAAAGAACTGTACATGTGAATAATGTTTAAATGGCACACATTTTGTTACATATACCTACTACAGAAACAATGTAAATTGGATAAGGTATAAAAGTAGTCCCACACGATCCCTGGTTGCAGATCTGACCATTGTAATCCATTGGGCTTTCACTGGCCAGGCCTTTTTTCGTCTGGTCACTCTACAAAAGCCTGATCAGCATCATAGAAAGATTCCATTGACAGAAGAGTAGTGGCTGTGTAAGAGGTATACTGGCTGGGAGTTGAACCCAACGGGGTATCCTATGGGGGACCAGGAGTCCTGGTGGTATAGTGCGTTATGATTAGGCTGCTAACCACGCGGTCAGCAGTTCAAAACTACCAGGCCCTCTGTGAGACAAAGAGGAGACTCTCTACCCCTGTCTCAGAAACCCAATGGGGTAGTTCTACCCTACCCTGCAGCGTCTCACTGTGAATCAGAATCAACTTGAGGA
The DNA here is from genome assembly GCF_000313985.2 of Echinops telfairi. Lineage (NCBI taxonomy): Eukaryota > Metazoa > Chordata > Mammalia > Afrosoricida > Tenrecidae > Echinops > Echinops telfairi. The sequence continues at coordinate 34,390,071 of NW_022111358.1, read as the reverse complement.
CAGTGTGGTCTGGGTTGCTCCACATGGGAGTAGCCCTTCCTGGTGGCACAGCAATTAAGTGCTTTCCTCTGATAATATAGAGATCAGCAGTTTAAACCACCAGATATTGCATGGGACAAAGATGTAGTTGTTGGTTTCTGTAAACATTTCCGTCTTACAAGGCAGTTCTAATCTGTCCTACCAAGAGGTTATGAGTTAAAATCGACTCAATGACAATGGTTTGGGTTTAGTTTTTATCCCAAATAGAAAGTGATAATTCTGCCACAAAAGCATCACTGCCTCCATTAGACATAAGCACACATTTTCAGAGTAAAAATAGACAGAGATAAGATTCTTGCAAAAACATTTTTATAATGTAAAAAGTAGGAGGTGGGGGAGAGACCTATAGTCATCACAGCCAACATACTATATTTCTGTTCCTTTCATCACAGACTTCTCTAGAACATTCCACGATAGAAAAACTATCAGGATGTGGTTGAGAGACAGACAGACAGACAGACATTTGGGGAAGATGGAAAAGAGAATTCTCAGCTCTACAAAAGCACCAAAAATTTACCACTGACATATCCTTCTGGGGGGGAAAGTTACTTGGAAATATATTCTAGTCAGTCAAGAGATAAAGTAAGACAAAAACTGTGATTTAAAAAAATGAATGCCAACAAGCTTTGAAATATGTTTAACAAACCTGTGTGTAATAACTTATTGTAAATTTGGCCATAAAACTGCCTGTAAAGGAAACTTATTTTAAAAGATAATATTAATAAAATCAATTTTACTAATAAAGACCAAGCTTATGACTTATATATTTGCCAAACTCTAAGTCTTATATAAAAGGAAGTCAGCATACACTATTTTGCATTTTATTTTTAACAATTACCACCAGTACAGTGAATTACTTCTAAATTACTATAATAGATGAAAATGTCACTTTCACCTATCAGTAAGTAACTTTATGAACATGTGCGTGTGTGTGTGTGTGTGTGTGTGTGTGTGTGTGTGTGTGTGTGACAAACAGATCCAAAAATTACAGGAGAAAAACAAACCGAGTGCTTTATCTCGGTTAATGGAATTATAGGTACATGGGGCCCAAGTGTCTTTATGTGGCGCTTTGCCTGAATTCTTTGGGAAAAGAGCTTGAGAGATTTTTTTTCTTCTCTCCTTAAATCCTGAAGTTAATTTAGCCTTTGTTTTCTACCCTAGGTTTGTTACTTTTGCCCAGGTTGACTGCCATTCCCTAGGTGAGCTGTAGACAACTTGGTTTGGGTTTTGTTGTTTTTTGTCTGATCCGGGACTGTAGTCTGCTCTATGATTTCTATGCATCTTTTGGGAACTGGGCAACTGACTATGCAAATAAAGTATCTACAGTTAAAAAAGTGCCTGTACCCAAGAAAGGAGGCTTAGTGATCTAGTGGGAGGTCTGTGCCTTGAATCTGATGGGAGTTTGTCAACATAAGCAGTTAAACCCACAAAGGTGTTTCAGGAAGAGAAAAGCAGGAGGAGGAAAGAAGAGAAAAGCTATGAGAGGAGAATGTTTTAAAGAACCTTTAAAAAGAGCTGTAACCCTGGTCAAAGGCTCCAACATTGAGGACAGTGAAAGGCCCAGAAAGGTCCTAATGATGGGGGTATGGGGGTGTGGGGTGGGGCGTAGAGCCTACAGGTCAGGAAGAGACCCTGCAGCAAGTGGTGACAGATGGCAGGGTCAAGAGGAACCTGCCCTAAAGGGGGTGAGAGGAGCCGAGAGGAGACGGCCTATACGCTTCCTGATCTTGATTTATTGTCTCTTGCTTTTCTTACTAAGTCATTTATTTTTAAGTATAGTTGTTTGAGTTCCGTACGGCCAATGCAAAGAATTACTGAACCCAAAAGACAGTGCTGTGGGAGGGGTGGCTGATATCAGAATTGTCAGAGAGGTGATGTCTGAATGCCAACTACTGATTAGCCTTGCGCTAATCTTGATTTGCATTCTTCTTCTTAAATTTGATGGATTCTGACAAAGCATAGCTGTAAAGTCAATGCTGAATCACAGTGACTAGGACACAGCAGAACTACTCCATACGGTTTCTGAGGCTGTAAGCTCCACAGAGGCAGCCTGTTACAACTTTCTCCCAGAGAAGCCATTGGGTTCAAACCACTGACTTTTCAGACAGCAGCTTAACGGCACTGCACCAAGAGGCTCCTGATCTATTTCTACCACCACCACAGAAAGATAATAAAGATTTGCTTTTTAAAAAACAGGCGATTCCTAATTATCTCAAATTGAACATTTAAAACATTTTATTTTTAAAAGATATATTTTAAATTCCAGACTTGCTATGTATATTTTCTTTTTTAAGCACAAAACCCTTTGGGCTCAATAGGTTTTAAGAGGTATAGTCTATCCCACATTTTATGAAACCAGAGCTGAAAAGTCCTTGAGAAGTGACTTTAAAAATTCAGGATCAAAATAACTTTTCTGAAATGAGAAAATAATGTTTTCAAATGATTACCATAGCTCCAAATAAAATATGAAACTCCACATACCTATTTCTCTAACATTCATTCAAATATTACCATTCTAGAGTCAGACTTTTCTAATTTAAAGAGAATCCTTGGAATGTAAGTATGATTCTGGTTACTACTCAGATTGCTGAAAAACATCCAAGCATTATTCAACTTTGCTATTTTTTAATAATTATTTTTAAGCTACTAACATGATCCAAGTAAATCTAACAATTAGTATCTACTATAAAATCTCTTATAACATCTTAATACTTACTCGTAACAAATCGTCTATTCTTCCTTCTTTCTTCTCTAAGTCAGAATTCTTACTGTTTTCTAGTGCAGATATTTTTTCTATTGTGAGGTCAGACTATGGAGACAAAGGCAAAACAAATTTAGGATTCATTTCCAAACAGTAGTGTGAATATATTCCTTATTAATTTTCTGGGAAAACACACATAAAGCCAGGAATCACATGATGTAAGAAGAAATTCTGCCTTTTCATTCTGTTCTTTCAAGTGCTAGCTGCGTGCCTTGTATCCTGCTACATCAGCACCTTCAAAACATGTTACCTCTGGACTCAAATACATAACTGTGCCCTGAATAACGTAAAAATATACTACTCCATAAATGAAATTCACTTTGAAGAGTTTCATAGGAGAAACGACCCAAATATCTAAAGAACAAATATGCCACCTAGTGGGTACAGAGAGCAATCCGAAAGGGAGAGAAGTCATCTGAACACCCAATTATCTAAGCCGGTCCAACTGTCCCAAGTGAGCGGGGACTTAGATAACATTAAAGAAGTTCACCTGTTCCTGAAGGCCTTCTTTAAAATCACAACTCACTGCCATCAAGTCAGTGCTGACTCAGAGTGACCCCTGCAAGTTTCCAAGGCTCTGTTTACAGGAGTAGAAAGCCCAGTCTTTTCTCTCACAGAGCTGCTGGTGGCTTCCAACTGTCAACCAATGTGGATCACAGCCCATAGTGTAACCACTACACCACCAGGGCTCCCAAAGGTCTTATACCTCTTGACATTTGAGAAATTCTTCTAGATTGCCAACCATGTTGTATTAAAGGCAACACAGATAGTATACCAACAGAAGCCCAGTTTTCTTTTGTCTTTACAAAGTCAGAAGGAATATCCACAACTTTTGCAGGTAGAACCTGCATGTCCACAAGATTAGCTAAGTTAAAGAGAGTTTTTAAAAACAGTTGAAAGAAAATGATGTTGGTGTACATTTTAGTTTATTTTAAGGTTTGCCAAATAAGTATGTACAAAAATTAACTACTTTCATAAAGTAAGAAATTAATATTAAGAGCCTACTGTTAAGTGCTAGTTAGTATTTGTGCCCATTATTAGAGATAATTAGAATTAGCCACATTGTACAGATGATTTGTGGTCAAGAAACACTGAAGCTAGAAAGATAAAAAGATAGTGTCAATTGCAGAGCCAGATGGGAATTCAGGCCTGAGGGTCTCTGAAAGTGTATGCTCTTTCTTCAATACCACACATTTCTGCTATATGGGGGCTTCAAAAAGTTCATGGACATATGGAATTTAAAAAGAATGAAAATTTCCCACAGACTTTCTGAAGTCCTCTTTACAATACACACAAAGAGTCAGATAAAGTCAGAAATCAAACAAGAGGAGGCATCATATTCAGCATGGATTCATTCCTAAGCAGAGCCGCCTCTTCACTGTTCTTCCACCACTGACCTGGGTCTGTCTGTGCTGGATGCAGATCTGTTTTTGGGAGCTGCAGGAATGCTCTGTGTTGCCAGATCCTGTAGAAGAGGGACTGTTTTGCTGAGCCTGTTAATAGAGATACATCACCCATCATAAGAAAATTTTGCATCTTTTTCCATAAACATTTGTGTGAATGTGATGATTAACTACATAAACCAAATCCTGAGGGCTGGCAATCAGAGCCATGTGGCCAACAGCAAGTAAAGCATTTCAAACATTAGGCACAGGAGCTGAGACAGTGGCTTGACCCATGTTCCTAGAAATAGGATTAAAGTATTACATTCTTATAAATGGATTTTTAAAAGAGATCCATTAGAAGAAACAAAGTTAGTCTTGTAACGACATGCTGTTCTCATTTGCTTCTTGATATGCGTTTGTCTGGACAGGCCGGTAAAGCGTCCACAACCCAGCAGGACACAACTCGGAGGGCCGTTTGAATTTGCAAGCAGCATCTAGGAACACATAATGCTCCCAAGTCCAGGCTGATTTCCAGTACTATCATTTGATGGCTGTGGTTGTTATACAAGGATTTATAGGGCATTCCAGGGCATTTTTTAATTTATAAGGTATAGGACTGAACATAATTCAGGACTATTTAATCACTGGAGAGCCCTGGTGATAATACTGGTTCCACAATGGACTGGATCCCAAGGTTACAGTCTTGGAAATCCACAGGGGCATTTCTACCCTGTCCGATAGGGTCGCTATGAGGCAGCATCGACTCGATGACAGCGAGTGAGAGTCAATCATTATACTCCTGACAGTCCTTTTTAAAAATACGAGGACCACTGCACCTACTTTAGTATCACATCACAGATAAGAAATTAAGATATTCTGGGGACAGTGAAATAAATAAGAAATTAAGATATTCTGGGGACAGTGAAATAATAGAAATACAATGATACTATCTTGTCAGAGAATGAAACATTCCCATACATGTAAACATTCCTACTATTTCCCATATACTCATCCATTAGTTTTCAAGTCATTTATCACAACAATGGTATAACCATCATCTATTGAGCAATCCATTGACATTAAGGACTTCATGCAGAATCACAGAGTAACATGACATTATCTCACGAGAACTGAAGGGTTGTCTGCTCTACACTGGCAGCTCTAAATGACGGTGGCAGACACCCAAGAGGACATCTTCATAATACTTACAGGGACTGTTAGACCAGACCCTGAACAAGCTACGCGCTTACTACAATGAATGTCCTTGAGGCCTCATACAGCCTTGTTATCAAAACAAAAAAGTCCAAACCAACTGCCATAGTGACCCTATATAGGTTTCCTGAGACTGCGTGTCTACATGGGAGCAGAAAGCTCATCTTTCTCTTGAGAAGCAGCTGGTGGCTTTGAACTGTTGATCTTACAATTAGCAGCCCAATGTCTAACCCATAGCACTAACTTGTAAGCTAGACAGTATTACAGTGAACCCTCGCCACTTCGCGCTTCGACTTCCACGGCTTCACTCTATCGCGGTTTTTGCGTAACAGCGCATGCTCTGTCATTACTGCCACTGATTGGCTCATACTGTACATGCTTCTGTCTGCATTGCTACGTATCGGAGCTACGTATCTAATGCATTTTTGCTTTTGTACAGTGTACTGTAATTGTTTGTGATTTTTAAGAAATTTTATCTAAGCCCTATGATGGCTCCTAAACGAGCTGCTTCTTCTAAGCCTTCTGACAATAAAAATAA
>NW_022111358.1:34378022-34382898 GCF_000313985.2 Echinops telfairi | reverse complement strand
TAACTACGAAAATATTTGATTTACAAATAAGGAATCCTACTTCGCGGAACTTCATTTATCACGGTAGGGTCTAGAACCGATTAACCGCGATAAACAAGGGTTCACTGTATATTCAATCTATTGATTAAGTACTTATCAGGTGTGGCGGTTATATACTCTATTGCCAACTTGAGGAAGGGGTGGAGTCTAGCGTGTCAACCAGGTCACAGTTTGATGACCTCATTTGGAGTCACAAAGGAGATAAATAGCTCACTGGAAGCCAGATACACTCTCTCTGCTTCGTCTCCCCATGAGACATTCCTGTTGACAAGCCACATGGCACTACGGTGATGGAACCAGAGCCTTGGAGCTGGAGGAGCCACGTGGAGACCCATGCTAGCGCTGAGATGCTTACAACGCCACTGAATCCACAAGATTTTCCACCTGCTAGCCTGTGATCTTCCTGCGTTTGGCATCATTGTATGTGTTGCGTGCATCCAAAGTGGAATTTATAGACTGGTGTCGGACATATGGGCTAATCTCGGACTTAGGGACTTGATCTGGACTGGGCTGAGATGTTTTCTCAATATACAATTAGCTCTTTTATAAAAAGTTCTTGTTTATACACGAGTGTCTATGAATTTGTTTCTCTAGTGCACCCGGTCTAATCAGGCATTCACTATTGCTGGAAACCTAATAGCCAAGAAAAACAGAAATTAAAAACTACAGACCCAGCTCTGATGCAAGGAGCCCTAGTAGTGCAGTGTGTTAAACATGGACACACAGGATACACCTGAGGCAGTTTGCTTTCACTCCAGAAACCCTAAGGAGTAGTTCTACTCCGTCCTATAGAGTTGCCAATGAGTAGGAATTGACAACGGCAGTGGGTTTAATCCTTAAATTTATAAGCCAAGGGAAGATTTCAATAACTAAATCTTGAACAAGTAAATGCAAAACTGTGATTGGGATAACTGCTATAAGAGCATGCAACAGGACACATAATCTAGAGTCGGGGATGAATTAACTTGAGAAAGTAACATCAGTGCTTCTATTTGAAAAACAGAAAGAGAAAAGAGGAAGGAGATGATGGGCTCATTCTAGGTAGAGAATACTCATGGCCACTGAGTCAATTCTGACTCACTGTGACCCTATACCACAGGGTAGAACAACTCCTGCAAGTTTCCGAGGCTGTAACTCTTTACAGGAGAAGAAAGCCTCGCTTTTCTCCTTCAGAGTGGCTGGTGGTTTCGAACTATTAACCTTGCAGCTAGCAGCCTAAATGGTAACCATCATGCCACCAAGCCTCCTCAGCTAGGGAATAGATGTTCTCTTAAGAGTACAGGGAAAGATAAGGTTAACATGGGATCCAAAGAAGTCCTCCCCGCAAACAGGATCTAACTACAAAGAGAAAAGCTCTCTTAGTGCAGTGATTAAGGTGCTCAGCTGCGTGTAGGTTGGCTGTTTGATCCATCAGCTGCTCTCAGGGTGAAAGATGCGGCAGTCTGACTGTCATAATCAAGACTGCAGACAATTCTACTCTGCTCTACAAAGTTAACCAGGAAGCAGAACCAACTCAATAGCAGTGTGTTTTTGTTGTTTGCATTAAATATCACAGAAAGGAGCCCTAGGAGCCTAAAAGTTAAGTGCTTGGCTGCAACCCAAAAGGTTGGCAGCTTAAAGCCCACGCAGGGGATCTGCAGGCCATCTATGTCTGTAGAGGTGACAGCACAACGGGGCGGCTCTATCGCATGGAACTACCAGGAGTCAAAATCAACTCGAGGGCACAATGACAAGAACAACCTCAAAGATGCAGGACATCTTGCGTAGTCAGTGGCAGAGCTGCAATAAGAAGACAGGTTTGTATCCATTCAAATTAACTAAAAAATCTTCTCTAACCTCCCCCAAATGAAGCAAACCTGACCCTATCCTTCACCAGAAGGAACCTCAAACACTATCAATTTGATTTTTCATTAGATTGTTATTACAGTCCTCACTTTTTCATTTCTAAACAAATAGGACTGCTTGAACTATATAGTGAGAATCACTAAGAATCAAATGACTAATAAATCCTATAATGTCTACATTTTGGTTCACAGATTTTCTTAAAATGCTTTTCTTTATATGTGCTTATCTCTGACTCTTAGTTCTCTACCAGAAAACAGAGGGCGCTAATGTGTGACTGAGTGAGATGTTTCCAAATTAAACCTTTCTGTAAAATACCTATATAAATTACCCAGCAGTAAGAAGTAAAAGCTTATAAGCTATCTGAGGAAATAGGACACAGGTTAGGAGGTAGCAAATCTTCATGTAAATAAAAACAAATACTATCAAAACGTAAAAAGGTACTAAACAAATAATAACTTGTGAGAAGAAGCTCTTAATTCTGATCACCAAACTGTGAATCTCTGTGCCTGCTCCTGTGTTACACACTAGACATGAAAAATGACCAAGAGATTACAATCTCCCAACAAGATGACAGCACAGTGTCCCAGGGACAAGAGCAGAGAACCACCTTGCTAAACCAGCCACTGTATTGGAAGTCCAATTCCTACCTAAAAAAACATTCTGCTCATATTTCTGTATTCTCCGCTCTTACTTTTTAAGTAATATTGGCTTCTAACTCATGATAGCAGGCTGAAGCTCCTAACATCCCACTGAAACACAGAGAATAATAGAGCTATTTTTAAAGTGAAATCATAACAATAGCACTAAAAATAAGTTAGGGTACCATCAAAGAATCAGAAATGCTCAAAAATGGAAGCTTTAAGAAATAGTCAAAAGTAGCTGGCATCAGACCGATACACAAATTAAAATAAAGGAATTCATAGCTCAAAATATCAGCAGTTAGGCAGAAGTTCCATGCTGAGCGTTACAAGTACAACAAGCACGAGTGAGTCATGCAACAATTATACCAGGTGGTAAAGACTTGTTCTTCAGGTAAGGGAACAAAGGTCATCATGACACCCTCCTCCTTGTATGTTTCTGACCCCCAAATTAAAGCACTCTAAGAGACCTCTTAAATTATCAAACAAATAATTTGAAAATGAAAAATAAGGAAACCCAAAGAAGGGTGTGGATACTGGGGTCTGATAAGAATGCACAAGATCTCTGGCTAACTTCCACAACGGCTAAAAGGCGGAAGTAAAGGGAGGCAGCTCTCTGTTTCTCCTTTGGTGCTATTTGTGGAGAAGTCAGTTTTCCTACCTGGAGCTTCCCAGACAGGAAGACGTGGTCAGTCCTCCCACCATTCTGGGGGCGTGCTCCTTGAACAGCAGTGCTGTGCTCCTGTGGACAATCCATGCCAGTACCTACATTCATCACCCGTTAATTTCTTCAGTCAACCAACCTTAAATACACATTTTAAGAAAATCGACACATGAAAGAGAAAATCCAGGATAAAAATATAAAATTTGATCCTAAAGGAAACAGATAATTCAGATAAAAAAACTTTAAAAACAAAGATCAAAATGATGCCATATCTGTAAGTATAAAAATTCAGCAAAAAAGATGAAAATGAAAATTGACAAAATAAGAGGATCCAAAATTTTAAAACTCAACAGAAGAGCTAAATGACAAAATGATATAGTTTAGTCAATAACCTAGAAAAACGTCTTGAAGGATATAAAGCAAAAAATCAAAGCGCTAGGTCACGAAAGAAAAGCTAAGAAACACGCCTAACCTGGAAATGACAGAGTCAGAAAGAAGACAGCAAGAGAAAATACAACTGCCCTGTGACACAAAGGTAAGTCTTCAGCTTTCAAACGTCAGCTGACCAGCACCATTAATGGGGAACAAAGAGAAATACTGAAGAAGATGTAGGAATACGGTCACTTCAATAAATCCAGGAAAAAGCATTTGATAAACTTCAACGGCCTCTCATGAGGAAAGCATTCAATGCACTGGGATAACAAGAAGCCCACAGGGGCAGGCAGTTCTGCTCTGCCTGCTAGGGTCATAATGTGTTGTGCGCAACTCAATGGCACTGAGCTGTAGATCTGTCAAGAAAGGGAGGACAACCCACAGAACGGAAAAGGCTTACAAGTCATTCCTCTGTGAAGATCCAACATCAAAACCATATAAAGAGACTTGAACAATTCAACAATGAAAAGCTTTTTGGGTTTTTTTAATGGGCAAAAGATCTGAAAGGACATCTTCCAAAGAAGATATACAATTGGCCAATAAGCACACAAAAAGATGCTTTATATAAAAAACTAATTGAGCCATTACAAACACAAGAAATAGCATATGTTGATGAGGATGTGGAGAAAATAAAACTTTCATACATTGCTGGTGGATATGAAAAACTTGTAATCACTCTGAGAACAGTCTGACAGTTCCTCCAAAAGTTAAACTCAGAGTTACTACATAACCAGTAACGTGTCAACCCAAAGGAAAGAACATACGTTTACTTCCAAACTTCTATATGAATGCTTACAGCGGCATCAATCAAAAAATGGAAGCAACTCAAATGACTGAATAAACAAAATATGACCACTGAAAACCAAACAGGTACATTTTACTTATTAAAATAAATCCATACCTACGGCATTGAGTCGATGCTGACTCATAGCAACAGCAACGCTATATAGAATTTCCAAGAATGCGGATCTTTAGCTCAAGGGTTTGAATCGCTGACTTTGTAGACAGAATCACCACACTTACTGCCAATGAGTTAATTCTAACTCATTGTACCCCTCCCTATAAGACAAAGTACAACTCCCCCTTTACATTTCCAAGACTTTAAATCTTTAACACAGCAGAAAGTCTCAACTTTTTCTTCAAGAGGAAATTTGTAATCCTGAAGTATTTTTAAAACCAAGTAATACTTTTAGCTTAACTAGTAAAGCAGGTCTTTTTTTTTTTTTTTTAATTTTCAAGGGGCCTATATGCCCCCCCC
>NW_022111358.1:34372324-34376672 GCF_000313985.2 Echinops telfairi | reverse complement strand
ATGTCCCCCCGGAACTGTTGGTCCCATTGTTTTCTCCTCCAGATTGTTCATCCAGCCTATCCTATCCAGACAGACCAAAGCAGGTCTTTTAAAACCCAAAACAGTTCTATTCTGTCTAACACAGTCACTATGAGTTTGCATCAACTCAATGGTGGGGACTTTGGGGTTTGTTTGGATATGGATCAAAGTGACAACAGCAACTTCAAAGAGTAGACAGAAAATTTAGGGGGGCAGTGAGTTTACGATAACGAGCGATGAGTAACTCAGAAAAGGGGGTTGTGAATGGCTGCACAGCTCAAAGAATATAATCATGTCACTAAGTTGTACGTGGGGTGTGGGGGGGACATAACAACTAGAACTTTTTCACTCAATTTGAACTAATCCAGTGTCGAAGGCTTTTTTCCCTTAGTGCATCCCCCCCCAAATCTATGAATTTCATAATGCATAATCAAACAACCATATCTTAAATTTCCCTCATTTTAAAATTCAGAATTCAGAGCTACTGAGACACAGACAGATCTGAACTAGTGAGAGACAGAGCAGACCTCACACTTAGCCAAGTACCTTTGCTATGCCCAATTTTCCCACTGGAATTTTAGAAGTCCATTATAAACTTATATGGTCATACACATACGAGGGGGTAACCTCCCCCCAAAACAATCTTTTTCAAAGATATGTTTGTTTGTTTAATGAAACAACCTTCAAAGTACTCTCCATTACACTTAATTCATTTGTCAAGTCTGCAAGTCCATTCTGGGAAACCTTTTTCAAACTCATGTGTTTGGATAGCTGACCATCCAAACAGCACCTCCCTTATTTTTTTCTTCACCTCTTCTATGTCATCAAATTGCTGTCTTTTCATGTCCCTCTTCATTCACAGTAAAAAAAAAAAAAGAAGTCACACAGAGTAAGGTCAGCTGAGTAAGGTGCGTGGGGCAAGAGAGGCATGCTATTTGTTTTTTGGGGTTTTTTTTTTTTGGGGGGGGTGGTGGCCAAAAACTAGCACACTGAGATGGCTGCATGAGCAGGTGCATTGTCCTGGTGGCAAAACCAGTCCCTCGTCTGCCACAAATCAGACCTTTTTGGTTGCACAGTGTTAAGCAATATTTTCTGAACCTCTGAATCAGGGGTCTTCAAACTACGGCGAGGGCCACATGCAGCCCACCGAGGACATTTATCCAGCCCGCCGGGTGTTTTTGCCCCATTTTGTTTTTTACTTCAAAATAAGATATGTGCAGTGTACATAGGAATTTGTTCATAGTTTTTTTTTAAACTATAGTCCGACCCTCCAACGGGTCTGAGGGACAGTGAACTGGTCCCGTTTAAAAAGTTTGAGGATCCCTGCCTAAATAGAGAGCTTGATTAACAGTCTCACCTGGTAGAAGGAACTCCAAATGCACTACAAGTCTACATTTTCGTCCATTCGGGTAGTTGATAGAAGTCCAGAATGAAGATTGTTATCAACTGACATTTCACCTTTTTTGAAACGAGAAAACCACTTGTACACTGAGTTTTTCCCATCGCACTGTCCAAGTAATTAGTGTTCAATATCCCAACAGTTTCTGTGGCATATTTCCAGAGCAGGAAATACACTTTCTCAGTCATTGCTGTTCTCTTATATTGCCCATCCAATAAAAAAAAAACACAAATGAGGTTAGAGCGAAACTGCTTTTACAAAAAACTTCACTGACCAGAGAACCTTCCCAGGTGATGCCACAGGGCGCACTAACTCAGAGCGAGTTCCTGGATGTTTGCTTAGCAGGAAAGTTCCGTTCTACACTGAGCAATTCCAGGGGGGGTTTTTGGTACTTGCTTGTAAAAACAGTCAGATGTTGCCTAAAATAGTTGTTAAGCAGCATATACCTGTATCTTAAACTCATCTTTCAAAATGAAGAATAGCTTCTGTATAAAGTTGACCAAGTGATAAATTACTTGAAGTTAAAATAATCATGAGAAAATCTGAAATAAACGGTTGTATGAGCCCCTAATAAAATGTTTTAAAAAAAAATTAAAACAAAGCAAAAGCAAAAAAAAAAAAATGTTTGCAGTATCAGGAAACATAAAAAAAGAAAAGAAAATCTGAAATAAAAACTGTCAACAGGGGCTCTCTAGGACGCCTGAGAAAAGTTTCACTCTTCTCCATCGCTTCCACTTTTTTGTGGACTATGTACATCTATTCTTTTTACAATTTAAAAAATTATACTTATGATTTAAAAAATCAAATTTACTTTTTAAAATAAGGTTTCTAACCAGTTCAATAATTACCATGGCAAACAAGATCCGGATATATACTGCACAGCTACCAAATTTGTTGCCTGTGGTTTTATGACCCATGTAGGAAACAAACAGTTGTGTCTGCTCAAAGATGGTAGCCAACCACGTCACTGTGAGTGTCTACTGCTCTTCTGAGCCCTGCCACAATCCGATTTCGGCCATTAGGCTCCTGACACTATCAAGAGGAAAGACTACCGCAGGACTTCAGGAGAGCAACTTTACCAGCAAGGCTCTAGAAAGCAAGACACAGTCAAAGCAGCGTCGTCAGTTGCCACCTTGGAGAGGGACCGCAGTTTGTTTCCTACTCCGATCAAAATACCAGGGAAGAGTCTTATTTGCTCTGCGACGTGCACATACATGGGACAGTGATTATGATGGGAATTACTGAATTGTTTTAAACTCATTCAGAATACTGGCTAAAACATGGAAATTTAACTAACAATGTAAATTTAAGCATTTAATGGTTCAAATTCATACTATTTTTACTTAACACATTTTCAGAGATCATTTCTTATTAACATAAATGAAGCTATCTCGCTTCCTTTGTTAGTTGTATAGCATTCCATCATGTAAGTGTCATGACACTTACGTAACCAGTCCTCTTATTTAGTTACTTTTAAGACAGTAACTAAATTAGTAACTGCCTAGGGCACGGCAGGAGAGGGTGCGGAGCAATGAGGAGTTAACAATGAGTATGAGAAAGAAGAAAATGTTCTGAAACTGATGGTGGTGGTGATCGCACAATTCTTAATATGATTTAACTATTAAATTGTATGAATTATGTCAATAATACTTCAACAAAAGATGCTTTAAAAAATTCATGCAAAAAAAAAATTCATGCAACATATAATTATACTGAAAGCCTACTCAAACAGCTCTCGTTCTGGGCATTGCAAACAGCAAGCTTCAAAAAGTTCATGAGAAAGTTTCAATATCTTTTAATTCTATTTTTCTAGAACTTTGATTCTCCCTCACATTTAAAAAATTAAAAACTAAAACCAAACTCATTGCCGTCGAGTCAATGTCAACTCACGGCTACACTATAGAACGGCCCCTGTGAGTTCCCAAGACTGCAACTCTTTACAGAAATAGAAAACTCCGTCTTCCTCCCCTGGCATAAATGTGAACAAAACAAAATCCTTGGCCTGATGGGTGGTTAACATTTCTGGGAAGTAGTCAGACAAAGAGAAAATTATCGCAGATAATGAGAGAAATGAGGGAAAATCAAGCAGGGCATACATGTGGGTAGGCAGGGAGGAGCTGCTATTTTACCGTGTGCTCAGAGACAACAGAGAGAACAAGGCATTAAATTATCTGGTGAAAAGGATGGCTAAGACAAAAGCAATAGCACAGTGGCCAATATGGGTGGAAGCTGGTAGTACGAGATGCCAAGGATGGGGACTAGATTATATATCGCCTGTGGGTCACTTTAAGGATTGTGGTTTTTTAAAGCAAGTGGACGTTTTTGAGCTTGGAAGAAGCATGATTTGATCTGTGCTCCAATAGGATCACTCTGCTGGAGCAGAGAACACATGAAGAAGAAACTACGGTGGAAGCAAGGAATCCACGCAGGAGGTTTCTGAGAGAATCATCTCGGTGGGTGGGGAGGCAACATTGATTTAGAGTTAAGCGGCACAATATATTTAAAAGGTAAAATTAACAAGTTTGTGGTGGAATTTGAAATAAATCCTAAGGTGTTTAGCCTGAAAAAATTAGAAGAGTGTTGCCAACATATACGATGTGGTAACACTGGAAGAAAGGGGCTTAAGAGTTGGGGGACAAAATGAGGAACTATTTGGATTAAAGGAGATGATGTTCAAGTAATTATGCAAATGATTGTGCAGAACTGAGGACAGAGCTATGGGTTGGAGATGTAAATTTGGGAACCCTCTGGGCAAAGGTGATAAAGCAACCCACCCACCACCCACCAAATTGGGGGGTGTTGGAGTGGTGGTAGGAAAAACAAACCCAAGATGAGATTACATAGAAAATGAGTAGATTAGGCCTGTCTGGATAGGACAGGCTGGATGAACAATCTGGAGGAGAAAACAACGGGACTGACAGTTCCGGGGGG
>NW_022111358.1:34361357-34370850 GCF_000313985.2 Echinops telfairi | reverse complement strand
AAAAAAAAAAAAAAAAAGAAAATGAGTAGATTAAGTTTGAACAGAGTCCTGGCAGCACGCAGCACTCTCATGTTTCAAATTCAGCTCAGAGCCATTGAGTCAAATCCAATGTTCAGAGAGCTGGAAGTCAAGTGAAGAGCACATAGTAAGAAAAGAGAGTAATCAACAGAGGTTGACGATCACTTTGGCTGAGGTCTGAGAAATGATTATTGGATTTAGCAATGATATCCTTATACTGGAGCCCTGACGGCAACGTGGTAAAGCTCTTGGCTGCTAACTGAAGAGTCCGTCGCTCAAATGCACGGCTATTCCACAGTAATCCCCAACGGCTACATCCTGGGAAACCCGAGGCATCAGCTCTACTTTGTCCTCTAGAATTGCTGTGGGTTGGAATCAACTCCATGGCAATGAGTATACTTTTTGTTTTGTCTTGGTCTTTTGACCCTTGTTTAAAGTGTCTTTGGAACACTGGTGGAGACAAACTACTTTCAAGTTTTTCTAATTATAGACAATATCACAATAAATATCTTTGTGTAACCTTAACATGGAGATACAAGGGGATTTCAAAATGTTCATGGTAAAATTGAATTGAGAGATAGTGGAATTTATCCAGAAACTTTTTGAAGTCCTCTTGTATACTATGAATATGTCCAAATGACTGCACCAAGTTTTCAGCAGTAGAAAATTGAGTATGTCTTGAAGCTCCCAACTGCATTCATTGCGAGCTGTTCAAACTATAGTTCAAATCTGGTATCTTGTTTTATTTTGCATTTCATACGGATGAAGTTGAATACCTTTTTTCATGTTATTAGCCCCCTTTATCTCCCTCATTCTTTCTTTCTCTTGCTCAGGTTAGCCTGGCTGGGACTGCTGAGATGCAAAGAGAAAGGCCTTTGGTGGTTATACTATCTTCATGTTTCCTCTGCATCCGCTGCCACTTCCTTCTCCTGTCACTTTCGCTCCTACATGAGAACAATCAATCTGGCTATGACATCTGGGTGGCCTGATAGCTTCCATGTACTAGCTAATGGCAGTGTGCTTGTCCCACTATAAAGCTGCATTCCCACTGCTTTTATGAAGGGTTACCCTAGAGAAACATTGTATGTACGCCACTCTGTGACAACTGCATGTTGAGCACTCAGGAACTAGTTGTTGAGTGAACAAAGGTAAAAGGGAAGCGATTTTTAAGGCAATAAAAGGACAAAGCAACAATGTACTAATTATCCAAGATTTTACCTGGGAACATGAGACATCCAAGTTGAAAATTTAACAAAAATTGGTGAATAATAAGCACATAGTAATAGGAGTCCCTGGCTAGCACAAACAGATAAGCACTCTACAACTAGCCAGAGGTTGACGGTCTGAACCCAACAAGATGTGCCACAGAAAACAGAGCTCACAATCTGCTTTCTGTCTACCCTTTGCTACCCAAGGATAAACTGAATATTGTCTTTGATAGTTGTTTCTCCACCCCTTTAATGAGTAAAGAATTCTACAAATTTTTTCATAGGTTGTGTCATTTCATTTTAAGGTTAACTATAAGAAAGTGTATGAAATACTGCAGAATGATGTCATATTATTTCATTACTTTTATTGCCATTATGAAGACAGAACATTTTCAAGGACTTTTTGAATGTTGTTGCAAATGGCCTAATGATGCACAGTATACATACAGGGGAAAAACCAACACCAACAGCAATAACAACAGAAATTCTTATTGGAAAAAATGAACAGTAAGAGAGAAAAACTTGGATCAGTTAGCTCTGAAAGATGCTCTTAAAAAACAAAACAAAACAGAACACTCATACCCCCCACTATGAACTCAGGTGTACCTTACAAATCCAGCTAGACCGGAGCATGTACTTTGGTACAGGTAAGACCTCTTGACACATGGGATCCAGGACAGATAAACACCCCACCCCGCCCCCGGAAAAGTAATGGGAGTAGCCATACCATGAGAGTAAGGGGAAGGTGGGGGGAGAAAGGAGGAACTGATCACAATGATCCATGTATAAATACCCCCTCAAGGGGATGAATAACAGGAATGTGGGTGAAGGGAGACATTGAACAGTGTAAGATATGAAAATAACAATAATTTGTGAAGGGTTCACGAGGATGGGGGAGGGAAGGAAAAAGGAGCTGATACCAAGGGCTCAAGTAGAATGAAAACGTTTTTAAAAGGATGCTGGCAACATATGTACAAATGTGCTTGATACAATTGATGTATGGAGTGTGATAAGAGCTGCAAGTGCCCCCAATAAAATGATTTTTTTTAAAACCAGAAGAGCGAGGCAGAGGGTCTTTCTCTTGCTCTATACCACCTAGGGAACCAATAGGTAGAGATCAAGAAGAGGAGAACTTGCACAGTCAATTCCTGTTCTTCAGGGAAGAGAGATGAAGGCATAGGCAGCCGGTAAAATCATCCTGGCAAAGGTAATTTTATCTGCACTACCCGGGTGAGGAAAGCAAGCCCCTAAAGCCCATTGCTGTGTGTCAGCTCCAAGACAGGGAGACCCCATCAACAGAGTAGAACTATGCTCCAGTTTTCAAGGCTGTGGATCTATAGAAGCAGACTTTCACTTATTTTTCCTGAGGAGCAGGTGAGCCATCTGGTACTTAATTATTGCACCTCTAGGGTGAGCTCCCTAAGCGAGAGAGTAGGTACCCTAATACCACATTGGGGGAAATAATCAGTAAGCACATAAAGAATGTCTGCCTACCCACTGCTATTTTATTTACCTAAATATTTCTTTAGGGGATTCCTGGAGTTGAGAGATTTTATCTTTAGTATTAAAATATTTTGGTTTTAGTGGAACTTAAGCAGTATTGTCTTTACATCTCTGTCCATCTAAGATTTTCCTTCCCATCGTGTACTCAAACTTTGACAAGCAATCTCTCTCAGTGGCCTGAACCACAGGGGACCGCTAACTGTACAATGCCTTCAGAAGTGATGTAGAACTGGAAATATCATCTCACTACAAATGTAATGAACCCGACTGGCATCAAGGAACTGCAGGGCTGCAACGAGGATCTACATACACTCAGTCTTGGTACTCACGGAAACGAAAGTGAAGCAGAGGCCAGCTCCCCTCTGTGCCAGCTGCTCTGTGTCGAGCCGGGGCTTTGCCAGCATCACTGACATTAGGGTTGGCAGAGCAGACTGCTCCTCCGGCGCCTCCTTGGCAATGCTGGCATCTAAACCATAAAGGGGCTGCTCAACACGCCGCTGGAAAACATGAAAGAAGACACACCAATTACAAAAGAACGAGAATGTGAGTCTTGCCAAAATACGTGACTGATTGAAGCACAAGCTATCAAACAGAAGTGATTTTTTTTAAAAACCACTAGGAAGCACACGATGTATCTCTGAACTATAAACTATTCATAAACTTGGGTTAATGATTACACTAAATTTCTTCAATTTAGATTTTAATATTTCTACATTTACTAACTTTAAATTTATAAATTAATTTGTAGAGTTCAACAAATCAACTTCAAAATACCTTCAACCTACACAGGAAATGTTATTTGTGTCTTGTAAGTAAATGAAGATTAAGACATTTAACCCATGATTTTAAAGTTAGAGCTTTATTTCAATTTTATTTCAGTCCGATTATCCTATACATACATGTAAAAAGATAAAATACCAAACCAAACAAACCTTATAGTATATTAAAGAAACAATATGCCATAATTATGTGTTTTTTTCCAGAACTGTTATGATTATTAACAAATTATTATTAGCAAATCTACTAACTCATTATATTAAGAGGGAAACAATATCATGATTCTTCCCTTAAACAACAAAAAAGAATTTGCATATTGCTGGTTGTTTTAAAAAACTGGAAGTATCTATCTTTTATGTAGAGAAGAGCTTTGATTGTTTTTTTGCCAGGAATCAATGTCATAATTGAATTACAACACTGCAAACCTTTCATTAAAGTTATTAATAAGATGGGAATACCACATATCACAGTCATTGAACATTATTATAAATGTTTTAGTCAATGTAATTAAGGAAAAAACCACAGGAGATACAAGCATTGGGGAACAAAATGAAAGTGTCATTTTAGGGTTATATAACTATTCACAAAGGATGCCAAGCAAATAATTTGAAAAACTGTAAGTAAGAGAACAGTAAAGTGAAAAACAAAATAAGGTAAAACCAATAGCTTTCCCATGTATTAACAATGGAATATAATCTGTTAGGATATATAATAGAAGAAAAGCAGATTTAATCTAACAACCACAAACCCAAAACTGTGAAACACTTAAAAATAAACTTACAGATATGAGGCAAAATACAAAAGATGACCTAAATTAAATGGGACAGCACAGTCCTAGATACAAACTGGTGATACCATTGGATTTCACTAAAGCCCACTGTCCATGAATTTTTATGTATTTATTTCTTAATTTGTTCTCTCTCCATCACTGTGTTTGGGGTGAGGTTATTTGTTTGCTTGCTTATGTGAGGGAAGGAAGCTCAGAAATTAATTCTGTAAAACTAAAAGTAGTCACATGATTTTTGATGATGAATGTGAAAGGAAACCCAACCAGCAATCAAAACATATAATAAAACTACTTTTAGTTAAAACAATATAATACTGGTAATAAGAGTAGGCAAATCAGTCAATGGCACAAAACAGAGCTTCTTACAACAGACCCACCACAGGGATCTATAATTTTTGTGACTGAAGTGTATTTCAAAGTAGTGGTAGTTTATGAAAAGATGGTAGGACATTGGACAGTGCTGGGGGGAAATGAATCTATCCCTACCATAAGAGCCTAAGAGTGTGGTAGTTACACATTGGGTTGCTAACTGCAAGGTCAGCAGTTGGCAATCACCAAGGGAGAAAGACTTTCTACTCCCATAAAGAATCAGGGTCTGAGAAACTCACTGGGGCAGTTCTATCCTGTCCTGTAGGGACACTGTAAGTCAGTATCAACTTGATGGCAGTGAGTTTTGTATCAGAATGAAAAATTTAAAGCAAAATTACAAATAACATGCTTTTAAAAACCTCTTGGTGGTAAAGGATTTTCTTCAACATTAAAACAAAACATACAGAAATCTTTTAGTAGTACAAAATCCCATAAGCCATAAAATATTGATCAGTTCCCACAAATTTTAATTCAACATAAAGTTAAAAAAACAAAATTATAAACAGGCAAAAAAAAATTTCACAATACAAATGGCAAAAAATTAACAATCCTTAATAAGTTATTCATGAATAAGAAAAATACACTAACAACAGAAAAGACAAACAACAAAAACTGAGGTTCACTAAGAAACAAATCTAAAAGACCATTAAACATATGAAAGGATGTTTACTATCGTTAATAAAGAAATGCAAGTTAAAATGAGGTTATTTTTTTCCCTTAGTACAAAAATTAGAATGATAAAGCTTGACATTAGCAGGGTGTATAGAAGCTGACATTCTGAAACAGATTTAGCAATTTGTGTGATGACATTATCTCATGTGTCATTTCTTTGACTCAAGAATTACACTTCAGTAATTTGCCCAAAGGAAAAAAGGGTACTTAAAAGTATAGCTGTAAGTACAAGGACATTTATTACCACACAGTTTAAAGAATACAAAATCTTTACAGGATAGTGGTTAAAAAAGCAATGGAAATGATGTCACTTATTATATGAATATATATGTTTACACCCAGAAAAAGTCAAACCGCTCATTAAGCTCCATAACAATAGATCTGCAGGAGAAACTATTTCACTATTTCAGAATGGTTGTACTTTCATAATCAGCAGGTAACAAGAAAGAACAAAACTATTCTTACTTCTTGAAATTCAAACACGGCTATAAAGGTCGAAGTAAATGAGGGCAATAATGATACAATATGAAAATTATCCATTCTGCCACCTATCTATTCTAAGGCTTCGGTTTTGGTTTGCCACTTATTCCAATAAGTACTTGCCAAGAGCTGAAAGATTTAAAATTCTTTCTGGAAATATAGCAGGTGAGTGTATCAGAATTAAAAAAAAACACGCCTTTGCTTTGGATAACAATGAAAACATTAGGGTAAAGGAAGAAGCAAGAAAGTAGAGACCTGAGCCCATTTCAACTCAGGTGACCGACCGGCTAGGGCAGGGGTTTGTAAAGTGGTGACATTCACAGAAGCAGGCTGCCACATCTTCCTCCCACAGAGCAGCTGGTGTGTTTTTGTTTCTTTTTTTCTAGCCACCAGGCAATATTGATTTGGATCATCTTAACATTTCTCAGGGGAACAACATTCCCTCTTCCTTAGTACAAACTAAAAAAACACGAGCCACAAATTTAGTATTTCAACGTAGTTTTGGAGTGGTAAAATCTCTAGGCACTTTGCAGTGGCAAACAAGAATTCTCCCTGGAGGAATGCATCTTCATCACACTAGGCTGCAAAGAAACCATACAGGTAACTTTTCAAGAATAATGAGTAGTCAAAACAAGTGAAGCATGATTATTATTGAAAATGTTGACCAAGATGCCATAGAAAAATCCTGATCAAGTGGGGATATGCAAGAGTAGACTTCAAATTCACATGGAGCCCAGACTTTCTGGAGCCACGGAGGATGAATGAGCTCGTGAAACTTTCTCTGAGAGCATCTTTAGACCCTAAACCAAAAATTTCTTCTGAAGTCTTCTTAAAACCAAACAGCTTACCTTAATTATCCTTTTTTTTACTAAAAAGGGAAACAGCAATGATTATGAGGACGGTATAGAGCCAAGCAGCATTTCAATTCTGTTGTACATAGGGTCACTATGAGTTAGAAAGAATTCAATAGCAGGTAACAGCAGCAGCAGCAAAATAAGATACGCCCTCTTTTAAGGATCATCTGTATGGGATCAAACTGATTAATAATGACTACAACTAGGCGAAATAAGAGACGGCAAACACTGATTCACAAAAACTAGATATCAGAACTATCATGCAAGTTATAAAACAGTTTATCTCCTGGGTTTGAAAACAGAGACAGGCTTGGATACAGCAGAAACAAAAATCTAACCAAACAAACTAGCTAGTGGTTTGAAAAAGAGCCAAATAGAAATGAAAGATATAGCAGCCCAGGTTAAGAATTCAATGGGGTCAACAGTAAATCAGACACAACTAAGCAGAGAATTTTGGTACTGAAAAGCAGCAAGGAGAGTAACTAGAATGGAACAAAGAAGACAAAATATAAACAAGGAGCAAAGTTCCAGAGTAAAACGGTCAAACATGTTTAGTGGGAATTCCACAGAAGGAAAAACAACACAGGACATAATATTTGAAGAAGCAACGCCTAATGATTATCCAGAACTGGTGTTGATAAGAGATGCTACTACACCAATTCCAGAATCTAATTCCAGTTAATTCCAAACAGAAAAAAATTTAAAAACACATTACAGTGAAATGGTAGAACCTCACAAACAAGGGGAAAAAAAGAATAATAAAGGGGGGCACCTCCAAATGAAACTAAAGGTTAAAAAAAAATTCTGAACATAAGCCAAAAATTGTACTAAAAAGGGAGAAGAAAGCCCATCCAGAAATATACACAGCAAAAATATCTTTCAAGAATAAGAACAATATAATTTCAGCAAACAAAGCCCTACGGGGTTCATCTCCGGCATATACACACTAAAGGAATACAAAAAGCCAGAAGGAAAGTGACTCCCCCCCATGGAAGGTGTAAGGGACAAAATGGAAACAAACACAGACAGAAAGAGAGAAATCTAAATGAATACTGAAAAATGAGTCCCCAAAATAAAGGCTCAAAATTCACGAAGCAAAAATGAGCATAAATACATGCTGAAACAACAACTCGCACAATCCTAAGAGATTCTTGGAGAATGGTAGAACAAACATCCTTAAACCTGAATACAGATTTAAGCATCATGATTAACAGAACTGACTTAATGGGAAAATGAGACAATTCTGCTTAGGGATATGTTGGTGGGTATTCAGGCTCTGGGGAAAAGCAAATGATTACCACAAAAGTAGAATAGTAGTTACCTCCTGAGTAATGGGAAGGACTTGTAATAAGAGAGCGCATTGATTTCTAGGGTGCTCAAAATATTTTAATTCTGTTCCCAAGCAGTGATTAAATGAATGTGAACTTTGTAATAATTTTCTGGAAAAATAACCTTGTGAAGGGCCACGTGGAAAATATTTTAGAGGTAAACAAGTGGCCATCTAGCTCAGAAGCAACAAAGTCCACATGGAAGAAGCACAGCAGACTATGTGATCACAAGGTGTCAAAGGGATCAGGTATCAGGCATCAAATAACAAAAAATCATATCACTGTGAATGAGGGGGAGTACAAATTGGGGACCCAAAGCCCATCTGTAGGCAACTAGACATCCTCTTACAGAAGGGTCGTGGGGAAGAGACGAGCCAGTCAGGGTGCAGTATAACAACCATGTAACATACAGCTTTCCTCTAGTTCTTAAATGCTTCCTTCCCCCGACTATCATGGTCCCAATTCTACCTTACAAATCCGGCAAGACCAGAGGATGTACACTGGTACAGACAGGATCTGGAAACAGGGAATCCAGGACAGATGATCCCTTCAGGATTAGTGGTGGGAGTGGCAATGCTAGGAGGGTGGAAGGAAGGTGAGGTAGAAAGGGGGAAGCGATTACAAGGATCTACATATAACCTCCTCCCTGGGGGATGTACAAAAGTGGGTGAAAGGAGACGTCGGACAGCGTAAGATATGACTAATAATTATTTATAAATTATCAAGGGTTCAGAGGGAGGGAGAATGGGGAGGGAGGGGGAAAAATGAGGAGTAGATACCAAGGGTTCACGTATAAAGCAAATGCTTTGAGAATGATGAGGGCAACAAATGTACAAATGTGTTTGACACACAAAGGATGTATGTAAGGATTGTGATAAGAGTTGTACGAGCCTCCAACAAAATGATTTTTTAAAATAAATAAATAAAAGCTTCCGCATAAGGGGAAAAAAAGAAAGAAAATATTTTAGGCTGTGAAAGCTACAAACCACCTCTATTATCTAGTATTTTTTGTTTCCCCATTTTAAAAATCTAAAGATAATTTTCAGCTCATGGGCTTTGGGCTAGCTTTTGTCAACTCCTGCATTAAAATGTTGGTGCTTTTTAGGTACCATATATACTCGAATATAAGCCGACCTGAGTATCAGCCAAGGTCCTAATTTTACCACAAAAACTGCATAAAAATGTGCTGAAAAACTCGGCTTATACACAAGTATGTCAGTAAGTGGTAACTAAAGACGAAGCAGGATTAGGGACAGGATAGCAAGGAGTGAGGGACTGCTAATTTAGAAAGGCAGACCAGGAGAGAGCTCTATGACAAGATTTTTTACTAACAACCTTGTAACAGACTGTGGGTTCTAAGGAAATCTGGAGAAAATGTTCCTGAAAGAAGAAACAGCGTATACAATAGCTCTGAAGCGAAAGAGTAAGTTGTGATGTTCAAGGAGCTCCAAGGAGCCCATGTGGCTGTACGTAGTGGGAGTAGGAAAATCGCTCATG
>NW_022111358.1:34341610-34359872 GCF_000313985.2 Echinops telfairi | reverse complement strand
AGGGGAGGGGAGGGGAGGGGGAACTGAAAAAGTATATACTAATCAGTGATTATAATAATGAACCTCAAAATCTAAGTTGGGATAAAGACAAAGGATAAAAAGTTTCTTGGTGCAATGCAAAACAGAAATTAAGGTTTGGTTCTGTGCCGTGCCAACATCTAACAGGTACTTAGATTTACATAATGAAGATGAGGTCCAGTCATCATTCCTACAGCTGGCAGAAGCGTCCACAGACCACTGAGTACATATTTTGTCTTCAGGTAATACTTCACCTAAACTGACACACTATTAATTAAATTAAAAAAATATTTCAGAATGAAAGTAGCAATAAACATAGGTAAATTCTACGAAACATACCATATGTACTCATGTATAAGCCAAGTTTTTCAGCACATTTTTAATACAATTTTTGTGGTAAAATTAGGTGTCTCGCCAAATATTCAGGCCGGCTTATACTCGAGTATATATGGTATTTGCCTTAAAGAGAAAGTCTACTATCTCATTTAATAAACTTTTTGGTTTAAAATTTAAGAAAATAAAGACACAGTCCTCCCGGATCAGTATCTAACAAACCTAAAAGCTATCAAACAGATCTTAGGCCTCAAACATTTCTAATGTTTTAAAATACAGTAGGGGTGACCTAAGTGTTTTAATAATTACAATCATACTAATGAATGCACGTTTTAATAGGACAAAAGAGGAGGAGGAGGTTTATTTTTAAATATTATAAAAATTCAGAAGTGTAGATCATTTACCAAGAGTAGTCTTCTATGATTCAGCTAAAGAAGAAACAACGACTCCCCTGAACAGAGACTTAGAATGAGCACTGCGGAGCTCAGAGACAACTACCCACTGTGCCGCTGTTCCCCAAGCTCTCGTAGCAATGAGAAGGTTTCACAGAGGTCTTATATGGTTATCAATAAATTATCCAAAGTCACTTGAGCAAATTAACAGAAAATTCTACATTACCTAGCTCAGTTTCTCAACCTCATCATTGCTGACATTTTCGACCAGATAATTTCTGGTGTGGAGGGCTCGCGTCCTACACCTTGCAGAGCGTTTAGCAGCATCTCTGGACCTGCCCACTAGATATCTATGGCATCTGCCCTTCCCTCCCTCCCTCCCTCCCTCTCTCCTGACCAACAAAATGACTCCAGACACTGCAAAATGGCCCTTTGGAGGCAAAACTGTCCCCTTCTTTAAGAAGCACTGTTAGCTATAAGGTTAATTCATTCATATCTCATTGACAGGCTGGAAGCAAACTATCTCAAATCTGTAGAGCATTCAAGTCTCCACTGCTACATCAGTAAGTCTGCTCTAGGGAAAATTCAAATGCCAGGAGCTGACCAAATTAAAAACAAAAACAAGAATTAGTTAAATGAACAAATAAAGCTGTGAAAGGACAAAAACCTGATGTTGGGATTGGAAATGACTCTCGACAGAGCCCTGCGTCTCAGAGCCAATGTATTATACCGAGTGAATAGGGGAAGGGCTCATAAAAAAGTTAATTCCTTAATCTAGACTTGAACCAAAGTAAGGAATTCAGAGTTAATATGATGAACTTCTCCCTCTAATTCCTTACTCCCCAAGGGTAATTAATTGAAGAGAAAGTATGCTTGAGCGTTCCGGGCTCTCTGGTGCCAACGTGTAATGGGTTTTGAGGAGTCTCGCCAGGTGAGTGCTTACCGGTAAGGGATTGGATAAGGAATGCTGCGGTGAGGATCGTGCAACTGGTGGAACACTTCTGCCAGGGCTGGTTCCTGGCCCGCTTCCCCCAGCAAACTGCCCAACAGGGAAAAACGGATATGAATAATTCGTAACAGTACTATGCTTCAGATAAGGAGAGTAAAAGGTTAATACATAAACAGGTCTTCATTTTATATGGCCCCTTAAGTCAAAACATCTTATTCTCTAGGGAGAAAATGTTATGCAGGTCCAACTTCACCATCATTTCAGCAAGATTTTTAAGAAGGAGCTCCCGCAGAAATGTACCAAGACATAAAGAAAGCCTGGCTAGAAAGCAGAACATGTGGTTTTGACAGGACATGAGAGAAGAATGTTTTTCCCCTTCTTTTCTCAAAATTCACCAAACAGGAATACAGTGGTACACTCGATGGTAAGTGCCTTCTTTAGAAACCACTAATGATGAGTCAGTGAGCTCATTACATGATCCACTAAACTAAAGGGAAGAGGACAAGAGGAGAGTCCAAGTCATTCCATTTCCATCGTTATAAGACACAAAACCTAGTCTGGCCAAGAGAACCATCCTCATTTGTGAGTTCTTGTATCATCACAGACAAGACACATATTAAACAAACTCAAATTTAAGAAGTCAGCAGGTTTCCTCTTACTGAGAGACAGGGCAGAATTAGATTGATGAAGATGAAGAGGAGGAGCAGCGTCAAGGCAAATCAATGCTTTCTAAAGCTTTCCATGAACATATAGGGCTTAAGTTTTTAACAAAACCACTGTATTTTTGTTCCCAAAAAATTTTTAACTTACCTCAAAATAATCACTAATTTTATGTCCCCTAGGAGTGCCTTTCCCTGAAAATGAAACCAAAGTAAGTACAGTTTTTCCAATGCACATGTAAATCATCAATTTACTACAATACGCTTATTGTGTATTCAATAACTGCATATGTTGCTTTCAGGCCAAGTGTCAGCGTTCATGTTCACAAATGAGCCAAAACACGTGCCTTAAGAACAGTGACAGTGTCCTCGTGGCAGTCACAGACTGAGGAAATTTTTTACACCTTGCTTTCCCTTAATATCCAGTAACATTTCTTTAATTAATACATCAACAAAATGTTTATCATTACTGTGAATCAAAATAAATCTACAGTCCTTACTCCTAATCCTAAATATACCAAGGAGAAAGGAAAGCTCAAAACAAACTCAATTCAGAAAAACTCAATTCATCAATTGAAAGGTTAGTCTTTTTCACAATAAATGTGATCTTAGCACTAAAGAAGAATTTTCCCCCCAAAGAAATGTTAATTATTTCAGATTTTTTAAAAAAGGAAACCATGCAAATTCACTAGGCCTTCATGTCTTAGAAAGTGGGGGGAGGCAAATCATTTATTCTCTCTGATTATATAAAAGTATTTGGCATCATAACCATTCTAGTTAAGAGGTTTATTTGTTCTACATGCCATGGAAGAAGAGTTGATGAAAAGAACAATAAAGTAAATGAAAAAAATTCTGGTGGCCCATTATTAGCAAATCACTGATTTAAAGCAAGACATAAACATAAACATAGTTAAACACCTTTGTTCTGTACAATACATGTTTGTTGAAGAGAAATCTGTGGCAAGAAGATGAAACAAGAGGGAAAACTCAAGTCCCAAAAGAACTGACAGTTTTGTCAGGTGTATATCAAATGGCAAGCCTGTAATAAATAGCCTGCTATTCCCTGGTGATACATAAATCTCCCTTTACACAAATTATCACTCACATTTAGTGAGAAAATTCTATCTGAGTACATGAGAATTTAGCATTTTTATTGGTGTGAAATTACTACTACCTTGACTCGTTTCATATGGTTCAGCTTTTCTTTTGCGGTTTCGCTGGTCATTCTGCTTTTTCTCTGGAGTCTGTGAAATACCATATACATCGCAATTAGCAATTTGGTACGTCTTGCACATTATGAAAAATAAGAACACCCGTACACAGTATCCGTGAATAAGGAGACATAGCTGGCACAGACAAGTCCTAAATCAGTCCTTCTCTGAAAGCAGGGACTATACAATATTTCTACTTTAAAAGTTAAGATACACTTACTTCTCACTATCAACTATATCCCTTATCTAACATTTATGACAATAGTTTTAAAAAAATCTACTATCCAACTATCACTGGCAATGTCCATCTGATATTAAGTAAAAAAGTAAAGTTATAAGAAGAGTAATGCTGGCTATGATGGTTAAGGTTATTTGTCAATTTTACTAAGTCATCATTCTCAGTGTTTGACATTTAATAATAATATATGTATCCATATAATATGGGAGTTATATGATGGAGTCATTTTCCGTTGTGTGATTTGATGCGGTCATCCTTCATTTGCACAAAGCACGATAACAAATTGGTCTGTGGAACCTAACCATGTCATTAAGTGAAAAGGGGGTGTGGTTTAGAAACTGATAAATTGGAAACTAAAAGACTAAGAGACATAAAAAGGCTGGCCTTTCAACCCATTGTTCATTTAGTAACATAATTTCTACATCTTTCAAATTCCAGAACTAAAAATTTACTTTTTACTGTTAATCGGGTACAGATTTACAGAGCAAATCTGTTTTCTACTCAACAATTCATACACCTTGTGTCATGTCACTGATTCCAAGTCTGACAATTCACTGCCTCCTTGTGCTACCTTTCTTCATTCCTCCTTTCCTAACCTTCCTGTCTTCCCAATTTTGTCCTTTGACAAATGCTGCCCTTTTCAATCTCAAGTGGTTGATAATTCTAAGGAGTGTGTACCTCCCTAGTCCACCCTACAGATTTGCCTATTGTTTGACTGAAATCTGAGCCACAGGGGTGAGTTCAGGTCCAGCCCTGGAAAGTGACTAAGACTTACTTTTATTTTTAGAATTGTTTACTTGCTTCTGAATAGGGCAGTAAATGGAGATTTACTGATAGTATTAATGATAAACCTAAATGCTTTCATGTCCCTAATGCTTTTATCTTTTTACCCCCACTTTCAATCTAGTTTTTTAACCTATCTTCTTTGAAAGTTAGATCCACAGTAACTACCTATACACAATAGAAGATAAGCAACTATAAAAACTTTCCATTTGTAGCTGTCACCAAACCCATACAAGGAGACCTGGTAGCACCATGGTTCAAGCGTTCCACTAAGTGGAAGGCCCGTCATGTGAATCCACCAGCTGCTCCTCACCAGGAAGACGTGGCAGTCTGAGATCTAACCTGTTCTACAGGGTCACTAAAGTTGGAAATTGACTTAACACCAACTGGTAGACACTGTATTTTGATGTAAAGAGACTAAAAGAAACAGGTGAGCTTAAACCCAATCTCCAAAATTAAATATTGCAAAAGCAACCAACTTGATTGAACTTTATTTCTTTTGACTTAAGTCAAAGTTAGTGGGTGCCGATTTAGATTCATAAACCTGAACTCATTGCTTAGTAAAAAAATAACTTGAACTTCCATTTAACCAGCAAACAAAACTTTCAAATTCTATTATAATTAGTGAGGTGGCACTGATTGGCCCACTTTGTTGAACAAATGTTAAAACTTAAGAGGACTTAAACTAATTCAGCTACAACTGCAAAATTCTGCCCTTTATTAATGGTCAAACTAATGATTTAACACAAACCCCCCCAACCCCACACCACGCCCAAACAAGATTACAATAATAAAAACCCTTAGGGCCAAGCACTGCTACACAAATATAAACAGCATACAACTCAGAGAGGCTCCACTCACACAGACTACAAAAGCACCTCCTGGAGATATGCAGGCGTATCTTTAACCCGACTGGAAGCTTGAAAATATGAAAAGTCATGTAATGAATGCAGCGTCTTACCTCTACTTCTTTATCACTCAAAGATCCCACGCTGCACAAGCTCTGATTGGAAGACTCACTATTGAGTGGCCCCTGGAAAGAAAGAAAGGGGGGGTGAGGCGAAATTTAAAAGCAACTCTAATTGAAGAGGAAATCAAAACTGAGAGGACAAAACCTGCTGATTCCAATATCTTAATTAGGTCAAAGAAGTCAAGAGTTAACAGCAACAACGATTTTGAAAGGACTCAGTCAACTGACTCCGCGCTCGTTGTGTTAACCTTCTCTGGATTCTAGGTGCAGCTTCCCCTTCACAGAGGCAGTCCATCCTCTCAGGGAACGTGGCCCAGGAAATCAATGCTCACATCCTGCTGCATCGCAGGCTGGTTGTTGGGGACTATGTGACCACCTTCCACTTCCTAATAGCGGTGTTAGCAAAATGAAGCAAATGCTACTGAGTTAGGTCTCACTCCAAAAACAAAGGCAGGAGTAACCAGCAAGTCCACCAGAGCAGTATGAGGAGCTCTGCTGATCTGTTCCACAGTGAAAGTGGTAAAAATTATTCTTTTAAAGAATTACTCAAATAAAGAAACATAGAGTCAGGAAAATGTACAAAACTTTGACAAGCAAAGTAACGGAATATGATATTTAAACTAAAGCTGCACTCTTCTCTGGCTCAAGCTCAATCAGACTCCACTCAAGAATGCTACAGCACCAAGCGGCCAACTAGCTCAGAAGCAACAAAGCCCACATGAAAGAAGCACACCAGTATGTGTGACCACAAGCTGTTGAAGGGATCAGGTGACAGGCATCAAGGAACAAGAAATTATGTCATTGTAAAGGTGGGTGAGTGCAGAGTGGAGACTCAGAGTCCATCGGTTGGCAACTGAACACCCCCTGCTGAGGGGTTTTGGGGAGGAGACGAGCTAATCAGGGTGCAAGGTAGCAATGAAGAAACATATAACTTTCCTCTAGTTCTTAAATGCTTCCTCCCTCCCACTATCATGATCCCAATTCTACCTTACAAATCTGGTTAGATCAGAGGATGTACATTGGTACAGATAGCACCTGGAAACACAGGGAATCCAGGACAGATGATCCCTTCAGGACCAGTGGTGAGAGTAGTGATGCCTGGGGGGTGGAGGGAATGTGGGGTGGAAAGGGGGAACCGATTACAAGGATCTATGTATAGCCTCCTCCCTGGGGAATGGACAGCAGAGAAGAGGGCGGAGGGAAACTCGGACAGTGTAACTTATGACAAAACTATAATAATTTATGAATTATGAAGGGTGCAGGAGGGAGGGGGAGTGGGGAGGGAGGGGAAAAAATGAGCAAATGATATTGAGGGCTAAAGTAGAGGGCAAATGTTTTGAGATTGATGAGGGCAACAGGTGTACATATGTGCTTGACTCAATGGATGGACATATGGACTGATAAAAATTGTGCGAGCCCTCGATAAAATAATTAAAAAAAATAATGAGGGTAACAAATGTACAAAGGAACAAATGTGCTTTATACAATTGATGTATGTATGGACTGTGATGGGTTGTATGAGGCCCCCAATGAAATGACTTAAAAAAAAAAAAAAAAAGGATGCTACAGCCATGAACCCAGGAGAGAAATGGAGGCTCTACACACTGTGCTGTCAGTGTTGAAAATCCTAGAGCCCTAGTAGCCGCTACTTCTAGCCTTTTGCCCAACTTGTGAAGTGGTGGCTCAGCAGAGGCAAGTTAGGAAAACCTCAGAATGCTGGCCCCTCTCCAACTGTGCACTTGACTCCTAAAGAGGGGAGAACTACCCCTCAGGAGAAGTGAGCCACAGTCCCAACTCTAGCTGGAGAACACATGCTCAGAGATTTTGCCTGATGGGAGAGGCAGAACTCAAACAGGTAAGTTCCTTATCTCTTACCAAAGGAACTTCACTAAAAACACAGTATGCAGAAGTTTAACCCTTAGGGTGCTCTCAAGAATAACGCAGGCTGAAATGATAGGCACTGGAAGATGTTTAGATTTTTTCTTTTTAATAATTTATTTCACTCACAAAATCTGGTGAAATGTTGATTATATTCAAGTTGTACAACCATTCTCAACCTCCTTTGCTGAGTTTTTCCACCTCTATTAATATTAACTCACTGTCCCCTAAATTCCCATACAATTGGGGCTTAAAAGAGCATGATGCTCAAGAGACAAACATTCTTGTTAAGCTAAACTACTGTTTGGTTTTAAAAAGCCTTTAAGAGATATTTTTGCTTTATGGTTTAAAGATAATCTCTGGGTAATAGTATGGGGGTTCATCTACTCTCTGAGCCTCCAGGAAATCTGGAACCTCCGAAGATTTGAAATAACACATTTCCCCACTTTTAATCAGGATTCTTCTAATTGATCAAAATGTTCAGAAATGGTAGCCTGGTACCATTCGGCTCCTCTAGCCTCATGGAGACAATTAGCCACACATCCATTTCCTTCCCTCATTCCTGGTTCCCCTCTACTTCTGTTTCCCCAAGTGAAGAGACCAATTGTTGTGCCTAGGATGAACCCACGTCCTAGACTGCAGAGGAGCTAGTTTATAGCAGGAGGTTGGGGGATCAGATATACGGTTTCATCAGAACAAATCACTCTTACCATAGTTTTTGGGGGGGGGGGGGGGTGGTGGGGGGGGAACACCAGTAGGATGATCCCTAAAGGAACCAAAACAAATATCAAACACTGACCTCAAAAACTATTCCTTTCTAAAACTGATTGTGGTGATGATTGTACAACTCTTCTTAAAATGACTGAACTGAAGAAAGCTGATGGTGCCTGGCTATCAAAAGATATAGCGTCTGGGGTCTTAAAGGCTTGAAGATAAACAAGTGGCCATCTAGCTCAGAAGCAACAAAGCCCACATGGAAGAAGCACACCAGCCTGTGCGATCACGAGGTGTCGAAGGGATCAGGGATCAGGCATCATCAGAACAAAAAATCTTACCATAGTGAATGAGGGGGGGAGTGTAGAGTGGAGACCCAAAGCCCATTTGTAGGCCACTGGACATCCCCTTGCAGAGGGGTCTGGGGAGGAGACGAGCCAGTCAGGGTACGATGTAGCAATGATGAAAAACACAACTTTCCTCTAGCTCCTAAATGTTTGATTCCTCCCCTCCCCCCACTATCATAATCTGAATTCTACCTTGCAAGTCTGGCTAGACCAGACGATGTACACTGATACAGATAGGAACTGGAAACACAGGGAATCCAGGGCGGATGATCCCTTCAGGACCAGTGGTGTGAGTGGCAATATTGGGAGGGTAGAGGGAGAGTGGGTTGGAAAGGGGGAACGGATTACAAGGATCTACATGTGACCTCCTCCCTGGGGGACGGACAACAGAAAAGCGGGTGAAGGGAGAAGTCGGACAGGGCAAGATATGACAAAATAATAATTTATAAATTATCAAGGGCTCATAAGGGAGGGGCGAGTGGGGAGGGAGGGGGAAAAATGCGGAACTGATGCCAGGGGCTTAAGTGGAGAGCAAATGTTTTGAGAATGATGAGGGCAATGAGTGTACAAATGTGCTTTACACAATTGATATATGTATGGATTGTGATAAAGAGTTGTATGAGCCCCTAATAAAACGATTTTTAAAAAATGACTGAACTACTGAACTGTATGACTTGTCAATTACATGCCAATAAAACTGCTTAAACACACACACACACACACACAGAAATAAAAACTGTTCCTTTCAGGGAGCTAATATTTGATTAGATTATTTTATAGAGAAATTTATGCCGCCAGAAATTTTTTAAAACAAAAGAACAATTAACTAAACAGGTGAATGGGGTGAGAAAAAGAGAGGAAAGAGCCCCAAGAGGTGCAGTTATCCTAGGAACCTCCCTGATGAACACCAAAGAGCAAACACTGCTGGGGGTAGGGAGAGCGGGAGGGAGGGTGGGTATATGTCACTAAAATAATCTAGTCAGTCATGAAACAAATAAGCAAATAACAATAACAAGTCAGGGAAGGGGACAATAGCCAGAATTGCTTTATTATTATTAAAATTTATTATTTAAAATGTCCAGTTTCCAAAAAATAATTCTTAAGGCATGTAAAGAAACACCAAGTACGACCCATACACTGGGGGAAAGGCCAAGAGAAATTATCCATGGGAACAACCAGACACAGAATTAAATGGAAATACAAAGGAGTTCTGGTGGTCCTGTGGGCTGCTTACTGTAAGGTCAGTGGTTCAGACCCAACAGCCTCTTCATGGGAGAAAGATAAGGCTGACTGCTCCCCTAAACACTTCCACTCAGAACTCCCAGGAAGCATGTTCCATTCTTTATCTCTCACTGTCAATTTCAACTCATCGTGACCCCAAATTTAGGACAGAGTAAACTGCTTCTGTGGGTTTCTGGCGCTCTCTCTTTACGGGAATAGAAAGCCTCATCGTTCTCCCATGGAGTAAACTGCTGGTTTCAAACTAGGACTGATCTTGAAGTTTTCAACCCAACTCGTAACCAACTATGACACCATCGCTCGAAACGAAAGGCATCACTAAAGAAAGTTATAATGAAAATGTCACATTAAGAGGAAATACAAAAAAAAAAAGAGGAAATACAATAAGATTAAAAATCTTTTTAAAGAAGCAAATGTAAATTCTAGAGCTGGAAAAGTGCAGTAAAAGATATTTAAAATAAAAAACACCTCAAAAGTAGATTTGGATTGACCAAAGAAAACTTAACAAACTTGAAAAATCATCAACAGAAATTAAGCAAAATGGAAAACTGAGTAACAGAATGAAGAAAAATAAGTCTCATAGAAATATTGGCCACCATTAAGCACAACAATATATACAATGAGAATGAATACCAGGAGAGGAATGAGATGAGAGTTAAAAAAAATTTATGCAAATAAAAACAAAAAACACAATATAACCTATAAGTCTAGGAAACTTAATGAACTCCAAGTAGAATCAGTGCAATAAAATCCACAGACATGTTTTAAGAAAAATGTTTAAAGTCAGAAACAAGGTCAAAATGTCAAGGAAGAAAGCAGCAAGGAAAAAGAACCTCACCGCTTACGACCCAAAAAAGACCAACCCCACTGTTGAAGAGTGCACGCTGTCACAGTGGCTCTACAGGTCAGAGTGGACAGTCCCGCAAGGTTTCCAAGGCTGGACATCCTCACAGAAGCAGACCACCACATCTTTCTCCCACGGAGGGGTTGGTGGGTTCACACTGCTATGGGTAGCAGTCGAACACTTGAACCACCAAGGCACCAAGGTTCCTCCTTCATTGCTTATAAAAACCTCCAAAGTAGAAATTTCAGCATAAATAAGAGTTTAGAAAGTGGTGGAATAACATATTCAAAATATTCCAAGAAAAAGATTGCCACCCAAGAGTTACATATCCAAAAAAAAGAAAAAAAACAAACAAGCAAAAAGAGTTATATATCCATTAATACTATGCTTCAAGAATGTAATTGAAATGCTTTTTTCAGATAAACAAAAGCTGGCAATATTTTGCTGACTAAAGGGGATTTCTGTAATTATGAAAAGCATAATAAATGCACTATTTTCCTTTCTCATAATTAATTTTAAAGAAAGTATATAAAATAGCACATATATTATCAAACCTACAACATATACAAATACACATTTCATATTTACCAGTAATGTCAGAAGGGAGACGAGTGAAGCACAGCTGCAGCAAGCCATGGAAAGAGCACAGTAGTAACTAACACGCCACACTGCTGGGGGTTTGACATTCATAGATGCAACGTGAAGGGGCTTCACAAAGCTTGCGGAAAAATGGAATTAGAAAATAATGGCATTTTCTCATGAACTCTTTGAACTCCCCTGTATATTTAACCATACCACAAAAAAGAGAAAGGAGAATAGAGTAACATTTTTATATACCAGTAAAATCAAGGTCCTATAAATCTAAAGCAAATCCTAGTAAGTAAAGATGTTTAGATCCTAGACTATTATAATAAATTCTTAAAACTGAAGACATAGTTTTTTTTAAATTAAAGAAATTAAAATGCTGTATTACCAAAAATTACCTTCAAGATGCCCAGAATTAGCAGAGAACTCCCTAAGAAGGACACAGTGGGAAGGGGTTTACTTTACCTGACTTTAGCACATATTATACAGCCAAAGTAGTAAAAAACCACATAGTATTGGTATAATAATAGATACTCAAACCAATGGAAAAGAACTGAAAACCCAGAAATAAAATCTTCAGCATACAGACAACTGATCTTTGATATGGGCAAAAAAAAAAAAAACATCAAATGGGTAGCATGTGCCCTCTTTAACAAGTGGTGCCGGAAAAAATGGATACCAACCTGCAGAAAAATGAAGCAGGACCCTTACCTCACTCCATGCATAAGAGTAAACTCAAGGTGGATCACAGACCTTGAAGTTAACCCCCAAACTATTAGGGCCATCAATGAGGGAATTGGGACCAACTTGAGAACTTTGGCACAGGGAATACATAGGCTATCAGAAATAGGGAAGGACACAAATACAGAGGAGGTACAAATTGACAAGTAGGATATACTGAAGACCTTATTACTAAAATCTACAGCGCTCTGCTAGCTTCCAAAAAGAAAAAAATTACCCACTGAAGAGATGGGCAAAGGACCTGAACAAACGTTCCAAAAGAGCAGAAATGTGAATGGCCAATAAACATGAGAAAAATGTTCCCGATCATTACCTATAAGAGAAATACAACTATGAGATACCACCTAACACCCTCAAAGATAGACCAATTCAAAAAACCAGAAAATAACAAGTGTTGGAGGGGCTGTATAACTCTCGTCCACTGCTGGTGGACCTGTAGGTATGTACAGCCACTATGGAAATCAATTTGGCTATATCTAAAAGAGATGGAAATTGAGCTACCATATGACCCAGCAGAGGCCATATACTGGCCATATACCCAGAAGAGGCAAGAAAGAAACCACAGCCAGACATCTGTGCTCCAATGTTCATCGCAACACAGTTCACAACTGCAAGCAGTAGGAAACAACCCAAATTCCATAAACAGACAAATGGATCAAAAAACTGTGGTACATACATACAATGGAGTACTACGCATTCCTAAAAAGCAGTGAACACATCAAGCACATTGCCGCTTAGGAAGAACTGGAAGAAATTATGCTAAGCAAAGTCAAGCACAAACGGGCAAGTACAACATGAGTCCACTGAAGGAAGCTTAAAAATGAGGAGGTGATTCCAGGAACCCAAGCGGAAAGTGAATTTTGAGAATGATGAGGGCAACAAATGTATAAGTGTGCTTTACACAATTGATGTATGTATAGATTGTGGTAAGAGTTGTATGAGCTCCAAAAATATAATTAAAAAAAAACACTTCCAAATAATAATTTTTAAAAACTGCAAGAGGGGCACAGGGAAAAAGCTACTGTATACATACATTCCTGGGGAAAGGTCCAGGTAGAATGGCAGGGGCCAGACCAAATCCAGGGATACATATGGTAGCCAACTAAAATGGAGGGGTAAAAAACAGACATGGATAGCAGGGGAATAAGGCACTAACCCACCCAAGGGGAGGGTGTTGTTTATATCTCCACAGGGAAAGAGGGACCAGACTTCAACCCAGTGCTCCAAAACATGAATGCAACATACCGACACAAAGCAGGGAGCCAATAGAGAGGTCTGAGGGGCCGGCCTCAATCCTAACTATGTGGACAGCCCCTACTCCCCCCAGAAGAATTCACTTCAGAGGACAGCACTACAGCTACAGCTCAGGGAGAGGGACACCTCTGGTCTGATCAGAGCACGCAGGAGCAAACGAAGCGGGGAGGGAGAGAGAGTGGAGCACATCCTGGCCAACCAAGCCCCAAAGACAATATTCTGCTCAGAGCAGTCAGTGTACAGATGAGCCCCCCTGGATCAGTGGTGAGAGTGGCGTTATCGGGAGAATGGAGGGAAGGTGAGGGAGAAAGGGGGAACAGATGACAAGGTCTACATATAACCTCCTCCCTGGGGGACGGACAGCGGAGAAGTGGGTGAGGGAGATGTGGATGGTGTAAGATATGATAATATAATAATATTTTATAAATTATCAAGGGTTCAGGGGGAGAGGGGAACGGGGAGGGAAGAGAAAAAAATGAGCTGATACCAAGGGCTCAAGTAGAAAGCAGGTGTTTTGAGAATGATGATGGCAACTATGCTTGAATGTGCTGGACACAAATGATGTATGTACAGATTGTGAAAAGAGCTGTATGAGCCCCTAATAAAATGATTTAAAAAAAAACTCGGGCCCCAATAAAATAAAATTTAAAAAAAACTCGGCTTATACTCAAGTATATCTGGTATATAAGAAAGCTGGTAAATTAGGATTTCTTTGATTAGACAATACAGGAAAAACAACACTGCTATAAATGTGAAAAGATGACAGTACTTGGAAAGTACGTTCCAATGTTACATCTCATATTTCAGAAGAAATGACCATTAATGGGATGACTTTTACAACTTTTAATCTGGGTGGACATGATCAAGCTTGAAGAGTGTAGAAACCTACCTTCCTATTATGTCCTTGTATTTCTGGTGTATTGTACAAACCATGTAAGATTGTTAAAATCAAAAGAACTTGATTCACTAATGACAGGTGAAACCATTGCTAATGTGCCTATCCTGACCCTTGGGAATAAATCAACAGATTCGAAGCTATCAGTGAAAAGAAGTCATGAGAGATGTTTGGTTTATATGGTCGGACAATAGGAAAAGTCAATATATCGCTGAAAGAATTAAGTTCCTGACCGTTAGCACTATAGCACTGAACGCGACGTTTTAGTAACATTTAATTATAACATTTAATTACAACATTTATTATAAATCCATGGACGAATGTGACAATTTGGTTACATTTTAAAAACATTGCAAATTTTATATTTTTAATATATTCTGGTTGTTATATATATTGGTAACTATGAAAGTAAAGAATAAAAACAAAATTTTTCCCCTGAAATTAAAAATTCAGGCGTTATAGGGTTAGAAGTCTTCATGTGCAGTACGCTCAAAGACAAGACTATGAAGAAGGCTTCTAATGTATGGTGCGGTACATGGATTAATACCCATCCATGTAAGCTCCAGGCCTCTCCACTCAGGTTTAGTAAGAAATTTGATCACCCAGCATATATAACTTAAATTCAAGAAATTTTTGATGTTTATAAACAGAAGGG
The DNA here is from genome assembly GCF_000313985.2 of Echinops telfairi. Taxonomy (NCBI): domain Eukaryota; kingdom Metazoa; phylum Chordata; class Mammalia; order Afrosoricida; family Tenrecidae; genus Echinops; species Echinops telfairi. The sequence continues at coordinate 34,345,167 of NW_022111358.1, read as the reverse complement.
TTTTAATTATTTTATCACTTGTCCCCAGCACCATTTATAAAAGAGCCACTTTACAGCAGAGCATTTGAAGCACTTTATAACAACACAAAAGTACAACTATAAACCATATTGAAAAGTCCTTATCATGTTAAATTTTTTACTTTTTTTTTCAGGAACAAGTTTTAGATTTTTAAATTATATATCCACCTACCTTAAGTGTACAGTTAATAATAGCTTATTAATGATTGCATGATGCCTTCCAATTTCACTAAGTTTTATGCAAATGTCATACAATAAAACAAAGTCTAATGTGTAGCAAAAAAGAAATATGAACTAAAGTAGACCAGATCTTAGAAATTCAATATATTGATAAATTTGCTAGTATAAACAGAATCCTAACAGAGAAAATTTCACTATGAAATGTTCTGTAAAAATGGCCCCAGTGGATACCTGCCCCTCCCCCCAGAAGAATTTATTTCAGAGGACAGCACTGAAGCTGCAGCACCAGGAGAGGGGCGTGTCTGATCAAAGCACACAGGAGCAAATGAAGGGGGAGGAAGAGAGAGTGGAGAACATCCTGGACCACCAATCCTTGAGGATGATATTCCCACTCAGAGCAGCCAATCCACACAGAAGACCATATGGCTGGCCCCATTATGAGACACGACATCCGTCACTGACCCATAGCCCTACAGGGGACAACACAGGAGACACAGTGTGGGAACTGTGGCCGATCGGATCCCACCACACCAAGGCAAAACACTAAGGGCATTTAACAGCAACAGCAAGGGGAACAGAGCAACTAAGTCCCCAGGGAATACCAAAAATAGACTTTGGGGCCAGGGCTTACCACCCATCAGACTCCACTGGAAAACACTCTAAAGGCCAACAAACATTCCTTGAACTAACTACGGGCTTTTCTTTTTTGCTGTTGTTTTGTCATTGGCTTTTTGTTGTTTTGTTTTGTTGTTTGTTTTGCTCTGTCTTGTTTTTCTGCATGTTAATTCTCCACAGTTCGGTCTAAATTAAGAAAGGCTGGATGAACAATCTGGAGGAGTAAACAACGGGACCAACAGTTAGTTCTGGGGGGACATGGGAGAGTGGGAGATGGGGGGAAAGGAAGTGATATTAACAAACCCAGGGACAAGGGAACAACAAGTGATCCAAATAGGTGGTGAGGAGGATGTAGGAGACCTGCCTGGTAGGGCGTGATCAAGGGTAATGTAGCCAAGAGGAATTATTGAAACACAGAGGAAGGCTGAGCATGATAGTGGGGCAAGAGGAAAGTCAAAGGAAATAGAGGAAAGAGCTAGGAGGCAAAGAGCATTTATAGAGGTCTAAATAAATGCATGTACATATGTAAATCTATTTACATATGAGGATGGGGAAATATATCTATGTGCATATATTTATGGGTTTAGTATTAAGGTAGCAAATGGACATTGGGCGTCCACTTAAGTACTCCCTCAATGCAAGAATACTTTGTTCTATTAAACTGGCATTCCATGATGCTCACTTTCCCAAAACGATTGCTGAAGACAAAGCGGGCACATAAGCAAATGTGGTGAAGAAAGCTGATGAAGCCCAGCTATCAAAAGATAAGCGTCTAGGGTCTTAAAGGCTTAAAGGTAAACAAGTGGTCATCTAGCTCAGAAGCAACGAAGCCCACATGGAAGAAGCACACCAGTCTGTGTGATCATGAGGTTTCGAAGGGATCAGGTATCAGACATCAAAGAACAAAAAATCATACCATGTGTGCTCACCTTCCCAATAGGATCGCTGAGGACAAATGGGTGCATAAGCAAAAGTAGTGAAGAAAGCTGAGGGTGCCTGGCTAGCAAAGAACAAAACATCAATAGGGACACAAGACCCATCCGTAGACAACGGGACATCTCCTTACAGAAGGGTCATGCGGGGAATAGACAAGCCGGTCAGGGTGCAGTGTAGCAACAATGAAACATACAACTTTCCTCTAGTTCCTAAATGCTTCCTACCCACCCACCCCCACTATCATGATCCCAATTCTACCTTACAAATCTGGCTAGACCAGAGGATGTACACTGGTACAGATAGGAACTGGAAACACAGGGAATCCAGTACAGATGATCCCTTCAGAACCAGTGGTGAGAGTGGTGATACCGGGAGGTTGGAGGGAAGGTGGGGAACCGATTACAAAGATCTACATATGACCTCCTCCTTGGGCAATGGACAACAGAAAAGTGGGTGAAGGGAGACATCGGGCAGTGTAAGATATGACAAAATAATAATAATTTATCAAGGGTTCATGAGGGAGGAGGGTGCAGGGAGGAAGAGGGAAAAATAAGGAGTTGATACCAAGGGCTCAAGCAGAAAGCAAATGTTTTGAGGATGATGGCAACGAATGTACAAATGTGCTTTACACAATGAATGGATGTATGGATTTTGTTAAGAGCTATATGAGCCCCCAATAAAATGATATTAAAAAAATAAAGCCACAATCAAATGTTTATTCTAAAATCTTGTTTCACAATAAAAACTAAGCTTTGGATAACTAGTTTAAATAAATTATCTACAACATATGTTTCCTGTAGCTTTGGTCAATAATATGTAAAAATCATTTTCCCCCCATGGAAAAATATTTTAATTATTGAGTACTATTAACAGATAAGAAAGTTATTAATAGCTAGAACCACTGACTATATCTAGCCATCAAATAGTGTATGAGACTTACAAAAACAATCCATTATTTCTATGCAAATTGAATATTTTAACTTGCTAAAGTCGTTAGAGAGCAGCTATGGCTCTCTAGCACCCACAAACTAGAAACTATAATTTCCAATAAAATGCGTATTAAAAATTAATTCCATTATCTCCAAATATGAAAATCTTACGAAAACTGTTATAAGGAGATTTTACCAGTAAGGGTATTCATAGCTGAATGCAAAGTGGACCCTCATTTAAATTTCAGGATATATTTTATTTAGACTACACAATTAAAGAGTTCAAAAGGGCTTTGGAGGTTATCTGTTATTAAGGCTTATTTCCTCAGACACCAGTAAGTCCTAATGATAATAATAGGGTTTCTGAACTATTCTTCACCAACTCAACCTATTTAAGATGTTATAATGAATTGACTTTAGTTAAAATGTTATCCACTCCTTTTACAGTAAAGGGGGTTAACTCCTTTTAGGAAAAATCACCTCACACTGCTTTAAAATTGGAGAAATAAAATTTTGCTTAATAATTTAGCTTAATAGGAAAAAAACCATGAAAACATGGTTTTTCCAGCGAAACCAGGGAAGCACAATAAAAGGTTGAGAATCAGACCCGTCCAGTTTCCAACAGGATTCCTAACTAATGGCTTTTGTAATGTCTCCTTCAATACTTCCTCTAACAGAGAAATATAAGCAAAGCAATGGGCTCTCACTTGGAGCCACAAACTGCCAGGCAGTGCCTTTTTAGCCTGCTTTGAATCACAGGATTTTTTTAAGAATCCAAACAAAGGTGAAGAAAGATGATGGTGCCCGGCTATCAAAAGATATAGTGTCTGGGTCTTAAAGACTTGAAGATAAATAAGCAGCCATCTAGCTCAGAAGCAA
>NW_022111358.1:34320812-34340931 GCF_000313985.2 Echinops telfairi | reverse complement strand
TGTGCTTTACACAATTGATGTATGTATGGATTGTGATAAGAGTTGTAGAGCCCCTAATAAAATGATTTTAAAAAAAGAATGCAAAGAAAAATATAGACCCTAGGGCCATACACCTCTTAAATGAAGGAATTTTTAAAAGCTGGTGGGGAAAAGTCCATTTGCAGCCTCCTTGTACATACATACATTTTTATCTATCACTTTATGAGGCTCTGTATATGACACCCTGAAGTCTGACCATGCATTCCCTGTCATAACTGTATATTGTTAGATGACCCACAGGACCCTATGCACAGCAGAACAAAACACTGTGTGGTCCTGTGTCATCCTCCCCAAGTGTTCCTATGTTTGAGCCCACTGTTGCAGCCACCATGTCAGTCCATGCCGAGGACCTTCCTCTTTTTAACGCTTCTCTATTGTACAAAGCACGGTGTCCTTCTCCAAGGACTAGTCTTTCCTGACAACATATCCATAGAGCATGTGACGAAGTTTCCCCATCCTTGCCTCTAAGGAGCACTCTGATTGTACTTCTTCCATGACAGCTTTGTTTGTCCTTTGGGCAGTTCATGGTGCTTTCAAAATCCTTCCCCAGCACCACAATTCAAATGCATCCATTCCTCTTTGACTTTCCTTATTAAATGTCCAAATTTCTCAAGCATATGAGGCAATTGAAAATAACATGGCTTGGGTCAGGCGAACCTTAGTCCCCAAAGTAACCTCCCTGCTTCTCAACATTCTAAAGAGGTCTTGGTACAGTAGATTTACCCAATGCAACATCTGATCTCGAATGCTGCTTCCATGAAGCTTGACTATGGATCCCAGCAAGACAAAATCCTTGACGACTTCAACCTTTTCTCCATTTATCATGGTTATTACCTATTGGATCAGCTGTGCTCATACTTGAACACAGGAAACAAAGGTTCTCCTACATCAGTGGTGGATAAACTGGTACCCTCTAAGGAGAATCTGACTATACTAAAACTACAAGTGCATATATTCTTTGACCCGACAGTTCTATTTGGGGGGTTTTGTTCTGTAAACATTATTTCGCTGTGCATGAGATGGCACATCGTTCCATTACATTTGACTTTACTATGTTTCAGAGTGAGGGAGTGAGGGAGTGAGGGAGTGAGTGCATTATTGACAAACTGAAGGTCTGTGGTATTCCTGCATCAAGCAAATGTCTCAACATCATTTTTCCAACATCATATGCTCACTTTGTGTGTGACATTTTGGTTAAGTCTCACAATATTTTAAACTTTTTCATAATGCCACTGCATACTTAATAAACTAGAGGTAAGCTTTCTTTTTTTATCACCCTACCAAATTCTTCAGTCTGTAATTAGTCCAACATGCAATCAAGATACACTGGTAATTACTAGTGATTAGAATTTGAAAGTTGGAAATAAAGAAGTTGGATCAGTAGTTGGAGACAGAAACAAAGCAGTAGATCACATGGCAGGAATTTGTAAGATCAACATCTTCATTGCAAATATTATTTTCCAACTACACAAATGGTTATTATACACATAGACCTCTTCATATGGAATACACAGGAATCAAATGAACTTCATCGATTTAATGAAGTTCAATATCATCAGCCAAAACACAGCCAGGGACTAATGATGGAATAGATTAATCAACTGCTCACAAGGAAATTCAGATTAAAGCTAAAGAAAATTAAAGCAAGTCCATGAGAGCCAAAAATACCACCTCGAGTACACTCCACCTGAATTTAGAGACCATTTGAAGAACAAATTTGACAAGTAGAACTCTAATCGACAGAACACCTGACACATTGTTGAAAGGCATCAAGAACATCACACATGAAGAAAGCGAAAGATCATTAAAATTACAGGAAAGTTTTAAAAAGACCCAAGAGGGTGTTAGAAGATACAGAAACTTGGCTCTAGACGCATGGAGTAGCTAGAGTGAATGGAAATGATGACATAAAAGAGCTGAACAGAAAACTTCAAAGAGAAAAGTGGGTGAAGGGAGACGTCGGACAGGGCAAGATATGACAAAATAATATTTATAAATTATCAAGGGCTCATGAGGGAGGGGGGAGCGGGGAGGGAGGGGAAAAATGAGGACCTAATGCTGGGGGCTTAAGTGGAGAGGAAATGTTTTGAGAATGATGAGGGCAATGAATGTACAAATGTGCTTTACACAACTGATACATGTATGGAGTGTGGTAAATTGTATGAGCCCTAATAAAATTATTTTTTTTTAAAACTTCAAAGAGAAACTCAAGAAGACAAAGGAAAGCATTTTAATGAAATGTGCAAAGACCTGGAGTTACAAAGCCAAAAGGAAAAACACACTCAACATATCTCAAGCTAAAAACCTATAGAAAAAAGTAAAAACTGAAGGCAAAAACCCAAGCCTGGAGTTGCAATATTGAAGGATCAGGATTGGAGGAAGGCTCATTAACAACTTTCCATACACAGATAACACAACTTTGCTTGTATTAAAGTGAGGAGGACTTGAAACACTTGCTGATGAAGATCAATGACTGAAGCCTTTGGTGTGGAATATAATTCAATATAAAGAAGATCAAAATCCTCACAACTGGAATAATAGATAAAATCATGTTAAACAGAGAAAAGATTAAAGTTGTCAAGAAATTTGTCTTATGGGGACTCACCATCCATACGCATAGAAGCAGTAATCAAGAGACCAAATGACTCATTGTTGGGTAAATTAGTTGCACAAGACATCTTTATAGTGTTGATGCTAGGGGAAATCTTCCTGCTTCATTTCTTACAAGGGTAGATCCTGCCTCTTAGACCAAAATCTGTCGCATTAATGTGAGATGAATATTGAGGCACCAAATATATGGTGGTCTGGGTCTCCTTTCACTAGACACTCACTAAGCCCAAGGTCCAACGGCTGCCATTTCCACAGACTTGGGTTGGTCATCCCTTGCATCCACTTCCATCAGGGCATTTGAGGTAGAGTCCAGTTCATTTAGTCAAGCTTACACTCGAAATCCTTCTGGTGTGGTCCCTGGGGGAATCCCATGTTCTCTGAGATGGGCCAGAGTCCAGGGTCATCATAGTGCCAGTCCATGCACTGTTCACCAAGGGATGGGTTGAAACATTATTCTATGGGTCTACCCAGGACCATAGAAGTGGGTTTATTCTTCCCTTAGTTTCCCTAAGATCATTGTTCAGCACCCCTTCCTGATGATAGGGTGGTCATCCCATTTATCCACCATACCCACCAGCAGAAACATCAGTGCCTCTTCTTGCTCAATGTAAACACAACTCAATCAGTTAAGAAATCAATCTGTACAAAGCAACTCATGGATTGCAGCTCACAGTGGGACTCTATACTCACTAACTTCCTAATATCAATAGTACTTTAAATTCTGTCATTGGATAAATTACTTATGTTCTCAATGCAACTGACTGGTACTCTAAGGGGGTGATTGACAATATTTTTCTTTTTTATTTGGGCTGTTTTATAATTTGTTTTTGGTTTTGTTTTTTTATCTCATTAGTACTGGTTTTATTTATTGTTTTTGTCTTAATATCATCACCAAAGTACACAAAAGTCATTCATAACCCAGGGACAAGCAGATGGATTCTGAAATCACACATAATTCTAGCCCTAATCCAGGAACAGTTAGTTCTTATAACATATGTATGTTATAAGTTAGTTATGTTAACAGTTAGTTAACAGCATGTTAACAGTTCTTATAACATACTCTCTACTTGATACTCGCCTTCATGAAGAGATCACTGGATCCTACGGGGGTTCGATTTTGTCATAAAACAATCCAAAGGACAAATAAATGTGTCCTGGAAAAAAGTACGACCAGTATGCTCCTTAGAGGCAAAGATGGGCAGACTTCATCTTATGAACGTTGGACATGTTATCACAACAGATCAGCTCCTGAAGACTGGTTGGTAAAGTAGAGGGAGGGTTAAAAAGAGGAAGGCCTTCAATAAGATGGACTGACATGGCGGCTGCAACAATGGGCTCAGATATAAGAACAATTACAGAGGGTGAGGCAGCACCAGGCAGTATTTCCTTCTGTTGTACATAATGTCACTATCAGTCAGAATCAACTTGACAGCACCTAATAACAACAACATGGGCAAAATATTGAATGATGCAGGAAACATCAAAAAACAGAGAAGAAATACACAGTCACTAGACCAAAAGAACAGGTCAACAGTCTCTCATTTCCAGAAGCAGCAAATGATCAAGAACCAATGCTATCGAAGGAAGAAGTCCAAGTTGCACTGAAAGCAATAGAGAAAAACAAGGTTTTCTGGAATACCAATTGAAATGTGTCAAAACCTGAAGCAGCACTGTAGTGATCCACATTCGTGCTCATTCCAAAGGAAGGTAATCCCCGCAAAAAGGGAAATTATCACCCCATTACAACATACAAGTAAAATTTTGCTGAAGATAATTAAAAAACAGTTGCAGCAGTATTCAAGCTGGAAGAAAAGGAAATGGCACAAGGGATATCACTGCCAATCTCCAGTGGACCTTAACTCCCAGAAAGATGTTTACTTCTGTCTTAGTGCCTATACAAAGGCAATCAACTGTGTGGATCATAACAAACCATGGATAATATTGCAATGAATGGAAATTCCAGAATATTTCATTGTGTTCATGTGGGATCTGTAGAGAGATCAAGAGACAGTCATTTGAACAGAATAAGGAACCACTATATGGTTTAGCCAGGAGAGCTGTGCAGCAGGGTTGTATCCTTTCATTATACTTAAATAATCTGTATATGCGCAAACACTCCAAGAACCTTGCTTGCTAAAAGCCTAGAGGACTTGAAGCATTTACTGATGAAGATCAAGAACACAGCTTTTAGAGCAGATTACAAAGAGATGTAAAGGAAAAAAACCCCAAAATTGAACCAGTAGACACCATCATGATAAATGGGGGTGGGGATCCAATTTGTCAAGCATTTCGTTTTACTTGGGTCCACAATCAAAATGCTCATGGAATCAGCAATCAAGAAATCAAATGACTTATCGCACTGGACACATCTGCTTCAAGGCCTCTTTTAAAGTGCTAAAGAGCAAAGATGTGAACTTGAGAACTAAGGTCCGCTTAACCAGAGCCAAGATATTTTCAATCACCTCATAAGCATATTAAAGCTAGACGATGAAGAAGACTAGAGAGTTGATATCTTTGAATTATGGTGTTAATGAAGAATACTGAAGGTACCACTGTTTGAAAAAACTAACAAATCTGTCTTGGAAGAAGTGCTGCTAAGAATGCTTCTTAGGGAGAAGGTAGGGAAAGAAAGGGAGGAAAGGGGAACTGATCCCAATGATCGAAACATAACCACACATCCCCTACAGGGAGGGCAAACAACAGAAACCATGGGGGAAGGAAGACAGTGGTGAGTGTAAGATTTGGTAATAATTTATCAGGAGGTTATGAGGGGGTGGGAGCTGATACCAAGGGCTCAATAGAAAGTGTCTAGAAAAGAATGATGGCAACATACTGTATGTACAAATATGCTTGATATAATTGATGTATGGATTGCTGTAAGAGTTCTAAGAGCCCCCAACAAAATGATCTTTTAAAAAAATGCTTCATCTCATGTACTTTAACCAAGTTGTCAGAGACCAGTCCTTGGAAAAAGACATCATGCTTGGTAGTGTGTGGAGGGATGTCAGATGCTTACAGACATCCTCCCTGAAGGCAGTTAGTCACCAGACTACATGGTAGGCCCGCTCCCTGCTGTTAAGGACAATAGACAGGCCCACAGTCATCTATTTGGTTCCTGTAGGTGGAGTTCACACCCTATCGATAATGGTCTCTATCAGTTGAGCCAGGGAACAGTTAGGCTGCCATCCTGTGTCTAGGATCCGCCCATCTTGCCACAAGTATAACCCCAATCCCTCCTCTTCCTATTGCGTAGATAACCCTAGATCACCCCCCTCCCATTACTGCATTACCTATAACACAACTCCTTCCTGTGACGTATGTCTTCACCTGTAATTAGGGGGCTTGCATATCCCCAGAAAATATAAAAGCCTTGGTTAGCACTAAATATTTCTCTCTCTCTCCACATGGACCACCAAGCGGGGCTGAGGTGAGCATTGCTATCGTGAATTGTGTCTGACTGCATTATTTCAATCACTTTCTTTTATTTCTCATGCTCTCTATGACTTTACTATAATCTTTACTTATTATCGCTGTACAATTGTGCCTACCGGACCCGTGATGATGTGCTAGGTGCTGGCTTCCCCTTGCAGTAGAGGGTCAGCAAAAAAAGAGGGAGACCCCTGATGAAATGAACTGATGTAGTAGCTATAACAGACTCAAACATGCCAATTGTGTTCAACAATTCTGTTGGAACATAGGGGTTGCTATGAGTTAGAACAGAATCAAGAGCACAGAGCACCTAACAACATAATATAAAATCAAACCCACTGCCATCAAGTCCATTTCCAACTCATATGGACTCTATATAGGGTTTCCAATGCTATAAATGCTTCCAGGAGCAGATGGCTTTGTTTTTTTCTCCCTCAGAGCAGCGGGTAGTTTTGAACTGCTGACCTTGAGGTTAGCAGTGAAGGAATGCTAATAAGAACTCTTCAGAAAAGGAAACCAGATTGGTTTTACTTGTATACCATTAAACTCTCTTGAAGTTTTACACTTAATGTGGATTACCAAATGACATTTAAATTAATTCTTTTTAAAAGAATCCCAGTCCTAGACCTAGGCTCTTTTGCTAAGCTTCAAAAACAAGCTAATGTACCCCATCATTTTGTGACGTATGCACAACATATTTAATCACAAAATACTTTCTCATAGGTCGTTTTTCTTGTATTTACTCAAAACCTACCCAGTGATCTTAGATGCTTTCAGAACAACATAGAAAGTCTCAGCCTTCCAGAGACAGCTTCAACATGGAGCAAATTAATTACACTCCCTTATTCTGGGCTCTTAATGCCCCCACATCTCCATATCCACCCTCAGCTGTGTGCCCCAGACATCTGCAACCATGTCTGCCTAATTATAAGTGCCTCCAGAGAGTTCCAAGCATCTGGTCGATATTTTTAATCCCCGAAACACCTGAACACAGTACAGACTCAATAAAAGTTTTCAGAATTCAACTGCTGAAAAAAATTGCATATTGTAATTTCAATATAGCTATTATGTTCCTTTTCTTTTGTCTTATTCAGATTATCAGAAATGTGAGTCAACAGGTCTTTGAGAAGAAGTTGAGGAAACAGTTTTTGGCTTTGTTCTGGGTGGCCAGTAGTTAATGAGATTAGGTAAATTAATTTTGGTTTGATGCTAGTAGCTTCTATCAAATTTGAAGATTAAACTAGGCTGTAAGGTCAAATTAACTACAGGTCCTGAACTAGAGGTGTTATCTCCTGAGATGAGCTAACCCTTCACATTACATTTTAATTTTGTAATTAATTCTCAGTATTATTCTGGAGTCACAAAAACATGAATTAACATGAACTGTGGCAGCCATTTATTTGTGTGGTAAACATCACTTATTTACCCTATAAATATGTCACATGGGTCACCTCCGTTACAACAGATAGCTTAAAATAGAATTTGGGGATTTTATTTTCCCCTGCCTCAAAATTAGCTCCTTCCTTTGGGTAGTTCATGGAAAAGGACAATTTTAAACTGAAAGGGTCAAACTTCCAAGTCATACAACTAGTTAACTTCTTGGAAAGTTCAGAGAACAAAATTAGGTTATTCCCAAAAGCCATAACATGAACAGATAGACACACTCCTGCGCCTCAAAGCACTACTCACAAGAGCACAAAGATGAAACCACCTATATGCCCACCACTAGAATGGATAAACAAACGCTGGTACCTACACACAATGGAATATACTGAAACATTAAAGAATAATGATGACTTTATGATACACCTGGAAGACATTATGCACCTGGAAGACTGAGTGAATGTCCTTAGTCAAACACAAAGGACAAATATTATTTGTTGTAGAAAAAAATCAAAATGTTTTCAATGTGAAAAAAAATCAATAATGGCTATTGGGGTGGGAGGGGAAGGGAGAGAAGGTGCAATTATAGGCTACAGGGTAAACAGGTGCTACATGAGTAAAGGGGAAGAAAATACTGGGGGGGGGGGCTACTTGAGAAATGATGGAAACAATGGGAGACTTACTGAGAGTTGTTGCACATATAAAACTGATAACCTGAAAATGAGGATCTGAAGCCAGCCAGGGGCTTAAGTGGAAAGCAAATGTTTTGAGAATGACGAGGGCAATGAATGTACAAATGTGCTTTACACAATTGATATACGTATGGATTGTGCTAAGAGTTGTATGAGCCCCAATAAAATGATTTAAAAAACAAGGAAAGCCTTAAAAAAACGGATAACCTGTTCTGTAAACACCTAATTCTCAATAAAAAGTTTTTTAAAAAAGCTAAATCATTCCTATTCCAGTATACTCTGCATTATATGCAGTTGTTTTTAAAGGCATGCCAAAAGAACTAGATGTGACTATAATGGCAATCCTATTCTTAGATCTGAATCTCAAATTGCACAGGAAATTACCAATTAAATGTTTCTAATATTTCAAAAACAACCAAAATGTACTCTTCAAGTTTTCCCTATATGAGCATTCCTCAGTACAGGGTGCTGCGTGAGGGGAGCTAATGTAGTGCTGGCTTTTCCTAGTACCCCTGAGTCTTCAGACCACTCTAATCTGCAGCAGACTCTTCCTCAGGCAGAAAGCAAGTCGAGTCCAATGTCTGAAACAAGATTTCCCATGAAACTCTATAAGGATAGGGGAGGTAGACAAAGACAGATAACTATCTGACAACTTCCGTGCTTCTGTCCCTCTAAGCCAACTGCAGGAAGATGGGTAAGTGAGTCCTGCAGGCCAAAGTCACCAATTACTGGGAGGGGGGAGGGAGGAGGGGGGGAGGGGGGAGGGGAAATATGCTTAAAGTCTAGGGAAACAATAAATCTCTGAGTGAAGTAGGGACAGTGCACTATAAAAGGTCTGAGAGAATAACCTAAGAGCATTTAATAATGGAGGGTAAAGAAGAATATGTCTGGAATCCAGGAGATCCCATAGGCCAACTCTTAGTGCTACCATGCCCTGTGATTAAAGTAAATGGTAAGTTACAGCAACCCAAACCTGACAGGGCATCTAATGAACCAGACCACTCAGGAATAAAGGTCTGGGTCAGCACACCAGGCAAAAAGCCACAGCCAGCTGAGGTGCTTGCCGAGAGCAAAGATAATACAAAATGGGTCATAGAAGAAGGTAGTTCTACGTATCAGTTATGATCATGTGATCAATTGCAGAAGCGAGGTTTTTTATTGTCAGCATTTTCTTATTATGTGCTTATTGACTATCTTTCCTTTGTTCATGTGTATCACATACAATTTAGCCAAGGGCCCCATTGGTGTAGTGGGTTCTGGGTTGTCAGCAGTTCAAACCCAATCGCCACTTCCGCAGGAGAAAGATGAGGCTATCTGTTTCTATAAAGATTTACAGCCTCAGAAACTGATGGGGTAGCAGCTCTGAGTTGGGATCAACTCAATGGCAGTGAGTGTGGAGTTTGGGGAACATGTTAGGAAGAATATTCTAAACTAATCCCATCATATCTAACAGTAGTAGTTAGAACAAAGCAAAAACGAATAAGCCAGTGGCTCTCAACCTGTGGGTCACAACCCCTTTGGGGGTCGAAGGACCATTTCACAGGGGTTACCCGAGTCATAACAGTAGCAAAATGACAGTGATGAAGTAGTAACGAAAAAAAATTTATGGTTGGGGGGTCACCACAACATGAGGAACTGTAATAAAGGATCATGGCATTAGGAAGATTGATATCCACTGTACTAAACAGACCCCTGACCATTTGAGATTAACATCCAACCCAGATGAGAGAGAGCAAGAATAGCTATAATGATGACCAAACAAAATCAACCATGGGATCAGATTTGAAATGCAATAATAGTAACTGACAGTATACTTTATATTGTTTTACCAACAAGCCAAAGCAATCTTGAAAATGGACAAAATAGAGCCATAGTTCCAATGACAAAAAGTATAATCAAGACATAGTATTCGAAGAAGTGTGGCACTAGTAAAAGGCTAGACATAAAAAAACAAAACCAAATCAGTTACCATTAAATCCATTTCAAATCAGGTTGGCCCAAGGTACTCCATAAGGTTTTTGAGTCTGTGATCTCTCAGAAGTGGATTACCAAGTCTTTTTTTCCCTAAGATACCTCTGAGTGCATTTGAACTGCCAACCTTTCAGTTAGTAATCCAATTGCTGTTAGCACCACTCAGGGACTCCTATACAGACAAAGACCAATAGAATAAAGTTGACTGGCCAGAAATAAACCCTTATTACCTATGGTCAAATGATTTTCGTTCGACAAGGTTGCAAAGTCACTGAGGGAAAGCTAGTCTCTTCAATCAATGGTGGTGCTGGGATAGCTGATCTCCACATGGAAAAAGGATGAAGATGGGCCCATTCCTCACACCGTATATGAAAGCAATTCAAACTTGATTATCCTCAACGTAAGAACTAAGGGCATAAAATTCTTAGACGAAAACCGAGGCGCAATACTTCCACACCTAGCATTCACCAAGAGATTCTTAAATAAAACACTATTTAAGATAATATTAAAAAAAAGTTAACTACTCTGGTGGTGTAGTGGTTACACGTTGGGCTGTGGTCTGCATGGTTAGCAGTTCAAAAAAATTTTAATTTTACTTCATTGAAATGAAAAGCTTTTGTACATGAAAGGATTTTATCAACAAAGTGAAGTAACAACCCAGAGACAGGTAGAGACTATTTGGAAATCATGTACTAATATACTACTCAGAATACATGTTTAAAAAACCTACAATTCAACAAAATAACAACCACTCAAAAAAAAAAATGGGTAAAGGACTTGAAAAGACACTTCAGCCAAAATGTGCAAATTATCAATAAGTGTAGTTGTTAGTAAAAAGGCCTATCTAAAAAGAAAAATGCCTAAGTCACAATTAGATACTTCACCCTCTGTAAAATGATTACTATCAGAAAAATGGAAGACAGCGACTATTGGTGCGAATGTCAGGAAATGAGAACCGTCATGTTGTACAGCTGTCCATTTCCTAAAATGATGGTGCTGCAGCAGCAGCAGCAAACTGGCAGCTCTTCACAATTATCATATATATTGTTGTTGCTGTTAGGTGCCAGCAAGTCCTCTCTGACTGGCAGCAACAGAACAGTGCCTGTTCCTGTGTCATCCGACAATTGTTATGATTGAGCCTACTACTGTAGCCACTGTGTGTGCCAGGCCATTTTTGCCAAGGTCTTGTCATTTTTCGCTGACCCTCACTATACCAAGCATGACGTCCTTTTCCAGGGACTGGTCTCTATGGGTAGCATGTCCACGGTGTGTGATACCCTGTTGTTCTTAAGTCTAGCTTCTTGGATTATGTTAGGAGGCAAAAGGAAACTACAACTGAAGGTATATACCAGCTCCTCACTCATCAACTATCTCATCAGACATTTCCCACTTATGATAACAGTTGAAAATCTATTATTCAACTATTTTGAACAATAATGACAATAGTTAAAAATCAATTATTCAACTACTTTGCCATTAGTAATACGCATCTGGTAGCAACAAACTGAGGAGCAATGCAAGCGTAATGTTAAATATTATGATTGAGGTTATATGTCAACTTGGCTAAGTCATGATTCTCATTTGCTTGGCAGTTACATAATGATGGAGTCATCCTCCATTTTTGCTAAAGCTCATTTTCATGTAACAACAGGTTTTGGAACTTCACGTTGAAGAGTAAAGAGGGGTATGGTAAACTGACTTTCTGTTAAAGGTGAAAAGAAAAATGTGGAAATGGACAGGCTGCACAGCATGAGAAATATAATTGATGTCAATGAATTGTAGACATGAAAATGACTGAAATAGTTAAGTACTTTGCTGTATGTATTTTATATGTCTCTTTCTCACACACACACACACAAATCATATAGCAAGTAACAGAAATTACTCTAAAGAGTAGGAGTGATGCCAATGCCAATGCCAATGCCAATACCAACCAAAAATAGGGAGGAAGAAAGCAGGTAAGATTAAAAAGTCACAACAGAAAAACTAGATACAGATTCTTTACCTAATGTGACGTAAAAGTTGACGCACACAGGTTATAAAAGTCTAACTATTTTTGTACCACAAACTGTGAAAGAGTGAAATGACTATTTCTACACTAAAACTACAGGTTAAAATAAACTAAGTCTTTTGGGAACTCGATGTATAGGCTCATACAAAATTAGACAACAGCAGATAGAAAACTAGTGAACACACTAGAGATCAGAAAAAAAACTACCCAGAATCTAGTCCAGAGAAAGAAGATGAACAACACAGGAGATATAGTAAAGCGGCAAAGAAGATACAATGAGATAGTTTAACATGTTAAACAAAGTACCAGAATGAGAAGAGAATTAGGGAGAGGCAATATCTGAGGAGGGGGCAGCTGAAATAATCCAGCGCTGATGCAAAATAGCAATCCACAGATTCAAGAGGCCCACTGAATCCTACCGAGAATACGTAAAAGCAGATGATCGACCTGGACTCATCTGACATTCCCACATTACAGGGCAGCTGCAGAAAGCCAAAGACAAAGAGAAAATCTCGATGAGTAGAAAAATGGGTAGAAAAACATAGATTATCTTCAACAGAATGACGTTTAAACTAAGGGGACTGAAGGGGCAACGAAGGAGGGTGGGAGGTAGGAGTAATGGAAGTCAATGGACAAAAACAAACAGTATGAAAATAATAGCCAACCTGGGGTTTTAAATACAACAAAAATACCCTTCGAGAATAAAGCTGAAAGAGACATTTTAGGCAAATAAATGGTAGGCCCACACTACAGGAATTACAAAGGATGTATTTTACGCAAAAGAAAAAAAAAAACATTCCAGATGAAAGATCACACATGCAAAAAGGAATGAAGAACAAAATGGTGACTGTGTAGGTTAATAAAAATTGACTGTGGGGTCGCTAATTTGAAATCCACTTGATGGCATAGACTTTCAGGGTTATGGCAGGGGAAATTGCGGGGATACAGAGAGCTAAAAGCAGCAATTACAAAAATGAAAAAAATATTCTAAAATTGATTATAGTTATGATGGTGCAACTCTTTGTAATATATTCAAACCATTAAATTGCATGGTATGTGAATTACATGTCAATAAAGCTGTTAAAAATAGAAAAAAAGTAAAATAAAAATTGACTGCATTAAACAATATCAATAATACTCTATACTCTCAAATATATACTCAAATGCTGGATATACGACATTAAGCATTTGTCAATACCCAAGAATTATATATCACAAGTGAATCTTAATGTAAATCATGGAATTTAATTAACAATAATGTATCGCTATTGCCTCATCAACTGCAATGAACATACCACCCTGCCTGTTAATAACAGAGAAACTATAAGGCAGAAGGACAAAGGAGGTAGAGAGAAATTCTCTGTACCATCTGCTCAATTTTTTTTATTTTTTTAAAATGTGCTCAATTTTCTATACTCTTAAAACTGTTCTAAAAAATAAGCTATTTGTTGAACATACCTGTATATAAATTGAACATGGAACAAGTGATAGATTGAAGAAATGTTATAATTTCTTCGGTAACCACTAAAAGACATAAAGGGCACATAACTTTCAAGCTTGAAGAAGAAAAAATGAAATGTTAAAAAATTACCATTTCAAATAATAATGGAATCAACAAAATTTAGGAGCAAGGAGAAAAAGAAAAGTATGCAAATACTTAAATTATTTATCTTTCATCAGTAAGTGGGGGGGGGATCATTCCAAAAGGCAAAAGTATAATAAGTATTTAAAAAAACAATTTGGAAGATTTATACCCCCAAGTGCAATTTACATTAAATGTAAATGAACTAAATCTTCCAAATAAGAGATAAAAATTAAAGAAAAAAAGATAAAGATTGTCAGACTGGATTCTGGATTAAAACAAAAAGTAAGAGTGTCACATAACTAGTTTGTCTATATGGATGACAAAGGCAGAAAAAGATCAATGGTGATAGAAGATGGATATTGGGGAAAAGCAGAGCATACCAGAAAGAAGTTTACCTATGTTTTACCGACTATGCAAAGACATCTGACTGTGTGGATCACAGCAAATAACAGGTCACATTACAAAGAAAAGAGATTCTAGAACACTTAATTGTGTTAAAGGGGAAACAATGGGACAGGAGAATTGTTGGAAGAGAACAAAAGAATACTATGTGGTTTAATATTAGGAAAGGTGTGTATCAGAGTTGTATTTTTTCACTAAACAATCGATCTGTATGCTGAGCAAATAATCAGAACAGTTGAACTGTTAAAAAAAGGTGACATCAGCTTAGAGAAAGACTCATTAACTGTCTGCAATTTGCAAATGATACCATTTTACTTGCTGGTAGTGAAGAAAATCAGTGTTTACACTTCGACATAAAGAACAGTGGTAACCATTAAAAGATATAAAGGGCACATAACCTTCAAGCTTGAAGAAGGAAAAATAAAATGTTTAAAAATTACCATTACCAGTGGTGAGAGTGGCGATGCCTGGAAGATGGAAGGAATGTGGGGTGGAAAGGGGGAACAGATTACAGGAATCTACGTATAGCCTCCCTGGGGGATGGACAGCAGAGAAGGGGAGGGGAGGGCGGCGGACAGTGTAACATATGACAAAATAATAATTTACGAATTCTGAATGGGTGAGGAGGGAGAGGGAAAAATGAGCCCGTATTAAGGCCTCAAGTAGAAGGCAAATGTTTTGAGAATGATGGCAACAAATGTACATATGTGCTTGACACAATGGATGGATGGATGGATGGATGGATGGATGGATGGATTGTGATAAGAATTGTACGAGCCCCCAATAAAATGAATTTTAAAAATAAATAAAATAAAGTAAAAATTACCATTTCACATAATAGAACTGAAAAGAACTAGGAGAAAGAAAATAAAACAAAAATTCTCATAACTAAATAAGCATCATGATAAAGGAAAAACTGAAGTTGTCAAGATTTTTATTTTATTGGATCCATCATCAACACCCATGGTAATAGCAGTGAAGTTAAATTTAAAAAAATAGAAATTAAAGTATGCATAGCACTGAGCAGTTCTGCTACAAGCCACCTTTTTTTAAAAAGTGTTAAAAAGTGAAAAGTCACTTTGAAGAGTCACAATGATGTGCCTGATCCCACTCCATAGTATTTTGAAATGTCTCATCTGCATGCAAAACCTGAACAGGGTGTTTTAACTTTAATCAGTTTGGAATATGAAGTCCACAGAAGATTTGATGCCTGTGAATTATGGTACTAGCAAAGAATACTGGACATACCATGGACTGCCACCAGAACAAATTTGTCTTGGATAAAGTAAAACCAGAATGTCCCTGCGGAGAGGAGATGGTGAGACTTTGTCTCATGTCATTTGGACATGTATGTTCTCAGGTGGGATCCAAACAGTATCTGGAAAAGGGTGTCATTTTTGTCGAAGCAGAGGAGCAGTGAGAAAGAGACGGGCACAGTGGCTGCAATGATGGACACACAGCAATGACTGTGATGGTGTCCCAGGACCGGGCAGTGTTTCATTCTGTTGTTCACAGGGTCGGTATGAGTCAGAACCAGCACAACGGCACCTAACAACAATCCTTTCCCACTTTAGTCAAGATTTACTCAATTTATATAACATGTTGAGCATTCGAATAGTCAGAGGTAAATAATATATCATCTAAGTTTTCAAGGAGGTTACTTGGTGGCACTCTCAGGTAAGTGGATTTCTAACCTCAAGGTTGGCAGTTCAAACTCACCATCGGCTCTGTGGGAGAAAAATGAGGCTGCTTGCTCCTTTAAAGATTTACAGCCTCAGAAACCCTACATAAGATCACTATGAGCCAGAATCAATTAGAAATCAGTGATTTGGGTTTGTTTTTGCTTTTGTTTTATTTTTGTTTGGGAGGGTTGAGTAAGGGGAAAACAAATATACTATTATAAATGTAAGCAATCAAGTGCTGATAAGTCAAGACAACTAGATTGGCAGGGTGGGGAGGTGTATCTGAAAAAGCTATAAGACACTGTATTATGCTCTGAAAAGCAGGGTAAGAGTTTGTCAAGTAAAAAGAAAAAGAAGATGCCACCATAGCATGCTTGCTAAGAACAAGTGGGTTTGAAAAAGTTTGTAAAAAAAATTGAAGGAAAAGGTAACAATTTGTCCACGAACGTTTTAAATACTCCTCTTACTGTATTGAGGATATTGGTTGACAGTTTGAGGTGACAAGTGTTTTTGGTAAGGTGGGAGAGTAGACAACTGGATGGGAGCTTGAGAAAACACATGCCGGAATTTTAACTTCATTTCGTAGGCATTAGGGAGACTTTAAAGCAAGGAAGCAATACTGGTATTTGCACAAATAGTTGGTTGCAGCACAGAAAAAGATGAATGGAGAATGAACATGAATTGCCATTTAGTCCAACTCTTAACAACCCAAGGGTGTCAAAGTGCTGACTGTTCACGGGTAGACTGCCAAGTCTTCTTCCAAAAACCTAACCTCACTATCATCGAGCCAATTCTGACTCCTGGTGACCCGACAGAGGGGCAAGGTAGAATTGCCCCTGTGAGTTTCCAAGACTGTAACTGATATGTTAAATCAAAAAGTATTGAAAAAAAAAAGTATTGCAAGTAGAGTTCCAGTTCAGACATACACAGGTTTATTGCAAACAAAATTGCTTAAACAGGCCCCTGCAACCATGTTCTCTCAATAGTACAATTTTATTAATCTCCTTAGGGTGCCTTTAAAACGAAAGGCGCAATCAAACCAGTGGCTTCCATGGGGATCTGCTGAGCCGGTTAAAATGCAAGGCAGAGAGGCCAGCTCAGAAGGTGATGGCAACTGTCCTTTGGTATTCTCCAAAGGGCCATTCTTGATCAATCTCCTCAAAGGACACAGGACAATCATGGGGCTTATTATGAACGAGATTTTAGAAAATGGGAAACTCCCTTGGTGACAAGAGGACCAGGAAAGTTTCACTGAGGAATTGGTTTTCCTATTGTGACAATGCACCTACTCATTCTGAAAGCTCTCCTATGGGAATTTTGCTAGGAAAACTTACCCTATCCTCCAAAAGCACATACCTATACTTTATCTTAGATTATGTACATATTTTTTAATTTGGGGGGGGGGGCGCTAAATAATTTCGTTTCTGAAAAGTAGCAGTAGGCAAAGTAAGCTTGAGAATCTATGGTCTAGATTGATACCATATCAAAAAAACACTTTGATCCTTGGATTTAATAAAGGCTTCCATGCTCTATAGCAATACTTTCAGACTTCACCTAGGACCGTTATGAATGAAGAGCAACAGCACTAGCGGTGGGCAAAGCCTTGAGCATTTCCAGAGCCAGAAGTGATAGCTGATGCTTGACTGTGAGACAAGGGGAGAAGCAAATACTAAAGGAGCGAACATACAGACAAGTATGGGAAATTTGTCAACCTAGTTTCTTAAAATTCATTGGTAAAATTCAAGTCTAAAATTGCAGACTATTATTCAGCATTTATGCTTATTAAGATTACCTAATCACGAGTTATAGAGGTTGGCGGTTCAAGGCCACCAGCCTCTCTGAGGTATAAAGATTTGGCAGTCTGCTTTTGTGAAGGCTTCCCCCAAGAAAAACAAGTTCACTGCTATCAAGTCAACACGAACTCGCAATAACCTACAAACAGGGCAGAACTACCCAGGTCTTTCTCCTGTGACGTGGCTGGGGACGGCTGATCTTGCAGATTATAGCCCAACACATAATTGACACTATCGACATCCGGGGCTCCCTGTGAAGGCTTATAGCCTTAGAAACTATACGGCAGCCTTACTCTGTCCTATGGAGTCTCTAAGAATTGAAATTAACCTGAATTAAAATAAAACACCTAAATTATTTTTTAAAACAAAAGTAAAAAGCCATTTGCATGTGAAATAACAAAAACCGTTAGCTGTTGACTTTAACTGCAATATTCTAACTGATGCAAGTGCCAGAGGTGTATTTTCGGAAGTCAAATTTCACCCCTTAAGGTGCTAATATAGCAGACTTACAAACTTATCAAAGGTAGAAAAACAGTACTTTACTTTAAAGATCTCAAATACCCACTATTTAGTACTAAAACCTAAATTTCTAATATATTATCTTTGTTTCTGGGTCTATAAAGTGGTGATTCTTTCAAGAAAACAAACTATAATCCAGGTGGAAGTTTACAAAGCAAATTGGTTTTCCACTCAATAATTCATACACATTTTTGCTTCGTGGCATTTATTATAACAGCCCGTGTGCCCTTCTTTGCTAACCCCTTCCAGCCAGCAGAGGTTTGGTCCTGGGTAAATGTCGCCCTTTTCATCTCCTAGGATCGACTGTCCTGAGGAATACTCCCCCGCCCCCTGCATACTGTTCAGCCTTAGGCGTCTCACTTGGCTGAGCGTGAGCCAAGGGGTGAGCTCAGTTCCAGGCTTGAAGGGTGTCTAAGAGTCACAATCTTAGGTGTGGCCCAGTCTCTATCAGACCAGTAAACCTAGGCTTTTTTCAGATTTTGAGTTTTTAATTCAAAATCATCTACTTCTTCAGGGTCTTAAAGGCTCGAAGATAAACAAGTGGCCATCTAGCTGAGAAGCAACAAAGCCCACATGGAAGAAGCACACCAGCCTGTGTGATCTTGAGGTGTCGATGGGATCAGGTGTCAATCAGGTATCTAAGACCCAGAACAAAATCATACCCAATGTGAATGGGGAGGGGGAGGGGGCATGGAGTGTAGACACAATGCCCATCTGTAGACAAGTGGACATCCCCTCACAGAGGGGTCACAAGAAGAGATGAGCCAGTCAGGGTGCAGTACAGCACCAATGAAACACACAGCTTTCCTCTAGCTCTTTGGTGCTTCCTTCCCCCACTATCATGACCTCAACCCTACCTTACAAATTGGATTAGACCAGAACATGCACACTGCTACAGATAAGAACCCACAACAGAGAATCCAGGATAGAAAAACCCCAGGGCCAACAAGGAGAGTAGAGATACAGGAGGATTAGGAGAGGGTGGGAGGAGAAAGGGGGAATCGATCATAAGGATCAACCTATACCCCCCTCCCAGGGGACGAAAAACAGAAAAGTGGATGAGGGGCGATGGAGGACGATGTAAGATATGAAAATAATAATCTATTGCTTATCCACGGTTCGTGAGGGAGGGCAGGGAGGGGAAAGAAATGGGGAGCTATATCAGGGGTTCAAGTGGGAAGAGAATGCTTTGAAAATGATAATGGCAGCATATGTGAAAATGTGATTGACACACTGGATGAATGTATGGATTGTGATAGAGATGTAAAAGCCCCCAATAAAAGTATTAAAAAAAATTTTTTTTTAAAGTTTTTAATTCGAAGTCTTCTTCTCCTTTACCAATGATCTCCAATTGGGATCCCTTTCAGAGTAGTCAGCAGCGGTAGTGGAGAACCATGTAGTTCTTCTGGTGGCAGAACTGTGAAGGCTGGGGTTCATGTGGTCCATCAGTCCTCTGGGCTAATTATTTCCTTGCATCTTTAATTTTCGTCACGCTTTCTTTGCTCCAAATGAGAAAAGGCCAATAGCTGCACCTTAGATGTCTGATTTCTAGGCATTTAGATCTCAGTGGCTACTCACCAAAGAAGGATAGAGAACCTTGTCCTTGCAGGTTATTATTCCAATTTACCCTGATGACCTCTGAGACTATGGTCCTGAGCTAAAGTAGGGATTCTAACTATGACAAAACAAGCATTCCCTCCTTCGTGGCTTCTCAGTTTTCCATTTCATTAGTTCAAGGTCATAAATTGCATAAGCGTTTGTATTCAATAAAACTGAAACTAATGACTGCACCATGAATCAAAAATTAAGTTAGCAAGGAAAATATTAAAAATTACATCCTCAACATTTTGTTTGCATTTAACTCACATAAATACATATTCTTTTGACTAAGAATTAAAACCCTTTGAGTGGCCTGTCTGGATAGGACAGGCTGGATGAACAATCTGGAGGAGAAAACAACGGGACTGACAGTTCTGGGGGGACATGGGAGAGGGGGAGGAGGG
>NW_022111358.1:34313865-34319335 GCF_000313985.2 Echinops telfairi | reverse complement strand
AAAAAAAAAAAAAAAAACCCTTTGAGTTACAGCTCCACTGAATCTGGCTCCACAGGAGCATATACGCCAACCACATCCACAAAGCATGGGCTGCAAATTCGTTTGTTTCTTTAAAATTGAAGTGAAAACTTTAAAGATAGTTGCCAAGGAGCTAATTTAAAACAAATTTTTACAAATGTCTCCTTCTTCCAAACCAAACTCACTGCCATCAAGTCCATACCGACTCGTAGCAAATCTATAGGATAGGGTAGAATTGGCTCTGTGCATTTCCGAGACTAAATCTTTACAGGGGTAGAAAGCCTGGTCTTTCTCCCACACATCGGCTGGTAGTTTTGAACGGCTTACCTTGTCGTTAGCAGTCCAATGTATAATCACTTCTTGGTCACCTTATATTTAGTCTTTACAAAACAGTTAACTTTGTTTTCATAGAAACAGCAATTCTTCCATTTGGCAATCACATATTGTTGGTTTACGCAATTTTGTATTAAATTGTGTGATTAAAAGAAGTCCAAGTGATTAACCTGATCCTACTAAAGTTATCACTCAACTGGTGGAGCAGTGCAGTGGGCATCAGTCAGGGTGTTATAAAAAGAGAATGGCAGATGTCCGTTAGTCCAGGGAGCTGATTATGTAGAGGTTTCTTAAAGCCATCTCCCAGTGTTCTAAACTCCCTGCCATCTAGTCGATGATGACTCAGAGCAACCCTTTAGGACAGGGTGGAATTTGGGTTTGCAAGACTCTCAACTCTTTATGGGAGTAGAAAGTCTCCTCTTTCTCCTGAGGAGTGGCTGGTGGTTTAAGACTGCTGAAAACACCATTTAAAGAAAACCACAGAGTGCACACCCTAACAAAGAAGGTCTACATCATGGGCATGATGAATTAAACATGCTACAGGAAAAAAAAAAAAAACCTGAATGCACGGAAATAAAATCCCTGTCAATACAAAAATCTTAACTTAAATTATAAGTAATACACTTGGTTCCTTGACTGTTTTGGTTTAGTCTCCGTTTTATGATTATATCTAACCTTCAGGTGTTAAAAAACTTGAAGCAACCTGACAGTAGGTCTACAGTAACCAGGAAGTGCACAGAGGGCAGCTACTTCTACCACTCTTGGCCACAGGAATGCATCCACGGTGGCTCTGACTTTCTTCCTTCTATGGACACCACAAAGTCCTGAAAGATATGAATAGTTAGGAGAAAGGAGAGCTCGCCCAGGAGGCGAGGCGGCATCAGACTCACTAGATGGCACTATCACAGGACAGTGGCTCTGCTCTCCCGTTGGAAAAGCAAGGGCTGACACTCTTGATCTCTGCAAAACTGCAATCGGCTATCAACACGCTGACATCCTCCTTGGAAAATCATGACGCAGAATGCAGAACTCAGGGTAAGGGATCATTTTCCCAACCCATGTTTTTCTCCCAGTACCACTGCCCTCTCCCCACCCCCATTTCAAGCCAAAAGTGGAAGAGATACAATGTATTGTGAATAAAAAGTTATATACAAAAATGGAGATTTTTTTTTTCTCTCAGATTATCTCTACAAACTACCGAATAATTTCTTTACTGTTTTCTAAGTTTCTTTGCTATGGGAGGGATGGGGGGGGGGGGGGTACCCTCCCTATACTTACCAGGATTGAAAACATTGTAATACACACTCATTTTTTTTTAAACTGGACAAAAATGCACTGCTTTTTCTGTACAGATATTAAAAGGGAACTTCCTATCGAACAGATGGCTGCATTAACTTTGCTGGCACCTTTGTTACAAGGGTGGCACAATTCAGAATGTCAACTCATACCCAACACTGACGCTCTAGTCCAGTTTCCCCAGATGGGCCATACTGCCCCCTGGGGGGCCTCAAAGGTACAACCGGGGAGGCTGCAAAAAACAGATACCTGCTCTATAGTAAAAAAGATATCAGGAGACGCTGAGTAAATTTTTTTTTCCTTCCGGAAAATGGGACAGTAGTCCAAATAAATTTGGGAACCTATATTCTATCCCATCAAGAACATACTGGGATATAGCCTTCATAAACTTAAAGAATAGAAATGTCCATCTATAAAGTCCAATGAGTTTACACGGCATACAATTTAAATACTGACTGACTTTTACTCATTTGAACAAACCTCAATATGAACCTTAGGATGAATTCCCAAGTTAAAAGTCCTATCAAAGGTCATTATTAATCAATTGAACCAATAATGAATTTAATATTCAAATACACTGCTCATTGTCTAATTGATGAGGCTTCCCATAGAGCAGAGAATTTACATCAGTACAAGTTGCTTCAGCATATAACAATACCCAAGTACACAGTCACTCCGAAGTACTACGAAAGTCAGTTGTTTAATTACAAAGAAGTCAAGAGCTTGAAACCGTGTGCGACAAATCCGACGTTCCCACAGCACCTCGCCACATCTCCAACAGCTCTCATCCATCCAGCTCCTCTCTCCTAGAGCTCTCAGCTTGGACACCCTGCCATGCTTGACACCACGTCAGTCCTCAACAGCCATTTGCTAAATAAATGAACGCTTGCATGCATGAGAAAAATGCTATGTCTGCAAAAGCCTCGTTAGGAATGAACACTCGAGATTCGTAAAATGAACAAAAACCAGCAGGCTATTCCAGCTCACCAAAATTATAAGAGTCACCAAAGACGCTAGCTTTTCCATCTCATACACACCTTTTTATTTAAGAAGCTACTAACCAATCGCTTCTCGGCCTTTTGGCTAAGATCAAGAAGCTACTAACCAGAGTCGGAGGCTAACTATACGTTTATTTTCATTAAATACTTCTCAAGCTCTGGCCCACAGTAAGTTAGGATGCTGACAAGCCCGACTGCAATGATCCCTGCTGCTGACTGCACAAAATCAAGTTTTCTAAGACACAGGAAGACATCTGTCTCTGTCCCGTGAAGTTCAAGATGAAAACTTGACATATCTCAAACCCAAGTAATGCCACAACCTTGGATTGGTGAAACTGTTTGTTTTACACACTGGCTCAAAATCATAAAGATTGTTTACACTTGACATTAAAGCATGCTGTGAGCAGAGGGGAGAAATGGCAGCTAGATAAGGGTGCACAAGTCATAACATTGTGTGAGTGCAACACGTACCCATAAATAAGGGCTTGCTCTGACAGCACACTCCTCACGACAAAGGACAAATAGGAGAAACCAGGGAGAATCAGAGGGACTGCAGCTCTGGAGAACTGACAAGACTGGGCAGAAGAGGGTTTTAAAACTGTACTGTGTGTTGTTGTTTTTTAAAGTTGACCAATTTGCTTACTTATAACAAGCAGCTTATGAGACAATGTGAGGATCATAGTTTCCATTTGCTCCTCTTTAGATACATGGTTTAAAAGGAATAAAGATCCTGAAGAGCAACCTAAATCAAAAATATTCCACAGAATGTAAGAATTTCCCCCCCTGAAATCTCTAGTAATTGTGTATTTAAAAAGCGAGTGGGACACCACATAACCTCAAAAAGTCCACAGTACTGAACCGACACAATGCTTTCAACTTAAAAAAAGTTTTCTTCAGAATGAAAAGTTCTGACAAAATCCAGCCGACTCTAAATAAACATCCTGTTAGTATCCTTGCAACAAGATCCTTATACCTCTTGGATGAGAAGTAAAAATGAAGTATGTGTTCCCCTTCACAAAGTTCATGGAAAATCCCCTTGTTCTTTAATTCCATTTTCTCATAAGTGTTTGGAAGCCCCCTCAGAGAACACCTTCAAACATGGTGTTAAATGATTACTGGGATGACTGGTAGGGCTCCACGGTTCATTTGAATAGAAAGCAAACCTTCCCCATGATCCGACCATCAGTATGGTCTTCACAAAGTATTCTTAACCATTGTTCCATAAGGGTCAGTCTATGAACAATGTTCCTTATCATTTTACTCACTTTACTAACACCAACTCCAGTAAATCTGGCCTCCAACAATTCCTGCCGTCGTGGGTCCAGGCTATGCAATTCTTCCATCATTTCTACTGAAAAAGAAAAAAGTCGAACGTGAGAGACGGTGAAAACGGAACAAAGTGAGAAATCAATTTCTAGACATGACAAAGCTTAACTCATCATTCTGCTGACCAGCCATGAGAGGAAAGCCAGCATACACGCGGCAAACTACAATACACTGCACCAAAGACACCAAGTGTACGCTAAAGTTGGCCACTGGGAAGTCCTCTGCTAGTCTGATTCTCAGCTCCTTCCGGTCATCTCTGTCAGGGCAGGGGGTGCGGGGAGGGCAAGCTAACCTGAGGGCCAAAACAAAATGGGGAAAAAGAAACTGCCCTAAGCTGGGAAGCTAGCTGAGTACTTACTGATTTGTTGTTGTTTTTTTTCTTTCGCAAACACGCAGGTACTAGTTCCATCGACTCAAAACATGAATCATTAATAATAATTTCGAAAGAATCGAGCAGGAATCCGAAGCCACAAATTAAGCCTACCACCCCCCCAACCCCCAAAAAACAAACCAGCCATACCACTCCTTCCTCCCAAGAGTTGACAGGAGCTCACGACAAAAGGGAATTCGTTATTTCAAATGTCATGGGGAAGCCACAGTCACATCACCCACTCGGGTGCAATGCCACCCCACCACCATGCCTTCACACCTTCCTTCCCACCACTCCCTGGAGCAGTCAGGCTTCGGAGGGCTCAGTGCATCGGCTTCGGCCCTCCTGCTACGCAGGGAGGGGCAGGAGGACACCATGTTTAAACTCCTCCCGTGACCAACGAATGCACAGTCGGCTAGAGTAGGCCAACACGTCCATCCTCTGCCAAGATCAACTCTTGCACCCAGTCACCCGAACCCTCTCTGGAGCGTTAGGGTGGAAAGGGCAAACCACGACACGGGGGGCTGCTGGCGTGTTTGGGCGCGGTTTAAAAGTTCCCTGACAACATGAAGCCAACCTGCCCTTGCAATCTTAACTCCACGCTGTCCAGACACCACCCGACGAGGCCTCCGGTTTCATTTTCCTTCCTGGACTGGGAGCCTGGGGCCAAAGGGGACTGACGAGGTGACAAAGTTTCACCACCGCCACCACCCCCCTTCCACACACACCAGGACAGGTTAGAGAGAGGCTGGGGCAGTTCTCAGAAAGGCATCTGTTTAAACAGGAACGAAAAAAGGTGCTCAAAGGAGCCCGAGTTTCCCTGGGGGGGGGTGGGGGAAGCCTTCCTTGCCTCTCGCTGGGCCCTCGTCGAGGCCAGAATGGCAGGGGTTGGGGTTGCAACCTCCCTGCGCCCCCAGGGTCTCCCGAACAATCGCCCAGGGCTCCAAGCCGCCCGCACCGGGCCTGGAAAGCGACGCCCCGGCAGTTATGCCATCTCATGTCAACTCATGTTAAGGAAGCCGGCGCCCCGGCTCATTCCGGCGGGGCCCGGGCCCGGGAGCCTCCCCGGGGCCCACCGTCGGGGAGCAAGAGCGGCGGGGCCTGCTCCTCGCGCCCCTCGCCGCCCGCC
>NW_022111358.1:34308079-34312707 GCF_000313985.2 Echinops telfairi | reverse complement strand
CGCTCGGAAGGCGCCTGCCGCCGAGCTGCTACGCGAGGACAGGTCGGGGCGCCCGGCCCGGGTCCGCCCTGCTCCCCGAGCCCCGCAGGTCCCGCCGCCGTCTTTGTGTGACCGGCCCCGACCGAGGAGCAGGGCGGGTGCCCGGCGCTGGAGGGGTCGCTCCCCCGGGGCCGCCTCCCGAATCCCCGCGCCCGCCCAGTCCCTCAGCTCGAGTCCGGGTGAGCGGTGGGGTTACTCTGCCTGCGGAGAGACTCTGAGGAAGGCGGGCCCCCCACCCCACCCCCGAAGTTCCCTGGAGACGCCCGGTTAGTGAGTGCTGTGCGCCCACCCGTGGTCACCGGCTCCCACTCGCCCGCCGCCCCCCGCCCGCCCTAGCCGCCCTGGAGAACGAGTAGCACTTACCCTCCACATACCTGGTTGGCAGGGCGTCTCCAGGGACAAAAGGTGCCCTGGGATCAAAGCTGAGCCCCCACCCCCACCAGGATGCTGCCCTCCGGAAGGGGGGGCGCTGCCCCAAAGGGACTCTCTCCGAGCACCCCGGGAGAGGTTCCATTTCACCCTCCAGCCAAAGACGCGGCCCTCCCGGGTACTCGAGGGATCGAGGAGGAGAAGCACTTGGGATGTGAAAAACAGGCCTGCCCTCTCGATTTCTCGTGAGGAACCGGGACGGGAGAGCTTGCACGCAGTAGCCCCTGCGGCAAAGGAGGGAGGGCTTCCTGCATCGGAACGGGCTCTCCTCCGATCACCAAGCGTCGGAGAACAGATTCGCATATTCCACCCGCTCCCCACGGGCTGGGAAGCTGGCTCCAGTGCGAATTCCCCACATAGTATTTTCCTCTGGTGATTTCTTGATCCGCTCTGTCTGAAGCTGGCTTAAGGACGACAGGCAAATCGCCACGGACAAGTGCAGCGACTGAATCGCAGCCTGGGCTTTTCCAAGGGTGTGGGCAAGTCCTCCGACTGGAGTTTCTGCCCGTATTTCAAAATTTATTCACAGTACAGACTGGAAAAAGTAGCACGGCAGTTTACTTTTTTGTCCTCCAACCCTTCCAAAGCCTCAGGGAAAATTGAAACACTGGAAAAACACATTTAAATTGAGTGTCATCGCCCTCCGGATCCCAGAGGACTTGGGAAGTGCACACATATGTTAACAAAGATAACTGTTTGAAGAAGTTGGAGACAGGGGTAGAGAAAAGGGGCATAGGTGGAGGGCTATCAAGGGGCAGCAGCAGCCTCTATGCCATGATAAAGGTTTCACGGGGTCTGACTCATGGCAAACCCATGGAGGTCAACAGCAGAACTATGCCCTGTAGTTTGTAGAAAATCAGCGGTTGGCTTGCTGGCCTTTCATCCAGGGCGTGGAGTGAACCTCCAACCTTGTGTGTGTATCCGCCTAGAGAGCTAAAATTTGCCCCGCCC
Organism: Echinops telfairi; assembly: GCF_000313985.2. Classification (NCBI taxonomy): domain Eukaryota; kingdom Metazoa; phylum Chordata; class Mammalia; order Afrosoricida; family Tenrecidae; genus Echinops; species Echinops telfairi. The sequence continues at coordinate 34,311,288 of NW_022111358.1, read as the reverse complement.
ACGATCTCCAAACTTTAGGATGGGGCTGGAGAACTGTGGCTTGCCCCACCCCCCTCAACACCACCCTCCATCTCAGAGCAAATGAGACCCCTGTGTCATGATCAGGAATGATAAAGCGAGTCATGCCTTAAAATGATCCTGGAATGTCTTAAGAGGGTAAGAGAAATGGCTCTTCTTAAACCTGGGCCTCTACCTAACCCTACCAAGCTCCCTTGGCCTCTTGTGAAGGAAGGGTTTGGAACATTACAGAAGCCCTTTCTAGATCTAAGTCTATGACACCTTATTAAAATAGAATTGTGGAAAGTCTTCAATTGGAACAGAGAAAGATGGGGTAGTCTCACTTTTTCTAGTGGCTCTTCTCTGTGTGTCCAAGAATTCTCAGAGGGGAGTGGGGGGCAGACCTGTTAACAGCCCCAGTCAAGATTTACCACTCCCACTAGGAGTTACTTGTAGGAATTTAATGAATTTGCTTACCACAGAGATTGGGTGCTTCTATAAGTTGCAAATCTCAGCTATCAACAGTAGGCCAAAGCATATGCATAATGTTGCTCACTCTTTCCCAGAGAAAGGTAAATATTTTCAAAACAAAATTCTGTTGTCAGATGGCTCCTCTTAGGTTGTCATTTAACCTTGGGTCCATAGCACTTGTTTAAAGTGTACTTGACTATTTTTCATGGACAAATGATGACAAGCTCCCATGCAAAGACCCAATTCCCGCCTGCTGTGCATGCCGCAAGCCAGACAAGGTTTTCAGTCATGGAAGCGACATATTCACGGTGATCACTTGTCCGTCCTACCTTCAGTGCCAAGTCCTCCAGATTGACATTCACAGTCACAGAGAGGACCACAGAGCCGGACATGCCGCGGACTACCTCTAATGTTCTCCAAGGTGTGCTCTGCTGGTCTCCGAAGGCTGATTAAAAAAGGTCACATTGGCCGAATCAAAATCCTTTTTCCGCAGTGTAGCTTTTCTTAGCACCTACAAGATGCTAATATGCATATGTCAGTCGGTCTCCAAAAGAAGGATTCAGTTATTTGGGCTTTTCTAACATTTAATTAAAACCAGCATCCCAATCTTTTTTTAATTGGTTGGTGCTTCCAAGTACCTTATGGTAAATACGTTCTAAGGAGAACTGCAATCGTTTAGCCCTCTTTCACAAAGGATTGTCCTCACGCCCTGCGCTGCTCTGTAACTAGTACCACGCTAAGGATCATCTAGCAACTTCTTTTGAATACAATACCCATCATCATTGGTGACGAAGATCATAGCAAACCATGTTGAGCAGGTTTACACACTCACTTGACTCCTCTGGCCCTCGTATATAAGGAGCTAAGAGGGCAGGCTGCCTAATCACAGTCCCGGGTTAAGACCTCAGCCCTGGCCCTGACCAGCTGTGGAGCCTGAAGCAAGATCTTTAACTCATCTGAGCCATATTTATTTATTTATTTAAAGGATCGCTTTATTGGCCCGCTTACAGCTCTTATAAAAATCCATACATCTATGGATTGTGATGAGTTGTATGAGCCCCAATAAAATGATTTTTAAAAATCCATACAGCAATTGTATCAAGTATATTTGTACATATGTTGCCATCAATTATTTTCTTTTTTTTTTAAACCATTTTATTGGGGGCTCATACAACTCACAATCCATCCATCCATCCATTGTATGTCAAGCACATTTGTACATTTGTTGCCCTCATCATTCTGAAAACATTTGCTTTCTACTTAAGCCCTTGGTATCAGCTCATTTTCCCGCTCCCTGCTCCCTTATGAACCCTTGATAATTTATAAATTATTATTTTGTCATATGCCATCAATTATTTTCTAAACATTTACTTTCTACTGAGCCCTTAGTACCAGCTCCTTTTTCCCCCCGACCCCTTGATAAATTATAAATTATTATTTTCATATCTTATAACAACTGCTGTCTCCCTCCCCCATGGTTTCTATTGTTCATCCCCCTGCAGGTGGGGGGGGGGTATGTGTCCATCATAGAGATCGGCTCCCACTTCCTAAGCCTCCTTTTTATACATAAAATGGTGTATTAATTCCTCATGGCCTGTTGGCAGAATAAATAATTCATGAGGGGACTTCAAAAAATTCAAGGAAAAATTTCACTGCCTTTTCATTCCAATTTTCCATGAACTTTTTGAAGCCCCTCTGTGTATGTGCCTGCCATTGTAATTCCTAAATAAATGATCCCCAAACATAACCACATGTCTGCCCAAAGATTGATAACATTTGTTATTGGATTGATTTGTCAGCAAACTAACCTCAGAAACCAGGCTGCCCATGTACTGAGTCACTCAAAGGATTATTTTCTGAATAACAAAGAGGATTTGATACCACCTTAATGACATTACTTTTTATTTTCTATTTATTTATTTATTTTTAATGACATTACTTTTGTTTGTTTGTTTTAAGTAGAGAAAAACAGTAAAGTCACTTGGCCTGTTGCTTGTATTATTGTTCACACATCCTCAAGAATTGTGGGGGTTTTTTAAAGGTCCTAGGAAACAAAGGACTGGGGAAGGTGGCATTGCCCCTACAGATGATGCTGGTCAAAGGCAGGGTGTTCATGGCCAGCCAACTGCCCTCCAGTCCCTTGTCCGCCTCTCAGGGGAAAGCGAACGAACCAGCATCCCCAGTTCCGACAGAGCCTTCAGCTTATGGAAAGAAGGGTGGGGAATGCCCAGTGCTGGGCCTGACACAGCGCATTCCCTGACGTCGGGTGATCATGCGGACTTTTCAATTTTTGTGTAACAAGATGAAAACTTCATGAATGTTGTTTTTTCTGCTCCTGGATCCTAACAAAATGGAAAGGTGTTCAGTTACCATGAAAGTACACTACAGATTAAAAGAGAGAAAAAACAACAACCCCATCTCATCCACCCCAGGACTGCCAATCACTGGCTAGGTCAGCATCTCCTCCCCTTACTGCCCAACTTGCTTCAGAAACTTGTCCAAGACAAGTCTCCTAGACACAGTGCCTTCTTCCCCACAGCCCACTGCTGCCAGAACGATCTTCTGTTTTCCCCTGAAACAGCCCGCTTCTCTAGGTTCTCCTTCAACTCTCCCCAGATGGCTCGGCTTCCTGTTTTTTAATCCTTTTATTAGATGCTCATACAACTCATCACCATCCATCCATACATCCATTGTGTCAAGCACATTTGTACATTCATTGCCCTCATCATTCTCAAAACATT
>NW_022111358.1:34302988-34307145 GCF_000313985.2 Echinops telfairi | reverse complement strand
ACCCTGACTGGCTCGTCTCCTCCCCACGACTCTTCCGTAAGGGGATGTCCAGTTGCCTTCAATGGCCCCTGGGTCCCCACTCCACACTCCCCCTCATTCACAATGATTTGATTTTTCGCTCTTTGATGCTTTATACCTGATCCAATCGACACCTCATGATCACACAGGCTGGTGTGCGTCTTCCATGTGGGCTTTGTTGCTTCTGAGCTACATGACTGCTTGTTAACCTTCAAGCCTTTAAGACCGATGCTACATCCTTTGATAGTCGGGCACCATCAGCTTTCTTCACCACATTTGCTTATGCACCCGCTTTGTCTTCAGCAACCCTGGCAGGAAGGTGGGCATCATGGAATGCCAGTTTAATAGAACAAAGTGTTCTTGCATTGAGAGAGTACTTGAGTGGAGACCCAATCTCCATCTGCTACCTTAATACTAAACCTATAAATACATGCACATAGATCTAGTTCCCCATCCTCATATATACATATATTTACATATGTACATGCCTGTATTTAGACCATAAATGCCCCTTGTCTCCTAGTTCTTTCCTCTATTTCCTTTTTTTTTTTCTTGTCCCACTATAAAGCTCAGCTTTCATTTGGGTCCCAGCAATTCCTCTCAGTTACATTGCCCTTGATCAAGCCCCACCAGGTCCCCCACACACTCCCCGCCACTGACCCTGGATCACTCTTTGTTCCCTTGTCCCTGGATTGGCGGACACCACTTCCTTTGCCCTACCTCCCCGTCTCCCATGTCCCCCTGTTGTTTTATCCTCCATATTGTTTATACAGCCTATCTTATCTAGATAGACCTGCAGAGATAATAATATGCACAGAAAACAAGACAGAGCAAAACAACAACCAAAAAACAATGCCAAAAAAAGAAAAGCATGTAAATAGTTCAAGGTCTGTGGACCTTTAGGTCAAGTTTTCCAGTGGAGTCTAACTGTGTGCCACGTCCTGGCCCTACAGCCTATTTTTGGTATTCCCTCAGGCTTCCCTGCTCTGGTCCCCTTGCTGTTCTGTTGCACGCCCTCAGTGTGGTGGGGTCAGATCAGGTGCAATTCCCCCACTATGTCTCCAGCGTTGTCCCCTGTCGGGCTATGGGTCAGTGAGGGATGTTGTATCTCAGAGTTGGGCCGGAAATTATTATTATTTTTGACAGGGCTCTCTACCCTCTAATGAGTCACAGTCTTGGAAACAGGGGCAATTCTACATTAGCTTACAGCAGCGGTTCTCAACCTTCCTAATGCCACGACTCTTTAGTACAGTTCCTCGTGTTGTGGTGACCCTCCAACCATAAAATTATTTTCATTGCTGCTTCACAACTGTAATTTTGCTACTGTTATAAATCGGGCGACCCCTGTGAAAGAGTCGTTCAACCCCCAAAGGGGTCTCGACCCACAGGTTGAGAACTGCTGTCCTATAGGGTCCCTGTGAATTGACAACAACTCAATGTCATGAGTTGGTTTTTGTTTTCATTAATTGGGTCCTGGGCATTGGTGCTTCTCAGAAAGAATTTTTAAAAGAGAGGGAATACCCTGCATTTATGGAAACTACCAAAGGGATATAGTTTACAATCACATCTTCCATTGACATTTCACCTTAGTCTGATGGACACTACCACCCAAGGATCAGGATCCGAGATCAAGGTGATTAGTGGAAGATATATGTGGGACACCCTCAGGATGAACAGAAGTTAGGCATTTCTACATGCAGTGGGAGGTCTCCTCATCGTAGCAGTCTGTTCATCTCATTTTATGCAAAGGATTTTTTGGATAGTTGGGAAATGATGGCTGTTGTCTAGATCAGAGTCAGTAAACCTCAGACTGAGGGCCAAATCAGCCCCTTGCGTCTTTGTGTGTGTGTAGCTTTCGAGCCAAGAATGAATTGTACATTTTTAAATGGTTGAAAGAAAAGCAGATTATTTCATGACCCATTAAAATGAAAGAAAATCTTCCCACTGATGGTGTCCATAAACTTTTGTCATCACACAGACCCGCCCATTTGTCCAGCATTGTTTACGGCTGCGTTTGAGCTCCAGGACAAAGTTGAGTAGTTGCAACAGAGATGATGCAGCCCACAAAGCCAAAAATATTTACTTCCCGGCCCCTTATGGGGAGGGAATAAAAAAAGAGAGAGATGGCCGCTCCAGACCAGGGCTACTCAAATTTTAATGCACATGCACATTACTTGGAGTTCCTGCTAAAACGCAAAGATTGGGATTCACTAAGGATGGGGTGGACCCTGAGATTCTGCACTTCTAAGAAGCTCCAGGTGTGGCAGGCATCTCTGGGTCTCTCTCCAACCCCATAGCACCCTCCGACAACAGTAGACTTGCAATCCCTGACAGGGGTGGAGTTCCCAGTAGGCAAGGAAAGCACATGTTAGTTTACTTGTGGTTCCTTACAGGTCTGTAGTAAATTACAATTAATTGCAATGAATTAATATGTCTCTCCGAACTATTAAAAACTCAACTCCCTGCCATTGAATCCATCCCAACTTCTAGCCACCCTGTAGAACAGAGTAGAACTGCCCTGGTGGATTTCGGGAGGCTGTAACTCTTTACAGGAGTAGAAAGCACTGTCTTTCTCCCTTGGAGTCAGAGAGAGTTGCTTGGGGTTAGTAGCCCAAGGTGTTACCACTTCACCGCCAAGGCCCCTGTCTTCCAGGCTAGTCCTCCATGTTGAGATGTGTTGTAAACCCTCGCAGGCATGCCTGTGGCCATGGTCCCACTCTGGAGTTGTTCATTATGTTAAAGAAGGATTAGGGTGGGACACGTCTTAAATCACCAGCCTTCATTCAGTCACCGCCCTTCACAGCCTTTTATGGCCTTGCTCAAGTAAAGAGCGTTCCCTTCAAGATGTGGACTTCCGCCAGTGTGAGGGGCCTTCAGAGAGTGTGTGGGAAAACTCCACTATCTTGTCATTTCATTGTCCATGAGCTTTTGGAAGGCCCCTCGTTTTGCTGAACACTCTGGCAAAGTTCTCTGCATCCTGCATCGGGCTCCCCTGCATCTGGTTCATAGGAGTTGAGTCAGCAACTCTCATGTGACCTGCTTCACTGGTTTGGGTTCTGTAGCCTTATAAAGAAGTGACCTGTCATCTGAACGACCTGTTTTGCTTCCTCAGCCTCCGCATCCACATGAGTCAGGAGATGCCTCCAGACTGACCCCCAATTTGGATCTTGCCAGCCTCCACAGTCACGGGAAACACTTCCCTGATGGTTCAAGAGTGCTGTGAAATGTGTAGCAGATTATAGAACCTGAAGACAGAAGGGAGAGTAAGAAGGGGAGGAGGAGGAGGATCAAGTTCATGATGATGGAATCCAGCGGTTTGGAAAAATGGAACACTGGGGACACTGTTCACCTCTGCCTCAAAGGAACCAGCTTCGTGCCGATCTAGCTAAAGATTGAGGCACACACCCTGCTTCTGGGGGGATCCATCCCTGCCCGGACCGCTCTCCTCTTGAGCCGTAGCAGGACCCAGCTACAGGTTAAGTTTCATTGCACAGAACGGTCCTATCTTCTGGGTGCTTGTGCTAATACTATGGGATTACTTGGGTAGAACAAACAATTGACAACCAGTTAAAAGGTTGACGGTTCCAACCAGCCCCGAGGCATCTTGGGAGAGAGACTTCTGGAAAACCACTGCTTTGAAAGGCCTGTGGAGTAGCCCAGTGGCACACAGGGGTTTCCACGAGTTAGGATCAACTTGACAACACCTACGGACAAGTAGCTGTGGATAGTCTCTTGAATAGAAGAAAGAAGGGCAGTTTAAAAACAATGGTGACTGGCCAACAACGTGGACACTGGCCCTCCCCCCAGAAGCATTTATTTCAAAGGACAGACACTGAATCTGCAGCTCCAGGAGAGGGACAGGTCTGATCAGAGCACACGGGAGCAGATGAAAGGGGAGGAGGAGAGAGTGGAGCACATCCTGGCCCACCAGACCTGGAGGACAATGTTCCCGCTCAGAGTAGCCAGTCCACAGGGAGGACCACATGGCCGGGCCCACTATGAGACACGACGTCCCTCATTGACCCATAATCCTACAGGGGACAACACCGGAGACACAATGTGGGAATTGCGCAGATCTAATCCTGCCACACGGAGGCAAAACACTGAGGGGGTGCAAGAGAACAGCAAGGGAACGGAGC
>NW_022111358.1:34288327-34301811 GCF_000313985.2 Echinops telfairi | reverse complement strand
AAACACAGGGAATCCAGGGCGGATGATCCCTTCAGGACCAGTGGTGTGAGTGGAGATACTGGGAGGGTGAAGGGATGGTGGGTTGGATGGAAAGGGGGAACTGATTACAAGGATCTACATATAACCTCCTCCCTGGGAGATGGACAACAGAAAAGTGGGTGAAGGGAGATGTCGGACAGGGCAAGATATGACAAAATAATAATTTATAAATTATCAAGGGTTCAGGAGGGAGGGAGGGGAAAAATGAGCTGATGCCAGGGGCTTGGATGGAGTGCGGATGTTTTGAGAATGATGAGGGCAATGAATGTAAAATGTACTTTACACAATTGATGTATGTATGAATTGTGATAAGAGTTGCATGAGCCCCTAATAAAATGATTATAAAAAACAAACCAACAACCCAAAGCTGAAACAACATTTAAAGGGATCAAAGATCAAATAAAACATTACATTTTAACCTAAAAAAAGCAAAAACAAACATACAACTTTCCTCTAGTTCTTAAATGCTTCCTCCGCCCACTATCATGATCCCAAGTCTACCTTACAAATCTGGCTTGGCCGGAGAATGTACACTGGTACAGATAGGAACTAGAAACACCGGGAATCCAGGACAGATGATCCCTTCAGGACCAGTGGTGAGAGTGGTGATACCAGGAGGATAGAGGGAAGGTGGTATAGAAAGGGGGAATGGATCACAAGGATCTACACATAACCTCCTCCCTGGGGATGGACAACAGAAAAGTGGGTGAAGGGAGATGTCATATGACAAAATAATAATTCATAAATTATCAAGGGTTCATGAGGGAGGGGTGGCGGGGAGGGAGGGGAAAAATGAGGAGCTGATACCAAGGGCTCAAGTCAAAAGCAAATGTTTTCAGAATGATGATGGCAACAAATGTACAAATGTGCTTGACATGATGTATGTATGTATTGGGATAGAGTTGTACGAGCCCCCAATAAAATTATTAAAAAAAAACAAAATACAACGAGCAGAGCTGAAGCCCAAGTGTGGCTCTCACAGCATTTGCAATCTATGGCGAAAATGGACAATCAACATCTCATGAGCAGGTGTGAGAGACTGTGAGTACTGAGCACAACTGGGCAACAGGGTACCCAGATAGGGTCGAGAGCAATGGGCGGGTGGTGGTGGTGTTACTTCATATAGTGAGGTTGGGCACAACTCTCTGATAATATGCTATGTTGGTGAGCAGGCACCTAGACGAGAAATTCGGAGCAAGTCCTTCCCAGGGCGAACATTCCAGGGGCAGGAGCAGTGAGGCAGAGGTCCTGGGACCAGAACTGATGGCGAAGCTGCAGCCTCCTGTGGAGCTGGGTACATAGGACAGACCATACCCTCAGGTTCTTGCACAACAAGGTGCTTTATGGTTTAATGCCCCATCCTAAAGCATAGAGATTTTAATTAAAAGTCTCTGTTGTTGTTGTTGAGCATGTGTAGGAGCAGGCACTATGAGTGAGAGTCTGTTCATTATCACACTTAATCCTTAGAAACTTAAAGGAGGTAAACAAAGCAGAGGGGAGGCATACAATCCCCAGCCTCAGTGAGTGGCCAGCTGAAGGGGAGTTCACCCCCAGATGGTCTGCCAAGCCAGGGCTGCTGCCCACCCACCCAGCTGGGTTTCAGCTGCTAAGGCACAGGCTGCCCGTGAACTGGATCCGCCCTTCCTCTGCCCCACGACAGCCCCTAACTGGCCAGGCACCATTGGTGGGTCTTAGTTGCCTTACTCGTCGTGCCCGTGGTGAATCAGACATTCCTATGGTTCTGCCTGTTTCAGACCAGGTCTTTCTCAGGTGGGGGTCGCAGTGGCCTCTGCAGTATGGTCACTTTTCAGCCCAGCTTCTCCCTTCTGCTGTTTGACCCTTTGCTTTTGGGACATAAGACCTTGGCCCTGCTCCTTCGGTTTGATTCAATGTCCTCGATTCAATAAACTCTACGTGTCTCATCTCTTCTGATTCCGTATTCAATCATCCCAAACACAATGCGTTCAGCAACTTCCCTACCTGGCCAATTGTTTCTGCCTCCTCTGAGGGGTGTGGTGTGGACGTGGGCTTGCTGCTTAGAAAGACTCTTGGGGCATTCACCACAGTGTAGAATCTGGTTCTCCGTCCCTCAGTCCGTTCCCCACCCCCGTGTCCCAGAGTCCACCCGTTAGGAAGAATGCAATCAAAACATCCAGAGAGATGCCAATTCATTCAGCGCAAAAGAGAACCCGGTTGTCAAGTGGCAACATTTCCCCAGGCGACTCCGACTCCCGCCTCACAAGAAAGCTACCCCGGAAGGTGAGAAACAATGGATTTGTTTGTCTAGTCCACCCAGACTGACACGGTCCTACTACGTCCCGTAGGACCACTGAGTCAGAAGGGACTCCAAGAGTGTGGGTTCTCTTGGGTTCTGGGTAGCAGAACATACCTTTTATGAAACAACAAGCCATGGTTGAATGTCATTTTCTTAGAAACATGGTTTACCCATTGTTAGCGAGTCCTTTCTTGCTTTTCCCTGGGGGCTGATGTCTTCTATCACATGTTGAATCATCCAAGTTTTTGTTCTCTGGGGCAGGGGGGACAGGGGCGATTTTGGTTTTTTAGGGATCTTGCAAAGGACTCAGGTTTCCGTTTCTGCCTAAGTTCTGTCGTTTCCTGACATGTCACTTCTGGGAATCAGGTCCTCCTTCGAAGGACTGTCCTCCGCCCCCACCCCTCAAGTGTCTGTGAGGACCACAGCATTTTCACACAACTAACACGCACGTTACAGGATCTGTTGCAAACCAAAGAACTCCCTCTCCACTTGATCTTAGCCCAAAGGCCGAGAAGCAATCCCAAACAACTCCCTCTGGACTTAGTTTCCTGCGCATGCTATGCTTGTGCCTAGGTGATTTGGGTGGGTGGGAGGGTTACATACAAAAAATATGGAGAGCCAGTTAACATCTGAAAGTTAAAAACTTCTATACCGTGTTACCAAGGTGCAAGGATCCTCTCAGGCTAAAGGCTTCCTAAACCCGTGGCAGTGGTGGGGAAAGAAAAGGGTGCCAGTTTTAAATGGAGAGAAAATGTTTTGAGAAATGATGTACAAATACGCTTTACACAATTGATGTGTGTACGGATTGGGATAACAGTTGTATGAGCCCCTAATAAAATGTTTAAAAAAAAAAAAAAGAAAAGGGTGCCAGCATAGCCGGCCCGAGGCCACGAGTCAACACAGCAGCCCCTGGTTAGTGATTGTGGGAGTTAGCGGACATTAGGTCAACTATACACTCCTGGCTAGGCGTGGAGTCAAACCTGTCAATCAGGTCACAGCCTGATACTTTCTCCTCCTCGGGGCTGTGACCTTCCTCCCCAGCCCACCATCCGCTTTCCCTTTCCTGTTTGCTGGCCACCCTGAGAGCCTCTGGAGCCCCGCCAAGCTTCTACCATCCATGGAGCCACCCAGCTCGGCACCCACCGGCCTGTGATCCTCCAGCATTCGGCATCATTGCCTGTGACTTCAGGAGTCTGAAGAGGGACTTGCGGACTAGCACTGTACTTATGGACTTGAGTTGCACGGGGGTGGGATGCTTTCTTGATATTTAATTACTTCTTGATAGAAAGCTCTTTCTTTAAAAAAAAGAAAGAAAGAAAAAGAAAACTTTCTTATACATAAATGAGTGTCACTGGATTGGTTTCTCTAGTCAACTCGGCCTGACACAGTTATTGATGGGAAAATGGCCTGGTCCAAGAATCCTTGTGTTGTCACACGCCAGCAAGCCAATGCTAATTCATCTTGTCTTGCCAGAATGAGTAGAACGGCCCCCAGGGTGTCCTGAGCTGGAATCTTTAAGGCAACAGATTGCCAGGTCTTTTCTCCCACGAATCCACTGGTCGGTTTGAACTTCCCACCATCTGGGTACTTACTCATTGCACCACCAGCCCTCTTCCTGTCCCAGAACGACTGCCCTAAAGCTCACATTCCCATCTCCGCATGGAGCCACCCCAGCTACTAGACACTGAATGCAAGGAGCTTGAGCCGAATGCCTTCAGGTTGAGGTTTACAGGGGAGTGGCATGTCCCTTGAGCACCTAGTGGCAGTCCTGAAAGAGCTCAGCAGCACGTCCTGATGGCACATCTGAATCCTGAGCATTTTCTCACCTGCATTATAACCTCTTAGCTTCCTTAATAAGCCCTGTAATCGTGACCATTGTCTGTGAGTTCTGTGTGGTCATTGCAATGAATTATGAACCCTAGATATGAAAGCCGAGTGTCATACATGTAACAGGTGATGCATTGGAGAATGTCGTGTATATTTTTGCCACAATTTTAAAAAACCACATGAATGAGTGCAAGGAAGAAACAAATGTTCTAGAATTGATTGTGGTGATAATTGTACACCTCTTTTTTATATGATTGAATTATTGAATTGTATGACATGTGGATGAAGTGCCAATGACACTGTTAAGTAAATAAAAGCAGAGAGGATTGTTTGAGATAGAACCCAGAAGGCCACAAAGAGAGGATCCCAGAGAGACCCACTCTCAGGTCCCAAGGCAAAACACAGCTGTCAGGGCCAGGTGTGAGACTGGCCTTATTTTCCTAAGATCTGTGAGCAGATCTTACAGGCCTTCTGGCCACAGTTCCTGCCCATCAGAGGTGGTATGCAGGTATTCTAGCTCCGAGGTTTGTGTGTGTGTGTGTGTGTGTGTGTGTGTGTTTGTGTGTGTGTGTTGGGGTGTGGGGTCTGTGTGTGGCAGGGGATGCCCGAAGTTCTGTCTTCTTTATTAGGGTACTTCGGACTCTGATACAGTTGAACTCCATCAACTGGTCAGAGAACTGCCAAACACCAGAAGCAGAACAAGGCGTCTGTTGCTAGGCGACGTCCTCGCAGTTTCCATGGGGGTGGCTGCCCGTCTGAGCAGACCTATACTCTTGCCCTGTTCCCACTCCACCGTAAGCCTCAACCTGAAGGCATTCAGCTCAAGCTCTGTGTGTCAGTGAGCCCAGCCCCTGAATGAAGTGTCCAGTAGCAGCTGCCTCCAGTACGTTTCAACCAGAAGGCATGAAGCTCCTTCTCCTGGCTAAGTCCAGCACACACACACACACACCCCAAATTAAGTGCCCACAGGCACCCCACTCCAGCATCCTGCCTAAAAGTGCTCAGCTTTACTTGCTCTGTGGACTGCGAAGTCCACCACTCAGTCTCACACCCTGACTCCTGGTTTGGCAGCGGATCCTCTGATGTCACCGTTGTTTTCTGGATCCAGGAGGTTGGCTGCACAGGGATCTCAGGGTCCACATGATGTGCTCTGGTCGTTGCTCTTGCTGGTAGTGAAATCCACACCCCCTCCTGCTTCTCAGAGGGCTCATTTCACACCCAGCAGGATGACCATCACCAGGTGTCCTGTTAGCAATTACTCACAGGTGAACCCTTTCCCCCACCTTCTTTCTCAGACCCACGAAAGAAAGGGTCCTAAAAAGAAGCAAATAACTACCTGCCCTGCACATTCCTAATCTCGTGCCTGACCATCACAGTTGCTCGTCATTTGTTGGTGGATTAGCGCTCAGGGCCCCGTTCACTCTATTGTGGACATTTCTGGAGCTCTGGGAGCTGGCCAGGCCCAGCCATGGGAAGGGCAGCAGGGACTTTGTCCCCTGCCTGTCCAGAAACAGACAGGGTGGCTACCTAGAGGAAACCTTCCCTGCTCACACTAGACCTTGAACCTGGGCTCTTTCCCCAGGAAACGAAACCAGGTGGGATAGAGTTTCAGTTTGTTTAAAAAAAATTTTTTTTAACTCCTAATTCGATGGTCTTCCACTGTGACATGAGCCTGGGAGTTTACATCTAGAACATCTGCTCGCTGGGGAAAGTCATGATTTGCAAAGTACAAGGACCAAGTAGGTATTTTAAATGATCACAATCAAGATGCTCTTCTTGAATCAGCCAAACAAGCTTGCTTCTTGAGATCCGAGTCTTTTGCCCATCTTGGGTGACAGAAGCGACAACAGCTTGCGGGTCCATCTCCCTCTTCTGGAATATTCCGCCCACCTGCCTCCTAGGTTTTACCCCTAGGACACCGTGTAAGGAGACCTAGGTTTGTGACCCAGCATCTTTCTTGCTTCTCTTTGCTTGGGCCAGGGACAGACAGCAGTTTCAGGATGGCTGACCATAAACTTCCTCTCTAAGTTGCCCAGTTCTGTCTGAAGAAGCGTCCACAGGAATTCTTTGACCTGTGAAATTGCAAGTTCACTCCTCTTTACCCCTCCACGCCTCCCTTTCTTCTTTAGAAATGAACAGACAACCAGAAGTGTGAACCCCACCTCCCTGTCCGGATGGGCTCAGTGGAGGCTGCTACAGTTCCAGAAGGCATTTGCTGCCCATCTAATCTTCGTGCCCAGTGGACTGACTCCACACCCGGGAGCCCAGGCAACTGAGCCCAGCAGTGGTCAGTGAGTGGCCCAGAGCTCTTTCTGATTTTCCCTGTCCCTGCCACCTGTTGCCCCTGCCTGCCAATCAGCTTTATGTGTTAATAAACTTTATGTTGCAGGCTTTGCCAGATGAAAGGGGGACAAGAGTCAAAGCTGACCTCTGACCTTGGCACAGGAAGAGCTGTGGGTCGGCCGTGGCCTGGGATTCTAGTCTAATGTTTTCTTATTTTGACTTAAGGCGTTGGCACCTGCGTTGAGCTCTGGAGCGATTCTTCCGTTTCAAGAGGAAGAGACCCATGAGAGGAATTTACATCCACATTCATTCATTCATTCATCTGCCCTTGAGCTGACTGACATCTTTGAGGGGGTTGGGGGGGCAGTGGTCTTCCTGGTGCTGGGGTGTGAGGCGGCCCCAAGACTCCCAGGATGGCATCCCCCGCCTGAGCACAGGCCTTTTCTTTTTACCTTTCGAATCAAAACCCAAACCGAACTCAACGGCCACCCAGGCAATTCTGCCTGCAAAAGACCGTGCAGGTAGAGAACCACGGCCCCTTGTGTTTCCCAGCCTGGGACTCTTCACAGGAGCAGAAAGCTGCCTCTTTCTCCCTTGGAGTGGCTGGTGGGTTTGAACTGTTGACCTTCGTTGTCCTTGAGGTCAGCAGCCCAACTCTAACCCACGATGCCACCTGGGCTCCAAAATGTAACCAAACATCCGCCAGGTCAACGCCTCTCACCTGTGCAGCTCTGCCACATGGGCTGCGGGAGTGAGTCTAGTCAGAGCCCACGCAGGAGTTCAGACATAAGATTGGGTTTGGTTCGGCTGACGACGTGGGGAGGGACTTAACCTATCTGCCGTCAGTGTCCTTTTGAGCTTAGTGATGCTGCCCCCCGGGGTTCTGATGCCCTCAGAGGTAGCTAAGCAGTTGAAAGCCCCCAGCCGCTCTTTGGGAGAAGATGTGGCAGTTTGCTTCCGTACAGATTCTCAAAGTGGGAGAAAAAAAAGCCCCACTGCCATCAAGTCGATTCTGACCCACAATGACCTAGAGGACAGAGTAAAACTGCCCTTTAGGGTTTCTGAGACTTTAAATCCCCCGCCGGGCCCCCCCCCCCCCCCCCCCCCCAGGATGGAGGGGGAGGGTGGTTGGAAAGGGGGAACTGGTTACAAGGATCTACATATAACGTCCTCCCTGGGGGACGGACAACAGAAAAGTGGGTGAAGGCAAGATATGACAAATATAATAATTTATAAATTATCAGGGAGGGAGGGGGAAAATGAGGAGCTGACACCAAGGCTCAAGTGGAAAGCGGGTGTTGTGAGAATGATGAAGTCGACATATGTACTAATGTGCTGGACACAAATGACACATGTACGGATTGTGATGAGTTGTATGAGTCCCTAATAAAATGATGATTTAATTTAAAAAAATGTTAAAAATGTGAAAGCCAAAAAAAAATTTAATAAATTATCAAGGGTTCATGAGGGAGAGGGGAGCGGGAAGGGGGGGAAAATGAGGAGCTGAAGCCAGGGGCTTAAGTGGAGAGAAAATGTTTTGAGAATGATGAGGGCAATGAATGTACAAATGTGCTTTGCACAATTGATGTATGTATGGCTTGTGAAAAGAGTTGTATGAGCCCCTAATAAAATAATTAAAAAACAAAACAAAACAACCCCCCCCCCCTTTTTGAGACATGAAATCTTTCTATGAGCAGAGAGCCTCATCTTTCTGGTGGAGCGACTGGTGAGTTCAAACTGCTGACCTTGCTGTGAGCAGCTCAGGGCACCCCACTGTCCCACCAGCACTCCTCCTGTAAAGATGGAAGCCTTAGAAAGCCCCTGGGGCAATTCCACCCTCGTCTTTAGGTGGCTATGAGTTAGATTCGATCCAAAAGCAATGGTTTTTAACATCGGCCTCCACTGGCTGTGCTCCAGACAGGGCTGGGACTGAGGGAGCCCTCCGGAAGTGACTGCCACAGGATAGCATTCCTGGCTCCCTGGCTCCCTGAGCACCATGCCCCCTCACCCCCCAGCGCTTTCCTGTCCCCTGCCCCCCTCCCTGGCACTCTGCCAGTCACCAGGGCTGCAGGATGACTCATGCAGTCCCTGCCCTCCATGATAGTAGCCCTTTGAGTTTCTTCATCTATAAAATGGGGTCTCGGTGCCAATTCCCCGAGGGGCCCTGGCAGGGCAGGGGGGCAGACTCTGCAAACGCCCTTCGCCCGAGGAAAGGACTGTGGGCATATTAGATTACAGCAGCAGCCATGACTTGTCATCAGATGCCCCTGCAGGCCCTGCGGGGCTGTCTTTAATAATAGATATTTTTAAATTCTGGAACCCACTTCGAGCTATATTTGTTCACACGAGAGAGCGAGCTTTATTCAGTGTTAATCACATTAACGTGCCGTTTCGTTTCACACTGTGTGATGCAAACTTCAGCGCCAACTGGGAGAGGAGCATTACAATCAAAGGAGCCTCGCCTTGTGCTCACCCAGTGAGGCCGCCAGGGCCTGAGCGACTTCTCCATGGCCCCAGCCCCAACAGGGTGCCCCGAAGCGGGAAAGCAGCTGGCTTTTCGAGTGTCTCCCTGCATCTGTGGCTTTTAGCCCTCCATGGGCAATCTCTTATGTCTGCTTTTCACTAGCCATAATCCTCCTGAACAACCTGTGGCCCTGCCCCTCGGCCAGCGCTCTCCATCAACCCATACGGGCCCTGCGTGTACAGGTGCAGAGTGTTCCGTGCCCTTTGAAGCCCTCTCGCTCAATTCCTTCAGGTCACTCATGAGGAGACTGAGCCTTGGGACGGGGGTGGGCTGTGTGGAGCGAGGACAAGGTGCTCTCCTCCATTCAGCTCTTCAACAGTAACTTTCACCACTTTCCCTTTGCCTTGGGAGCCCTGGGAGCCCTGGTGGGGTAGTGGCTACACGTTGGGCTGCGATCCGAATAGTCAGCAGTTTGAAACCACCAGCCACTTGGCAGGAGAAAGCCAGGCTTTCTACTCCCATAGAAACCTACAGCGGGTCGCTATGAGTCAGCGTTTGGTAGCAAGTTTGGCCTTGGGCCGAGCCTGGCTCTTCTCTTCTCCAGCCTCCCACCACCTCTCCCCACGCTGGCAGCTGAGGCTTTCGGATAGATCTTCCTAGAGACGTGTGCAGACAGGACTGCCCACCACCTAGTCACAGGCCTGAAAGGTGGCCAGGCAGTGCCCCTGGGTCCAAAGGCTGGCCTCCCTGCTGGGGCCTGTGCCGTGTCTTCTGGGGACTCTGCCCTGCACCTCTCACCTCCTTCTTACACCAGGCAACTCGTGTGTTTCTCGGGAACAGGCCCAACCCCCTCATTTTATGAATGTACAAACCTCTCTGCGCTCCCGTCCTCTTCCTTCCTGGAGGCCGGCTGCCTCCACCCCAGGCACGTGCTTTGTCCCACTTAGAATCTTTCCCCCAAACTTGTTTGTTTAAGAAAAAAGAAAGCCCACAGAAAGTCTGGGGGAAAAAATAATAAAAGGAATGCCCTTGGCCTAGACTTTCCAGTGAACATCTTGCCACATTTGCTTACTTGCTCTTATCTCTCTGCCAGTATGGGGGTGGGGGAGCTTCCGGAAGGTCATGGAAAAGTAGAGTAGAAAGAGAGTGGGATTTAAAGCCCCCTCGTCTTATAAAATGTTTGTTGTTGCTGAAGCTTGAGAGTTGCAGGCATTCTGCTGTCTCACCCCTAATGTTAGAAAGCAGCTTTCCTGAAAACCAGGATCCACTCTTATATAACCCTAGGTCACACAAGATGTTGAACATTCATACATTAATGTCTAACATAAGGTCCACGTTCTGATTTCCCCAGCTGTCCCCCAAATGCGCTCTGCAGCCTTTCTTCAATCCAGGTTCCAAATCAGGCTGAGCCAGGGGATTCGGTTGTCACACCAACCCAAACCAACTCACTGCCACTGAGTGGATGACAATTGTCAGTGACCCTAACCTGCCCCTGTAACTCTCAATGGGAGTGGAAAGCCCTGTCTTTCTCCCGCAGAGCCAGTGGTTTTGAACTGCTGACCTTTTGAATCACTGCCCAATGGATAGCCACGGTGCCACCAGGGCTCCTGTGGTTGTCACACTGGCCCACCCCAATATGACTTCCTGTTCAGATTGTTCGCATCAAGGTCATCCGTAACGCAGTGAGCAGATCGGAGGGATGCTCTGCTTCCCCCAGAAGGAGCTCAGCTGGGCTCCTGGGTGACTCTGTGGTCCCTTTTCTGCCCTTATTTGAGGATCCTTTCTCTCGGAGTCTCCTGGGTGCTGGGGACCCTACCTCCTCTGGAGCCTACCAGCTGGCCTTTGGTCTTACCTGGGCTGGTGGCTGTAGCCATCAGCCGTGTGTTGGTGTCATCCACATTTCTGATACCCAGAGCCATCCAGCCCTGGCCTCCCTAATTCCAACAGACGTTCCCATTGCCTTCTTGACGCCTGCATTTTCATTGGGTTCATCAAACCTACTCTCCGCCCCCCACATCATCTTGTCTTCTCCATCTCAGTAACCACCCACCATCCATCCCAGGGCTCGATTCCAATACTGACCACTTCCTCCTGAGCTCACCCTCTTCCTGCCAAACCCTCTCCATCCGGGAGACCTGTCAAAATCTGTGTATCGGATTCATCTCTCTTCCTTCTCTCTAGTCAATACTAATTCACCTCCATACTGCGCTCCATTCTTTCACACTCCTACCATATATTCACCAGCAGGGAGAGGTTTTGGGTTTTTTTCGTTTTCTAAGTATAAGGCCGATCACGGACAACCCTACAGCAGGTTCCCATTGGAAGACCAGGTCTTCAGCATGGCTTACAGAGCCCTGGACGACTAACCCTATTTCTCGCTGACGTGTTTTTTTCCAGGTGACTACTATACTGGCCCTTGAACCCCTCGAATGCCCAATTTTTCCACCCGGGGGGGGTTTTGTTTCAACTCCCCCAGTGCTCCGGCTCTGGGTCTTACACAGCTGACTCTGCAGTCTTGCTGAGTTCACACAGAGCTATCGCCCGTTCGGGAGCTGTGATTGGCTTAGCGGTGTCACATGCTCAGCCTTGTCCAATCATCTGTGGCCAGAGGGCAGAGTCGCTGGGTAGAAATAAGGCTGCCAGCAGTGCCCTTATTCCTTCCGCGAGTGGCAAGGGCTGAGGACAGGAAGCAGTTGTGAAGGATGGAGAACTGGGCTATTCGCTCCACTACGCTGCCTCCACGCCCTGCTCAGCATATGCTGGGTTTCTCTAACCGAGGTAGACTGGGTAATAGCTCGGGTCTTTGCTTCGAGTGCTGGAAGAATTTACACCAAAGCACGTGTGTGATCCCAGTAAGTTTATATGAAGGACAAGTTCCAGGGTTTTACAGTCCCAAAAGGGTCCACGCTGTTTCTAGAAAGCGTGCTAAGCTGTGCAGAAGCCACGCTGGGGTTCACAACTGGACATGAACAACCACGTGGAAAACAGCACCCACCCGGGCTGAACTTGCGGGTGGGTTAGGGAGGGAGACCCTCACCCTCCACCTGCCTTTGACTAGGAGCAGGGTCAAAGAGCAAGGCCTTCCCACAGCCAGGATATTTTATAACTCTGGTTGGGGAGGGGTGGTGGATGGGATTTGTTGACCCCATTGACTGAGTTAGACCTGTGTGATGTTCCTAGAGTGGGTGTGTCCAAGATATTGATTTGACCTGGGCCTAGTGCCTGTGCACGCTCACTTTGGGGTCTTCATAGGTGTTCGATGGTTGCCTGATTTCTTTTCAACCTCCTCTGTGGGGGCCCTTGCAGGCATGGGAGGGACACCCCCCCCCCTACCTCTAGCTACCTAACATACAATACCCTCCATCGATCCGCCTCAGGCACCTTGTTAGTTGTCCTGGAGCCGACTCAGGACAACTCTGCATAAAAATCACAGCAAAGCATTGCTGCCGCTGGGCGATGATCACCCTGTTGGTGAAACCAATCATCCGGAAAAACCTGAGGAGCAGCTGGCATGGGGGCGTCCAGCAGGCAAGCAGAGGAGAACTGCGCCCACCCCGTGGGGTTTTCCATGGCTGACTCTTCAGAAGCAGATCACCAGGCCTTTCTTCTGAGCCACCTCTGGGAGGACTCAAACCTCCAGCCTTTCAGGCAGCAGCCGAGCCCATTAGCCGATGCCAACCATTCCCTCCCACACCTCTCTTAACAAAGACATGCGCTGATAGAAGTCAGAACTGTAAACACAATCCTATCACCCGATGACAACCACCGTGCATCCTCTCATGGCTTCTTCAGACACCCCTCCCTTGACTTCTGGTCCGCACTGTCCTGTTATTGTTACCTTTGTTATCTCTCTGTTCACTGGCTGCCATCAAGCCCTCCTGCCCCTGCTGCTTTGGAGATCAGTTCTGAATTCTCTCTCTCTCTCACCCTCGCTCAGAACTCACAGCTACAACCTGCAACCACCAGTGAAAAGCACCCTCATGAAAATCACCTATTTTCTGTTTTTTAGGTTATTGAAACCATGTATTTCTAATGTCAAAAGCAATTCAAACTTTCAAACCGAGTTTGTAACAAGAACGGAGAACTCATCATTTTGCAGGAGAGGATAACTATTCATCCGAATCAAGCTCCGTTTTTTCAGTATTTGTCATTTTACAATAGGCGGGCTAGTTACAATCTTGGTCACACACACACACACACACACATTTTATTATGGCAACAAGTATTGACTTGCCTATTTCCTTGTTAAGGGGCCCCGGCGGCACCGTGGCTAAAGTGCTCAACTGCTAATGCAAAGGTGAGTGGTTTGAACCCATGAGACGTCCCATGGGAGAAAGAGGCAGCCTGCTTCTTCAAGGATTCACAGCCTTGAGAATGGCTCTCTGTGTAGCAGCCCCGAGAGAGCAAAGCTCTGCGGATCTGCCCCATCACGACATGTACAATGTACTTGACACACTGGATGGGTGGAGCTCTAAGAGCCCCAATACAATGATTTATTTTATTTTTTTAAAAACATTTTATTAGGGGCTCATACAACTGTTATCGCAATCCATACACACATCAATTGTGTAAAGCGCATTTGTACATCATTCTCAA
>NW_022111358.1:34271518-34287642 GCF_000313985.2 Echinops telfairi | reverse complement strand
TGTTGCTTCTGAGCTAGATGGCCGCTTGATTACCTTCAAGCCTTTAAGACCCCAGACGCTATACTTTTTGATAGCCGGGCACCATCAGCTTTACAATGATTTATTTAAAAAAAAAAAAAGGTTGCAGCTTAAAAAGCCTGAGCAGTTGTTGTGCTCTGCTGAGTCAGAATGCAGAAGCACAACTATGGTGTGGGTGGGCCTCGAGCAAAAGCCCCCCGGCTGGAGGCAAACAGCTGCTGTTCATTGAAAGCCTTGCCGTCCACCGCCAATTCACTGCTCCTGGGAAGCAAACAGAAAACGGCGATTAGTGCTAGCCAACCTAAATCTCATCGGGGATCACGCAACAAAATGTTTACTCTCACTCAATAAAACCGTCCAAGGACTCGTCAGCAATGTATCTTGAGATATGCAAAATACCTCATGTGTAGTGAGAGCGATGTGTCTTAATCAAATGAGTCTTGTAAAGGCCGCGAGTCCACAGAGGAGGCGCTCCAAGCTGACCTGTGTAGACAGTGAGGGTTGCATTATGGCCAATGGGAACAACTGGAAGGAGCGCGGTGACTCAGTGGTTCAAGAGTTTGACGTAGAAGCCCCTGGGGGCAGTTCTACTCTGGTCCTATAGGCTCCCTGGTCCTATAGGCTCCCTATGGGTCGGAATCTACTCCGAGGCAGTGGGTTTTCATGCGGAGGCAGCTGGGGTATGTGTACTCTATGATTTAGATCCTGCTTACAGTTAAGAAAATGGAGAATCAGAAGAATCCAGTTGCTTGGCCTAGGTGATCCAGAGAACAAATGGAGATGCTGAGGCACCCAAGCTCCCTCCAGCAGGCACTGATATGTAGGAAGTATTTGGACAAATGGATCTCGAGCTTGGAATCCTGGATGCAAACAGTTAAGGGCTCAATGACTAGCTTTAAGATTGCTAGACTGAACTCCACAGAGGCACCTCCAAAAACCAGCCCAGTGTTCCACCAGGTCTCACCTGGCACCCCCCAGGAGCCAGTCTGCTCTGCACATGTGGGCTTGCTAGGAGTTGCAGGCAACTGGCCAGTGTGGAACAATAACACGAGCTTAAAGCTCAAGCGAGATCCTGGGCTTGGTTCACAGCCTGGGTGTAAGTGGAGGCGGAAGGTATTTCAAGAGTCAGGAAGAATCAGCTCCTTCATGCTGATAGGCTCTCTGTGCTGAGTGGGCCAGAGATCACCCCTGCACCTTGAAACTAGCTTCCCTCCTAGGGGCTCCCTTGCGCTCCCACTCCCTGCTGTAGTCCTGTTAGGGTTCACATCCAGCACTTAGGGAGCACTGTTTACTTGCAAACACTGTTTACACTGGGTTACTGTTGGTTTGCTAACCTCAAGGTCAGCAGTTCTAATCCACTTGCTGCTCCTTGGGAAGAAGACGAGGCTATCTGCTCCTATAAAGATTTATAGCCTCGGAAAGCCTAGGGAGCAGTCCTGCTCTGTCCTATAGGGTTGCTACATGAGTCAGAATCGACCTGATAGCAAGTGGGTGGACCTACCTATGGGTCCTGAATTGCTGGCCCCGGGCTCCCAGGTTACTGGAATAAAGCAAAACTGGGCTTCCTTCACGCTGACAGACACCTAATGCTGGGGGTGACATTCTATTCACTCATCCGGCCGCTCTTTACCCAGCAACTACTAAGTGCCAGGCACCGTTGTAGACATGGGAGATCCATCTCTGGACAAGGCAGACAAAGTCTCTGACCCCAAGGAGCTTGTCGTATAGAGGCAGAAGACAGATAATAAACAAACAAATAGATTAAAATAGAGGTACCTAGAGGAGCCTGTGGGCACAGTGGTTAAGTGCTCTGCTGATAACCAAAGGTCAATGGTTCAAACCCACCAGTTACTCAGAGGGAGACAGACATGGCAGCCATCTTATACTTTAGGAAACCATAGAGGGTCGGAACCACTTGCTGATAAAGACCACGGATTGCAGCCTCCAGTATGAACTGCAATCCAATGTCGAGAAAACCAACATCCTCACAGCCGAGTCATCAA
Organism: Echinops telfairi; assembly: GCF_000313985.2. Lineage (NCBI taxonomy): Eukaryota > Metazoa > Chordata > Mammalia > Afrosoricida > Tenrecidae > Echinops > Echinops telfairi. The sequence goes on along the minus strand of NW_022111358.1, from coordinate 34,285,621 downwards.
CGGAGAAAAGATCGAAATGGTCAAGGGTTTCATCTCACTCGGATCTACAATCCAGTCTGATGGAAGTAGCAGTCAAGATATCAAAAGATGCACTGCATTGGATAACACAGCTGGACAAGACGTCTTTAAAGTGTTGAAAAGCAAGGATGTTACCTTGAAGATGCAGGTGTGCCTGCCCCGAGCCATGGTATTTCCTACTGCCTCATCTGCATGTGGAACTGGACATTGAATAAGGACCAAAGAAGAATGGATGCATTTGAATTATGGTGCTAGTGAAGAATATTGAAAGCACCAGGGACTGCCAAAGGAACCCTGGAGGCACAGTGGTTAAGAGTTGGACTGCTAACTGCAAGGTCAGGAGTTCAAAACCACCAGTCTCTCCTTGGGAGAAAGACTGGACTTCCTACATCTGTAAAAAGTTAAGTCTTGGAAACCCACAGGGGTAGGTCTGCCCTGTGCTACAGGGTCATTATGAGTCAGCACTGACTCAATGACAGTGAATTTTTTTGTTTTTTTCATTTCCCCTGGTTCCCCCACCCCCTGAATTTGTTTTCTTGATGGATTACGAAAAGAACAAGAAATCTGTCTTGGAAGAAGTACAGCCAGAATGCTCCTTAGGGGCAAGGACGGGAGGACTTCATCGTACATACTTCGGATGTGTTGTCAAGAGAGACCAGCGCCCGGAGAAGGACATCATGCACGGAGAAGCAGAAGGGCAGCGAAGCAGAGGACGGCCGGTGACCAGATGACTGACACAGTGGCTGCAGCAGTGGGCTCGGGCACCGGAACAAAGGGGATGACCATGGCGCAGGACCGGGCGGTTTCATTCTGTTGTGAACAGGGCCACTAGGAGCCGGCACCGACTGGAGGGCACCTAACGATAACAGCAACACAGGGCTGGTGTGCTCTGTCCTACAGGGTCTCTGCGTCAGGCTTACCTTGACAGCTCACACGAACTGGGGTCCCTAGACGGAAAAGGAGAAAGCTGGCCGCATAATGTGGTGTGACTCAGGAGTACAGTGTGCCGAGGTTCTGAGGGCACATGTCCAAAGCATTTATTTATTGAATCATTTATTTATTTATGTTAGAATATTATTTTATTGGGAGCTCTTATAACAAGCCATACATCAATGGTATCAAGCATATTTACAAATACGTTGCCATCATTATTTTCTAAATATTTGCTTTCTGTTGAGCCCTTGGAATCAGCTCCTCTTTCTTCCCTTGCCATATTGCAATGAGGACTCTTCCTCTAGCGGGGAGAACATAGACACGTGACGCAAGTACCCATAGGGAATAACAGGAACGCCCTTTGCCCTTGACCGCCTGGTGTTGCCCAAAGTGGCCGACTGGGCTGTTCTATTGCAGTCCCCGGTAGCATTCCTTATTCTTCAAATGCGTCCCTTCTTCTGAGGTCTTGGTCTTCCCTATCCATTCTCCGGAGTTCACACTCAGGAGGCACCTGAGAATCGCACGGCTTATGCCAGGTGCCCCTCGGTCCTCCAAGTGGCAATCTGTACTCTTAACACTCTAACGAGGTCTTGTGCAGCACATGTGTCCAATACAAGACTTCTTTTAATTTCGCGGGGGGTGCTAAAAAGACCTAGAATGCTTGCAAAAGCAGATACCTGTACTTTACCCTGGCTTGTGGGCTACTGTATAGACATTTTTCATTTAGGGGGAGGGAGTTGTATCTATTTTTTTTCCCTGACAAGGGATAGTAGGCCCAGTAAGTTTGGGACCCTGGCATTGTGGGTGGGTGTGGATCAGGCATCTCAGGTCGGCTGGCTTGAGGGGAACGTCTCTTGGTGCGACCCAGCTCCCTGGACTCTGGTGCTGTGCTCACCGGCCAATTTCTGCTCCTCACTCAGGCTCGCCAGCTGCTCTGCTGGGGAGATCCCCTCTGCTGGTCCATTCTGCTTCAGATCAGACTAACAGCGTCCCTAGTTTAGAAAGCTGACTCCTGTGAGTTGGGCTAGCGGCAGTTTCTTCAGGGTCTACGGTCCCTGGAAGCATCCAGAAACGGGTACTGGTACTCCTTATTTCATCCGGGCTATATGTCCCATGCAGGATGGCACCTGCTCCCAGAGGCCTTCCTCTGCTCCCTCCACTTCAGAGGGCACCTTCCCCCTCCTCCCTGCTCGTGCTATTCTGGGGCCCCGACAGGAGATTTACGTGTCTGTCTTTGGCCTCACCTCAACCGATGGACCATGCTCGGCTAGCTGCTGTCTCCAGGCCTCCAGTGGAAGCCTTTCACAGGCAATGCTGCCCAGCTAGAATGTATGATCTTAGTTTGCTTTCATTGTGTTTTTAAAAAATGCAATTTATGTCACTATATTTATAGTAGTTTCCTTGATCCTACTTATACTATATATAGTTTCCTTTAAAAATGAATTGAAGCTAAAACTGTAAATAATTTTAAGAGATTAAGAAAATGCCAGTAGTGTTCAAGGAGCCCGGGTGGCATCGTGGTTACATGTGGGGCTGCTAACAGCAAAGTCAGTAGTTCGAAACCACCAGGTGCCTCAGAGGTGGGGGGTTGGGATGGGACTCTCTACCCGGTAACTCCCAGGGGCAATTCGACCCTGTCCTATAGGGTTGCTGAGTCAGCACCAACTCAGTGGTAGTGAGGTTTTTTATTTGGGGGAATGGTGTTCAGAGTCAGTGTTCAAGAAGGTGGAACAGAAAGAACTGAAGGTGCTGAGACAACAGAAACCATGCTTTCGGTGGGTGGGTGCCTGTGGGGCGGCTGCCTGGCCTACAAACCTGTGGGAACTGCCCGCCCTCCAACGCAGCAGTGGGGATACACACATCGCCCCCAACTGTCGGAGTGAGAATGAACACATATTCTCTCCCTCTGCTTGTCCCTTTCACAGAAATAAAGCCTTGGGCTGGATATGGTCGCCTCCTGTAGGTGGCCTCGACAATTTGGTGCTTGCCTACTCACCCACTGAGATAGTTAAGGTTTATTGTGCCAACCAGGCCGATAAACACATGTGGGGTTAATTGAAGGGCGGAAGGATAAATGGCTCAGTGAGCCTCACCTTTCTAGTTCTCGGGTCTCTTGCTTTCTGATGGTCAGACCAGGGTGCAGCTGCCCTAGCCAGTTCCCTGCTTCAGCTGGCAAGGCTCACTTCCTGCAAGACATCCCTGAGGAGAAGCCACATGGACCTACCCTGATGCAGCCCTGGGTGCTGGAGCAGCCGTGTGGGGACCGCTGCCAGCGCTAAGATGATTACACACTCACTGACTTGGCTTTACTCCTGCAGTTGGCACCATTGGGTGTATTTTGGGAGATGGAGAACTTTGTGGATTGGTGTCAGACATATGGGCTAATGTTGGACTTGTGGGCTTGGGCAGCACTGGGTTGGGATGTTTTCTTTATGTGCACTTACCCTTTATATAAAACTCTCTTATACATGAGTTTCTGTGGATTTGTTTCTCTAAAGTACCCAGACTAACACACCCACCTGGTGGCCCAGGGGACCAAGGGAGCAATCCTACTGTGGCCCTTGGGTTGAAACAGATAAGGCAGCACCTCCGAGACAAACATGGGCAGGTGGACTGGGCGCCGCAGTCTTGAGGGCTCCTGCCCCCTCCCTTTTGGACTCTCTACTTCTGGCCAGTGGGATTGGTGGGCGGCGGTGTCCATGAGACTCCTCATGTCCTCAGTTCGGCTTTCTTGCCCCCTCCAGCAGGAGTCACTGATTCTGGAAACTGCAGGCCTGGACCCAAGCATTTTTAAATGCAGGCTGTGCGATGGGGTGAGGGCAGGGCAGGAAGCAGTCATTCAATTCTTCTGTCAAAACTGGACACCTATCACGGGCCAGGGCTCAGCTGGTCTGCTCATGGGCTGACAAGGTGCTCACCGGGCAGGGAACTGGGCGGGGCGGGGCAGGGAGCTCGGCTCTGTGGGGAGGGCTTCCCTCCTACCTGCTGGCTCAGGCATGTTTCTCCAACAGGTTTACGCTCCTTGCCATCGATATTCAAGTTTTGATGAAGCTCTCCAAACCCAGAGCAAGGAAGGTGGGGACCGAACGAGTGTTGGCACACCCTCACGGTGACCCTCTCCTACAGTCAGCGCCCCGTGAGCCTCCAGGCAAAGCTGGGCCACTGCGCCCTAGTCAGTCAGCCCCTCACCCCCAGTGAGGAAGCAGCATGGCCATTTGTCCAGCAGCTTCACGTAGTTTCCCTCCAGCCACCGTCAAGACAGACATCCGACCTTGGGTCCGGAAACGGGAAAGAACGAGGCAGCCTGGCCGGGATGCCCCTCTTCTGGGTTTTCACCTGGGAAACCCACCACCAACTCTTCTTCCACGATGTGGCCGAGGTTCCCAAGTCAAGCTCCGCAGGGCAAACAGAGCAGCCAGTAAATCTGCCAAGGCCTCGCTGCGGCCGGACGCTGAGACGGGCAGCTGCAGCGGCCGTCAGAAGAACAGTCTTTGTGAGCAGTGAAAACAGCCGTTTGTCCGCAGCTCATCTGTCGAAGCCACACATCGGTGTCCCCATGATGACTGCCGTTGTCAAGCAAGGGGGAGGAGTCCTGGTGGCTCAGTGGTTAAGCACTGGACTGCTCCTCGAAAGGCCTGGGTTCCAACCCACCAGCTGCTCCGCAGGAGGAAGAAGAGGGCAGCTGCCTCTCTAAAGATGTACTCTTGGAAACCCCCCAGGGCCCTTCTACCCACTCCTACAGAGAGACGATGAGCCAGACTGGACTTGATAGCAAAGGGTGGATTCGGGCTAGGTATTCAGGAAGGACAGGAACCAACTCCAGGGCAGTCACATGCTGTAAGGACGTTAGATTTCTCTTTCCCTAGTAACTTTTCAAAGCCCTAAGTTTCAACCGGAGCCCAAGAGAACATGAATTTCCACCCAGGGCTGTCGATGCGATGTAAAGCACACACTGGCAGCGCTAGCAGAGGGTGAAGCCTGCAAAGCCGTGAGCAGCATCACTCTGGCCGGGGGTGAACCCACCACCTGCAGGAATGTGGTTTTATGCCGCGAGTGCCAGCTCACCTGTCTCATAATAAACTCTCCTGCCTCAGACAACACTGAATGGCTGCCCTCAGCCAGGCTAATCTTAGCCAAGAGGAGTCCTGCTATACTGCTGCACACTCACATCTAAACCACACAACTTTCGGAGCAGTTTCCCATCTGGAGCTCTCGCCCAGCCCAACTCGGCCCCTGTCCAGCATTAAGACTATCGAGATCCATGTCCAGAGGCAGATCTGCAGTCCAACCGGTATGCATTTCTTTCTGGAGTGGCACCAAAGCCCCACTTTCATACACCTTGAACACGTTTAATTATCCTGTCCCACATTAGCGGCACCGAGGCTGAAAAGCGATGCAAAGTCCCTTACAGAGTTCAGCTGGGTCTGACCGCAGAGAGCAGAGGAAGATTAGCAGATAGGAGGGAGGTGCCAGGAAGATGGGAAGGTTCGGAGTCAGCCATTTAAACCTAGCAATATTTAGTCAGCCTCGGTTTGGAAGGAAAATGCCGTATATACTTGAGTATAAGCCAACCCAGATATCAGCCGAGGCACCTAATTTTACCACAAAAACTACATACAAAATGTGCTAAAAAAAACTAAGCTTATACACGGGTGTCTATGGTACATCACCCATCTAGTGGCTCATTTTCAGCTGTCCAAAGGTGGACGCTCTCATTCTCCTTTAACCCTTCCTTTAAAAACCTAGGAGGTAAACAAACAAACAAACAAACCTAGGAGGTGGGGCTAGGCAAGACAAGAGGTCCACGCAGGGGTCTCCCTGTGGGGTGTGGACCAGGACTCTGGTGAGGGGGGTATTTGTGTAGGGTGGCCACGTCACTTGGAACGGGGTGTCCGAGTCCAAAGGGTGAAAAAGGTCTCCATGTGATTCTAGAAATATGGGGGTGGGGTGGTACAAGAAGGCTGATTATGTGAGGATTGATCAACAGAGCAAAACATTGAGGTGTGTGGGCGCCATGGCCCACGGTTGGAAAAGGGAGTCACAGAAACAGAAACAAAATAACTAGAATGGATTTTGTAGGACTGAAGTCAAAGAGAGTATTGATCTGGACTCACTGGTCTCAACAGATAGGTGGGGAATGTAGCTGAACATGACCCATGTGAAAATACATAGATTCTCAGTTACTCAGAAAGCCTGGTAACAGGTCCTGATAGCAATCAGAACACGCCGCGTCTTGTTGCTGGTTCCGACACACCCCTCTGTGCCGAAGGGAGCAGGCCGCTGGGGAGAAGGGCCGCTTCAAGCTGAGGTGGAGCTGGCACAGCGAGCCAGGAACATCGTGTGCCCCGAGGTGCTCAGAGAATAATGGGGACACCTCTGTTTGAAGGGGCGCCAGGGGCCAAATCTGGGACAGTAAGAGCATCAAAATGCTAGTCCTAGATGATCACCATGGAATAAAATAGAATCCATGAGCCTGTATTAAGTAATGAATAAGGAGAGGTGGCTTTTCCTTACAGCAAAATGCCAAGAGTTGAAGGAATGAGAAAATCAGGAAGCCAGTGTTGCACGAGCTTTATAGCAACCATCCAGTGGAGCGCACAAGTTTGATGAAGAATGAGATACTAACACCTTTCTCAAGGGGAAGTTGGGCAGACCTCCCCTCCATGAACTGATCATAGGAACGTCACAATCCTGCAGCCCCTGGGGCATGTGATGGGGGTGGGGCACAGCATCATGGCCAGCACCTCCACCTAAAACCACAGCCCCCCACCCTGGGAAACAACAACAAAGGCTATTTGAAGGACAATCTACAAAGTTACAGTTTGTAATCTTCCTGTGTCAAGGGCACGAAAACACGAGCTGTTCTTTGCATAGGGCTTGGACTACAGTCTGACTCCACACGGCTTTTCACTAATCAAGTCTCTCTTTTTTAAAAATAGAAATCACTTCATTGGGGGCTCTTATTAAACAAACCATACATCAATTGTATCAAGCACATCTGTACATTTCTTGCCATCATCCTTTTAGAAACATTCTTTCTACTTGAGCCTTTGGTATCAGTTCTTTATTCCCTCCCCCCCTCGAACCCTTGATAAATTTAAAATTATTTTTATATCTTACACCATCCGCTGCCTCCCTTCACCCATGTTCCCCTGGAGTGGGGGAGGGGGAGTATTTATAGCTTATCTAGGTGAGAGAAAAAAACCATCGCCAGCTAGTCAATTCCGACTCATAGCGACTACCGGAGAGGCCTGCCCCCAACAGGGCTTCCTAGGTTGTCATTTGTGTAGAATCAGATTGCCACAGCTTGTCCCTGCAGAGTTCCTGGTAGGTTCAAACCACTGACCTTACAGTTAGCAGCAGAGCACTTAACCAATCGCCGATGCTACACGCGCACACACACCCTCGTCCAGCAGAGCCCTGGGGATGCACTTGATCAGTGCTCGGCTCCTAATCAAAGGTCAGCAGTTGAGCCTGTTCGCTGTTCCCTGGTGAACGACCAGGTGACCTGCGCCCATTGAGTAATAAAAAAAGACCCAACCAAACGCACTGCTACTGAGTAGATCCCAACTCACAGTGACCCTATAGCCCACACTGCAGAAGGCCTCATTTTCCTCCCAAGGAGCAGCTGGTGGTTTCGAACTGCCGGATCTTGTGGTTAGCAGTTGAGCACGTAACCACTTTGCCAGTGGGCTCCCTTGGAAACGTGAAGGGCAGCTGTCATGTAGGGTTACTTTGAGTCCAAACCAACACCGTACACTCAACCTCTCTCACTGCCATTAAGTCAGGCTGACGCTCAGTGACCCTGGGGGTTTGAGACTATAACTATTTACGGGAATAGACAGCGCAGTCTTTCTCCCACAGAGCTGCTGGTGGTTTTGAACTGCCGACAATGCGGATCACAGCCCAACACCTAACCACTACACCACCAGGGCTCCATAGGGCATACACTACTTTGTTATATTAATTACTATGATTTGTTATACCTTGTGGCGACACCCGTGTCAACTGCTCCACAGGGTTCTCTTGGCGGCTCCTAACAGGAACCAGTCATCAGGCCTTTTTCCTGGTCCTGCTGGGTGGGTTTGTGGACCACCCACAACCATGGCATCCATGCCGCTCGTCTATAAAGGCACGACTTCCTTCTCTGGAGACATCAGGACCAGTGGAGGGGGTACTGGAGTCTGGCCCCCTTTCAGGTCTCAGGGTTTTCTTTTTCCTGGTGAGAAAGACTCCCATTTCCTGAGATTTTTGGTTATTAAAATGAAAAACAACTTTGCTCTTGGTGCACTTCACTTAAACAAAACAATACAGCATTTATGTGAACTTGTAAGCTGACAATTCAAAATACAGGAATGTAGCAAAAATGTATTTGCTAAAATAAAGATCACACCAACAGAAACAAAAAGGTGGCAACTGAAAAAGACAGGACATCAAAGTGTAGCAGGGTGACCAGTGGTCACAGTGACGCAGTGCAGCTAAAATTAAGTCCCTTAAAGTCTTTGTATCCAACAGTTAAGGGCACCAACCGAAAAAGAGCATTTAAAAAGCAGTACCGAAGAATCTCTCTATTCACTAGGTGCTTCGGGGGAGTGTGCTTAGAAACATCTATGGCCTTAAGTGGAGACCAGGACCCCGTCCTTCAGTGGAAACCCCATTTTGAAGCTCTTTAGGGGCTTTCTGAGTCAAGTAAACCTTCATACAGGGATACAGTTCTTCCCCCTCGAGCCTCCTATGTTAGTTATGAAACTATTCATCTTCGCATTTACCTAGCCGAAGTACGTGAACTCCAAATACCGTAGTAGCACAACGAACATTCCAACCACTTTATTATCATCTACAACACACTTACATGGGGACAGAGTCTCGAGGCTCTCTAACGTTAAGAGTCCCACAGATAAAAGTTCTCATTAGAATGGGGAGACAGTCTCTGAAAAAGGATGTATTAAAGAGCGTCACACATAAAAAGCAGTTGAACTGTTAGAATCTGGATAAAAAGTAACGTCCCCGAGGTTCGCGAAGGCTGCTGGAGTCCTTGGTTGGCTCGCCACTAACGTGACGTGGCTTGTGGATGTCTGCTGCAGGCGGGACGCCCCAGCCCATGTGGAGGGGAGCCGGTGCCTCTCAGCCGGTGCCTCTCAGCCGGTGCCGGACAACAGAGGCTTGCGATATTTGCACTGAATCCAGACTCGGTACATGGTCAGCTGCTTCCCCCGGTTGACTTGCAGCCGGCGGTCAACCAGGTTCTGAACTTTCTCCAGCCCGGCAGCAGTGAAAAGGGTGTCCAGTTCATCTAGTGAGGAAGAGAGGCTCCCCTTGCTCCCCGAAAACGCATTCTGCCTGCTACTCTCCACCCGCCCCCAAGCCCCAGGCAGGGCAGGCTCCCGGCTGATGGCTGCATTGCCATGTAGCTACTTTCAGAGGCTCAGCAGGGCTGAATGTGGTGGCTGGGAGAAGGCAACTGTGGGCCTGGCTGCATGGGGGAGGGAAGGGGCAATGATGGGTGGGGGGTAATTTTTAAGGTGAACGGGGGCCAAGCAAGTCAGAGGGTCACCTTAAAATTACAAGCCAAGCCCCTGCACACAAGAATGCCAAGGCAGCTTCAAAGGCTCAAGCGGCCCAGCAGGTGGCAGACACCTCGTGGCCCAAGAATGGAGGCTCTGTAGAAGGAGGAGAGCTGGGGGCTGGGGCAGAGTCCCAGCAAACAGATGGTTACACTGGAACCCGAGAGAAAAGCACTCATCCCAGCTCAGTTTCCCAGGTGGACCAGGTGGGAGAGGGGAAGGGCAGAGGCGGAGAGGGGGAGGGGTGGGCACATGACCAAGCCTATTGGAGAACAGGGAGCAGTGGAGTGAGAGGCAGAGAACGCAGGGAGGGGTAGGGCCAGATGAAGTGACTGCTCCTCTGCAAGGTTAGGGACCGCAGGTGGGCGCCTTCCTACCTTGTGTGAAGAAGTAGACTCGGGTGCCGTCACCTCTCACATAGAAATGTTCTGACAGACACTGACCTGCGGAGTGACAGGGTCAAACTCAGGAACAAGTACCGCATTTCTCTGAATGTCAGGGTCACGCACATGTGCACTGAGGTTGGAATTCCCGGGGTCGAGGGACCCAGTCCTTTCTTGGGTTTCAAATTGCCATTGAGTGGAGTCTGACTTACAGGACCGGGCAGAACTGCCCTTGTGGGTTTCTGAGACAGGAATGCTTTATGGGGGCAGCAAGCCTCACCCTTCTTCTTCCACAAATTCAGTCTTGGACACCTGCAGGAGCACTGAGTCAGGGCACTGTCAGGGGCCTTGCAGGAGCCAGGACGGGCTGGATGGCAGTGGGCTGGAGATGCTCGCTAGGCAGTGTCTGGTGTTTTCGGAACAAGCATGTCTTTCATAAAGGACCAGGCCCCGCACACGTGTAAGACAGTAGGCCCCGACGGGAGGTAGTCGGCACCTCCCCTGTAGATGGTGTGTGAATCCCCTTTCTTCAGTGTCTGTTTGGAAGACTGATTTGCACACTGCGTTCTTCGCCTAGGAAGACGGGACAGGAGTCCTGCCAGGTGTGGGGTGGCCCTGGAAGTGGCTTGCACACACGCTCTGGACTTGATTCTATTTCTATGGCGTCTTTCCCACGAGGAGGAGGGGTGGAGTGAAGCGACAGTGGCAGGGATGAGGCCTGCCTCCGGGTTCTGCCAGCAGTGGAACCCCCCCCCTCCGGCTGCTCAGCAGCAGCGTTCAGGAGTGGTTCTCCCAGCATCAGTTCCCTGACCACCTCTGTCCACACATTTGCCAATTTCATGGCTTTTTGGATGTGTAATGCAACGCATCCATTCTATCTGCACGAGCCCTTACTGGCCACTGACCGTGCGCTGCTGTGAACAGATGCGCAGTGCTCCTCCCCATTTCGATTTCCCTGACCGGTTTGCCGCCAGCAACTTGAACAGCATGAGCATCAGTGAACCCGTGATCTGTGACACGCACAGAAGAGATTTCCTCGGAATGATTTCTTTTAACAGAAACCTTTTGAAGTTTACTTTTTGCAGCTGAGATCACCCACAGCACACACCCCGAGTCCAGATACGACCGGTGGCTTCGTGGCTCTGGGATGCTGAGCTGCATCACCTTGCTCCCCCTCCGCCTGGCTACAGAGGCTCACTGGGTCCTGCATTTCCCGCCGGCCCTTGCTGGTGGATCAACTCTCTGCGTGGGAGGAATGTGGGGCTTTCTGCTTGTACACGGCTGCAGTCTGGGAGACGCCTGGGCAGCTCTTCCCTGCCCTGTCGGGCAGCCGAGTCGGCAGCAACCCCATGACACTGCGTTTTGAATACACACGTGTAAAGTCACTTATGTAATCAACTGTCTTCCCTTTGAACATGTTGCTCAGGCTTGGTTACAAAGATCTAGACCACAAGCCCTAGGTCACCCGACTGTTGTCTTCTGCAGACCACCACCTGTGCCGTCTGGTCATTCCTTTATGCTGACCCACAGACCTTTCCGGAAGCGAAGCTGCGCCATGTCATAGCGGCCGTAGTCACGCAGCAGCATCATGCCCCCCGGCCTCAGAAGCTGGCTCAGCCTGCTGATAGCCTTCTGCATCCTGGGGGCGGAGGGAGGGCACATCGATCAGATCTCCTTAGGGGCAAGGCTCATCTGTGTGGGAGCTCCCAGAAGCGCCTGGCCCCGTGCACCCATTAGATCCAAGCAGGTGCCAGAATGCCCCTCACCTGGGCCTCCTGAGCCCGCAGAGCGGACAGCACCTGTGCTGAAGGCAGCTCTGTGAGAGGACTTCACATTTGCTCCCTGGCCTGAAAGAGTCCTGACCACCCAGCTGGGGGGAGAAGGGGTTGGCGGGAAAGGGAGATACACCACTACTGATGCACCTCCACACCCAGGCGGGAACTCTTTGATGCAGCACCTGCTACCCTTCTGGCTGCAGTGCCCAGGGTGTTTAAGAGAGTTTGCTAAATGAAGATTTAGTCTCAAGGACTTATCTACATGGTGGTACAGTCCGTAGTGCTGTTTACAGGTACCCTTTCATAACATGCCCCCAAAGTCCAGGTACAGAGTTCAGCTTCCAGAGAAGACAACCGGTGAGTTACAAACTTAACAGAAATGTTACTTCTAATTAAATGTTTGACAAAAGCCAGGATCGGTAAATGTATAGAGAGCAACTGGATTAATGGTTTCTTGGGGGTAGGGCAGGGGGAGGCCAAGGGGAAGTGAGGAGCTAATAACAGCGTGTTTAAGAAAACACTTTAAACTAGATTATGGTGATGATTGTATAACTCTTTTTGATGTGACTAAACTACCGAATTATATGCCAATAAAACTCAAAAAGAAAAAAAAACTTAAAAAGAAAAAGGTAAATGTTTACATTTGAAATGATGAAACTTTTAGTGTTATGTTTCAGTCCATAGGGTTTAAAAAATTTGTAGCATTTAAATGCCGTCATTTTACCCTCACAGTATCCTTAGATGGCTGGATGAGTTCTGTAGGAAACACAGCTGAAGTTCAGTTACTCGCCCAAGTTGGGGCCAGCAGCGAGCCCAGGCTCTGGTCCTGGGCTCCTTGCAGACCCCCGGCATGTGTCAAGCTCCCGTCCCGACCTAACTGGCATCAGGAAGGAGGGGCTCTGGTGGCATCCGAGGGCGCCCCAGCCGTGACGAAGGCTTTCCTTGAGCCAGCGGTTGCACAGGGACCAGGTTTGGGCAGTACCCTTTCAGGGACAGCAGCTATTTCCTCTCCAATCCCAATGGCATGGGATCCGCCTTTCCATTCCCTTACCCCGAGCAGGGGCTAGCCACGGGCCGTTATCTAACAGTGGCACCGCAGTTCCCAAACCACCTGCTGGGAGAGTGTACGGGATTTCTCCACCTTTCCATTCACGCTTCCGCCCTTGTTCTCCGGGGTGATTTAATGATAATCCGAGGAAGGGGCAAAAGTTGGGCCTAACAGCAAACAAAAGAAACCGGTTGAGATGCTCGGGTACATGGCCATGCAGCGATGGAGCAGACGGCTGCTCTCTTGGGGCCCAGCCCGGAGCTCCATGCCCCCACTCAAAGCAGCGTCGTCTTCTTACACGATTGGTTCGGGGAGGGACGGAACACTTACTTGTCTGGAACAATTGCCGAGAGAACAAATATGAGGACGATGACATCGAGACTGTCGCTGGGCACCGGGTAGCTCTGCTCTTCATCACACAGGTCGTGCACAAAGGCCAGGCACCGAGAAGGGTCATACTCCGGATTTGTCTGCAGCGACAGCGGGAGAGACGCACAAACGGGCACGCTGAGCTGACCATGGGAGGAGCCGGTGGGTCTGACACAACCAGACCGAGTGGCAGTGTCAGCTGCCGGGGCTGGCTCCCCCACGCGCCGCTGCAGGAACCACCCGTCGGTTCCGGCCATCGCGATGGGGCATGCCTGGCCCTCACCTGCTCTGGACCCAGCAGAGCAAAGCACTTTGGGGAGGGGGATAGGCAGACTGGAAGTGGACACCACAGGCTTTTAAAACAGAACCTTGCTGACTCTGCTTCCCTGTCCCTTTGGGCTATGCCGCCTGGTCTGCCTGGCTCCTGCTGACAGAGCCACTCCCCAGGGCCGGAAAATGACGGGGAAGCTCTGGAGGCAACAGACATTTCACATGGGACGGAACGTGTTTCCTAAGCGTGACTTAAAAAGGCTCTCAACCAGGGAAGGCTGGCAGTCAATAAAGTCTTAACATAACTGGCCTCCCATTATCGACAGCCAGTTCTGGGCCGGGCTGCTGTGGAACCAGACACTTCTCAGGGTATCCACCCCTCTCCCGGCCAGACAATGGGACTGGGTGCCCAGTGGCCATTGGCAGCCCAAGCAGGGGAAGGGGGGTTACCAGCCGGGCAGTGACAACCGGCCACGCTTCAGGAGCTTTGGTAGCAGACAGCTATCCCTGGGGAGGGAGGACCTATGAGGGAGCACGCGTGAGCACCGGGCAGCGAGGGGCCACGACAATGTGAGCCGGCCAGGGCACCCACCCCCAGCTTTATTGTGTTTTCAGTAAAAGTTGAGAGCAAACGCGGTTCCCATCCGAGTTTGTACAGAAAGTGCTCCTGACACCGGCTGCGCCCCTCGGGGAGTCAGCACCTGTTCCCACTGTGTTCCCTGAATCCCTCTGTCTCGATTTTC
>NW_022111358.1:34266422-34271361 GCF_000313985.2 Echinops telfairi | reverse complement strand
TGGCTGAAAGGTGGTCTCTGGGAATGGCCTCATGCCGTGCTTGAAGGGTGTCTGAAGGCTCCGGTCGGGGGTTCCTCCCGTCTCCGCCGGACCAGCAAGGCGGGTCTGTCCCGTAAATCTCATTTCTTTGTTCCTCCCCTTCTCCTCTTTGGTGATGCCCGTCCGAGAGGTTGGCTGGTCGTGGTCGTTAGGCATGGGGTCCCCGTCCTCTGCTCCCTGTAGCCGTTGGCTTTCTTCCCTCTTCTTTGCTCCGGTGGGAGAAGACCAGTCATTGTCTCTTACCCGCCATGCTTCAGCTTTTCAGACTCCAAATGCAACTCAACATGAACTGTGTTGTCGGTCGACGCAGTCGGTCTGTCCCCGGGGGAGCTGTGGTCCTGCCCCCTCGAGCCTAGGTTTTGTCTGAGACGTTTCCATGCCTGGGCCCTCACCTGTGTGCTCTGCCAGCGATATTCAGAGACCTACAGTACCTACAATGATGCACGTAGACACAGAAAGAGCCACAACCAAGCCTGTATCTGAGGTGAGTGCACCCCCCTTTATTGGCCCACACCGCTTCAGCTTACCTACCACCTATGGAGTCCGGAGAACTCGGCCTGGAACAGCCATCTCATGTCACTCAGTCTGTCACCCACCCGCTGCAGAGGTGAAGAAACCTGCCCCACATGCCAGAGCCGCAGGTGGCAACTCAGCCTCCACGGGCCCTTTCCTCCCGGCCGTTCCAGTCAGCCGGCAGGAAAGCAAGAAGCCAGTGAGCACACCTTTCCTGTCGGGAGGAAGCTTTTCCTCCAGCCAGTGAAACGGAAATCACTGTGCTTACCTGGACCAGCTCCACAGCTGCCGATGAAAAGTCGCAGCAGTAAACGAAGAGCCCCGGGTCACTGAAATGGGCAGAAAACACAGCGAAGCAGACGTGAGCTTACAGGCTGGGCTCGGCCGAGCCCTTCCTGTGGACCTGAGTTTACAGGCTCAAATGATGAAGTGTGAATCCTTCAGAGAAACCAGTACCTCTTAGGCACATCCTATTTCATTTTGGTGAAAGTCCCTTTCCAGACCTTGTGCATTTGGCTGACATAAAACCCACAGGGTCTCACCACACGTCTTTCTCCACTAACAGAAACCGCTCTCATCCAAACCAAGTCTTGCCTAATGCCCCATTCAAATCCTGCATCTTCTCCTAGAGAGCTGTCTTGGGGCTCTCTCCATCTCCATCTCCCTGCCAGGAACACTCTTGGACCACCTCTCCACCCCTACCGCACTGTGGCTGCCCTGGGAGCAGAGGTCACAACGCCCATCTACAGTTCCCTGGACCCTTTCTGAGGGCCTGCTAGGTGTTCCTTGCCCTACATGATGGGCGTGGGTGGTGGGCAGGCAAGAAGCTCATCTTCTGCTCTCCCCAGTGTCCACTACGAGTCCTGGTACATGAAACGTGAAGCCTTGTCCTGCACTTACTTGTTAGTTTGTAAAATTGGAAAGACTGTGTTTCCCACACCGCATCCAACCTGCGGGAAGACACGAAACTGTTACTCACACGCTTCCAGAGCCTCCACCCCCTGCAGCTACATACGCCTCTGCGTGGTTTAGGGAAGGGCACAGCCTTTCACTAGTGGCAGAACCCTGTGGAGTTCCAGCCAGTGGGCCTGTGCGTGAAGTCCTTTCTTACTGAGCTCCACTCGCTGGATCATGAGTGGGAAACGGTTTAACAGCGGGTTGAAATCACGCATGAAAAGCAGGTCACCGCAGCCCCAACCCAATGACAGGGCTGTGTGCAGTGCAGTAGCGCCAGGACAGTGACCACTTCCTAAGGGCATTCTCCGTGCCAGGCATGGCGCTTGGCCCCTTCACATACATTACCTCAACTAATTCTCACAGCTGCTATGAGAGAGGTGGCAGTCCCACAAAACTCAATCCGGAGGCTAATAAAGCTTCCAAAGGGGCTTCCCGGGGGCGAATTTTACCCTTCCTTTTTCTAAGAAGTGCTCTGACAAGCAACGGCCTGGAGCGCCCCCCTTGAGAAGGAAGATCACCGTGGCTTTCTGTGCCGGGCCGGTGCTGGCAAGCAGTGCCTCAGGTATCTACTGCCGTCTGCCAGGCTACCAAATGTCTGATCTACTTTGAGGACATTTTACTAGTTCAAAATTGGAGGCGATCCCCAGGTCAACTGAAAGGTCAAGTCTAGTTACTCTCATCCGACAGAAGCCATGTTTGTGGCCCCTTGATGGGCCACGTATGTGCAGAACAGGGCAGCATCACGAACGCCACTCCCACGGCAAGAGGTTACCTCGAGTATTCGGTAGGTGGCCGAGGATCCAGGAAACTCGGCAGCACCCTGTTCCAGGTGACTGGGCTTCTGGGTGACACTTTGCTCCACAGAAGGTGCCCCCGTTTTCTCTGCCACCCGGTTCGACAGACACATGTCCTGTTCTACTGCTAAACCAGGTCCGTCCTCACTGCGGTCACACTCCAGGGTCTCCCTCCGCTTGGCCTCTGAGGGCAGGCTCTTCGGGTGATTTTGGTTTGGGCTGGGTGCCAGCTCTGGGAACTCGGTAAAAAGCCAGTGTCTATCCTTGAAAAACCCATCTTCGTGGATCTTGTAGAAGTCATCCCAGTATTTGCGGGCATTGAGCTCGTAATCAACTGTAAAGAGAATTTTAAGAACCGTATTTCAAGTGCTTCATTTGGGTCAAATATCAATGACCATCTTGCCTCACCAGAAGCCCCTTTCTACAACACTATCCTGAAGGAAAGCTAGAGACTCTGGGGGCGAGAAGCCCTCCGGAGGGTGATTTATAAAGTCTGACTGTGACACACATGCCCTCTCTTGTCCTTGCCAGTGCCTCCAACTTCTGCTTCAACCCTCCAGGCAGAGAACTCGCTACTTCTTAGTATTGCTCCCATAACTGTGGATTCCTCTGAACAATCAGAAAGTGCCAACATTAGGCAAAAACTTGTTTTGTGACCTACAGTCAAAAGTTCCAAGTACTCCTCAGGGCCATAGAGAACAATTCCTTTGCCTTTGAGGGCTGGTCAAACTCTCCACCCACTGAAGGTCCCAGCAGGTTCCTGTGGGCTCACTGGTCACCACGGGCAGCTCCTCTGGGGAGCTCAATTGGGATGAATCAGAGAGCGGGACAGACAAATGTGTGGACTGATGCCTCTTCAAAGGCAGTCCAAATTCTGATTTTCTGCTCTTTGTTAATACAGGGCCTTGAGTAGTGGGGCAGGCAGGAAAAAAGATGAAGAATTTGGATTCTAGTTCCATCACTGCTGTTACTAACTGCTTACCTCTGGGCAAAGCACTTAATGTCCTGCGGTCCAAATGTCTTTAACTGTAAAAAGAGGATATTGGCTATATGATTTTCAAAATCCCTTCAAACTCAAACGTGCTTTGTTCTAGTCTCTCAGATCACACAAAGAATACTTTGTAGCTGGAGTATTCTAGTTGTTGCATAGCACTCTCTCAGGGAGGATTAATTTGCAATCTCTAGCCCAGGCCTCCAGTTTTTTGGGGATATTAAACCAACCAATCTTAGTTTTACACTTGGGGGCATTGTCCAGTAAAATCATACACTTCTCCACAAGGGGCCCTTTTCTCTGGACAGACAACCCTACCCATTCCTTAGAAGGAACACTAACTCTCACACTCATCACACAAGGAAAAGCCGCACCATCTACCAGGCATGAATCCCACCACTTGAACCTAGCGTCAACAACATCTCATGCAGTATGACCATGTAGAAGAGACATCCTCTAAGGTGATCAGGTAACCACATGGTGACACGGACCAGCCACATTCGAGTCTAGTCCAGACCCAGGTGTTGCAGTGGTCAAACTGCTCAGTTTGAGAGGTTGGCAGTTCGAACTCACCCAGCAGCTCTGTGGGAGAAAGACTCGATTCCCCAAACCCACGGTCAACACTCAATGCTGACTCATAGCAACTCAACATATGGTTTTGGTGGCTGTAAATCTCTCTGGAAGTGGACAGCTTCAGACTGGAAGTGGACTGCTTCTTCCAAAGAAGCAGCGGTAGGTTCGAACTACCGATTGGTATTTAGCAGTCCAATACTTATTCCCGCTGCGACCCCCGTCAGTGCAGGCTGTCTCCTTTCCATAAAGATCACAACCTAGGAAATCCAATGGGAACAGTTCTCTCTCGAGGTTGCCAAGAACCGAAATCCACACCAGTCGACCCACGAACTCAATCACTAGAGAGCAAAATCAAGACCTACCAGATCTCCTCGCTCAAAATCCCCACCTCCTCTCTATCCATAACAAGCTTCTCAGAGACAGGCCACACTTTCCCTTCCCCGCATCCGCTCCCCCCCACGCGAAGTCGTGTAACAAAGGCTCCTGCCGGCCCTGGTCCTCCGGGAGGGCGCGCCCAGCAGTGTGCCGGCTGGTGGTGCCATCGAGGGCACTGGGGCGCACCTTGCTTCTCCTGGGGCACTCGCTGGGCACTGTTCTCCTGCACTTTCTTCTCTGCCGCCGCGGCCTGCTCTTCCGACCACTGGACATTGTCCCTGGGGAAATCAAACGGGCAGCTTAGGAGCCCCGGCGCCAGCTGCGGGCAGAGCGAGTCGCTGGCCCCGGAGCGCCCGGTCCCTGGGTGGGCAGCGGGACGGCGGGCGGCCAGCAGCTCCTCGAGCGCTCCTGGGGCGGCGGGCGGTGGGGCAGGGCGTTACCAAGCGTTGTGCTGGAAGACGCGCGTTGGGTCGCTCAAGAACCGGCTCCCAAATTGCTCCCTCTTCCCATTGGGAACGGCGTGCACGCCTTCAGGATGGGGGCGCGCCATGACACCGGAGCCGGAAGTACCCGCCTCTTCCGGTTCCGGAAGGCGGGGGAGCAGGGCTGATGGGCGGAGCTGAGTTTTTCGGCCTCCCAGGCCTGAGTGCCGGGTTTCTCGGGTGGAGCCGGCCTCCGGGGGTGGAGCCGGCTTCCG
>NW_022111358.1:34246159-34265961 GCF_000313985.2 Echinops telfairi | reverse complement strand
GGGGTGGAGCCGGCTTCCGGGGGTGGAGCCGGCCTCGGGGGGTGGAGCCGGCCTCCGGGGGTGCAGCCGGCCTCGAGGTGTAGAGGAGTCTCTGAGGAAGGCGACGACGCGGGGCCAAAATTTCTCCCTGGAGTTGTTTTTCCCGAGAGGAGGCGGAGGTGGACGTGTAGGATTTGAAGGAAGTGAGAACCGTCCCAACGAACCCCAGTTCACTGCTGGGATCGTCTTCACAGGGACCCCACTTTTCCTCATGTTTAAGACTGGGTTGATCTTGAATCACTTGAGTCAAGAGGGCACCTGTTTGCACTGTAAGGCGCCCTGGTGGTGCAGTGCCGAAGCGCTGGCCTGCTCAGGGAAAGTCTGACCCTCTGCTTTCCACTCTGCCCCTGTTACCTCCAAAAGGGGCTCGTGCCGGGAGCAGCAGAGCCAGTTCACTAGCGCCAAGTTAGAAGGAAAATGAGAAATGTCTTAGAAGGGGACACCAGCGGGGAGCCCGGCGACGGTTACATGAAGGCATACATCCAGTTGTGGTCAGAATATATCGAGATAATATACTTTTACACTAGAATGCATATCTTGGGGAGTCATGGATTTTTCCAGTACTTTCCATGACCCAAGTCACAAGCCAATCACAAGATGTACATATCCACTCTCAGGATCCCGCCAAACAGTAAGTGTAACATTTATGATGCACATGCAATTTCCTTCAACTTCTGAATGCCCCTTCAGGCAGATTTGTCCAGACGGCACATCATCCAGATACTTGCACACCGTCCGTCTGTCTCTGAGCAAACAGAACACTACAAAAAGTCCACAGAGACTGGAGTGTGGAGCAAGGGGCAAATGGAGTTAGGCTAAGTCTAGGTTCCAGCCCCGCTATGAAGCTGATGGCCCAAACGGAAGGCAGCAGAGGATGAAAAGCACAATTTCCCCACTTCTGTATATTTAGCTTTTCATAGTGTGGATTCCTATTCAGTGAAATGAATGCCTAGCACATGAGCTTATCCATCGAATCAGATAGATTTCATAACTACTCTTTCGTTGCACACAGACTTGACAGCTCTTTACAACAGCATTTTCCACGGTCTTCCCCTCCGCCCCTGCTCCTCCAAGACCTCTAACGCGCCGGTGTGGAGTCGAGTCCAAAGCTGTGAAGATGTATTTTTAAAAAGCAGCTTTTCATGACCCCAGTCCTTCCTTTCACTTCGGGCTAAACGGGAGCATGTACACTGGTACAGATAAGCGCTCACCATACATGGAATCCAGGTCAGATAAACTCCTCAGGAACAGAAATGGGGGTAACAATACCAGGAGGGTAGATGGAAGGTGGGGGGCAGAGGGGAAGAAAGGGGAACGGATCACAGTCATAGACACATAACCTCCCACTCCTCCCCCAGGGGGAGGAATAACAGAAACCACTGGGGAGACAGCAGTCAGTGTAAGATATGAAAAATAATAATTTATAATTTATCAAGGGGTCATGGGGAGCGGGTAGGCAAAAAAGAGAATCTGATACCAAGGGCTCAAATAGAAAATATTTAGAAAAGAATGATGGCACCATACGTACAAATATGCTCGATACAATTGATATATGGGTTGTTATAAGAGCTGTCAGAGCCCCTAATAAAATGATCTTTAAAAAATAAATGTGAAATGAAAGAGGAAAAATAAAGTAAAAACAGCTTCATTGGCATATAATTAACATCATAGAATTCAATAGTTCAACAACAAAAAGCTGTGAATATTTACCGGCGCAGATGCCTCATCTTTCTCACACGGAGTGGAGCAGCTGTGCGTTTGAACTGCCTTGCTGAGCAAACAGCTCTGTTAGCACTATCAAGATTGTAATGCACATATACACACGGTTTTTATATATTGATGTACCTTTCTTTCTATATTTCGATTTTCATAGTTCTAACAAATGATTCCCAAAAGAACGCAGAATGTATGAGTACGTCTTCAGTGTGAGATGAAGTTCGCTGCGATGTCTCGGAACAGACTGCCTGCCACTGGAAGAGGAGGAAGGCTCTGTAGTCAGTCAGTGCACCCCTCCACTAGCACCTTAGTCCACGGTGGTGCTTTATTCCACTGGGTGCTCTTCCTAGACGCAAAGTGAAGGGGAAGCAATAGTCTATTTTTTCCCAACCAAACCAATGGGATAAAGCTAAAACCTTTCTAATCCAGAACAAGCAAGCCCTATTCAAGTGAATAAAAAAGATAAGAGAGTAAAGAATTGGTCATTTATTTTCAAGACAAAATTATTTTACCAGACTCAAGGTCTTTTGAAATATCCTGGGGGTGGGGGGACTTAAAAAAGAAAACAAAGAAAAAACCCAACAAGTACAAGGTCTCTCTTTTCTCAAGGCTAGCTGTTTGCAGATATGGTGGTTGATTTGTATTTATTTTAGCCTTTTGTTCTCCTATCAGTTTTTCTTCTCTCCACATCAAAACCTGTTAGAGCTTGTCATGGATAGAATTGTGTCCTTCCAAATATTTGTCAGCTTGACAGGACCCTGATTCTCCACAATGTGACCATTCCTCATCTTGTGATGTCATGTGATTAGCCAACTGGTGGTTTGGGGATGAGGATGGGAGGCAACACTCCCAGTCAAGCCAGAGCCCCGATTCCATGTAAGGCAAGTCTCCTTACATGTGCGGCCTGCGTGGTCTTTTATCTTATCCCTGCGATGAGAACATCCAAGATGCAGGGGAAGATTGAGACAAGGACTGTCTCATCCCCTAGAGCTCAGAGAGACAACGTCCTCCCTTAGAGTTACTACCCTGCACTTGGACTTCTAGCCATAAAGTTTTCTTTGTTAAAACTATTGCCATGAGCTGGGTCATGGTCAACTGCCACTAAGTTTTTTTATCACAACTACAGCTGAGAGGTCTGGGTCTATAGAAACCAAACTTAGAACATAAATAGGATGTGGGAAATTCCATTATGCATGCAGTTTCATGGGGTCTGAGAGATGTGCAATAGGAAATGCCTTAATGTGCTTTTTGATTTTCCTCCTAACTCCGTCTGTGGCCTTGATGAACACCAGTGACAGCCGTGTGCTGGATGGGTCTTTTGGAACCAAAAGTACCCACGTCAATGCCTTCCGAGGTGTGGTCAGCATCCAAGACAACAATATTCTGAGGGAATGGAATGGAGTCATGGACTACAAAAATGCTTTCTTGGCAGCTAGGCTGCTTAGTAAGAGGGCCTGTGTCCTGGCCAAGATAGACCAAGCTGCCTTCCCAACTTGGGATGAAATTATCAGAGCCCTGGGCCAACAGGATTTAAAGCAATCCCCATCCATCCACCCGTTTTACCCAGCCAGGTCAAGAACTTGGCCCACTATGGAACACCCATCGAGGACCGATGCAGAGCAGTTCCCACCTATTTTGCCAAGCAACGTAAAGGTGTGGCGTTGGCAGTTGACCCCGACTCTTGTTTTGAAATCCAAATTCTGTCCTTTATGAAGATTGCCCACTGTGGTGAGATCCCTGGGCTCTGAACCTCCAAGTCGGTCGCGTGGAGACTAGACTAGGCTGTCATCCTAAAGCTTGGGGGCTGAGCCCTCACTCTACATTTAGGACACGGGTCATTCAATCCTCCACCTTCTGCCTTCTGACCAATATCCAGCATTGTAATCAGCAAAGTACAGTGCATTTCTCCCACTGGGTTAGAATAATAAAACTTTTTCTTGCCTCACTAATGTAAAAAAACAAGTTATTGCCGTTATAGCCACACTATATATCTAGAACAGTGCTTATAATCAACAGCCTCAGTGCATGTTTTCTTGCAGATAGCTTACTGTCTTTCCCTGAAAAGTTACTGTAATGTTCCAATAGCGATTTGTCATTTAAAATTCGAGATAACTAGGACTCTCTGTGAAATGTGATAAAGTATCCCAAACTTAATATTATACAATTATCTTTAGTTGGCCTGTACAATTCATTTTTAATCTATCTTTTTGAAGGACCTAAGATACTCATGCAATTTTTCCGATGGTATTTGGAAGACCTGGCTGTGAGGGCTCTGTGGAAGCAGATAACTGACTTTACACTAGACTGTAGCTGCAGGGGGGCCTGTAGGTGGAACAAGTAGTTAATTAGCTCCCAGCTCCTGCAGTAAGGATCTGAAGACCATTCCTGAACATTCAATGTTTGGAAACTCTGAGGTCTGCTCTAGTATATAGGAAGTCACACTGAATCAGAACCAACTGGACAGCCAACTGATTTGCTTTGGCTTGGTTTGGTAGCTTCAAGAAGTGTCATGTTTCAGCTGTGCGGTCAGTGAGTTGCTAACTCTAAGGTCAATCGTTCAAATCCATCAACTGCTCAGGAACAAGCTGAGGCTGTGTGTTCTTGTAAAGATTCAGAGTCTCAGGGACCCTATAGGAGGTCACTCTGAGAGTTGGGGTTGACTCCATGGTCATGGGCTTATTTTCTTTGGTATTAGCCATGCTATCAGGAGGAACGAGTCCCTGGAGGAGGGCGTCGTGCTTGGTAGAGCTGAGTCAATGAAAACGAGGAGGACCTTCAGTGAGACAGATCGACCCTGTGGCCACAGCATGGGCTCAGTCACAGCCTGGCTGTGAGAACGGTGCTGTACCAGGCCGTGTGTTCATTGTTGAACGGTTGAACTGACAGGATGACATCCAACAAAATCCATCAGTCTCCCCCCGCTGGTCCATGGTGAGAACTCTTCCAGCTCTCGGGATGGCATTGGTTCCAAGGATGCAAAGGGCTAAGAACTCACACTCCAGCTTCTTGCCTTGTTGTGAGCTGAGCCCTCATCTGCTCTCCTTAAAGTTTCACCAAGGACCCCTATGCTCGACCACAAACGTGAGGATCTGTGGTTTGAATCCATCCAACCCTCCATGAGAGAAAGACCTGACAATGGGCTCCTGGAAAGATTACAGCCTAGAAAACCCGCTGGGGCAGTTCTACGCTGTTTGATGGGGTCACCACACGTCAAAAGTACTTTCCAGCACCTAACAACTCCCAAGTGTCCATAGCACAGCTTCAGCACAGCTTCAGCAGCAGCTCTGGGAAATTGTAAGGGTGGGTTGAACAGTTCTGGGTTTAGAACAATTCCCATGTCTTGGATGTTTATTGAAGACTATTAAGAAGTTTAGGGAAGAATAAAGGAGTAAAGAGGCTATCCCATTCCCACCATTTACCTAACCCCTTAACATTTTAGTCTCTACCTGTCTGCGCCTTTTTTCTATTTATGTAATTTTTAAATTAAAATAGCTTAACAATAAACTGCATTGTATCCTGTTTTTTAAAAAAAACTTTATTGAGGCATAGTTTACATACAGATTCATCAATTTTTTTTCCTCTTTTTTTTCTTTTTTAACACTTTATTAGGGGCTCATACAACTGTTCAGATTCATCAATTTTAAATGTACAGTTTGAGAGTTTTTTAAATAAAAATATACATCTGTACAACCACCATCATCAAGTGTTTTTTTTTAAATCATTTTATTGGGGGCTTGTACAATTCTTATCACAATCCATCCATCCATCCATTGTGTCAAGCACATTTGTACATTTGTTGCCCTCATCATTCATCATCAAGTTTTAGGGCTACCATAAAGTAAAGTTTCCTCCTGCCTGGGAGAGGCTATAACTTGTTTTTCTTTCTTTTTAAAATAATTATTTTATTGAGGGCTCGTACAATTCTTATCACAGTGCATCCATCCATCCATCGAGTCAAGCACATATGTAAATTTGTTGCCCTCATCAATCTGTGACTTGTTTTTCAATTGGACATTATTCCCTTGACAACATCACTTGAAAGGTCCCCGGTACAGAGCTGGATGTACATACCAGACAGGTCGGCTATTTTAGGCTTTTACTCTTAAAAAAATTCACCATGAGGCACATCCTTGGAGCGCAATCATTTGTTATGCTCCTGACTATTTCTTTAGGATTCGTTTCTAGAAATGGAACTGCTGAATCAATGGCTATAATTAGCTCTGTTACTAAGCTCTGTGAAGTCAGGGTATTTTCGCTGTTTGGCTCACTGTTTTATCTCCAGGACTTAGAATAGAGGCTGTGTACAATGTGCAACCTACTAAGTCCTTGGTGACTGAGAGGATAAGGACCTGTTGCCAAACTGTACACAGGCAGAGAGGTACCCATTTGTGCGGTCACCAACAGTATGTGGCAATTTAATAGAAAGAATGCATTACCGTACATTTTAGATTATTCGGGATAAGTTTATTTCAAAGTGTTTGTACGCTCATGCAGTGAGGAATCCTCTGAGTTTGGCTTCCCAAGACATCTCTGAGATTGCCTGTGGCACTCATTGGCAATCCCCAACTCTCGTCAAATCCCAAATCATATTTTTTGGCTAGAAATGCAGCTGCTTGTCTACAAGGTTAAGGGCTCCTGGTGGCTCAGTGTTAAGCTCGGGGCTGGTAACTGAAAGAATCCATGGGAGCAAGATGGGGCAGCCTGCTTCTGTGAAGATGACGGAATGGAAGTCCCATGGGATGTCTTCTCTACTTGTAGGGTCACCAAGAGTTGGGATCGAAATAGTGGGTTTGGATTTTATCTGTAAGGTTTGTGTTCTTCCCAACACTGTAACTTTATGAAGAATGGTAAATCTATTTAGAGTCTTTTGCAAATTTTAGGGAGCCCTTCAAGTGAATCTCCCCATGACTCCATGGCTATTTCAGTACACAGTTTTGGGGGGCTTTCACGATGTTCCTTGGTTTTTCTGTCACTGTAAAATTTAATATTACCCACCACCATTCCCATCAGCATCGACCATATCTTTGTCTTTTTCGGGAGCATATTATTTTAGAATCACGATGAGAGAGGCATTTGTTCTATATGTTGGAGTTGTTGAATCTGTGCACTTAACCCCACATCTGCTCAGCCATCGCTTGGATAGTGCTCACAAACAACTGATCTCATTCCTTCCATTTTTAGATCAGAGCTGACCCAGGGAGCAAAACACATTTGCCATCCTGCTCTTAGACCCAAAGGTCATAAATACCGATTTCGTCCTTGTACATCTGTAGTTCCTGAGGGTCAGAGTGATCTCATTGCTGTCAACCTTTGAGACCCACTGTAAAATGCTTGAAGAATTTCCAGCGCAGAACCAGGAGAATAAAAACGCCATGAATGAGATCAGTTATTTCTTTGCATTAGCCAGAGCATCGCTTCCAAGTGGGAGGGGAAGGCAACGCCTCAATTTAATCAAGGTTTCCCAGGGACTGGTGATATTATTCCCGGAAATTAAAAGGTCATCTCCACCGGCTGTCTCGGGCCTCTTTCACAAATAAAAACCCAAGGCCACTTCTAATCACCTTAAATCAGACGCGTGTTGCAGTTTTGAGCCAGGCGAGGGCAGCAGAGTGTAGCTGGTACTTGGCTGCCTTGAGGCCATTTACAGCCTCAGGAGCTACACTGGCAGTTCTACCCTGCTGCCCAGGGGTCATATAAGTCAGCATGGACTCGGGGCAGTGAGTTTTTGAGTCAGATTCGGACTCATGGCCAAACCCTCTCCCTAAGACTCCCGAAGAAGGAAAAGACACGCTCAAAGCTAACGGGTACAGCGTCTGTGAACTAAAAAAGAATCAGGAAAGATAAACCGTTTCATGAGTTAAACTTTTTTCTTTTCTCTCTTTTCTTTTCTTTTTTTTACTGGTCAGAATCCCAAAGATGCCAACATTTCCAGCTGCGACGAATATAGCCCAAAGCAAGAAACCATAAATTTGATAACAACGAAAAAGTAGTTTACGGCGGGGAGCTGCTTAGAAAATGTAGAAATTTCATTGTCGGAAGCCTCTGGAACCTTTCCGCTTTCTTTTCCTTCCTGTTTCTGCGTCGCACTCACTGAAGTCCGAGGGCGACGAGAACCCGGCATTCTGGTAGGAATTTCTATTCACGCAGGCATCGTATAATCTTAAGTCCTTTGGGGAAAGCAATTCTTGGCATACGTTCCAGGACCACGTGTACGTAGAAAAAGTGTCATAAAAGGATTCATTTTTAGCTTCAATCCCAATCAAATCCCCCCGGATCTTCCGCCAGAGGTCAAGCATTTCCTTGCGGTGTTCCAGGCCAATCCCTAAGTTATAGCTGTCTGTGACTCTCTTCACCTGCAGAGAAAACGCAGTTCACTGCGGTTACCTTAAAAACCAGGTATTTGTGGATCACGGTAGAACCCCCAAAGGGATGCCCCCAGGCAACTTAAAAACCGCTCGTACATTCGCTAGTACTTCTGAGGACCTGCTGCTAGGAGTTGATGGGCAATGCAAATGTATTACTTGGTAATAATGAAATAACACATCATTTTATAACAATATTGAAAATGTATTAGCCTAAAACAGCAAGGAGGTGTGGGGTGAAGAGGAGCTCTGGATAGAATCAAGAAAGTGACCCAACTCACTGCCATTGAGGCAGTGCTGACTCGGAACCCCTATGAGAGCAGGTGGTCCTTCAGCTTGTAAGTAAGCAATCTCAGTGAGGCTGCGCAGAGCCCCCGCCCAGGGAAGCTTGTGCTCCAGCGACCCACGGTTCCTAATAGAAGGGAGAGAAATTCCTCTGGTGTGTGCAACAGAAAATAGAGTAGGAAAACCCTACCACTGGTGAAAAAAACCCAGTTACGGAGTCAAGGCTGACTCCCAGCGACCCTATAGGGCAGGGTACAACTGCCCGTGTGGGTTTCCAAGACTGTAACTCTTCAGGGGAGTCAAAAGCCCTGCCTTTCTGCCGAGGAAAGGCTGGTGGTTCTGAACTGTTGACCCGTTGTATCAGTCCAACACAACCACTACACTACCAGGGCTCCAGACTGGTGAAAGGGGGCATAGTTAAAAACAAAAGTACACATTTAATGTGATCTGTTTTAGAAGCAGAGGCCTTCATTCTCAAGCAGGAAAGTGACACGGTTGGATCTCCATGTGGAGCTCCGTGGCGGTGTAAGCCTGGTGGTGGGAAGCCGTTACAGAGGTAGCGAAGACCAAGCAGACCTAACGAGGGCTCAAGTAAGGAGATGGGTGGAATTAAGAGTTAAAGAGGCAGATGTGGTGATTGAAGAAATTGCACAGTTTGAGGAGAAGGTGGACAGTGTTCTGATAGAAAGGTAGTGATCTTCATCTGTGGTCCACGAGATGTCAGAAGTCCATGCTGGCGACAGATTTGAGAGTTACCAGTTTATGCGAGGAGCTGGAACCAGGAGGGTTGGGTAGGGCAGCCCAAATAATACTTGCCCTCGCTGCTCCCCGTTCCTTCACCTAGGGCAGGGAGCCCAGTGCTCTGCTGGGTTACAGCGATGCCAAATGATTAAATCTCTCAAACTTTTTAGCCCCTGTAGATAGCTATTATAGAAGACCGAAGAAGAATGGGTGCATTTGAATTGTGGGGCTGGAGAAGAATATCAGAAGTACCATGGACTGCTAAAAGGGCAAATTGATCGGACTTGGAAGTACAGCCAGAGTGCTCCTTAGAGGCAAGGGTGGTGAGACGTCACCTAACACATCTGGGAAATGGTGTCAGGAGAGACTATCCCTGGGGAAGAACATTATGTTTGGTAGAGGGCCAGTGTGAAGGAAGGTGGTCCTCAAGGAGATGGACTGACACCATGGTCGCAACAAGGGACTCCAGCCTGGGAACAATTGTGAGGGTGGTTGGTGCA
The DNA here is from genome assembly GCF_000313985.2 of Echinops telfairi. Classification (NCBI taxonomy): domain Eukaryota; kingdom Metazoa; phylum Chordata; class Mammalia; order Afrosoricida; family Tenrecidae; genus Echinops; species Echinops telfairi. The sequence continues at coordinate 34,256,318 of NW_022111358.1, read as the reverse complement.
AGGCTGAGCAGGGTTTTGCTCTTGTGCATAAGGCCCCTGTGGGCTGGAACACACTCAATGGCACCGAACAACAACAGCAACAGAAGGCTAGGACCCCAGGGTCAGAGTCTATAAACAGGTTAGAATCTATAGATTCTAGCTTGAATATGCGTCATGAGGATGGGGCAGAGGATGGAAGTCTGAGCCTCTGTGTTCTGTGGCCTGTAGTGCTTACCATTTATTTCAGTGCACTACTGTGCCTGATTTCTTCCCCATGCTTTCTGACTCACTTCAAAGCTCATTGACGTAGGAAATTGTGCTTTTTCTGCTCTGCTATCTCCTAATCCCAGAACTCTGTTAATATTAGATAAACCTTTGAAGAATAACTAAATGGATGAGGATGCCTATAATGAGAAGAGCAGTAAAATGGGGCTAGAAGATCAGTACCCAATGGATGACTGACTATTGGAGAAGAAAAACAGACAGGCTTATAAGGCGAACAGAACAGTAACACCAGGCAGGCAGGCACTCCCTAGAACAGTCGGCCATAGGAAACCCAAAGGGCAGCATTGCTGGGGACACACACACACACACACACACACACACACACACTCACACAGCACAGAAGGCAGGAAGGGGCAGGAAAGCAGGATGGAGGAAAAAGGAAAGCCAGGGAGGATGTGAAGAGAGTTGTGCTACATTAGTGGGATCACAATCAATGTCCCCAAACAGAATATGTCAGAACTGTTGAGTGGAACTGTTGAGTATTGCATCGATAGCGAGGAGGGTATAGGAGGCCTGGTGGGGCTTGATCAAGAGCAATGTAGCCGAGTAGAATTACTGAAACCTGAATGAAGGCCGAACATGATAGTGGGACAAGAGGGAAGTAAAAGGAAATAGAGGAATGAACTAGGAGGTAAGGGACATTCATAGAGGTCTAAATACAGGCATGTACATATGTAAATATATTTATCTATAAAGATAGGAAAATAGATCCATGTACATATATTTATGTTAAATATTAAGGTAGCAGACAGACATTGGGCCTCTACTAAAGTACTCCCTCAACCCAAGAACACTTTGTTCTAATAACCTGGTGTGATGCTCAGCTTCCTGACAAGATCGCTGAAGACAAAGCAGGTGCATAAGCAAATGTGGTGCAGAAAGCTGATGGTGCTCAGCTATCACAAGATACAGTGTCTGGGGTCTTAGAGGCCTGAAGACAAACAAGTGGCCATCTAGCTCAGAAGCTCAAAATCGACATGAAAGAAGCACACCAGCTTGTGTGATCATGAGGTGTCGATGGGATCAGGTATCAGACTTCAAAGACCCCAAACAAAAAATTATATCAATGTGAATGAGGGGAGTGTGAGTGGAGACTCAAAGCCCACCTGTAGACAATTGGACATCCCTTTACAGAAGGGTCACAAGGAAGAGATGAGCCAGTCAGGGTGCAGATAACATCGATGAAACATACAACTTTCCTCTAGTTCTTCAATGCTTCCTCCCCCCGCTATCATGATCCCAATTCTACCTTACAAATCCAGCTAGATCAGAGCATGTACACGGGTACAGATAAGCGCTGGAAACACAGGGAATCCAGGACAGATAAACTCCTCAGGACCAGGACCAATAATGAGAGTAGCGATACCAGGAGGGTAAGGGGAAGGTGCAGGGAGAAAGGGGGAACTGATCACAATGATCGTCCCATGGGGACGGAGAACAGAAAAGTGGGTGAAGGGAGACATTGGTCAGTGTTAAGACATGAAAAAAAAATTGTAAATGATCAAGGGTTCTTGGGAGAGGGAGGGTGGGGAAGGGGGGAAATGAGTTGATACCAAGGACTCAAGTATAAAGAAAATGTTTTGAGAATGATGATGGCAAATGTGCTTGACACAATGGATGGATGGATGGTGATAAGAGCTGTATGAGCCCCCAATAAAATGATTTAAAAAAAACCTCAAACAAACTAATTTGCTCTGTAAACTTCCACCCAATGCACAGACTTTATTCTTTAAAGCCCATGTACTGTATTAGGTAACATTCATTATACAAAGTTGACAAAATTGCTCCTCTTCTTTGTCAAAAAAGAAATTCTATTAGCAATTTCCCAAAAAGGGAGAGAGAGAGACAGGAAAGGTCAGTGGCAAGAACTGAAGCCACAGAACCATTCCGTGCACGGCAGTGGCAAGGGCCACGGGAGCCTGAGGACAGTGTTACAGGTAGAGAGGAGATGGGATAAAGCAGCCCCCCCCACCAGTTTGATTCCTCAGGGGCACAAGAGCTGCTAGGAAACCAGCACAGAGGAAAAGAGCACACAGCGCTGGGGTCAAAAGTCTGAATTCTGGAGCCCAGTTGCCCATGGTTGTAATGCTGGCTCTAAGACTTTCCTCTGCGCATGCCTGTGAGATGATAAGGGGTGGTACTAGAGCCACCCCACGGGCTGCTGTGATGGATCAGCACCTGTAGAGAACTCTGCATCTTGGCTGGGCCCTAGGGAGCTGACTTAAGCCGTTGTTATTCTATTAGCTGATCTCATGAAGAGGCGCTCACTCACCTGGATGCCCTAAGAAGCCCTGACTCTGACTGTGGCTTTATCACCTCAACTAGCCACTAGTTCTGGTTTTTCACATTTCACATATGGGTAATCTAGAAATGATGCCGAGCCTGGTTACAGACAGGACTAGCCAGATGAATTACAACAGTTAACAACTCATGACTGAATGGGATCATAGAACAAGAAATGTCATGACAATAGGTACAAATGAGAAATGATAATGTCGCATAGTAACGACAAGGGCTGGAAAAACTTCTCTTGGGTTATGGTGGCATAGTGATGTGGAAAGTGTTTTGTCAGTGCCTCCTGGGATGACTGTCAACAGTGAATACTCACGTGCGGTTTAACAGCTGCAGCGTCTGTCACTGTCCAAGACGACTTTCTCTTGATCATTTGGTCGATGGTGAAGATATCATGTGGGTAGCCTGAAGCAGGATCAAAAGGCTTTATATTTGTCGCCTTTATGGATATTTAAAACAGAAAGCAGGAAAATATTTTAGTTTAAATTATACAACAGAGACTTAACAACTGAATATTTTACATGACAGGATTTACATGATTTATAAAAGTTATTGCTAAACCATTTCCTTTTGCTTTGGAGCATGTAGAAATTCGCATTTAATAAATTATCTTTAATAATGATGATGGCTACTCATATTAAAGCAGTATAAGACAGAAGGGGTGGAATGAATATGGAGGATAGAGAGGACACAACTCCATCTTGCCTGAAGCTGCCCAACCATCATAAGCCTCTGAAAATGGCTGAAGCCTTCGCAGGGTACAGACTGCATTACTTGCAAACTTCTTCTGAGGCCCCAGCAACTGCTTTCCCTGTGCGGGGGCTATTGAGCAATGCCGGGGGAAACCATACAACTCCTTTGATAATGTGCTTTTGAAGTGCTTATTATCCAGTCACATCGGGGCCTCTTTATGCTCATCACAGTCCTCGCAATGGCAGCTGGAAAACCAGACGTTAACAACTCCTTAGAATCTAACAGGAATTATCTTAATTCTGTCCATTTTAAGAGTTCTCCATCCTTTCACTTATTTTCTCCCCTTTCTTGTACCTGAGAGGCTTTCCTGATTTCCTGAGCCTCCCCTGTATTCGTTATTTACTTCTCTCCTGAGCTGTATTCTTTCAGTTTCTCCCCTCACTGCAGTTGCACATGGCCCTACGTTTAGAAGGGCCCCACTGGGCCGGCAGGTTTGCAGTCAAATTTTGTTCCTGTTTCTCAGACAAAGGGGGCTAGGACAAGCCTGAACTGAGGCTCAAGTTCACTTGTCTGAAACTTTAAGACTCATAATGACAAATTGTATTTTGAGAAAGGGGCAAATAAGGTTTGAAACAAGGCTAGAAGGTACAGCTGGGACCATAATGAGGGCAGGATGATTCCTTCCTCACAGCATTGTGGGCTGTGGACCTAGAAACTGGCTCAACTGCAATCCAGAGCTAAGCGATGGAGTCCAACTTGCAGCTTCTGGTTCCCTAGTTGATGGGAGAGCAGTTGGAGAGAGGACCTGAAGGCCTTTTGTATTGCTATAGCTTTCATATTCCTCACCTCCAATTCTAAGTCTCAGCTTGTGTTTTCCAGTGGGTTGAACTATTTGCTAAATTAAATGAAATATTTACATTGAAATGAAAATAGGTATGAAATCTGAGCTGAAAGACAATGAGGAAAAGAAAATACTTACTGTGAAGTATGGTCTCTTAAAAAAAAGAAAAAGTGTTGTATGAGCCCCTAATAAAATGTTAAAAAAAAAAAAAAAAAGTAAAGGCCAGAGTAGGTTAAGGGTAAGAAAGGGCTGGTGAAATGGCAGGTGGATCATTGGATCCCTATTTCATATTCCTAAACAGCCCTAAATTAACATTCTTGTATCCTTACTGAATAAAAATATTACATTTGTCTGAAAAAAAAAAAAAAAAAAGAAAAAGTATGGCTATTATGTCAGTCATACCTGAGTCTTTACATTAATTGATGTGACTTCCTCTAACCTCACCTGCGCTTTCCAGTCTCTTTTGTGGAAGAAATAGTTCTCAAAGAAATGCAGGGGCTCTCTTCTCCTTAGCAGCTCTAATTTCTGTAAGTCTTTGAATGGCTTTCCCATCACCACTCCATCCACATTAGGAAACAATGGAAAGATGGGTATTTTTGAATATGGGCTATCTGAAGGAGGATTGCATCCTAAAAAGGTAAAAACAAACAGGTGTCACAAACAGGCACATATTAGACATACATGTCACTTTTAACTTTACTTTGCATTTACTCTTCCTTTCTGTGGTCATATGTCCTGCTGATATGCCCTCCATCTCCTCCTCTCCTCCCACTCACCCGCCATGGACTCTGGGCTTCACCCTGGTGTCTGAGGATTTAGGAAAGATGTTTCCTTGCTTTCATATTACATTTGTGGGACAAATCAGTCACTCTGTCTGTGGCCTTGCGCTTAAGGAACTAGGCTTCTAGGATTTATTTCTGACCTTTTATACAGACAACCAAATCCTTTAAGACAGTTGGGAAAGGACAACTAGTTCTTACTCTTGAGCTCTTCAAGAAATTTAGACAAATCCTTTTCTCTCATTATCGCAGTCCGGGCGGCATTGGCAAAGGCAGCTGTGCTTGAGCTTGGAGGTGTGCATATGTCTGGCCTGAGTTGCCTTTTCCCGTAATCCATACCGGAATTCCATGCTACTCCTGTAGTGGTGTCATGGAACTTTCTTCGGAAATAGCTAAGGAAAAAAAAAAGTAATTCAGAAAAAAGTTCTTTAGTCTACTGAAAAAGTGGCCATAAAAAGGGTCACAAATAATATCTATGGGAGCTGAGAGGGAGCATGAGAACTGATTGTGATGAGGCATATACAACTATTTAAAAAATAGTCTAATTATGGAAGGATATGATATATGAATTTTAAATCAATAAAACTATTGAAAAAACTTTTAAAATAAAACAAAAATTTAAAAGGTCAGTTTATAAGTTGTCATATGTCTGCTCCATGAACTTACTTTAAATTTGCATATTCACTCAACAATATTATTGACCACCTATTTCTGTGACATTTATAGAATACCTGATGAAACTCTCTACAGGCCATTTGACTAGTATTATTTTTTGAAATTGAACTTTTTATGATAGAAACTGTACTTCTTTATGTAAATGAGGTGATTTTTTAAAGATAGTTATTTTAGAAACTGGATAATCTGGCTCTTGTACAATCTAATTAAAAAAACACATACATTTGCTCGGTGCAACTAAGAGTCTGTAAATGATAGAACCATCCTGACCTCTCTGGAACCCGTAAAACCCGGCTCAGTGGCTGAGTGTTGCCAACACCCCATATGGGGAGGGTGGCCACTTATCACCTCCGAGTGTAACCAGCAAGGCACGGACCAGAATGTGCCTCCTGATAGTACGTCCTGCTCTTGGTCTGGCCTTGCCCAGAGTAACCGGACAGGACTTAACTCCTTCCATGAATGACTATTATTTTTGAGCTTTGTTTTCCCTCCTCTTCCCTAAGTCCTTCTATTTTTGTCAAGAAAAATCCCTCTGGGTTATGATTCTCAATAAACCTTTGAGGGGTACTGGCTTAAACACAAACATCATCATATTTATTGTCTCCTATTCTATTACTTTGTGTTGAATTTAAAAGGTAATTGTTTTTACTTGAAGACGTTCTCATTGCAGAGAATTTAGAAAATATAGGAAGGCATAAATAAAATATTACCAGTAGCTATACTATCTACAGTAAATCTGTATAAATTACATTTCTTTGCTAATATATATGTGGTGTGTGTGTCTATGTATGTATGTGTGTGTGTGTATGGCGTGCACATGTGTATGAATGGACTACCATGCATTTCTGACTATACATTTTTAAAAAATAAGCGCAGCAGGCTCTACATGACAAGGGATTCTAATTCACAACATTTCCGAAGAGATAAACACCTGACCTACAAACACAAGTGCTTCAAATATCAGTGACGGCGTGAGCCCTGGTGGTCTCCTGGGCTGCTAACTGCAAGAGCTGAGGTTCAAAGCTACTAGGTGATGAGACTGAAAGATTTACAGTCTTAGAAAGCCCACGGAGGTTAACTATGATTGAGAAGGGCCTTGATGGCAAGGGTGGGTAGTGGTATGAGACCAGATTCCTTGTTGCTGCTCGAACGGTCAGTTGTCCTCTGCAGAGGTGGGAGGGAGATGTAGCTGCTCACAGGGGCTAAGGTGACAGGTCGTATTTCATGCTAATTTGGTAGTAAGAGCTCCCAGAGGTGGGGCAAGGGAGGTGATGTGTGTGTGTTTTGATAGTAAGTTTTGATAGTTTGGTTTTAAAGTGCAAATGGCATCTGAATGCCCACTAGGCAGATTGAGCGGGATCTGGGCTGGTGATACAGCATGACCTTCTTTGTGCTGTATTCTCCTTGCCTGTATTGAAATGAGGTTGGTGGTTCAAACCCACCAGAAAGATGAAGCTGCCTGTTCCATTAGAGATTTACAGCCCAGGGTCACAATGAATCAGAACCGACTCCATGACAGTGGGTGGGTATTAGAATTTACTCACAGGGCTGACTTGGGGATTAAATGAAATTATTCAACAAATATTTACTGAGTGCCTGGTACAGGGCGGGGGGAGGGGGAGGGAAGGGCTTCAAAAAGTTTGTGGGAAATTCCATTATCACTCAATTCAATTTTTCTATAAACTTTTGGATGCCCCCTTGCATTTTTATAGACAGTGGGGATATAGCAGTGGATAAAATAGAAAAATCAATCTCTGCTTTCATGGAGCATATATTCTCAAATGAGAAAATAGATGATGAAACAAAAGAAATAGCAAATCACATAACATATCAGATATTAGTGATTAAGCAATATGAAACACAATAAAGCAAAGGAGGGAAAACAAAGTGGTAGAGAGGTTGAAATTAAAAAAAGGGGGGGTCAGAGCAGCCCCTACTGAGAAGATAACATTTGAACAACAGAGGCAAGAGTCATGAGGGTAACTGGAGGGTGAGCACTCCAGATGGCAGGAACAAGGGCAAAGGCCTGGAGGCAGGGCACCCTGATGTATCTGTGGGACAACTAGGAGGGCAGCACGGAGATGAAGTCAGTAGGTCCTGTAGAGGGCCTGACTGGCCATCGGAAAGACTTTGGCTTTTAGCAGCTTTGAGCAGAGGTGTGCTATGATTTGATGTAATGTTGGAAAGAGAGCCTTCGGTGTCTGTGGGAGTCAAGGATCCACTGAGACATCATAGGGAGCGTTGAAAGTCTACTGTGGGGAAATTGACCCTTAATGATATTTATCTGGAGTAAACACATTTTGGCGTTGGAATGTTACCTTATCTTCTATTGTCAAGTCTAATTCCCCTGCACTTTCAGCATGAATGGGAGTCTCTTCTTTTCCAGTCTGGATTTCTAAGTCCACCTGACAGCATGCCCGGCAAAGTCCTCTTCCTCTGGAATTTTCTGGCCTTGGGAAAGAGAGGCTGACTTTCCTGGCTATCTTAGGCCCTCAGGTGCCCTGAGGTCAGAATGGCAATTTCAGAGCCCGGTAGCTGTGTGGTGAAGGAATGACTCATTTGGTGGCATGGGAGCACCTGCCCAGACACCTCCTCACCTGTTGTGGATCAGACTCTGTTCAGCAGGGTGTTAACAGAGGTGATTGCCTTATTAATAGCTCCAAAGTCTGTTTTTGTCCCTTTCCTGGTCTCTTACCTTACTATTTCCCCGATTGCTTTTCTGGGTAGGGCTGAAGTCTCTACAAGCTTTGAGAGGATCTCAAACAACAGGTTCCCTGGGCTGCCAGATACATCTCCACAGGTGTCCTTTTCTGGAACTATAGGGGCAGTGGGGTGGGGGGTGCAAGGGAGGGGAGAGGTTTTAAGATGCTTTCTACACAACCCATTAATAATAATAATAAAAAAAGCTGTCTTTTCATTGAGTGTGTACATTATGAATACTGTCCGGAACCAGAGAATGAAAATAAAGCATTCAGAATCTATTCTACTTGGTAGAAAGGTCATGTTTATTTACTGAGCAGACAAAATAATCAGGAATATAAAAAATACTTTTGGTCTAATGACTTCAAAGTAAATATAATAGTAATTTTACATGTAAACAACATTACGTGTTAGCAATGACTGTGCTGCGTGTCTAGGTGGAGGAATTAGTGGTAAACGTATCTCTGGTTGTGGGCAATCCCCATAGTTAGAGTGGGATTGGCAACAGTGAGGACAGTTCATAGAGTATGAATGGGTGTGGTTTCAAAACCTTCACAGTACTTGGGGCCTGAAGCATATTTATCCTAGAAAATCTGATATGATTAGTGGTTAGATATTCCAAGGCAGTCTACCCACACAGCATTCATGATAGATACTGTAGTCCCAATAGCAATATTTTAAGTGTCCCTAACCAAAACTCACTGCTATTGAGTTGATGTCGACTCATTGTGACCCTACGGCATCTGGATGTTTCTATCTCCCTACAGAAACAGTCATCCTTTTCGTTCTTCCTGCCAGGTCACCCAGTCCTCCTCATACCTTTCCCCAATGCAGGTATTAGGTTTCCTTTCCTCACCTTACTGCAGATACCACCCACCTTGCAATGCATGTAACCCTTCTGATTATGCATGTCTTCAGGCTACCTATAAATGTCCCAAGATAGTAAAGGCTCTCTCTCACTTTTTCCAGTCCCATGTGGACCATCAAGAGGAGCTGAGGTGAAAATGCTACCATAAAATGTGTCTGGCCCCATTATTGTATTCTCTTTCCTATCTTTCCTATCCTCTATGACTTTACTACAATCTTTATTTATTTATTTTTAAAAAAATTTTATTATCTATTTTTTGTGTGTGTACATCTAGGTTTATTGCAGCAATTCTCAAATACGAAAAAACATGGAAACAACCAAACCTTCAACTACAGAGAAATGGTTAAGGAAGCTCTGGTACCTTCATACTATGGAATTTTATACAATCATAAAAACAATAATTCTCTTAAACATCACAAGACATGGACAAAACTAGAGAACATTAGGCTTAGCAAACCCAATCAATTTCACAAAGATAAATATTTAATATCACCATTCTTATAAGGAAAAACAAAAAAGAAGAAATGTCATTTCTATACAAATGGAGAAGACTTTGATGACACCGGGGAGGCTGGGAAATGGAATGAGGGGAGAGATGGGGGTAGGGACAAAAATATGGAGGGTTTGACACAGGAAAATAAAAAATAAATAAGCAAAACATATATCACTTCAATGGTTTGCTTCTACAATTCAGTGACAGTTGATACATTCTTCAATTATGCTACCTTTCTCAACAATCTATTCCAAACAATTCTGTTATCAGCAACACAAATTCACTGTCCCTCCCCGAAGCTTCTCATCTCTCCTGTTGAATTGCTTCCCCATCCCTGAAATCTCCCCCTATCAGGCAGGAATGCAGACCTTCCTTGCAGAGTTGGTATGCAAAGAGATAAAATGCACTGTTCCAAAGGTAAGAAATGTCCTTGGTTTCAGCCCAGCCTTCAGCTGAGTTAGAGCCTTGCTACAAAAGCTTTGCTACTTTTTTTTTTCTTTCTTTCTTTTTTTTTTTTAACATTTTATTAGGGGCTCATACAACTGTTATCCCAA
>NW_022111358.1:34212280-34244004 GCF_000313985.2 Echinops telfairi | reverse complement strand
GCATGTTGTCTTCACACCTTGGAGCACTGGTTTGAAGTTTGGTCCCTCTTTTCCTGTGGAGATATAAACAATACCCTCCCCTTGGGTGGGTTAGCGCCCTGTGCCCCTGCTACCCTACAATCTTTATTTATCATTGCCATACATTTGCGCCTTCTCGTTCTTTGGTTGTTGGAGGCTGGTTTCCTCTGACAGCACTTGGCAAAAAAACCAAGACACTATCAAAGGAGACTAAGTTTTACTAAGACACCAGTCCCTCCTGGAGTGTTCTCACTGGAGACCGAAGAGCTGAAAGACTTTGTACAACTCCACAGTCTGGGGATGCACACATTTTGAAACTGCTTGGATGAAGCGACTAAGCAAATATTTCTTTGCAGAAGCAGTACAGAAGGAAATCACTGTCCAGACTGCACCTTCATAATGTGTCTCCTCACTGGAGGCTGACATTAATAACACATGGGGTACTTCAAATGGAAATTATCTAATTGCTATCAAGTCAAAAACATCTCTCACCCACTGCCTTGAAGAAGCGATTCTTGTCTGTTAGCACCTTTATAAAGTCTGAGAAGTTCACCTTCCCATCTCCTGCAACAAAAACCAAAGTCTCAGAACATGGGTAAGATACATTTTACTGACCGAGAGAGCTGTGTAAACATTAAAACACATGGCAATTTCATAACTAATTTTGCTACTGTTATGGATCATAATGTAAATATCTGATATGCAGGATGTATTTTCATTGTTACAAATTGAACATAATTAAAGCATAGTGTATAACTTATACACTAAGTTATAAGTGTATACGTTTTGTGATTATGTAATTATATATTGTGAACTATTTCTAATTACAGATAAATGAATGTCCTGAAGCAAAAAAAGAAAAAGGAAGTGAGATAGTTTCACATACTTTGGATATGCTATCATGAGAGGCTGTTCTTGGAGAAGGACATTATAGTTGGTAAAGTGGAGGGGCAGCAAAAAAGAGGAAGATTTTAACCCCCAACAGTTTTATTGGAACATAATTTGCATATCATACAATTCAACACTTCAATCATATCAAGAAGAATTGTACAATCATTACTACATCAATTTTAGAGCATGGTTAAATCTCCTTTAAAATGAGTTATGCAATCACAATCCATTCTAGGGCTCCCTCCCCCCAAGAGGAAGATTTCTGACAAGATGGATTGACACAGTGGCAGCACCAATGGGTTCCAGTTTAACGTTTGTGAGGGTGGTGCAGGACTAGGTAATGCTTCATTCGATTATGCATAGAGTCGCTATGAGTTGTAATGGAGTTGATGGCATCTAATAACAACAGAAAACTACATATTCACAAAAAAATGTTGACAAAAATAAGGAGAAACAAAAGTACTTACGGTCAATATCAGCACATCTCAATTCACTATAGACATCATGCTTGGTTAGATTCATTCCCAATTTAGCTAAAGTGCACATCATTCCATGTAAATCAATGCTGCCAGTTTTATCCTTGTTGAAGAAGTTGTAGGCATTTTGGAAGGCTGGGGATATGGAATTAAGTTAGTAATTAGTCAGGATAATCATTTAAGATTACACATGATAATGGAACTTGGGCACATTTCATATGGAGATAATATTCTGAAAAAGTGTTGAAAGAAAAATGAGAACTTTAACATTTCTTATAAAAGATTGTTCTTCCATGAGTTCTGAACTGGAGTAAATGAATTTGTAGAAAACCAAATGTAGGCGGTAGAATGGCCTCCGAAAGATATTCATATCTTAGTCCCTGGAACTTGTTGAAGATGCTATGTTGCCTGGCAGATAGTTTAGTTAAGGAATTGACTGATACCAATTGTTTAAACAAATGAGCGCATTACTGGAAGAACTCACTTGCCCATGCCAAGAATTTGGAAGACAGCTACTTGACCAACCAAGTGGAATAAATACATAGGTCTGCCCTTCCCAAGAAGAGTGATGCAGCAGAATGCAGAAATTATTGAACAGCATCATGAATATCACACACAAGTAAGATTGTGCTGACATTTAAAATGGCAGTGGTAGTACACTGAGAGAACTGCCAGAACTTCCAGCCTGTTTCAGAAGATGTGGAAAGAAGACCTTACTGCTGACATTAGATGGATCTGGGCCGAGAGCAGAGAATATCAGATAGCTTACCTGTGTTTCGTTGACCATGCATTTGACTGTGTGTACCATAACAGATTAAGGATAACATTGTGAAGAGCAGGAATTCCTGAGCACTTAGTTGTACTCATGGGATAACCTGTCCATCGACCAAGAGGTGGTAATTCAAACAGAATAAGTGCATACTGAATGTTCCTTTCACTGTATTTATTAAGTTTAGATGTTGAGCAAATAATCTATATGAAGGAAAACGCAGCATTAAGCTTGGAGAAAGCCTCATTAACAACATGCAGTGTGATGATGACCCAACCTTGCACGCTGTGGGGAGAGGACTTGAAGCACTCGCTGATGAAGACCCGGACTGCAGCCGTCAGCATGGATTATGCAGCAACTTAAAAAAAACCCAATCCTCCCAACTGGTCCAATAAACAACATCATGATAACTGGGGAAAGATTGAAGTTGTCAAGGATCTAATTTTACTTGGACTCACTATCAACACCCAGGGAAATAGCCGTCAAGAAATTTACATTTAGAACACCTGCTGCAAAAGTCTCCTTTAATGTGTTCAAAGCAGATAGAGTCTTATTTGCTGCGACTTCGTATATCTGAATTACGATGTTGATTAACAACATTGAATAAAGCATGGATGCCCAGAAGGATGAACAAATCTGTAATGGATGAAGTACAGCCAAAATATGCTTTAGAAGTGAAAACGATGAGATTTGTCTTATGTGCTTTTGACATGTTATCAGGAGGGCCAGTCCCTGGGAAAGGACACCATGCTTGGCAAAGTAGAGGGTGAGCAAAAAGAGAACTCCCCCAAGGATATGAACTGATATAGTGCTATCATAATGAGCTCAAACATAACAATTATGAGAATGGTACAGGACCATGCAGTTTCATACTCTTGTATATGGGGTCACTGTAAGTCAGAACCAACTTAACAGTACCTAACAACAACAACAACAACAACAACAACATAATTAAGACGGGAAAATGATCTGAGTGGGTGCCATCTAATCACACGAGCTCTTAAACACAGAGAATCTTTTTCTGTTGGGAGCAAAGGGATGAAGCAGAAGGGGCTATCAGAGAGATTTGAAACGTGAGCAGGGTCTGACCCAGACTTGCTTGTTTGAAGAGGGAGGGTAACACAATGTGGAGTGTGGGTGGCCTTCAGGGACTGAGGAAGGCTCTTGGTTCACAGCTAGCCTAGAGCTGGGGGTTTAAGAAAATGAATTCTGCCAAGAACTTGAGAGCAGATTTCTCTCAGATCCTTCAGGAAAGAGCCCAAGTCTGATTGACAGCTTGATTCCAGCTTTGGAGAACCCATAGAAAAAAAGCCCTGGTAGCATATTTAAGTGCTTGGATGCTAATTGCAAGGTCAATGGTTTGACCCCACCAGCCACTTCACAGAAGAAAATGGTAGCGGTCTCCTTCGGGAAGATTACACCCTTGGGAACCCTATGGGGCAATTCTATTCTGTGCTCTAGGGTCACTAGGAATCAGAGTAAACTCGGGGCAATGGGAAGACTCAGAGAAGAGGAAGCAGCTGAGGCTGCTGGAACTTCCGACCTACAGGCCGGGAGGTAGTAATTTGAATTGAGTTAGTGACCAAGTTTGTAGTAATTTCTTATGACGGTTATCAAAACTTAATACATCAAGTCAGACCCAAGTTATGTAGGTATGTATGTACCATATGTATGTTTTATACAGACCAATTCCCCCCCAAAGAAATATGCACTACCTAGAGCCAAAGTAAAACAAATGCATTTTCTAAAATTAGTGAATAAAAAAAAACAGGCTCATAATCAAGTTATATCCCAAATTATGGCAACAGAACAAAACAGCTCATATTACACTCAAATGTTAGCATATCTATGTATAAGAGAATGATTCATTCTATAGGGGTAATGACACCTGCCCTATAATTGTGTGAACGGTTGTTTCACATGTCTCCTTGAGGAAAGCGTGGAGCATTTTGTAGTGGCAGAAAGTGCTCCAAAGAGTGCAAATTTGGGGGTTGAGTCTCAATACCTTCCATTTGTGAAGCATTCAACTTCTCTTTGTGCTGGGCTTGGTTTTGGAGAAATCCCAGCAGCTCTTTATCCCTGATAGAGATACATGGGAAAATTCGATACATATATGAAAGCAGTAAATGGCAGTCCCATTTTGCTGACTGTCAGCATTACGATATAACCAGACATACTACCTAAGAAAGCGGTCACTGTCACTTGCCATTAATGACAGGGTGGACAGTGACAAAATGTTGGCTACTGAGATCAACTCTCTATTTGTTCATCAGCCCTACTTTCCTAAAAAAAAAACCAAATCGGATTTCTGTCATTTTACAAAACTTGTGCCAGATCACAGAAACAGTGAGTAGAAAACCTGGGATTCAAACCCAGGTTTGCTAGATTTAAGAGCTCAAGTCTATAAGTCTTATATGATTCCTATTGTTAGAAAAATAAGCTGTTTCAAATATCTAAATAATATCAACTATGTGTGATGAATGTCTGTACTGAGAAAGTTTTGCATCCATGGTTATTTTAAGATTTGAAAATATGTTTTGCTGGCTTGTATTTCTACCAGCATATGAGAGAAGGGCCGGGGGTGGTTGGAAAGGGAAGAAAGAGAAAAGGAAGGAGGGAGAGAGGAGACAGGAAAAGGAACAGAAGTTATAAACAACACCTTCCCCTTGGGTGGGTTAGTGCCCTGTTCCCCCACTATCCATTTCTTTTTTATTTTCCACCCCACCCCCCTTTTTAGTTGGCTACCATATGTATCCCTGGATTTGGTCTGGTCCCTGCCATACTATGAGATGCCGAAGGGATCAGTTATCAGGCATCAAAGAACAAAAAATCATATCATTGTGTGCTCACCTCCCCGATAAAATCGCTGAAGAGAAATGGGGGCATAAGCAAATGTGGTGAAGAAAGCTGATGGTGCCCGGCTAGCAAAAGATATAGCGTCTGGGGTCTTAAAGGCTTGAAGGTAAACAAGCGGTCATCTAGCTCAGAAGCAGCAAAGCCCAAATGGAAGAAGCACACCAGCCTGTGCGATCATGAGGTGTTGAAGGGATCAATATCTTCAGAACAAAAAAAATCATATCATTGTGAATGAGGGGGAGTGCTGAGTGGAGACCCAAAGCCCATCTGTAGACAATTGGACATCCCCTTACATAAGGGTCGCGGGGAGGATATGAGCCAGTCAGGGTGCAGTATAGCAACAATGAAACATACAACTTTCCTCTAGTTCCTAAATGCTTTCCTCCCCCCCACTATCATGATTCCAATTCTATCTTACAAATCTGGCTAGACCAGAGGATGTACACTGGTACAGTTAGGAACAGGAAACACAGGGAATCCAGGGCTGATGATCCCTTCAGGACCAGTGGTGAGAGTGGCAATACTGGGAGGGTGGGTAGAGAGGGGGAACCGGTTACAAGGATCTACATATAACCTCCTCCCTGGGGGAAGGACAACAGAAAAGTGGGTGAAGGGAGACGTCGGACAGTGTAAGACATGACAAAATAAGAATTTATAAATTATCAAGGGTCCATGAGGGAGGCGGGAGCAGGAAGGGAGGGGGAAAATGAGGAGCTGATGCCATGGGCTTAAGTGGAGAGCAAATGTTTTGAGAATGATGAGGGCAATGAATGTACAAATGTGCTTGACACAATTGATGCATGTATGGATTGTGATAAGAGTTGTATGAACCCCTAATAAAATGATTAAAAAAAAAAAGAAAGAAAAGGAACAGAAGAGAAAGTGAGAGAGAAGGCATTATCGGAAAGTTTGTAACCCTGTTTCACTTCTCACTTTCTCAGGAAAATAAAGACTGGAAAAAGCAGGAAAATATTAATACTTTGGGCTACCTTATAGGGTTGCTATGAGCTGAGATCTACTCAACGGCAGTGAGCTCTATAGATCTGCAGCCAGTCACTATTTGTGATTGCTAGTTGCTGCAGTCCACCCAAGTCTGGCGACCTTCTGTGTGCACAGTGGAACTGCCTCAGGGTTTGCAGGCTGTGACCTGCTGAAGACGGGGTAGCAGGCCTGTCTTTGAAGGCCAGCCTTCCAGTTGGTTGTGAGGTGCCTAACTATCCACGCCCCATGCAAATGAAACATGTAAAATGGTATTTGCTTATACTATGTTAATTTAGAAGCAAATTTACACAAATCACAGTACATTTTAAAATAAATTTATTTCATGTAAAATGCCTTTGGGTTTGATACTAACAGAATCAAGGTTTCAGAAATAGGTCATCTCGTAAGTTTTTGTGGTTGTACAAGCAGTTAAAATTGAAGAGAGACATACTAAGAACTATAGTAAGGCAAAAAATAATGAAAGTTGATTAATTTTAGATTTTCTACAGTATCTAGTAGATTTAAAGAGGGATCTGGTAAAAAAAAAAAGGGGTGGTATTAAGCTCACCGAATACCTGTTCTCAACTTTTCCAACATAGACTTTTCTCTGCTTTTACTAACATTGTTTTTTCTTCTGGTATTTTCTTTTTGTCACCTATTGGAGTTTACTCAGGTGCATGATTTTATTTGTATTTCTAAATGTAAGCATATTTTTGTCATGATGTAAAAGATGGAGTAGACAGAAAAATAAATTTTATAGATGCTCGAGAAAAGTGAGAGGCCAGGCAATATAAAGCCTTCATTTCAAAACCCAAACCCACTGTCACCGGGTTGACTGTAACTCCTGTGGACTCTCTGTAGGGATTCTGAGGTTGTAAATCTTATAGTTTCATCTTTTGCTGGAGGAGCATCTGGCTGGCTTGAACCACTGACTTTGCAGTGAGGATCCACTATCTACCTGACAGCCACCAGGGCTCTGCATTAGCTCCGTGAAAAGGAGAATACACTTGGCAGAACTTCAGACCTTATCCTGGATGAGACATTTTGAAAACGTCCTTCACGCTACAATATTTCAAGAACAAGAATCAAGAACATTAGAATTGGAATGAACACAGTCCACCTGGGGTAGGTCTTAGGTAGTTCTTGCTTGACTAGAGACTCACTGCTCCAAAACAGACAACCTGTCAACCTGGAATTTGTTGTCAGCGGACCAAGAAAAAGCTATGGTTCATGTCACAGGCAAACCTCCCTTCCCTGACCAAGTTACATGATTTCATCTGTCTGGTCATGTTTAAGATCTTTCTATATTCGGACTTGTTTAGGGGTTAGGTCTTCTTTAGGGTCTAAATGTATTATCCTTTAAACAGACACTCAGACAAATCTGTTTATTACCAACCATCTCCTGAACTACCTAGGGCATTCTGTGCCCTCAGTGGGGAGAGCTGGCATTTCTCTCCCCAAAGGGTATATATATGTCTTTTCATAAAAACCTCGACATTTAATCTATATGTCTAACTATCACACATAGAGATGAAAAGAGTACATATCCATCATCCTAATGATTTATCTTCTTAATATATTTATTACCTTAATACATTTACTTCCTACCTCTTGCCATGGTAGATGGGTACCTTTGTTAGAGGATTCAGCTTAAGCTTTGATTTTAAATCAGAAGCTGCCATGTGACCAGTGATTCTGTCTGTAATTCAGAAAAAACAAATATTAAGTTGAATGAAATAAACTAAACCCAACAAATTAATAGTTGTATCTCTTTTGCAACCCGCCTACACAATGCTTTCTGGAGTTTCATGTCCAGGGCCTCCGGGAGTGGTAGGAATATGTACAAATTTGAGTGAGAGGTTGGTAGAGTGCGTGAAAACCGAGCGAAGATAGGTAGAGAGTTTGAAAACCGAGCGAAAGGTTCTCTTAATTGTTCCTAAATCCCTAAGCAAAATTTGTTTCCATTGCTCCCCTTTACATAGTATCATTCTAAATCAATGTACAAATAGTAAAACCATTAGAGTATTTCCAGAGTGTTGACATACTTGCTTACGCCATGGACAGCTTCCAGTAGGAAGATTTACCCAGGACTTCCTTCTGGGAGGCCCATCTCTGCCTTGTCATTTCTTATAAACCAAACCCACATTTTTTAAGAAGTGTGGACGTGGCAGAGGATGCGATTACACGACTCTCGACCCTCCTGAATGAACTCTTTGACCATTACCGCCTCCCTATTTGCCTCAGTCCACTTCTGCATCGAGTTTGAACTATAGGGCCTGTGGACCAATTAAGAGAGCCCTGAGGACACAGTGGATAAAGTACTTGGCTTCAACTGGATCTCACCGTTGGACAAAGATGTAGTAGTCTGCTTCTGTAAAGATTTACAACCTTGGAAATCCTAGAGAGCCCTTCTACTCTGCCCTGTGGGGTCGCTTGCTATGAGCTGGAATCTACTTGACAGTGGTGAGCCAGCAGAGGTCAGCAGCCTGTCAACCTGGCCCATGGATGTGGGATTTGCCAGCTCCAGTGATTGTGGGTCATTTCCTTGAAGTAAATCTCTCTCTATACTTATACTCTTCACCAGTTTTGCTCCTCTAGCGAACCAGACGGACATTTTATTTTTCCAGTTATCTTTATAAAATGAAGAGGGTATTTGGTGACTGACTGGCAAAAAAAATCAGGCTGCTGACTACAATTAATGAATAACCAAATACAATTCAACTGTGAATCAAAAGTCTCTGACTGTTTGGTTAGAATTTGATCAAATGCCCCATATTTCCACCTTAGAGGCTGATAAGCAGGTGGTTCTAAACAACTCAGTGACATGTATTCAAAATCTGGAAACCTACCTACAGCTGGGAACTCCAGAGAGTTTCAATAATTTAGGCTCTTGAAAAGTGCTGTTTTCTCATGGCTGAAAATAATCTTTACTCTTAAAAATATATCTTTACCCTCTCACAGAAATGATAGACTTTAAAAATAAGAACTCAGCATAGGATCCCACAAAATCCTGATATCCACCTACAGTAGGCTGTGCTCCATACTACTACAGTGCTTCCCTCAGATCCAGAATCTAATAAAGGGTTTGTTCCATCACACAACTGTGACCTCACTCATGGCTCAGGTTCAGGCTCAGGACAGAATGACCCACAAACTCCTTCCAGTCTTAGAGCAACTGGGTTTTCAATGTGGTTTCCTCAGCACCCTGAGGTTATATGTTGGTATAATCAAAGGATTTTGACATTGTTGGAGTTTAGAGAAGAGTATTAAATAAAACCTTCTGTGTTAATAATTTTCATGTTAAACATTAGTGATCTGAAAGTTGTTCAAGTAAAACATTTCATGTAGCGGCCTTGATTGGTGATTAAAAATCATTTCATTAATTGTTTAAGCCTAGGGAACACTCTCCCTGCTATGGCGGCAATCCTAGCTCACAGCGACAGGGGAGAGTTGCCTCCGTAGGTTGTAACTATGGGAGTAGAAAGTCTCATCTTTCTCCTGAGGACTGGCTGGTGTTTCAAACTGCTGAACTTACACCAACAGAGCTCCTTTTAAGCCTAGGGAGAGGGGTGAAAAAGCAAACCTTCATAGATATGTAGACTTCAGTGAATTGGGTTTAAAAAGAGCAGTTAAAGAAAGGATTACGATTGCTTTAATCAGACACCATAGTTTTCAAGATTGGACTTGCTTCATGGCATTGGAAATCCCCAGGCACAGTAGCCAGAGACGATTCGTCTTCATTGTGGCTAAGGAAACCTTAGTTGTCTAGTTAACGTCAACCCAGAGGGACTCTCCGTGTGCAGCGTAGTACTTTGTTCTGTAGGATTTTCAAGGTTGTGAATTTTCAGGAGCAGATGACCATGCTGGTCTCCAGAGGTTCCTCTGGGAAGGTTTGAAATACCAGAGCCAGTGGCTTAGCTAAGTATGTAGTCAGCCCCTGAAAGTCTTTCAGTCTTTACTGAGTGGTAGCCATTCTAGAGGTTGCTGATTCCTGCTCTGGGAGTTCATTCATTCTGAGCATGATTTAACTTTATCTAGTCTTCTCAGATTTGCTGCACTCTGTTCCATTATGGGCAGGGACACAGAGAGAAAGAAAGGGAACACTCTGTTAGGGGCTGCCAAGATTTAAAATAGGGGTAACGACAGTTCCTGTTGGATGGCATTGCTGAGAAATCCAACTCTGACATCTAACAGGAAGGCGGTCTACAGTTGAAGAGCAAAGGCACTAGAGAGCCCAAGGGAGACGAGAAGACAAGACGCCGTTCAGCTACAGGAGAGGACAGAAGTACATGAAGTGAGACAGGGGAGCCACAAAAAATTAGGCATTGCCAGCATTGATTGTTAGAACAGAGATTGTAAAAATGACATCCAAAGGTTTCATTTGACTAACATAACATTTTAAAAATTTTAGAATTTCATAGGTAAAAATATGGATACATGTTCAGTTTGTGACTTCTTATGAAATATCAAGAGATCAGGAACAAAAGAACTGTCTCCCTTAGCAGTAATAGGCAGAAAAACTGTTTTTTCCCCTGGAATTGAAACCTAAGATTTTTCTTTAAAAAATCATTTTATTGGGGGCTCATACAACTAAGATTTCTTACTACCATAGTCCCCATCACTTTTTCTAGTCTCATACCAAGCTCATGTCACTTATTTACCTCGTGTCAGTAGATACGTGACTTTCTTGATTGTCATGTTAAAGGGTTAGAAATTTACTAGTCTTGGGAATCCCTGATAATTTCCGAGTAGGGAAGTGAATATACAACACCGGAAATACGCACTCATCTAGGCCCCCAAATTTGAGAGGTAACTTCTTAACCAGCAGAGAAAAGTGTCTGTGTCCATTTCAAGGAGAGGTGATTCAAGAGAATGCAGAAATTATTGAGCAATATCATGAAAATCACATGCAAGTAAACTTTTGCTAAAGTTAATTTAAAAGTTGTTGCTGCAATAAATCGACAAGAGAACTGCCAGAAATTCAAGCTGGATTCAGAAGAGAATGTGGAATATGAGATGTTATTGCTGATACCTGATGTTCAATGGATCTTGGATGAATCCAGATAATACTAGAAAGTTTGTTTGTGTTTTATTGACTACATAAGACATTCAACTGGGTGGATCATAACAAATTATGGATACTATTTTGAGGAATAGGAATTCCAGAACACTTAATTGTGTTTACTCAAAACCCATACATAGCCCAAGAAGCAATGGTTCAAACAGAATAAGAAGATACAGAATGGTTAGAAGTCAGAAAAGATACTGAGAAAATGGGCCACATTTGACCTCCTTTGGCTAAACAAGAGAAGGAATCCAACTTCCCATCAACTCAAGGCTGACTGCCACAGGGCAGAGGTCAGACGTGCTTCCACCCTCTACCCTTCTTTTATCCTATTCTGACCTACAATTTCTCTGCTGGTTTAAGAATCAGTTGCAATGGTCACACAGAACTCACCGACAAAGCTCACATCAATGGGGGTTTATTGGGGAAGTCAACAAGCTTCCATACATCAGGGTCAGAAAACAATCATTGGATCACAGCAACACCTCTCCTCAGCCAGCAGCTAAGTTCCTCAGCCTCTCAGTCACATGGTCCCTCAGTTCCTACCTCGATCCAGAACCCACCTGTTGCTCTGCTCCATGCTGCTCCTCTGCTCTGTCTCATTCATGGTCTCCTTGCCTCAGCTCTGACCTAGATCTCTAGTACTTTAGGCAAGAATCTCAAACATACTCTTCTTCTTTAAAAAAAAATCATTTTATTGGGGGGCTCATACAGCTCTTATCATAATCCATACATCCATCATGTCAAGCACATTTGTATATTTGTTGCCATAATCAGTTTCAAAACATTTTCTTTCTACTTGAGCCCTTGGTATCAGCTTCTCATTTTCTCCCCTCCCTCCCTTTTGAATCCTTGATACTTTATAAATTATTATTTTTTTCATGTCTTACACTGACCGATGTCTCTCTTCACCCACTTTTCTGTTGTTCATCCCCCTGAGAGGTGTTATATGTCGATCATTGTGATTTGTTCCTTCTTTCTCCTTTCTTCCTCCACTTTCCCATTCCCCTCCTGGAATTGCTACTCTCATTATTGGTCCTGAGGGGCTTATCTGTCCTGGATTCCCTGTGTTGCAAGCTCTTATCTGTACCCGTGTACATGCTCTGGTCTAGCCGGATTTGTAAGGAAGCATTGAGGAACTAGAGGAAAGCTGTATGTGTCATTGGTGGAACATGCTCATCTGGTGGTCCTTGTTCCTTGATGGTCTTGAGATTTCTCTCTCCCTCCTTCTGAGATAGCTCTCTTACACACAGGGGAATGGCAACTAAAACTGACCAGTCCCCTTCATGAGTGTTTCACACACCTATTTGCTTGGTCCCTCCTAATCATTTGGTAGGAGTTACAGAGCCATGGATGGAAGATCCATATTAAGAAATTGCACTATCACAGGTAGTCATCAGGGTCGATTTCTTTCACCATCCTCATTCCATCTGTGTGTTGAATAATAATCCAGGAAGCTGGACTATATGAGGAAGAACACAGCATTGGGATTAGAGGAACACTCATTAACAACTTGTCATGTGAAGATAACACAATCTCGCTTACTGAAAGTGAAGACTGGAAGCCCCTACTAATGAAGACGGAAGACTACAGTCATCAAACTGAATTGCTGCTCAACAAAGGAAAAAAAAAACCCTTACAACTGGACTAATAAACCACATTATCATAAGTGGAGAAAAGATTCAAGTTGTCAAATATCTAATTTTACTTATATCCACAATCATCACTCATGGAAGCAGCAGACAAGAACCCAAGTAACATTTTGTTATGGCAAAATCTGTTGCAAAAGATTTCTATAAAGTGTTTGGAAGTGGGAATCCAGGACAGATGAACCCTTCAGGACCAGTGGTGAGAAGAGTGGTGATACCGGGAGGGAGGAGGGAAGAGGGGTGTAGAAAGGGGGAACCGATGACAAGGATCTACATATAACCTCCTCCCTGGGGGACGGACAACAGAAAAGTGGGTGAAGGGAGACACCGAACAGTGGTAAGACATGACAAAATAATAATAATTTATAAATTATCAAGGGTTCATGAAAGAGGAGGGAGTGGGGAGGGAGGGGAAAAATGAGCTGATACCAAGGGTTCAAGTAGAAAGTAAATGTTTTGAGAATGATGATGGCAACAAATGTACAAATGTGCTTGACATAAAGGATGTATGTATGGATTATGATAAGAGTTGTATGGGCCCCTAATAAAATGATTTAAAAAAAAGTGTTTGGAAGCAAAGATGTCACTTAAACACTAAAGTGTGCCTGACCCAAACAAAGGTATTTTCAGTATCCTCATATGCATGTAAAACACCTTACACAAACCAGGAAGACCAAGGAGGAATTATTGACAAAGAATATGGAATATTCTATAGACTCCCAGAAGAAAGAACAAATCTATCTTGGAAGAAGTACAGTCAAAATGATCCATAGAAGTGAGGATGATGACATTTGTCTCATATACTTTGGACACATGATCAAATGGAACCAGTACCTGGAGAAGGACCTCATGCTTGGCAAAGCAAAGGGTCAATTACAAGGAGGAAGACTCTCAATGAGATGGATTGACACACTAGCTGCAACAAGGGGATCAAATATACCAACTACTGCGAGGATGGCCTGGGAACTGTCAAGTGCTTTATTCTGTTGTCCATAGGGTCTCCATGAGTCAAAGAACAGCAATGACATACATAAGGAAGGCGTTTCTGGGTAAGCTAACAGTGAAGTGCCTGGCCACTAACTCAAAGGTTGGTGGCTGGAACCCAGTCAGGCTTTTTAGAAGAAAGACTTGGGAGATTACTTCCAAAGGGTCACCGTCATAAAAACCCTACAAAACATGATTATACTCTGCAGCATAGGGGGTCACCATGAGTTAGAATCGGCTCAGTGACAATTGGTTTAGTTTATTTAGGGACACAAGGAACTAAACTAGCATGAGGTAGAAACCATGTAGTCGTTTCACCACATTTTCCAGGTGTCTAGGACTAAAGGCGATGAAGAGCTGATTTCCGGAATCATCTTATTTGATTTGGGGGAAATGCTCTGGGGAAATGCTCCTAGAACACAGTTGCCCCACTGGAGAGAAGGAAAGTACGTTGGGGTTAGGACTTGGGGTGCCTATGTCTGGGGTTAGCCTGTAATTTTGTTTTTTTCTCATTTAAAAAGCCTGACTATGAGTCAGAGTATAAGTCCTTGTGTCTTTCAGCAGATATTTGCTGAGTCTACCTAGAATTTTAAAATATTGAAGTATAATTCACAAATCATAAAATTCATGGTACAATGTACAATTCAGTGGGTTTTATTATGTTGCACAACCATTAGCATGTCCTGATTCGAGAACATTTTGATCACTCCAAACAGAAACCCTGTATCCACTAGCTGCTGTTCTCGATTCTTCTTTGCTTGTGTCCCTGGCGACCACTCTACTTTCTGTCTCTATGGATTTGCCTCTTTGGGACATTTCATAAAAGTGGTATTATACAATATGTGGCCTTTTGTTTGCTTTTTTTTCCACTCAGCATAATATTTCCAAGGTTCATCCATGTATTATGTATTAGTACTTTATTCCATCAGTACTGCATTGTTATGGTTGAATAATATTCCATCGAGTGTATAGACTACCCTTTCTTTATTTATTAAGTCATTAATCAATGGCCATTTACGTTCTTTCCTCTTGTTGGCTGTTATGAATAATGCTGATATAAATATTCACATACAAGTTTCTGTGTGAACACAGAATTCATTTCTCTTGCCATATGGCTTGGAGAGAAACGGCAGGGTTGTACGGTAACTCTATGATTAACTTTTTGAGGAGTGGCCAAACAGTTTCCAAAGTGAGGACATATGTATCATTTCCACTGGCCCTCATCGAGGGTTCGAGTCTCTCTGAACCCTTGGAAACACTTGGTACTGCCTACTTTCCTCATTACAGCCATTCCCGTGGGTAGGAAGCCGCATTGTGGTTTTGATTTCCATTTCTAATGCTGTTGAACATCTCTTCTGGTGTTTATGGGACATTTGTATATTTTCTTTGGAGAAACATCAATTCAGATTCTTTACCAGATTTAAAGCTTGGGCTATTTGTGTTTTTATTCTGAATTCCAAGAGTTCTTTATATGTTCTGCATAGTAGACCCTTAGCAGATGTATGATTTCCAAATAGTATCCTCTAGTTTATCGGCAGCCTTTTCATTTTCTTCACCAGACCCTTTGGCTCACAGAGGTGTTTTTTTTGTTGTTGTTTTTTAGAAGCTGAGGACTCAAATGTTAAGGAATCCTTAGAGATAATCAATACAGTTCACCCCTTTAATTTTTATTTTATTTTTAATTTTTTCCCTTTCATTTTATGAAGACATTGATGTCCAATGAATTTAATGAGTATCTTTAGTGTCGGAGTCAGGAACACCTACTTTGCAAAATGCAGTGGACAACTAAATAGGTAATAATGTAAAAGTGGTTAAAAAACAAAACAAACATTGCCATGATGTTAAGTCATTAGAAAACCAGTAATGGTTTCTAATTACTAATCCCATGTGATGCAGTGTGGTGAAGGTAAAAGGCACTCAGAGAAACAAATGGAGAGAAACTGTGTTTAATCACCTCATCAAAAAAGAGGGAGAGTGTAAAAGTGGCAAGACAATGACGGAAAACCACTAGGGACTCAAAAACAAGTTAGGATGTTACCCTTCATCCTGACAATTCCTTCAGCTCACCTTCAGTACCATTTGTCATTTCTACCAATTCATGTAGAGTTGCCATTCCTTTTGCTTAAGGACAAGATGAAGAGTTAAAATTATGTACAATTTTGAAGTTATGGAAAGGAGAGAAGAATGGTATAACAATATCTTGCTCCCCGCCCCCCCAGGTGACTGAGAAACAGAAGTAAATGTCAAAGCTATATATAAAATCTATTTTAATTCCTATTGGCTTTTTTGGGTGACTGAATATATCAATTCCAAATTTGAAAAATTTTATAGACTTGGTATTGACAAATCATTCATTAATCATATTTCAAGATATAAAGAAGATAGATGACTGAAAATCTGTGTGTCAAGAGAGGAGGATAGTCTGGTAATCATTTCATTTTAGGTTATGAATTGTTGACTAAGTCTGCCAACAAATATACAGCCATTTATTTCTCGTAAACTATCTAATAAAATGTGAGGATACAAATTATATTATAATAAACATCGGCTGCACAGTCTTTTTCCTCACCCAACACCAGAGCCAAAATGAGTAAAAAAGGGTTTTTGTCTTACTTGTTAAAGGAAAAGAAAGACCACCACTAGGGAAACAACCAACAGAGGTGCACGGAGAAGACTTTATTAATAGAGAGTGGAGAAGATGAGGAGAAAGAAGAGTATTAGAAGAGTAAGCAGAGAGAAAAAGGTAAGGCTGTGCCGGCCTTCTTGGCTTCATGAATGGTTTGTAGTTATTGGTTCTGAATTAGAGGACTTATAGTCACTGAAAGCTGCTACTTTTACAGAACTGTTTCTTTTGAGCTGCCAGGAGGGCTAGGCTCAAGAATGACTTTGATATAGCTGCTTGGGTTAGTGAATCTTCAATTATCTGAAAGCAGGAGACTAGAATCTTTTTTCCAGAGATTGTGCTTGTCTCTTATTCAATTCTGAACTTTCTTTTATGGGTCTTCAGTAAATACTTATAGATGACTAACGAGCTACATATATGACCATAGAGGATTGTTTCCAATATCCCCAAATTTAGTAGCATGATTTTAAAAAACACTTTGATTGGGGGGCTCTTGCATCTCTTATCACAGTCCATACATTCCTCCAGTGTGTCAAGCACATTTGCACATAGGCTGCCATCATCATTTTCAAAGCATTCTCTTCTCACTTGAGCCCCTCCCCTTTCCTCCCCTCCCTTCCCCGCCTACCCTCCTCACAAACCCTTGATGAGCTACAGATTATTATCTTCATTTCTTACATCATCCTCCATTGTCCCTCACCCCCTTTTCCGTTGTTTGTCCCCCAGGGAGGAGGTTATAGGTTCATCTTGTGATGGATCCCCCTTTCTCCTCCCACCCTCCCCTAATCCTCTTGGTATCTCTACTCTCCTTGTTGGCCCTGAGGGGTTTATCTACACTGGATTTCCTGTGCTTTGGGTTCTTATCTGTAGAAGTGTGCATGTTCTAGTTTAATCCGATTTGTAGGTAGAATTGAGGTCATGCATAATTGCTGAAGACAAAGTAGGTGCATAAGCAAATGTGGCAAAGAAAGCTGAGGGTGCCCAGCTATCAAAAGATATAGCATCTGGGATCTTAAAGGCTTGAAGGTAAACAAGCAACCATCTATCTCAGAAGCAACAAAGCCCACATGGAAGAAGCACACCAGCCTGTGCGATCACGAGTAGTTGAAGGGATCAGGTATAAGGCATCATCAGAACAAAAAAATCATATCATTGTGAATGAGGGGGGAGTGCAGAGTGGAGACCCAAAGCCCATTTGTAGGTCACTGGACATCCGTTACAGAAGGGTCTCAGGGCAGAGATGAGCCAGTCGGGTGCGATGTGGCAACGATGAAACACAACTTTCCTCTAGTTCCTAAATGCTTCCTCCCCCACCACCCACTATCATGATCCCAATTCTACCTTACAAATCTGGCTAGACCAGAGGATGTACACTGGTACAGATAGGAACTGGAAACACAGGGAATCCAGGACAGATGATCCCTTCAGGACCAGAGGTGTGAGTGGCGATACTGGGAGCGTGGAGGGAGGGTGAGTTGGAAAGGGGGAACCAATTACAAGGATCTACATATAACCTCCTCCCTGGGGGACAGACAACGAAAAGTGGGTGAAGGGAGACGTTGGACAGTGCAAGATATGACAAAAGAATAATCTGTAAATTATCAAGGGTTCATGAGGGAGGGGGCAGTGGAGAGGGAGGGGAAAATGAGGAGCTGATGCCAGGGGCTTGGGTGGAGAGTAGATGTTTTGAGAATGATTGAGGGCAATGAATGTACAAATGTGCTTTACACAATTGATATATGTATGGATTGTGATAAGAGTTGTATGAGCTCCTAATAAAACAATTAACAACAACAAAAAAAGAATTGAGATCATGATAGTGGGGGGAAGGAAGCATCAAAGAACTAGAGGAAATAGTAGCATGATTTTAAATGCTGGAGTTAAAAGCTAGTAAGCAAACATTTCTGAAAACTTTCTAGCTGTAGCAATAGCTGTATCAAGGGATGAATAAGAATGACCTTATTAAAAATATGTTTTTCTTTTACAAGTAATAAAATGCAAGAGGACTTACTTGGAAATGTTAAATGTGGGTACCCAGAGTACACATTTATCTTCTTTTATTAAGATTCACTTTGTGGATACTTGTATAAAGTACCTTCAATTATTTTTACATAGATATGACTATCTTGTCTGACATGTCACATTTATGAATAGTAAAAAGATCTATAAAAATTGCCGAGTTTATTTGTTAAATTTCAGAGATATCCAAAAGGAAATCTTAGGTAATTAAGTATTCTTATAAACAAAAAACCCATTGAGTTGATTCTAACTCAGTGACCCTATGGGACAGGATAGAACTGGCCTATTGGTTTCTGAGACTGTAAACCTTTTTCTCCCCAGTAGCTTTATTGGCACATAATGTACACATCACACAATTCAATAGTTCAACTATTCAATCAAATAAAGGAGAATCGTACAATCATCACCACCCCATCAATTCTAGGCCCCACTCCCCACCCCATGGTTAAACCGCCTTTAAAATGAATTATGAAATCACTATCTGTTCTAGTGCTCCCTCTCCCTTCCCACCTTTATCATTTACTCTCGAAATTCCTTTTCTCTCCCTTATCACTACCCCTACCCCTGCATTCCTCTATCTCCTTGTATCAGTTATTATCTTTATGCATCCACTCCTCCTGTGCTTCACAGCTGGGAGACCCAACAGAAAAGAATAAAAAACAAAATCACACTAAGGTAGTAAGGATAAAAACATAATAGTATAAAGACAAAAATATAAATAATGTGTAAGAAGGAAAAGACCCCCATCAACATAAAAAAAGCCAGGAAAGAAATTTCTGTTATGGAAAAGTAAGAGATACTTGCACCCAGAACAGATTCAGGTGCGTCTATAAGGAGGTCAACTAGCTAAGTATCAGGTTTGATCCAGCATAATCAAGGTTACGATGGCCTCTACCTGATAGCAAGGCTGTCTGAGACTCCTGCCTGTGGCTTGAGCGAATCTGCCAGTGGCTCAGACTGACTAGATACTCAGTAGATGGGATCTGGGCACCTGTTGTCCCCCATAACCCTCCAAAAATTGGGTGTTCATAATTTTAGCTCTGATACTTTTCCCTTCACCATATTCAAACTTTTTAATTGTCATCTTTGGGTCACACAAGCTGGTGTGCTTCTTCCATGTAGACTTAGTTGACTCCTCACTTAGCTGGCTGCTTGTTTGAATACAAGCCTTTTGATCACACTTTGCTGTAGCATCCTTATCTTCAGTGGTCACTTCATGAAGGTGAATATCAAACAGGACCATGATGTAAGAACTGATTGTTCTTAAGTTGGAACTAGGATTTAGTGTGAGCCCCAAACCTATTCCTGGATCCATGGTTTCACTTTTTAAAAAAATTTGCTGTAACTTGGGAGTTAGTTCATATGTCATATCATTCCATAATTCAGTCATGTCAAACATAATTGTACAGTTGCTTCCATTATCAGTCTTGAAACATACTTTTCCTTCCTGGACTTCTTGACATCATCTCCCTCTTTATAGGAGTGAAAAGCCTCATCTTTCTCCCAGATATAGTTATAGATAGGCAAAATGTTAATATTAGTAATAAAATCAAAATAATTGGGAATGGGAATCTAAAAACTAAATGCATTAAATTGTATATATATGTATATAGAAAAAATGTAGGCTGATAAAATTATGGATTAAAATTGGGTAATAGAATTAAGTATTACTAAAACTTTTTCTTTTTATTCCTTCATTTTCTGAGTACACATTTTCTACAATGTACATTATATTTATAGCCAATATAACATATAAATGCATGCATAGCATCAAATAATAGTATGTTTATTTTTACTTACATTTAAACTTCTTCAGAGCCTTCACTAGCGAATGTTTTTTAATCTTCCCACTTCCTGTAAAACAATTTGATTCAGATATAGAAGCACTAAGATAAAAACTCATCAAAATTGATAAATGTGAAATTATTAAAATTATATCAGATATAAAATGAACATTTAATATTAATTAGTCAAACATAAATCACACATTTCTACTTAATACTTATATTTAATATTAGATTAGATATTATTCTATATTTAATATTAGATTATTAAAAATTGAGAGACATTGGTTTGCTTTAGAATCTGGATAATTTTCCAGAACATAAGTGGTAAGATGGGTAATGTACTAAGAAGAAGGCAGAGTCAAAGAGAACTAAAGTCTTGTTGACTTTAGACTGATAAAAACATCACATCATGAACAGAAGAAGAAAAAGAAGAAGATTTGGACTGGGGTGGAGAAAGAATTATGTATGAGTATGGTCGGAGATATTGTTTTAGTTACTGAATTAAGAAGACACTTGTGAAGTAAATTTTACAATGTTAAATTAAAGGACAAATAAGAAAACTCAAATAAATAATAAGATGCTCATGAATGGCATAACAGCATTGTAAAGACATACAAAGATATGTCAAGAAGTATTACTTCAAAATCATAGAAACTTTGTTAAATAAAATTATCAAAAAGTGAAGCTGTTGTTTTTTTCAATATAATCTCCATGTAGGTCTGTAAACTTGTGAAGGTGGTGTTTCTGTTTCGCTAACTCTTCCTCTAAGAATTCTGTCCTCTTTGCTTTACACCTCATCCAAATGGCAGATCTGGCATCCGTGAGGAACTCAGGTTGTGTCCTTTTTCAATGTTTGTTGGGTTTTGGGAACAACAACAATAAAAAGTCTGAAGGGGCAAGAGCAGGACGACAGGGTAGATTGGTACCTCGGTGTAACTTTTCCCCTCTCCAATGCACTTTTCCATTTCTTAAAACTTCTGCATAATAAGGCAGCATGATCATCCTGTGGCCTTCGAGAAAATATATCAAGATTTCCCTTTGTGATTTGCAAAAAATTGCCAAACCCTTCTGAGTTGACGTCTCTGCCTTGAATTTAAATTGGACATTGAATACAGAAGACCAAAGAAGAACTGATGTATTTAACTTACTAGCAAAGAATATTGAAAATACCATGGACTGTCAGAGGAACAAACAGCTACCTAGGAAGAGGTGCAGCCAGAATGCTCCTTAGGAGTGAGGAGGCAAGATTTCATCTCCTGTACTTTGTACGTGTTCTCAGGAGAGACCACTCCCAGAGAACTGGTAAAGTGGAGGGCAGAGAAACAGAGGAAGATCCTCAACAAGCTGGATCGACAAAGTAGCTGTAACGTGGGCTCAGACAGAACAACACCGTGAGGATGGTGCAGGACTGGGCGGTGTTTTATTCTGCTGTACAGAGTGTCACTATGAGTTAGAAGTGACTAGATGGCACTATATGACAACAGCAATAACAATCTTTACAGAAGCAGACGGACATATCTTGTCCTTGTGGAGCAGTTAGGTTCTAACTAGTGAGCAGCAAAGTGAGTAACCACCACTTGACAGCAACTGGTTTGGTTTGTAAAGATATCAATCTTTCAATACAATGAAAAATTCAAAGCAAATTTCTTACAATATTTTAAAGAAAACATATTCATAGGAAAATAAACATGCGCTACTTCAAGGAAATAAATGTTTTGTTTTTTTTTAAACAACCAACTTACCAGTAAGCGCCAATTGAGGCATCAGGTCCTTCATTTCTCCTTCTGTGAGCTCAATTCCTTTGCTTGCTATAAATCTGTCTAAGTCCCGGACATCAATTGCCTCTCCTTGTCAAAAGTGAGGAATGAATTGCAGAAATATTACCTATCTGAGATGACAAAGAATGGAAAACACTCTCTACGCTTTATATAAGCATCCTAGGTGCCACAAGCAGCTGGTGGTGGTTTGAACCGGTTCAGCAACTCCGTGGAAGCAAAGCCCCGGTGAACTGCTTCCAGCATCTGGGAAACTTACAGCTGGAACAGCTCATGGGAGCAGGTCTACTCTACCACACGGGTCGCCAGGAGATGGAATTAATGTGAAGGCCACCACCAACAGCATGCTTGCATCTATCATCACTGGGTATACCCAGACTTCACAGGGGGGCTTTCTACTCCTGTAAAGAGTTAGAGTCGCAGAAACTCACAGGAGTACTTCTATCCTGCCCTATAGTCTCCATGAGTCTGTAGGCTCAATGGCAGTGAGTGTGGTTTTCCTAGTACTTTGCTTCTCTGGTCACTATGCCTTCTAAGAACTTTACTAATCTCAAAGCAATTAAGAAAGAAGTAAGTGAAATAAACATAAGAATAATAACAACATTCAAGATTAATCTAGCGGGGAAGACATATTTCTACCACTCCACATTTTTCACTTCCCAGTCCGTTCGTTGAGAATAGGTCTGTTCTTTTACAACATAGCAATCTAATAATACAACTGTGCATCCTAGATCCATAACCCAATATTACTGCTTCATAAACATGTTTCCACATTTCTACATAATTTCACATCTTTTCAACACATGAAATCCCATTAAACTGATGGGTTTATGGAATAATTCATATGCTGTTAGACCATTTCACATTTAAGAGAAAGCGAATCTTTAGTAGATTTTGTCTCCTTCCCATTAGTCTATTATATTATTTCTCTGGAGTAAGTTTCTAGTAGTGAGGTAAGTAGAGGAAAGACTATGAATAGATACAGCAAGCATCACATATATCTATATTGAAGTAGCTAGCTTTTGGGGGGGAAATTTCAGAGAATATTATTAGCATTAATATATAAATACAGATTAGAGATTGTTTACATACATTCAGCAATATCCACAAAAATGGAAAATACACAAAGGAGTTCCAAAAGGTTGGAGGAAAAAATTTTTTATCTTGCAATTATAATTTTCCATGAACTTTTTGAAGTCCCTTCATATTACATGAGTTTAAACATTTATGAAGGGGAGTATTTTTTCCCACCATTAATTCCAAAATATTAATATGTAACATAAATCTTTTCATCATCATTGTTGGCAACTCACCCTTGATATAACTGACAACATCCATCAGATCATTCAGATCAACTGTCTCATCAACTGTAAGGCAAGTAAGGCATAGTATACAGTTCAGAATTAGGTAGGTTGATGTTACTGAGACTCAAATAAGGTAAGCTGCACAAAGCTCTGACACTCTGAACAACCATAAGAATCAGTAGTTCCCTCCCTCTATTACGTCCTTAGAATTTGCTGAACATTCCCCTAAAGAGAAGTGTTATCTTAAAAAAAACTTTAATCATTTTATTGAGGGCTCTTACAGTTCTTCTAACAATCCATGCATCATCGTGTCAAGTGCATCTGTACATGTTTCCATCATCATTTTGAAAACATTTTTTTCTACTTGAGCCCTTGGTTCAGTTCCTCTTTTTTCTCTCCGTCCCCCACCCTCCAACCCTCGTGAACCCTTGATAAATTATAGATTATCATTATTTTCATCTCTTATACTGTCTGTTGCCTTCTTTCACCCATGTTTCTGTTGTTTGTTCCACTGGGGTAGTGGTTACACGTTGATCATTGCGATCGGTTCCCTCTTTTTCCACCTTCTCCCCCCACCTTCCCCCTACCCTCCTGGTATCACTA
Source organism: Echinops telfairi (assembly GCF_000313985.2). Taxonomy (NCBI): domain Eukaryota; kingdom Metazoa; phylum Chordata; class Mammalia; order Afrosoricida; family Tenrecidae; genus Echinops; species Echinops telfairi. The sequence continues at coordinate 34,220,204 of NW_022111358.1, read as the reverse complement.
CTCCCATTTCTGCTCCTGATGGGTTTATCTGTCCTGAATTTCATGTGTCAAGATCTCTTAATCGTTGTTTTTTTATGTTTAAATTAAAAGATCATTTTATCGGGGGTTTATTATAGCTCTTATAACAATCCATACATAAATTGTATCAATCATAATTGTACATATACTGCCATCATTATTTTCTAAACATTTACTTTATATTGAACCCTTGGTATCAGCTCCTCTATGCGCCTTCATGACCCCTTGATAAATGATAAATTATTATTATTTTCATATCTTACACCAGCCGCTGTCTCCCTTCCCCCATGGTTTCTTTTGTTCATCCCTCTGGTTGTGTATGTTTGTGTGTGTGTGTGCTTATCCCCCTTGCTCCCCTCCTCTCTCCACCTTCCCCCACTCCTCCTGGTATTGCTACTCTCATTCCTGTTCCTGGACTCCATGTGCCGTGAGCTCTTATCTCTTATCTGTACTTGTGTACATGTTCCAGTCTAGCCTGCAGTGAAAGGTAGGACTGGGATCATGATAGTTGGGGGTAAGGAAGCCTTAAGGAACCAGAAGAATATTGTGTGTTTCATCAGTGCTATACTGCACCCTGGTTGACACATCCCTTCCTTATGACCCTTCTGTGAGGGGATATTCCACTGTCTACAGATGGGTTTTGGGGGTCTCTGCTTTGAACCCCCCTCGTTCTCAACAATATGGTTTTGTTTATTTGTTTTGGGTCTTCTGATGCCTGTTACCCAATCCTGTCAACACCCCATGATTGCACAGGCTGGTGTGCTTCTTCCATGTGGGCTTGTTGCTTTTCTGCTAGATGGCTGTTTGTTTAACTTCAAGTCTTTAAGATCCCAGATGCTATATCTTTTGATAGCCGGGCGCCATCCACTTTCTTCACCACCTTTGCTAATGCACCCATTTTGTCTTCAGCGATTGTGCTGAGAGGGTGAGCATCACAGAATACCAGGTTGTTAGAAGAATTGTTTTAATCTGTAAGAAATCACTCATATTTTCTTTTGTTCTTTGCCTTAGTGTCCACTAGAGTAAAATTGTTAAGACATTATTGGTTCTAGTTAAGGATGAGGAGAAATAATAAATAAATCTAATCTTTAACAATTTTATTTAGTCAGTTACTTAACAAATGTTTATGGAACACTGCCTATGTGTCAGACATTTTGTTAGGCCTTGGGGAGACAAAGGTAAGCAAGATGACAGAGATCTTGCCCTCAAGGAGTGAGCAATCTAGTGGTAGGAGACAGACAACAAACTTGTGAAAAGTAAAAAAAGGGATAATTTGAAGTTCTGATAGGATGCCATCGAAAACAAAATAGGCCATAATAAAAAGTAATAGAAGGTGCGATTGCTTTAGGCAGAGAGAGCAGGGAAGACCTATGCTCTGATATGAAATGTGAGAAGGGAGTAGTCCTATGAGCACTGGAGGAAAAGATTCCAAGTAGAAGAATAGTATGTGCACTAATCCTAAATTGTATGAAGACTAGTGTGGTGGTGGTGTTAGGTGCCCCTGAGTCCTAGTGAGCCCACACAGAAGAGAATGAAATACTGCCTGGTCCTGAGCCATACTCAAGACCCATGTGCAAAGGCTCAATTATGAAAAATCATGACCTTGTAGGTCATTATCTTATCAAATTTGGATATTATTATCTTTCATAAAGAGAAAGTTCTCCATTTTATTTATACAATGGAGTGTTATTGAAGGGCTTGAAGAAGAGAGCTAGGATAACCTCTTTTTAATTTATATAAGATCACTCTGATTGGTGTGTTTAGGATAAGGGGTGGGGGTGGGGGGGTAGTAGTAGGGATGGAGACTAGGTAGGAGGTTGTTTTATTGGCCTAGACAATAAATAATAGTTTCTTGGGATATAGTTGCAACAGTGGAGATGGTAAGAAGTAGATGCACTTATACCATGTTATTCAAGTGGAGTATAAGTTTGGATGTGGATATGAAGGAAAGGAGAAATTATGGACAAAGCCGCCCCACAATCAGTGGCTTGAATGGGGTACCATTACTGAGGTAGGGATAGCATGGGACTTTCTAGGTAAATAAATAATTTCATTAAATTAGTGAAACCTTTAGACATCCAAGTGGAGACATCAAATAGCTAGTTTACGATACCTTTCCCAATTTAGGGAGGTTGAACTAGATACCTAAATTTATTTTAATTTCTCAGAGTAGGTATTTGAACACAATGGAACCAAATGCAATAATTTAGGAAGAAGATGGAGATAAAGGCAGCTAAAGGTCAAGTCCTGGGGCATCTCATTAGTTAGAGGTTTTCATTATTATTAACAGTAGTATCAGAGATAGTGTATTGTATTAAGCACTTTACATGTATTACCATACTCATTTCTTAGCAAGAAGTAGCCATAGAAAATCATTTAGTTCAATTTCCCATTTACAAATGAATAAATTAGGATTCATCAGGGTTATTTGTTAATTAGTGGCAGAACAGGAATCATCACTCAGCACAAAGAAATATTGTACATTACAGATGCAGGATGTATGCTGGATTCACTAGGGAAAGAGAGTTTTCTCTCCACATCGATAATTCCAGCTGACTTTTCCAACAGGGTGTCTAGATGTTATCAACCTTTTTTATTTTAAGCCATAATAATGATTGAAAAACCATTCTGTCTTATTTTATTTATACATTCATGATTATTGGTGAGGTTGAACATCTTTCCATGTGTTATTTACATGTCATCTTCTATAAACTACCTGGTTATATTTTTGCCAGTTGTTCTACTCTTAGCACTTTTTTATTAATGTTCAAGGACTTGTTGTACCTTAGGGACAAAACTCTGTCTTGCAATAAGTCTCCTAGTTTATCATTTGATTTTTAATTTTTTCTTTGAAATACTTTCTTCAATTAATTTTCCTTTCAGCTTCATAATAGTGTGGCATCCCCAGGGATGACTGAGTTTTTTAAGTACTACATCCCTGACACGTGTTTTGAGAAACAATTTCAGCGATGGTATTTCTCCGTAAGTCAGAATTAAAGTCTTTCTACTTCCACGGACTTCATTATTACACTAAAAGAGTTACTTTCAGCAGTTCTGATAGAAGAGCTCAAGTTTCTCGAAAGGTCACAGCATCATCTGTAGCACTCACCATCAGTTGATAGCTCTTGCTCCATTACGTCCTCAAATTCTTCATCCTTGAGCGGGATTCCCATGTTTTTCAAAAGAGATTTCACTTTTTTGACTTTGACCCTTGGTCCTTAGGAAAGAAGGATTAAGAATAAGAGCACAGAGGCCTAAGGGAAAGGTGCTAGGCATAGTGGTCAGCATCATAACCCCCAATCGAAAGCTAATGCACAAGGGCACCAAGAAACTTTCAACAGCTCCATGTATTTATTGCAATATGGCTACTAAAATAGAAAAAAATTGAAATAAGATACTCACTGAATTGTTAATTGTGATTACCTTTATGGGGAGGGACTTTGATCATTTTTTAAGTAGTAAGAGATGAATAATTTGTATACTTCTTAAAATATTTTTCTTTTTTTCCTAACAGTTTTACTGGCACATAATTTACATATCATATAATTGAATAGTTCAATCGTTCAGTCATATTACGGGGAATTACACAATCACCAGCACATCCACCCCAGAGTACTCCCTCTCCGCATGGTCAAATCATCCCCTAAATAAATTGTGCAATTGCAATCAGCTCCAGTTGCTTACAGAGAGTTAGGACAAAAATGGAAATATGGCATTTTCCTTAATACTAGTCCAGGAGCATTGCTTCAGTTTCCCATGAGAGGTCAACAGAGGCTGGACCGAAGATTCGTGGTTGAAACAACAACCGATCTATTAGACAATTCTTGCCAGCAAACAGTGTTTGAAACTTCTTACAGTTATAAGATACTCTAACGTTATCTCACAAGGTCAGTGATGCACCCAAAGAAGAATGCTATGCTATGTGGCATCTCATTAAAGACTAAATGGTGGGAAGCAAAGTTAGGGCACCGAGGACTAAAGGCAAAGTATGAAGGTTTGATTTGTTCTTGGGCATTCATGATGCTTCTCACTCACCTTTGAGGGCCTTCACACCTTTTAGCAATCTATGCTTATACACTTTTCCAGTAGCTGAAAGATAAGACACAGTATAGAATATAGGTTAGATGGTGGAAACACTAAAAAAGAGCCCAATATCCACAATTTCAAGGAAAAAAAATTCAGATATGCTTGGAAGTTGAGTCTGACTTTACCTCAGAAAAGAATGAAACTAGAGATGAAGAAAGTTTTCACCATTATATATCTCTCCATTGATTGACTTTTGAAAGGTTTTAAATTTGGTTTCTCCCCTTTCCCATCTTTCTCTTACTACCTTTACTTCCCTCTACTCCTTGGTCATAGTTTAGAAGAGAGAGCGCTCTCAAGGTGAAAGGGATACTTATCTTTAATGGTGGGGCAGAAGTGAAAGAAGGCAGTTCTCAGTATTCAAATGGGACAAGAGCTGGGCTGCTTGTGTAGAGACTGTGCTTTCTGAATAGGGTTTGTTGAGCATCCAAACCCCAAACCAAATCCACTGTTATTGAGTCAATTCTGACTCACAGCAACCTTATATGAGTTATAGAGCGTGGGCATAAATAATTTTAGAAGTGCTCATACACAAGCCTGTAAATTCAAGCTACCAAGAATGTGCTAAATGCTTACTGTCTTTTGGCAGAGATTTCAACACCTTGTGCTCTTTACCACTGCAGACTAGCCCCATTCTTCTCATCACATTTTCCAGATTGCTGACGTCAATTTTTTCTCCTTTGGAAAGAACAGAATTGTTAACATGTAAGAATTTTAGGAATGGACTACTGACTTCAGATTATGAAAGTGATGATATATGTAGAATCACCTTTAATTAGAAGAGCAAATTTACCATCAAATTTATTAAACTACATAGATTCAAAGGTCATGTGGATATAGGGTTTACATCAGAAACAATTAATACTTTTAATATAAACAGAAGAAAATTTCATATAATTGTAGATTCTAGTCCAATATGATCATATTACTTGAGACTTCCTTTTTTTGGACAATGTGGTTGCAGTTCCTGGCTATGCTAGAAAAGCTCCCCTTGAGATTGAACAATGTTGATTTATCTTTTGGTTGCTTAAATAATGGTGAAGTGAAAGAATTTATTATTGGTCAAAATTCCACGTAATATAGGTCTATGTCAGAAAAGAAGCCCTGGCTAAGAGCTTGGCTGCTAACAAAAAGGTGTGTAGTTTGAATCTACCAGCAGCTCTGGTAGTCTGTTTCTATAAGGATTGGAAACTCTATGGGGGTGGGGGCAATCATACTCTGCTTAGAGGGTTGATTTGAGTTGGAATTGACTGCATAAAATTCTTACTGCCATCGAGTTGATTCCAACTCATAGGGAGACTTAGTGACCCTCTAGGACAGAATAGAATTGGCCTTTTGGGTTTTCAAGACTTTAAATCTTTACAGGAGCAGACAGCCTCATCTTTCTCCCTTGGAGCTACTGGTAGGTTTGAACTGCTCATCTTGTGGTTAGCAGCTCAATGTGTAGCTCACCACACCTCCAAGGTTCCTTATCGACCAGATGGCAACAGTAAACTATTAGAAACATCACAAATCAAAAGAAAGATTATGAAGCAAACACTTAGCCATTATATTTGTAGGGCAATTGACTAATATGTCAGTAATGGTCCGAAGATAAAACTACTGGTTAAAAAAGAACTTTCTTTTTTTTCCCCCACAAAGCATTAAGATCTTACTTAATAATGAATGCCCTTTTCACCATCGCTTCTTACTCACCTGTAAAAGCTTTTATGTCATCCATTGCCATAGGCAAGCTAACTTTTGTATGCTCTGCAAAGAAAAGACAATTCAGGCACAGAAATAAAATCTTAAACTTATAAAAATAACAAGAAAATTTAAATTGTAAAGTAAAAGGTTGGAATTCAGCTGATTTTCATTATTTTCTCTACTCATTGATTCACTGCCATCAAGTCTGTTCTGACTCACAGAATCCTATGCGCAACAGCACAAGACACTGCCCAGTCCTGTGCCACCCTCACAATTGTTCCTGTGCCGGAGCCCACTGCTGTAGTCACTGTGTCAGTCCACCTGGTTGAGGGCTGCTCTTTTTCACTGCCCTTCACCTTACCAAGCATCATGCCCTTGTCCAGGGACTAGTCTCTCCTGACAACATGTCCAAAGTATGGACGACAAAATCTTGCCATCCTAGCCTCTAAGGAGCACTCTGGCCATACTTCTAATAAAGATCAGTTTGTCCTTTTTGCAGTCCATCGTATTTCAGCATTCTTCTCCAGCATCATAATTCAAATACATTGATTCTTCTTCAGTCTTCCTTAATGTCCAACTTTCACATGCAACTAAGGTAATGAAAAATACAATGTTCAACACAGTCAAAGGTCTTGCCATAGTCAATAAAACCCAAGTAAACATCTTTCAGGTATTCTCCGCTTTGCATTAAGATCCATCGGAAGATATCCCTTGTTCCATGTCGCCTTCTGACTCCAGCTAGAACCCTGTCAATGTAGTGCTGCAACTGTTGTTGGATGATTTTTACAAAATTGTACTTGCATGTGATAGCAATGATATTGTTCTATAGTTTGAATTTTCTGTTGGGCAACCTTTGTTTGGAATGGGTACAAATATTGATCTCTTCCAGTCAGTTGGCCAAGCATTTATCTTCCAAATTCTCTGGCATAGACGAGTGCTTCATCAGCTTGTTGAAACAATTCAATTGATAGTCCACCAATTCCTGGAGCCTTGATTTTGGCTAATGATTTCTTTTTCTTTTTAAAAATAATTTTATTGGGGGCTCTTACAGCTCTTACAACAATCCATACATCAATTGTATCAAACACACTTGCACATATGTTTGGCTAATGCTTTCTCTACAGCTTGAACTTTCTTCACTACCATTGGTTCATGCTCACATGTTTTTTCTTGAAATGGTGGAATGTTAACTAGTTCTTTTTGATATAGTGACTGTGTATTCTTTGGTGTTTGTGGCATGGCTCACTATTTTACCCATAGAGTCTTTCAAGATTGCAACTTAGGTTTGAATTTTTTCTTGAGTTCTTTCAATGTAATATATGCTGAGTGCGTTCTCCCTTTTGGTTTTCTAACTCTAGGTCTTTGTACATTTCATTCTCATATTTGGCTTTGCCTTCTAGAGATGCCCTTTGAAATTTTATTTTCTTTTTATTTAAAAATAATTTTATTGGGGCCTCATACAACTCTTATCACAATCCATACATACATACATTGTGTCAAGCACATCTGTAGATTTGTTTCCCTCATCATTGTCAAAAAATTTGCTTTCTACTTGAGCCCTTGGTATCAGCTCCTCATTTTCCCCTCCCTCCCTGCCATCCCTCCCTTATGAACCATGGATAATTTATAAATTATTATTAATTTTTTATGTCTTACACTGTCCAACATCTCCCTTCACCCACTTTTCTGTTGTCTGTCCCTCAGGCAGAGTGTTATATGTAGATCCTTGTAATCAGTTCCCCCGTTGTACCCTACCTTCCCTCCACCCTCAGGTATTGCCACTCTCACCACTGATCCTGAAGGGTTCAGCTGTCCTAGATTCCCTGTGTTTCCAGTTCCTATCTGTACCAGTGTACATCCTCTGGTCTAGCCAGAGGATTTGTAAGGTAGAATTGGGATCATGATAGTGGGGGGAGGAAGTATTGAAGAACTAGAGGAAGTTTGTATGTTTCATCGGTGTTATACTATACCTTGACCCTTTTGTAAGGGATGTCCAGTTGTCTACAGATGGGCTTTGGGTCCCCACTTCGCACTCCCCCTCATTCTCAATGATATGATTTTTTTTCCTTTGATGCCTGATAACTGATCCCTTCGACATCTTGTGATCACACAGGCTGGTGTGCTTCTTCCATGTGGG
>NW_022111358.1:34209095-34210960 GCF_000313985.2 Echinops telfairi | reverse complement strand
TTTGATTTACAAATAAGGAATCCTACTTCGCAGAATTTCATTTATCACGGTAGGGTCTAGAACCGATTAACCGCGATAAACGAGGGTTCACTGTAGTTCAAGGTCTGATTCTTGACCTTTAGGAGTGTTTTCCGGTCCAGTCTGATGGACTGCCATGCCCTGGCCCCAAAGTCTATTTTTGGTACTCCCGCAGGACTTCCTTGCTCTGCTCCCTTTACTGTTCTGTTGCACACCCTCAGCATTTTCCTCGGTGTGGTAGGGTCAAATCAGGCGCAATTCCCACACTGTTTCCAGTGTTGTCCCTGTAGGTCTATGGGTCAGTGAGGGATGTCGTGTCTCATAGTGGGGCCGGCGCCCTTTGAAATTTTCTACTCAGCTCTTTGACTTCACAATTTGTTCGATTTGCTTTAGCTCTTGTACAATTATGAGCAAGTTTCAGAGTCTCTTCTGACATTCACTTTGATATTTTCTTTCCTGTTTTTCTAATGATCTTTTGCTTTCTTCATGAATGATGGTCTTGATGTCCCACAGTTCATCAAAGTCTTCTCTTATTAATGTTCAATACATCAAATCTGTCCTTGTGATGTTCTTGAAATTCAGGTGGGATAGATTCAAGATTGTATTTAGACTCTCATGGATTTATCTTAATTTTCTTTGGCTTTATCTCGAATTTACATAGGAGCAATTAATAGTTTGTTCCACAGTCAGCCCCTAGCCTAGTTTTAGTTGCTGATATTAAGTTTCTCCAGCGCCTCTTTCCACAGATGTACTTATTTTGATTTCTCTGTAGTCTATCTGGAGAAGGCCATGTGTTATAATTGCAGTTTGTATTGTTGAAAAAGTATTTGCTATGAAGAAGTTGTTGATTGGTCTTGTAAAATTCTATCATGTGACTTCCAGTTTTGTTTCTATCAACAAGTCCACATTTTCCAACTACTGTTCCTTCCTCTTTATTTCCAACTTTTGCACCCCAATCACCAATAATTCTCAATGCATCTTGATTGAATATTTGATCAATTTCCAATTGAAGTTGGTAGAATTCAACAATTTCTTCATCACTAGCTTTTGTGGTTGGTAAATAAATTTGAATAATGACTGAATTTCCTTGAAGAGGGCAGATAAAAATCTTATCACAAACAGCATTGTACTACATGATTAGTTTCTCAATGTCCTGTTTGATAATGAACTCAAGGCCATTCCTCTTGATTGTGTCCTTCCTGGCATAGTCAATCATATGATTTTCTGATTCAAAATGGCAATACCAGTGCATTTCAGCTCAGTAATGCCTAGGATCTTTATGTGCTCCATTTTATTATTATTATTTTTTAATTAATCAATTTCTTGGGGGCTCTTACAACTCTTCTAACAATCCATACTCAACTGTAGCAAGCACATTTGTAACTATGTTGCCATCATCATTTTCAAAACATTTTCTTTCTACTTGAACCCTTGGTATCAGCTCATCTTTTTTCCTCCCTCTCCTACCCTCCCTCATTTTTGACCATTTCCAATTTTCATAAATTCATACTTTGTGCACATTTCAAGTTCTGATCATTAGTAGATTAAAAAAATCATTTTATTGAGGGCTCATACAACTCTTATCACAATCCATACATACAATCCATCAATCATGCAAAGCACATTTGTACATTCGTGGCCCTCATCATTCTCAAAACATTTGCTCTCCACTTAAGCCCGTGGCATCAGCTCCTCATTTTTCCCCTTCCCTCCCCGCTTCCCCTTCCTCATGAACCCTTCATCATTTATAAATTATTATTCTGTCATATCTTACACTGTCTGACGTCTCTGTTCACCCACTTTTCTGTTGTCCATCCCCCAGGGAGGAGGTTATATGTAGATCCTTG
>NW_022111358.1:34192319-34208927 GCF_000313985.2 Echinops telfairi | reverse complement strand
GCTCATCTCTTCCCCACGACCCTTCCGTAAGGGGATGTCCAGTTGCCTACAGATGGGCTTTGGGTCCCCACTCCACACTCTCCCTCATTCACAATAATATGATTTTTTGTATTAGAAGCTTTTTGCAGCTGTTTCTCCTTACCCTGAGTTATACTCCACCAGCAAATGAAGATCCCAAACGCTCCACTCCCATAGGGCTACCTGATTGATGTCACCAACATCAACTCCAGCATGAGAAATCAGCTTCTGCTCAGTCACATTTTGAGTGCCCTTGGACCTGAGGGGCCCATCCTCTGGAACTAACTCCGACAGTGTTCTGCTTCCATTCATTAGGCTTCAGTAGCTGACAATGTTTCAAAGCTGTGCATCAGAGTTTCAGTGGCCCCTTCCTCCGAAGTGGGGATCCAAGTCTTTCTTTGTTGTCATTGTCTGTTCTTAGTCTGGAAGGCCCGCTGAAACCTGTTTACTTTGGGTGAGTCAGTTGGCATTTGAAATACCAGTGACATAACTTCCAGCACCACAGCAATGCATAAGCCACCATAGTACAACAAATGACAGACAAATGGTGCTTTTGGGAAGAGGAAGCCTCATCTTTTCCCAGTGGAGTTTCTGGGAGTTTCAAACTGCTGACCTTATGGTTAGCAGCCCAATACACAACCCATTATGTCACCAGGGCTCCTGTTTTCTCTACTTGCTCCTTTAACTCAATATAATCAAGAAATGATAGAAATAAGAAAGATCACAAAGAGGGGAAGCAAATCTAATAATAGTCTTTTCTAGCAGAACTATTCTCTTCCTTCAGACCATAAGGGGAGCATATTTCAATAGACCAGATTTAACTTGGACCTAGAAGTTAGTCCAGCATCATAGGTCCATGAAAACCTGCCCTGACAGGTGAATAGTGGCTGTACTTGAGGTGCCTTGGTCAGAAAATAAACCTGGGGGTCATCCATATGGAAGGCAAGGATTCTACCATGGAACCACCATGCCCTGGATAAATTTTCTATGCCCCAATGTAGTATTTTGTTTATAGTTTATGCTAGTTAAAAGAATGAGGAAATGTCAGTGATACAGAAACAATTCCACTGTTGGTTAAGAAAAATAAATTGCCAGTTTATTTTAAAAGATTCTAGTAACAACTCCTTTTTTGAGCAGAAAGTTTTTTGACATCTGGCTAATATTTAGAGATACTGTCATAATGAGGGTGAGTGTTTCCCCCGTGATGAGAATATTAGGTCCCATCACATCAGCTCTGACTCATAGCAACCTCTGTATAACAGAACACATGGCCCGATCCTTCGACAGCCTCACAATTGTTGCAGCCATGTGTCATTGCATTTTGTTGAGAGTTTTCCTCTTTTAGCTCTCTACTAACAATGATGTCTTTTTCTAGGGATTAGTCTCTCCTGATTACACGTCCAAAGTACACAAGGAACATTCTGGTTGCACTTCCTCCAAGATAGAGCTATTTGCTCTTCTAGAAATCCTTGATACTATATTCTGGACCAACACCCCAATTCAAACACCCCATCATTCTATGGTCTTCTTTCTTCACTGTCCAACTTTCATGTGCATAGAAGGCAATTGAGAACACCATGGCTTGAGTCAGGCCCTATAGTGCCACTTAGAGTTGGAATTGACTAGATGACAGTGTCTAAATAACGCAACACAAACAGCCATCAGCCCCAACCACCTCAACAAAAAAACAGGAGAAACAAAAGGCAATGGCAGACGATATCCCAAACATAACAACATACATAGAAGAAGCAGACATTGAGCTGCCACAGAAAGAAATTTTCAGAATGCTGCTTGGAGTCATACAGAAAAAGGATGAAATGATAGAGGAGATAAAGGCCATACACCAAAGGGAAATACAGGAGCTTAGGGAGGAGATAGCAAAAACCAATAGCAGAAACACAGAGCTTGAGAATTGGCTGGAGGAATCAGAGAAGCGCATCAGTGACTTGGAGGACAGCCAAGCACACTTCAACAAACCTGAACAAGAATCTAATATCATCAGAGAAGCTGAAGAAAACCCAAGAGCTATATCTGATGCTATGAATCAGAACAACATTAGAATTATTGGCTTGCCGGAGGAAGACACAACAAAGAAGTCATCTGCAACAATAGTGAGAGAATTCTTGAAGAAAAACTTCCCCAGCTTAATGAATGAAAACCAGGCAACCATTCAGGAAGCTGAAAGAACACCAGCTAGACTGAATCCCAAGAAGAAGTCACCAAGGCACATAATAGTTAAACTATCCAACTTTGAGGAAAAGGAGGTTTTTTAAAAGACACACTTTATTCCTCAAAGTGACATCTTTGCTCTGAACACTTTACAGAGGTCTTACGCAACAGACTTGCCCAATGCTACTGGCAAATGCAATACTTTGATTTCTTGACTACTGCTTCCAAGAGTGTTGACTGTGGGTCTGAGTAAAATGAAATTCTTGACAATGTCAACCTTTTCTCCGTTTATCACAATGCTGTCTATTAGTCCAGTTGTGAGGGTTTTTATTTTCTTTTTATTGAGCTGTAAGTCATTCTTAATTGCTATAATCTTTGATTTTCATCAGCAAGTGCCTCAAATCCCCTTTACTTTCAGCAAGTAACATGTGTCATGTACCTCTCAAAAGTTGTTAATGATCCTTTCTCCATGAAGATATATGAAGCAAAAGTGGTAACATGGCAATGTTTATTAACTTTAGCCAGTGGGTACTCAAGTGTTTGTTATATGGTTCTCTGTTATTCTGTGTATTTGAAATATTTTATCATAAGCTTTTTAAAGAGAGATTTAAAAATAGGCTTATTTGTAGAATCTCTGGGACAGAAGTTTACAATTTCTCCACCGTGAACATCTAAACTACTTACCATCAACTGGCAAATGGCTCAGAAAGTCTTCATATTCCTCATTCGCAAGCTCAACATTCATGTTTTCCAGAAGAGTTGCTAGCTTATTGACACTGATTTTTTTTCCTTAGGAAAGAAGTGAATGCAAATAAGAAATACAAGTAATTTTAAGAAGTGGAAAATGCTAACTTTGAGCACTGGAGATAGAAACATATTGGTTCACTGGTTTAAGTTAATCCCAATAGTCAGTACACCGTGCTATAGCTTTCAGTTGAAGTCTTCATGGATAGTAAGAGTTAGATAAGTCTGAAGAATTAAGAAAACAGTAACCAAGATTAAAGTCTTGCTATTTCAGAATTCCACTAATTGAAAGCAAAATTTCAAACCTGAAATATTACTACCAATAACTCCCTAAAATGTAGTTTTACCCAAAGAAGAACGGTAGGTTCTGAGAGATGTTCAGAATAAAAGCACCCCAATGGAAGAGCAAGGTTCTAACCGGTGAGAAAGCACAGGGATTTTACAAAGTAAGTGCAAAGAACAACAATTTTCAGCTGCTGGTTTCATAATCCTCACCTTTGAGAGACTTCACACTATCCAGCAATCTTTTCTTATACACTTTTCCATTGTCTGCAAAACATGGTAAAATTCAGGTCAAAGAAAAAGGATGCAAAATCCGTAATTTCATAGATTCAAACTTTTTAAACTACTCGCCTAGAAAACAAGCTTATTTCACTCTAGAAAGTTAACAACCCAAGCAACAATGTTAACAACAACAAAAAAACATTGCCACTGAGATGATTCTGATTCACAGTGACACTACAGCATGGAGTAGAACTGTCCCCATGGGATTTCCAATGCTGTAAACCTTTCTCTTCCCCACCCGCCTCCAATGCTCCTTTTCCCCTCCCACCCCCAAATGCTGTACAGTTTTATGAAAGCAGACTGACACATCTTTCTACCATGAACTGCCTGGTGGATTCAGTCGACCTTTCAGTTAACAGCTGAATGCTTTAACCGCTGTGCTACTTGGACTCATATACAGTAATATAAACAATTTAAATAAAAAATATTTTGAAAAAATTAAAAAAATTTTTCTAAACAAACTTTTTTTTTCTTTCCTTAAAGTGAGGTAAAGTTTGGGGGGGGGGTGTCAGAGAACAGGGCATATCCACCAGCCTAAATGTACATGTACATGTACATGTGTTCTCTCTGTCTTCAGGGGCTTTGTTTGGGTGGCAGTAGTGTCTGTAGTGTTGACAGAGCCCTTAGTTTGGGCGGGCACCTGCAGTGGGTCTCTTTACAGTTCATTTGCTATTCTGCTCTCGGACAGCTCAAGTCCTCCGAGGCTGCTGTTCTCCTCACCAGGCTCTTGAGAGAATGCCAGACTCGGAGCAGCTACAGTTCAGTGTATGTGGAGAGAAAACAAGGTGAAGACAGGGTCTTGCTGACCAGGATGCTACTCTGCTAGCTCCTTTGGGGATGTCCAGGCTTACTCTTGCTTGGGAGGACCTGGTGACAGGAACTATAGGCAGAGAGGATGTTTATGGGGTGGTCCCCAGGGGAAGTACTGGCTGGCCTCATGGGTCTTTGTGGGGTATTTATGCAGGAGTCCAGAATGCAAGACTTTTGAGAGGCTGCTTGGTTGGGCCACTGACTAATGAGAATGGTCACTGGCAGTGTAAGCACGGGGTTCTTCGGATCCTTTTTCCTTCTTCCTTCCTTCTTTCCTTTCTTTTTCTTCTTTTCCTCCTTTTTTCCCCCAACTCATTTTATTTGGAGTTAACACAGATATTATGTCATTCCATAGTTAAATCACATCAAGCAGTGTTGTACAATTGCTACCACACCAGTTTCAAAACATTTTCTTCTGTCTTGGACTCCTTGTTATCAGCTCCCCTTTACTTGCCACCCTCACTATAGCCCCCCTTATTCTACTTTCGTCTGTGTAGGTCCATCCATCCTGGGTTTGAAATACAGAAAAACAGAAAAACTTAACAAAATTCAAGAGGGCTACCCATAATGACAAAATACATCAGAGATAAACCCCAACATGAAAAACAAAAAACACAGACAAATGTTGAAAACCAGGTCATTCCCAATATATATCAAGTAACAAGGTTTTAACAATTTAAATCAGGTTTACCATTTTGATCTAGAGTCATCTTTCCAAATACTCCATGTTCGGTAACTAGTTTATGCCCATCCCTCCATTATGGATAAAGAGAAAGCACCAGAGGCTTATTTCCTGTGTAGATTTCACAATTTTATCTTGGGCTTCCACTGTCTTTTGTTATGGGTTTGTTCAGATTTTCTATGTCAGGTCCCTTTTCTTATGTGCTTATCTTTTATTTGCTGTATTTTGAGGAGATGAGAGGGATATCAAGAGGCTGAATGAGGATGTGGTTGTATTCCAGAGGCTACAGAAGAATTTAGCTGTGTAACTGTTAAAATACTTACTAAGGACCTACTACTAGGTGAATGGAAAAGTTTCTCACTTTTAAGGAGAGACATGACTCACTTTCAAACCAAAGTATCCACAAGGTTTCTTAGGCCAGGACTGTGTTTTCTTCATAGGGCGCCAGACAGTTCTCATCAAAGCCCACAGTACCCCGTCTCTCCAGCGCCATGAGGGTAGTGGGGTTGGATACTCACTGCAGATTGGCAGAGTCTTTGACAGC
Organism: Echinops telfairi; assembly: GCF_000313985.2. Classification (NCBI taxonomy): domain Eukaryota; kingdom Metazoa; phylum Chordata; class Mammalia; order Afrosoricida; family Tenrecidae; genus Echinops; species Echinops telfairi. The sequence continues at coordinate 34,203,396 of NW_022111358.1, read as the reverse complement.
ATCATGCATTCTTTGTCAGTGACTTCAATTCCCATGTCCCCCAGCACGTTTTTTAAGTCATGGACATCAATCTTTTCTCCTTGAAGAGATATGAATTGTTTCAGGTAACAGTGTTAAGGGACATTTAATTATTTCAAGTCACAAAAAAATAACATTATTTCCAACTGCAGATGAAGTGTGAATATATGCACTAACTTCAGTTATAATTATTCACAACATAGCGTTATTGCTAAATTTACAGTTTGAAAGGGATCTTTAATCTAAGTTAAAATTTAGCTTTACATTTTATGTCTAGTCTGTGTATTTGTCAGTATAGCACATAGTAACACAGGACTGTACCCAGTGACATTTGATGGTATAGAGATGATCAATCTACATCTCTACAACCCACAGGTAATATCTCTTACTACTTCCTGACCTGAATTATTGGACTATGTTCAGAGTGACCACTGCATTCACCATAATTTGGTTCTTTAAACACTAGTGAATCGAATGCATCACTAGTCAACATATTGGGAAAATTAATCTATCTTTTTGGAGAGTGCCAACACTTTTCATAGAACTCTAATAATCTGAACTACTATCAATAAGACACAATTATCATCCAATAGTAAAACCCCAGACTGAACATGGCAGCATGGACTGTGGTTAGGTGCCATCGAGTCAGCTCTGACTCCTAGTGACTCCATGCACAACAGGACGAAATGCTGCCTGGTCCTACACAACCAGGAGTGACGAGAGGAGGTAAACTATGGCCTTCAAAAGGTAATTTTCTCCAAAGAAGCAAGATCTCAACTTTATAGTGCCTTAAGCAAATCCTCACTTACCTTCAAAAGCTTTTGCTGCATCCATCAACACATTCAAACTAATCTTATCTTCTGTAAGAAAATTCAGAATACAGACTCAGATAAAGATACTGACACTTGAAAACTATATACAATTCTTACAAAGTATATGAAAATCCAGTCATTTTTCATGTTTTATTGTAAAAAAAATATTATCTTTTCAATCCATGGAAACATGGAATGCTAGCAGAGGAAAAAAGATCTATGTATAAACCCAAACCAAACCAAACCTACTATCTTGGAATTGGTTCTGACTCATAGTGAATTTATATAAGGTTTCCAAAACTGTAAATTTCTATGGGAGCAGACAACCCTGTCTTTCTAAAGAGGAGTGAGTGGCGCGGATTTGAACCACTGGCCTTGTGGTTATCAACCCAAAGCCTAACCCACAGTGCCAACAGAGCTCCTTTAGATTTACGTATATAACCATTCAATCAATATGACGTCTTTTTTCTTCCATAAGCTGTTTGGCTTGTAATGTAGGATTACAAGGTTAAAAATCTTTATAGCGTTACGGTGATTGAAGCTTTATTTGTTTACTTTTTTAAAAAAAGTTTAAAACCACTCCATTCTGTAGACCTCTCTTCCTTTCAGACAGAATTCTCTGTAGTGAGATGGCTGGGTCAGGTTAGAAAGGAGGTTCTCAAAGTGTGGGGCATGGACCTCTGAGTTACCTCTTGACTTTTCCCCACAGCATTGATACTGATGGCACAAAACCAATGGTGGGTAAGACTGCCGGTGTCTTTGCATTACCCAAGTCAGCAGCAATATACTGTATAAGCAGTTACTGTGTTCTTCAGAGTGCCCAAATGCAGTGACTATTCTTGATAAGAATGCAAAAGGCATTAGTTTTATTCACTCTCAATCCTTGATTGTACATATTTTTAGTATGCTCTGTATTGCAGTGAGAAGGAAGTATGCATAAACACATTGGCTCCACACTAATATACAGTGATTTCTTGAGGAACAGTGTGTGTGGGATAGAGTTGTGAGCAAGCTAGCTGCTTTTTCTTGGAATATCATTTTCTTTCTTTCTTTCTTTTTTTTCTACGTAGGCTGCCAAAGGAGGGCAAAAGGAGATGAGCATTCCTTTCTCCCAAGGGCATCTTGGGCAGGCCATTTCTATTCCAAGCTACAGCTTTCCTGAGAAGGTAATTTATTTCCTTCCTTCCTTCCTTCCTTCCTTCTTTCTTTCTTTCTTTCTTTCTTTCTTTCTTTCTTTCTTTCTTTCTTTTTCCCCCCAAACATTTTATTGGGGGCTCGTACAACTCTATCACAATGCATACATTCATTCATCCATCCATTGTGTCAAGCACATTTGTACATTTGTTGCCATCATCATTCTCAAAACATTTGTTTTCTGCTTGAGCCCTTGGTATCAGATCCTCATTTTTCCCCCTCCCACTCCCCTCCCCTCTCCCTCAGAATATCATTTTCACTTGAGAAAATGACTGATGGATAAGTTGTAGTATTCAGACTTAGTTGTTTGAGAGATACCTTGAAGTCAAACAAAATGAGCCTGTAATGAAAAAAAACAACAACTGACAGAAGATGCTTTAATGATAGAGCTAAAGCTTGCAAACAAAAATGAGAATTTTGGAGGCCTTATAGCTGCACTGTGACTTAACATTTCCTGTGGCTCTTTTGGTGATAATATGTAAAAATATGACTGCTTGATATTATATAATGTGATACTTGATAATCTATATAACTCAGTGGACTAATATTTTCCAAATGATCAAAGCATGATGTTATAAAAATGACATATGGGTAAAATATGACAGTATGAAATAAACCAGCGGTTCTCAACCTGTGGGTTGTGACCCCTTTGGGGGTTGAATGACTCTTTCACAGGGGTCGCCCAATTCATAACAGTAGCAAAATTACAGTTATGAAGTAGCAACAAAAATAATTTTATGGTTGGGGGGGCGGGTCACCACAACATGAGGAACTTTATTAAGGGGTCGAGGCATTAGGAAGGTTGAGAACCACTGAAACATACCAATGAACTTTATTGTAGCTAAGTATGAAAAGTTCATTAATACAAGTACTGATCCTACACTACAAGTAAACTTCAGAAAAAATACCACTTTTTGGCTTTAGAGGAATATGAAGAATATTCAGAATTATCTGAAAAGGTTATTAAAAATCCTTCCTTCTCAAATTGCTCATATTTGCATGAGGTCAGAGCATATTTACATACTTCATCTAAGACAAGGCATCTCAAATTGAATACAGAATCAGATGTATGAACCCAGCTAGCCAGTGAGTGATTTATGAAAATCTAAAACAATGTTCCTCTTCTCACTCATTATTTTGCCTTGTTTTGGGGAAAATAGTTATTTTTCATAAATGCTTTTTATTTAACATGTAATGCATTTATATCAATATTCTTAACCATATTGATAAATAAATGTGAATTAAATGTTTTAAAATTCTCAGTACAATAAATATTGATAGATATAATTCACAAAAGCAGGAGCTCTTTAGTGTTCTCAATTAAGAGTATGAGGAGTTCTGAGCCAAAAAATCTGAAAATCTTGTTGCTTAACCCAAATGCAGGTGAGGAGCTCCTCCTCCTGAAACTGTCAGTTTTTTAATGTTTTGCAATTCTCTGGATTGTAAACTCCTTGAGGGCTGATTCTATGTCTCGATTCTTCCTTGAACCCCTAATCAACTGCAGAGAGATAAACAAACAAAGCAAGACCAACACAGTGATGGCACATTGTTGGCATTCAGTAAATGTTTGTTGACTGAATCAATGAGAGAAAGAATATACAGGTAGTCCCTGGTTTACTAATGAGGGTCTAAAGTGTGTTATTTTTAAATGAAATTTATAGTTCAGTTGGAAGAATAGCAAACAGTTCTCATTTAGCCTTACTTTAGAGCAAGAAAAGGCGGGAAGTATTTTGAGGATTTAAAGTTGTACACGCAGCAGAAGGTGACTGTGATGAATTTGTTTTAAGTAGGAGTTGGGACAGTCAGTTCAAAGTGAGGCCAAATTTACATCAAATTAAAGGGAGCTGAGCACTTATTGTATTAATAAAGTCAGGACCTTGATCCTTGAGTAATGAAGGATCCTCTGATCTCATTTGTCCACACACACTGCCATTGAGTCAACTCCAAGGCACAGTGACCCTGTAAGACAAGGCAGAATTGCGCCTCTGTCTTTGGAGGCTCTAATCTTTATGGGAGCAGAAAGACTCATCTTGCTGGTTTAGAGCAGCTGGTGGATTTGAATCACTGATTTTTTAAAATCATTTTATTGTGGGCTGGTACAACTCTTATCACAATCCATGCATACATCCATTGCGTCAAGCACATTTGTAGCCATCATCATGAATCGCTGATCTTGTGGTTAGCAATCCACCACATAACTCGCTACCCCACCAGGGCTCCTGCCCTAGTCAAAGATATTCGTTCTAATCTTCAGTTTCATGCTGTTTATAGAGAACTTTGTGCTGGGCAAGATGCTTGGCGACCTGTATGCTAATGCTGGTTACCAAACTCAGTTAGTGAGTGTTGGTGATGAAAGAAGAGACTCCTTCACTCGTTTCCTTCAGTCTTGGTTCCTTTCAACTCAGCCCAGGGGCCAATCACCAAATAAATAAGGTAACTATAGATTTACTTGTGCTTACTTACTAATCTGTAGTAAATAAGGACAAGTAAACTCATGCTTACCTTGCTTCTTGGGTAATCCAACACCAAGTCAGTCTATAGGCATACATCTTTATAGCATCCTGTCCTGTCCTTTCCTTTACTCATCCCCTACTCATCATCTTTTATTGATCTTCCTATTTTTTAATTACACTTATCTTTAAAATTTTCCTTTATTATATCTTTCTATTCCTTTATTATTTTCTGTACCCTTATGGACACTAAGAGGCATTGTTTTAGACCTCCAAAGATGGTCTCATGGATTGAAGACACTTTAAGATTAATACCAATAATAGGACAATTCAGAAAAGGAGGGTGAGAATGTTTGCAAATTGAGGAATGTTTTCAATGCCATGAATTAAACATGTAGTAACTGTTGAATTGGTGTATGTTTTGCTCTGTATACAAGTATTCACAACAGTGAGTTGATGCCAACTCATAGGGACCCTTTAGGGACCCTATAGGACAGAACAGAATGGCCAGATAGGGTTGCCAAGGCTGAACTCTATGAAAGCAAACTGCCCATCTTTCTTGTGGAGAGCAGCTGGCGGTTCAAACCATTGACCTTTTGGTTAACAGCTGAGAACTACAGCACCATCAGTACTCCTTTCAATAACAACAACAACAACAACAAATCAAATTATTAAAAAAGAAGAGCTAGGAAATACACTTTTAGTGTTGCCTGGCACCTTGTCCTATAAGAACCCCAGTTTTGTTTTAAATGCATTCTCTTGCTCTTCATTCTGTTCCTTCAGCTGTTTGCTTTTTTCTTCCCCCTTTTCTTTTCTTCTCTGGTTTGTGGCAATCATACAAACAGTAGACCTCTGGTTTGTACTGTGTCCACTCAGTCTTCCCCTACCTATTCCCACTGAGGTCTCTTAGATAAGGCCTGTATCACCTAAACCTTAGCAAGAGTCTCTTAAACAGTATCCCTGCCCCAGTTTTTCTTCCTCTAACGTGTCTTTACTCCCTGTTTGCAGGGCAGACCAGTCATTATTTACGGAAGGAGGGCATCTGAAATGCTCACCAGTCTTTGGTAGGTGCTTTTGCAAGTCCTGAATTTCTTTTGCTTCAAGTCTGAACCCAGTGTTTCGTAGAACATTTTCCAGATCACGGACATTAGCCTTTCCTCCTTAATAAAGATAAGAAAAAGTAGATAACAATGTCATAAAATGAAAAATGCAGATTATCAACCCCTATCTAGAAATTAAACCATAAACTCTCATAGGAGTTAGGAACAGAACATGCTCCCATAATTAAACTTCTAGAAGAAGTTAATTTTGTGGGATGGGAGGTAAAGAATGTGGAAACTCTGGGAAAACAAACAAAGACGATAACCAAATCATGCTACTGGTCAAAAAATAAGATTTGAAACTTGCTAAAGTAACAATACATTATTGCATAAATATAATTGTACATAACAAAGTCTAGTTAATGAGACAGAATAACTGAAAACCATAGGTATAGTAGGATTAATGATCACAATTACAATTACAAATTACAAAGAGCAAATATATATGTTTTAGATGAGCTAAGTAAGTGTAAACAATGATTTCATAGAAAAAAGTGCATTTGCATGAGGGTGGGAAGGTGGGGGAGGGGAGGGGAAAAAAGAGGAGCTGATACCAAGAGCTCAAGTAGAAAGAAAATGTTTTGAACATAATGATGGCAACATATGTACAAATGTGCTTGATACAATTGATGTATAGATTGTTATAAGAGCTGCAAGAGCCCCAAATAAAACAATTTATAAAAAAGAAAAGAATGGGGAACCGATCACAATGATCTACACATAACCCCTTCCCAGGGGCATGGACAACATAAAAGTGGGTGAAAGGAGACATGGATCAGTATAAGACATGAAAAATTTTTTTATAAATTATCAAGGGTTCGTGAGGGAGGAAGGGTGGGGAGGGAGGGAAAAAAGGAGGAGCTAACACCAAGGGCTGAAGTAGAAAGCAAATGTTTTGAGAATGATGATGGCAACAAATGTGCAAATGTGCTTGACACAATGGATGTATGGATGGATTGTGATAAGAGTTGTATGAGCCCCCAATAAAATGATTTTTTTAAAAAGAAAACAGTGCATTTTATTATTTATATGCTGTATAGAAGATAAAGGACTCTTGCAAATGCAAAGAGAAAAGAAATTACAGAAAAAATTACTAGTATAATTAAGTATGTAAAAAATAGCAAATAGCAGTATATCAAAATACAACTTAACAGACAGAAAGTAGATTGGACATTTCCTAGATCTGGGAGGGTTAGGGGGAAATAGGGAATGGTGCTAGTGGAGGTGGAATTTCTCTTTGGTATAATAAAAATGTTCTAAAATTGTTTATGGTGATAGTTACACAACTCTGTGAACATAATAAAATAATTAATCTGAGCACTTTAAATGGATTCATTGTAGGTGATATGGAATGTGAATTAAGAGCATGTTGTAAAACATAACATAAAATTAAAAAGCACTTAACTGTGAAACTATTTATTATAAACCCACTGCTGTTAAAAGCCAAACCAAACCAAACCGTTGCTGTTGAGTTGATTCTCAGACAGAGACCTTATAAGACAGAAGAGAAGTAAATCATCGGGTTTCAAAAGGCCGAAGTAGCCATGGACACTGACTGCTGTATCCTTCAGGTGTAGCAGGTGGTTCAGACTACCAACCTTTTGATTAGTAGTTGAGCGTTTTTACGACTGTGCCACCATTGTTCCTCATTCTTATAGATATGCCAATATCTAGATCTATAAAGATACCATTTAAATAAATAGGAAAAATACTCAGACTCCATAACAATATTAGACAGAAGACTGGGAAAAATAATTCAAAGACTGAAAGATATGATATCATAATAAATGATGTAATAGTTAGATTCCATTTTTAATCAGTAATGTTAGCAAGGATACAAAATGTGAAAAAGATCAATTGTTGACAGGGCATATTGACTGTATGTTATTGCTGGGTACGTGGAATCATTCCGATGCTGAGCAATCCTAGGCCGTTCTAGGGGGTAAACTTGACGGGAACAGGTGACCATGTCTTACTCTCCTGTGAAGCTGCTGGTGGATTCCAATGACCATGCTTTCTGCTCGTTTAAGAGTGCTTAGCCAGGTGCCACCAGGGCTCCTCCAGCTCACTATCTATGGGGGTGTAAATGAACATGATCCTTATGGAAGGTACATTGGGTGCACGTGAAACAGATGAAGAGTTTTGGGCCTTATTGTTCTGGGAGGGTAGAGGGAGGGGGGGTTGGAAAGGGGAAACCGATTACACTCAGAGCACTATCTGAGTGCTCAACAAGAGAAGAATGACATATCACAACCAGATGACGTAACCATGAGATAGGATATTTTCAAATGTCATGGTAAAATCAGTATACTAAGCGTTTAGGATTAAATGTAAAATACATAAATATATGATAATGAAAGAGAATGTAATAAGAAAGAATATTAATAATAAAATCCCATGTTACTTGGTATTATAGATTATCATTATTTTTTCTGTTTTTTACTGTGAATATTCCAGATTATTTTCAAATACCCAGCACATAGAAAATACTCGAATACTTATTGAATAAATACATCATTTCAAATGCATCACTTTATGTGAGTATCATTTTCTAATTATTTATATACTCCCATAAATAATTAAAATAATCTCAAATTTTATTGGTCCTTTCTCGCACTTACCATTGAAAGATTTCACAGCATCCACTATATTTTTCTTAAATACCCTTTTATCAGCTGTAAGATAAAATACAATTCATTGCATTTTTGGCAATTCATCAAAATAAAAGTGTACAGTTACAGGAAGAGATCATTTGGAAATTTACCACAATTACGAATTTGCCTTCAGTGAGACAAAGGTACTTAGGACTAACCACTGGATGGAGTGAAGACCAGGGGGCTGTCGGACAGTGACGCGCTCCCGTGCGGAAATCCACACAGCTCTTTCCCATTTTCTCTTTTCGAATTTGGCTGCACTCTGTTCTGTCTCCATCTGTCCTCCCTCCCCCTGTTCTTTTTCTTCCCTTCCAGCATATCCCTTCTTACTGCCATCGAGCCAGTTCTGACTCATCGCCACCCTATAGGACAGGGTAAAATTGCCATTGTGTATTTCTGACACTGTAATTCTGCCTTGTCTTGTTATTCTTGTTAGTTTTTTGCTTGTTAATGTTTTTCTGTATATGAAATCAAGGATAGGTAAGTCTATAGAAACAGTAACTGGATTAATGCTTTGGGAGTATTATAGGGGAGGGGTATGTGGGGGGCATGGGGAACTAATATTGAGGAGTACAAGAAAGAAGAAAATGTTTTAAAATTGATCGGTTTCAAATGGCTGACTTTGCAGTTAGCAGCAAAACACATAATCAGACACCACCCACAGCCCCTAAGCTTATCCCTTAGCTCATAGATTGCTCCCAAGGAGACATTTTCCTGTGATGGTACTTCTGACTAGGTAAGTTTCTGTTTCCTTTGCCATAATAGAAATGGTAATGGGAGTCTTTAAAAATGCTAGAGAAAATGTTTTGAGAAATGATGTACAAATACGCTTTACACAATTGATGTGTGTATGGATTGGGATAACAGTTGTATGAACCCCTAATAAAATGTTAAAAAAAAAATGCTAGAGCTGGGCCTTAAAAAAAAATCTAGCTGACATAAAATGTTAAAAAATATTAGAATTCCTACTATGAAACTTGAAAACCAAAATTTGCTGGTTTCTTTAAGGAGGCAGGGATCCAGGGGCATCAACATGGTCTTCATTCACCTGGGTTTAGGATAGTGTTATGCACAGCAGCTTTTCAATAAATACTTACTTAATGAATACATTCTCATGCATCAATGATTAGAATACATTTAAATGCTCACCAGAAACTGGTAGAGTTTTCATCAGCTTTTTGAATTCCTTATTTGTGACCTCTATTCCCATGTCCTTCAAAACGTTTTTCACATCCGCAGTATGAATCTTTTCTCCTTTAGAAAGAGGCAAAGAGTCTCAAGTGAGATTATAGCACCGAGGCGGTATTTTTGTACTGCATTGTTTTTGCTGTTGGTTCTGCCTCAGTTCTGGCTCATGGTGACTTCATGTACAACCGAAGGGAACATTGCGTGGTTCTGTGCCGTATGTGTGACATGGTAACATCAGCAATCTCTCTCTCTCTCTTTGAAACACCTTCCCAGCTTTAGTGGTTACAAGCAAGGTGTAATGGGGAGGATGCTTAGCTATTCAGAATTGAGGAGTCAGAAAATTTTCTTTTAACCTAATTAAAAGAGAAAGTCTTATAATATTGTCTATAATACCATTCAATATGTAAAATAGGAATTGCATAATTTCTCATCAATTTAGATACTGTTTGATAGCTAATATAAATAATTCGACCACCAGGGTAATAACAAACAAAACAAACAACCACTAGCATTTAGTTGATTCCGACACATAGTAACCCTATATAGGGTTTCTGAGACTGTAAATCTTTATCAACAAATATCACTCTCAATATGGACTACAACTCAATATAAATAAAACCCAAATCCTCACAACTGGACCTATAGGTAACATAATAATAAATGGAGAAAAGACTGAAGTTGTCAGCGATTTAATCTTTTTTAATTTACAAGTTTTATTAGCACTTCATTCATGTGTCATACAATTCAATAATTCAGTTATATCAAGAAAAGTTTTACAATTAGCACCAAAGTGAGTTCTAGAACCTTTTCTTCTTCCTTGTACGGATTACTCTTCATGTAATTATTATTTTCTAGTTGTGGCAAAAAATACACAACAAAACATTCCCAAAGTCCACAACCTCTACATATATAATTCAGTGCCATTGATTATATTCTTTGTGTTGTACAACCATTATTGATATCATTTTCCAAATTATTCCACCATTATTAACATAAACTCAGTGTCCCCTAAGCAACAACATTTTCTCCTTCACCCATGGCAACCATCGTGGTCAATTTTGGTTTCTTTCTTTTTTCAGTTTACTTGATATGGTATTCACATATCATACACTTTCATGGTCAAATCTCTGTTAAAAAGAGTTGTACATAAAACAAAAGAGTTGTGTATACATCATCACAATCAGTTCTAATGCTCCCTCCCCCTTAAGACTTCTTTAAAGTAGAAGAGGAAGGATATAACTCTGAGGACTAACACATGCCTGACTCAAGCCATGGCATTATCAATTGCCTCATACGCATATGAATATTGGACATTGAATCAGGAAGACCAGAGAATAACTGGTGGATTTGAATTATGGTATTGGCAAAGAATATTGAAAGTACCATGGACTACTGAAAGAACAAACAAATTTGTCTTGGAGGATGTACTGCCAGAATGCTCCCTAGAAGGGCAGCTAGAAGGACTTTTTCTCACATAGTTTAGACATTTTATCAGAGAGGCCAGTCCCTGGAGAAGGACATCACACTTGGTAAAGTAGAGGGCGGCAAAAAAGAGGAAGACTTTTAGTCAGGGTGTGATGTAGCAACGATGAAACATACAACTTTCCTCTAGTTCCTAAATGCTTCCTCCTCCCCCACTAACATGATCCCAATTCTACCTT
>NW_022111358.1:34189979-34191878 GCF_000313985.2 Echinops telfairi | reverse complement strand
TAAAAAAAAAAAAAGAGGAAGACCTTCAACAAGATGGATTGACCCAGTGGTTGCAACAATGGGCTCAAACTTAACAATTGTCAGATGGCCCAGGACCAGGTAGTGTTGTTCTGCTGTGCATAGGGTCACTATAAGTCAGAACCTAACAATCAATCTTTATGGGAGCAGACAGCCTGGTCTCTCTTGTAAAATAGCTGGTGGGTTTGAAATGCCAGCCTATTGCTTAGTACTCCAGCATCATCCCACAGCGTCCCAGGTACAGCTGTAGTCTCTTTCTCCTTCTGCTCCTTCTCCAGACCTCTCCTCTCCCTTCCCCTGACTTCTCTTCTGTTGATTGGGCAGGTTTAATAAAATGATCACAAAAACGATAACAATCTCTGATGTGGTTGGATTTACATTTTTGTAATTGCACTGTAAGCTTTGGGAAGGCAGAGATCATGTCTTCCTCTAAAAATTAAACATAATTCCTGGAACACATCTATGAGCAAACAAATGTTTGTTGAATAAATGAATCAATTGTTTAAGCATCAATGAAGCAAAATACATTATTGATGAAAATTCAGAGAGTTCATTCACTTGATGATTATTGAATATTTAGTATGTGAATAAAACAGTTTTAGGTCGGAAAAGACACAAAACCTGATTAATATGTAAAAAATAGAAAAACATAATTAATAAAAATGACTGTCTTTTGGTGTAATTATTATAATGTTCAATAAAATCGACCCTGATTAATAATATCTATAATAAAAAAGAAATCTATAATCCTAATTTAATAAAAAATTTAAATTATCACATAAAGAGATTTAAAAAATTTTGGACAGTAGGAAATTACAAATTAAATGCCCTAAATAATGTCTAGATTAGGAAGGAAGTTGAAACTGAGAATTTACACTGTTTAGAAGTAAAGGACTTCTGTTTCTAACAAAATAACTGAGTAAGAAGAACAGAAATATTCCTACTGTAAATAACTAAAATGGATGAATATAATGATAAAAATAATGATAGATCCAAGGCTTTGTTTACAAGGAATTAAGATAAATATTTTATTTCAAGATGTAGAGAACTAAGAGGTTCAACCTCAGTTACAGCTACTGATCTTTCTCCACCTGAAGCAAAGAAAAGTGAAGAAAATCAAAGGCACATGGAAACAATTCGTCCATACAGACACCAGCCCTCAGGACCCCGAGACCAGAACTGTATGGTGTTTGGCAACCATTACCAACAACTCTGAAAGGGATCTCACTAGAAGGTCCTAAATAGAGTAAGAAAAAATATGGAACAAGACTCAAATTCATAAAAAAGATTACTGGTTGATGGCCGGCCCCACTATGAGACATGACGTCCCTCACTGACCCATACCCCTAGAGGGGACAACACCGGAGACACAGTGTGGGAATTGTGCCCGATCTGATATTGCCACACCGAGGCAAAACAGTAAGGGGGTGCAACAGAACAGCAAGGGAACTGAGTGGTGAGGTCCCCAGGAATTGCCGAAGATGGACTTTGGGGCCAGGGCGTGGTGCCCCAACAGACTGGACTGCAACACACTCCTATAGGCCAACAAACAGTCCTTGAACTAACTACAAGCTTTTATTTCTTGCTGTGTTTTTGTTTTGTTTTGTTTTTTTGTCATTGGTTTGTTGTTGTTGTTGTATATTGTTGCTTGGTTTTGCTCTGTCTTGGTTTTGTGCATGTTATTATCTCCACAGGTCTGTCTAAATAAGATAGGCCGGTGAACAATCTGGAGGAGAAAACAACAGGACCGACAGTTATGGGAGGACATGGGAGATGGGGAGGTGGGGGAAAGGTAGTGGTGTTCACAAACCCAGAGACAAGGAAACAACAAGTGATCCAAATCGGTGGTGAGGAGGGTGTAGGAGGCCTGGTAGGGCATGA
>NW_022111358.1:34166635-34188905 GCF_000313985.2 Echinops telfairi | reverse complement strand
TACAAATGTGCTTTACATAATTGATGTATGTATGGATTGCGATAAGAGTTGTATGAGCCCCTAATATAATGATTAAAAAAACAGATTACTGGTTGTACAGAAACTGGCTCTTGTTCATTCTGCAAATTTGGAATTGTGTTCACCCCGTGACTTGTCAGCCCAACAACAGGTCTATAAGGCACACAGTTACACTAGAGAGGTACACACTCCTCAGAATAACCAACTATTTGAGATTGAAAGGGCAGCATTAACCAAAGATAAAGTTCAGAAGGGTTAGTAAAGGATCAGAAACCACAGAAAAGTGTGGTCAGTGGTGTTACATTGTGGGTACTGCAATGAAACGAAATGTGTAAGAATTGTTGAATGGAAAACTGATTTGCTCTGTCTGTCAATCTTCACCCAACTTACAATCAAAAGTAAAAGAAAAAATGTGGAGAGAGATTTAAGAACTAGATTGATATGTACTTACTCTGATGTGGAGACAATACTGCTGAGTTATGTGCCAGATCTGGTAACAGTTTTGGTTTCAATGCCCAAGCAGAAACAGGAGCAGGAGATGAATTTATGGACACATGACATAGATTTGAAACATTACGTTTTTAAAATATGTTAAAAATGAAAAAACCATAGAATCACAAGAATAAGAAATTGTGCAAAAAAAAAAGACTAATTTGAACAGGAGATAAAGTAACTATCTAGAAGTAAAATTATAGCTACTGAAATTAAGGTCTCAGTGGACAAAAAGCATATGAGAAAATACGTGGAGAGAATTAGTGAACTGGGAGAGAGATTTAAGAAATTCCCCAGATTTAGGACAAAGAGATAAAAGACAAAAGAGAAAGAGAGAAAGAAGCATACAGGGGCAATTCTATCCTGTCCTATAAGGTTACTATGAATTGGCATCAATTTGATGGCAGTGAGTTTTTGGTTTTCTCAACAAAAATAGAGGTCAGACAACAGTAGATAAATGAGTATAAATATTTGTATATGTTTCCTTCTTTCTTATCTTTTTATTTTATTTTATTTCTATTTATTTATTTATTTTTATTTTTCTTATCTTTTTATTTAAGTAAAATTTTTGTTATAGGTTAACTTAATTTTTAGGTAACGGAATATGAAAATAGAACTGTGACTATAGCTGAGAAATAATAAATACATCCCCTAGATAGTGTGACTGTCTCCCAGAGATGGAGAGTTTGTGTCTTCTTATTCTGGGGAGAGGGTGACCACATTTCATCCATGTTTATTTTACATCCGATTCATCAGGCAGTCCTACTGATTCTATTTTAAAATATACATGCAGCTTTACCTTCTCTCCATTGCTGTCCACCCTGGGTTGAGTACCCTACGTCTGCCCCTGTTGCCCCTCCTCCCTTCAGTTTTCTCTTACAACATCACAGTATGCCTTTTCTTGAAAGTCTGCAATGGGTTTCTGTTTTTCTGAGGATAAAAGCCCAAGATCTTACAAGGCTCTCATGACCTTGATTGATATTTTTCTGCTACCTTCAGTTTCTTATCTCCTATTACTTCTTAGTTACTCAGTTTTAGCTATTCTGGCCTCTGACTATTCCTGGCTTATTCATGCATGCTCCCACCATTGGACCTTTGTCTCTGTCCCCACTACCAGTAATGCATTTTTCCTAGCAATCCCACATGGTCAAAATGTTCACCTTTTACCAGCTTTTGTTCAAATGTCCCCTTCTCAATGCGGCCTGGTTACTTAAAACCAGAACTGTACCTTTCTCTAATATCTCCTGTCCACCTAATTATCTTTCTTTCCCCCCCTTACTTTTATTGGAGTCTCTTACATCTCTTATCACAATCCATACATTCATCCAGTGTGTCAAGCACATTTGTACATGTACCACCATCATCATTTTCAAAGCATTCTCTTCCCACTTGGGCCCCTGATATCAGCTCCCCATATCTTCCCCCTCCCTCCCCTGTGTGCCTTCCCTCACTAACTCTTGATAAATTATAGATTATTGTTTTCATATCTTACATCGTCCTCCATCGCCCCTCACCCACTTTTCCATTATTTGTCCCTCTGGGAGGGGGTTCTAGTTGATCCTTGTGATTGATTCCTCCTCTCTTCCCCTTCCCCTCCCTAATCCTCCTGGTATCTCTACTCTCCTTGTTGGCCCTGAAGGGTTATCTATCCTGGATTCCCTATATGGTGGGCTCTTATCTGTAGCAGTGTGCATTTTCTGGACTAAACCGTTTTTGTAAGGTAGAATGGAGGTCATGATAATGGGGGGAAGGAGGCACCAAAGAACTAGAAGAAAGTTGTGTGCTTCATCTGTGTTATACTGCACCCTGACTGGCTCATCTCTTCCCTGTGACTGCTCTGTGAGGGGATGTCCACTTGTCTACAGATGGGCATTGGGTCTCCACTCCATGCCCCTCCCCCCATTCACATTGGGTATGATTTTGTTCTGGGTCTTAGATGCCTGATATCTGATCCCATCAATACCTCATGATCACACAGGCTGGTGTGTTTCTTCCATGTGGGCTTTGTTCCTCTGAGATAGATGACCGCTTGTTTATCGTCAAGTCTTGCTTTTCTATTGTTTTTTTTTGCATCTATCATTTAACATGCCACTCAGGGGCTTCAATAAGTTTGAGGAAAAATTCCATTATCTTAATTTAATTAAATTTTTCCATGAACTTTTTGAATCCCCTTGTATATAATGTACTTATTTATTGTGTGTATTGCTTGTTGATTTTTTCCCCCTGCTAGAGTGTAAACTCCATGAGGGTAGACTATTTTGTTCATTGCTATCTTCTACATGCCTAGAACAATGCTTGACATGTTGTAACTGCTCAATACACAGTTGCTAAATGAATAAATGGAACAAAGAGTAGTGTGTTAAAATATAAAACTTTAAAATTGCATAACGCAATACTTATTTTAAAATCTCACTCACCTGTAATACCTTTAACTTTATCCATCAACACATTCAAATTAATCTTCCCATTATCTTTAAGACAAAAATCACAAAAAAATTTAGAAAAATGACATAAAACTCTGATATTAGGAAATAGAAACCCCAAGCTCTAACATTTAAAAGCATTTCCTTAGAAATTTATTATTTTTTCACACTCAATAGTTATGAACTTCTGTAATCTATTGTATAAATTATCAAAATACACAGCACAGTGCTAGAGCAAACCCCTCTCCTTCCTTGGGGATACTCTATTATCAATTTGGCTAGACTTTCACAGGGGGTGGTCTTACACTTTTTGAAAAAAATTATTTAAAGTATGGTGTTTCACTTGGAACTAAGTGGGTGATCTCCTAAAAGGACAGCTTGTTGGGATGCATTTCTGGCTGCTCTTAGGTTGCCAAAATGGTAATCATCATGTTGACATATTCAGTTAAAGAGACTTGTTTTTCAGTGACCATTCTCATCTGAAAGGCATCGTAGAAGCCCATGAACTTAGCTTCTTTATTCAGCATTTCTCAAATTGAAGCTGAATGGCTCTGGAGGTCTGGGGGTACAGTTTTAAAATTCGTAAAACTGGAAGTTTGAGGAACATTGAATAATATGTTATAATAGTTGAAAGATACTATTAACTCTAGGATCTCAGGTAGTACAGCGGTTAAAGTGCTAGACGGCTGACTTAAAGGTTGTTGGTTCAAATCTGTCAGCCATTCTATGAAAGAGGTTAATAATCTGCCTTCAAAAACCTATGGGGCAGTTCTATTATGCACTGTGGGGTCGCTATGAGTTGTACTTTGGTTTTATGAATGGTATAGCTTCTGTGAATGTTAATTTTGGATCCAAGCAAAATGAAATTCTCGACAACTTCAATAGGTTTTGTTTTGGGTATTACTTTATATAACATGTAAGATTCAGCAGACGTAGTCACTCCCTACTCATAACGTGGTCATGGGTACTAACCCATCAGTGCTCCAACATCTTCATGCTGTTGTTGTGAGGTGCCTTAGTCCGTTCTGACACACAGCGATTAGGTACAACAGAAGGCCACACTTTCCAGTGATTATGTACAACAGATGCAAACATTTCCTTGCACCAGCCTCACTACTGTTATATTCGAACTCATTGTTGCCGCAGCCGCTGTCAATCCACCTCAGTGAGATCTTCCTCTTTTTGTTGACTGTTCACTTTACCAAGCACGATCTATCTTTCTTTCTTTCAACTAGGGACTGGCCTTTCTTCATAGCACATCCAAAGTACTTGAGATGAAGGCTCATCATCCTCACCTAAAAGGAGCATTCTGGCTAGACTTCTTCCAAGACAGATTTGTTTATTTTCCTGGAAGTTCATAATGCTTTCAGTATTCTTTGCCAACACCATAATTCAAAGGCATAAGTTCTTCTCTGGTCTTCCTTATTTATTGTGTAACATTCATAATATGCATATGACATGATTGAAAATAGCATGGCTTGAGTCAGGGTGCACTTTAGTCCTCAAAGAGATAACCTTGCACTTTATTATTATTTTTTTAATTAAAAAATTTTTTAACCTTGCACTTTAAAGACTTGTGCAGCAGATTTTCCCAATGCGATATGGAATTTGATTTCTTCACTGCTGCTTCATGAGCTAAATTGAGAATCCAAGAAAAATGAAATCCTTGAAATTAATCTTTTCTCTGTCTATCACGATGTTATCATTTTTATGCTTGTATATTATTTGCTATATTCCCCAAACTGGAAGTTTCCCTGAGGGTCAGATACCAAGCATTTATTTATATTCCCATGATTACTCAGTCCCTACTTTAATAATTTGCACAAGACTGATGATCCAGTTTATTAAATAAACCCCAAACCAAAATCACTGCCATTCAGTTGATTCTGACTCATAGCAACCCGTTATAGGGCAGGGTAGAATTGCCTCTGTGATAGTTCTCAACCTGTGGGTTTCGACCCCTTTGGGGGTCGAACGACCCTTTCACAGGGGTCACCTAAGACCATTGGAAAGCACATATTTCTGATGGTCTTAGGAACCAAGAAACTGCTCCTCTATCTGTCTCCAGGAGGGTCCGGCCACATGCAGATATGCCCACATACCAGTACCTGGCGTGAAGACTGTTACCCATGCTACACCAGGCTTCAAGACAAAGTTTCATTGATTTGTCATTAGAAAGAAATATTTCACCATATATAATGACATATTGTTTTTGTGATGAATCACTATGCTTTAATTATGTGCAATTTGTAACAATTAAAATACATCCTGCATATCAGATATTTACATTATGATTCATAACAGTAGCAAAATTAGTTATGAAGTAGCAATGAAAATAATTTTATGGTTGGGGGTCACCACCACCTGAGGAACTGTATTAAAGGATCGCGGCATTAGGAAGGTTGAGAACCACTGCTCTGTGGGTTTCTGCGACTGTAACTGTACACGAGAGTAGAAAGCCTCATCTTTCTCTCTGGGATTGGATGGTGGTTTCAAACTGCTGACCTTGTGCGTAGCAGCTCAACACATAACCAGGACTCCTGTTCCTAAGTAAAGTTCTAGAAAAATGCAAACTCTTATAAAGAGTGAATTAACTGTAAGACCAGTATATATTCTAGGGTCTTAGATGAAGAATATTTCTAGTAAACATCTTTGTGGTATTCTCTGTTTTCAACCAATATCTATCTGACATCAGCACTGATATTGTTGTTTCACATCCTCTTCTGACTTCGGCCTGAATTTCCGGCAATTTTCTCTGCTGTAACTGCTGTGAGATGATCTCCAGAAACATTTTGCTTGAATGTGACATTGATGATATTATTTTATAATTGCACATTCTGTTGGCTCACCTTCCCAATGAAGGTCTTCTTATCCACGAGGACAATCTATTCTTCCATTTATGTATGTTTCTTTTAGCTTATTGTAATGATGTAGTTTTCTTTATATAGGTCTTATGTTTCTCTAGTTAAACTTATTCATATTTCATCTTGTAAAGGGTATGGTTTTCCTGAAATCCTTTTCAGAGTTTTATTGGTTAATGTAAAGAAATCTTAACAGATTTTTCTATGCTGATCTTGTACCCTACGACTTTGTTGAATTAAGTTCCAGTAATTTCCCTGCTGAGTTTTTGGGATTTTCTGTGTATAGCATCACATCATCTGTAAGCAGACAAAGTTTTACTTTTTCTTTGCTCTTTTGGAAACATTGAATTTTCTTTTCTTGCCTTATAGCTCTGGCTAAGACTTCCAGCATGAAATTGAACAGTAATACTGACAAAGGGCATCCTTGCCTGGTTTATATTCACAAGAGGAATGCTTCCAATTTCTTTCCATTGACACTATGTTGGTTGCTGGTTTGTATATAGGCCTTTAATTATGATGAGGAATTTCCTTTCTCTTTTTCGCCCCACTCCCGAAATCCCCCTTCCTTCCCTATTACCTACCCCACCCCGGAATTCCTTATCAATCCTTGTATCACTTATTATCACTATGCATCTACTACTCCTGTGGGTCACAAACTGGGAAACCCAACAGAAATAATAAAACCAAATTTGAAATAAGGTGGTAAGGATAAAATAATAATAATATAAAGACCAAAATACAAATAATAAGTAAGAAAGAAAAGACCCTTTATCAACATTCCAAAAGCCAGGGAAGAAATTTCTGTCATGGAACAGGTAAGAGATACTTGCACACAGAACCAACTCAGGTTGGGTCTATAGGGAGGTCATCTGGCCAAGTATTAAGTTCAATTCAGCATATTCAAGATGACAAGGAATTTCCTTTCTATTCCTATTCCTTGAGTGTTCTTTCAGAAATGACTGTTGGATTTTGTCAAATGCCTTTTCTTCATCAATTGATATGACCATATGATTCTTTTCCTTTGTTTTATTTATGTGGTGGGCTACATTGATTGTTTTTCTAGTGTTGAATCATCATTTAATACCTGGTATAAATCCTACTTGGTCATGCTTTTTTAAAAAAAAAAAATTATGGCTATGAACTTTTTTGGGTATTTTTGCATCTATGTTCTTGATGGATATTGATACTGGTTTGTAATTTTTCTTCTTTAGTGATGTCTGCCTGGTTTTGGCAATAGGGATATGCTTAATTCATAACATGAATTTGGGAGTAGTCCATCCTTTTCTAATTTCGGGAATAATTTGAGAAGAATTAGTGCCAGCTTGTTTTGTGAATATTTGATAGAATTTGCTAGTTAAGTTATCTAAGCCTAGATTTTGTTTTAGCAAACTAAATTTTGTTTTTTCACAATTTAGAAGGCTAGAAGTCCCAATTGAGAGTGCTGACACTAGAGCAAGGCTTTCTATTTTTGTCAGCTCTATATGAGGTCCTTATTCCTGTCAACATCTGTGGACCCCTCATTCCTTGGAGATAGTCATGTGCCTTGGAATCAATCTCCCCTGGGTTCAAGAAGTTCTCAGCATAGGGGCCACAGATCCACAGGTTATGCTGTGCTCTGATGGTCTGTTTTTCTTGATGGTATTGAAGTTCTCAAGGTCTTTCCTTTGCTGCTCAATTCCTTCTTGCTTTTAAATATAATTCACGTATGAATGCTAAGGTATTTGTGTGGCTCATGACAAACTACAGGGAGCCTTGAGAAGAATTTGAATACTAAAACACTACATTGCGCTCATGCAGAATCTGTACAAGGAAGTTGTGTAACCAGAAAGGCATCCTGCTTGGTTCAAAATCAGGAAAGGTATGCATCAAGGTTGCATCTTCTTATCATACTTATCTAATCTGTATGCTAAGCAAATCATCACAGAAGCTGGAATATCAGAGAAGAATGTCACATCAGGATTTGTGGAAGACTTATTAACAATCTATGATACATAGATGACACAACCTTGCTTGAGGAGGACTTAAAGCATTTGCTGATGAAGGTCAAGGATTGCAGTTTTCAGTACGGATTACAACTCAATCTAAAGAAAATCAAACTCTTCACAACTGGACCAGATTTCATCTTGCGTGGATCCACAATCAATGCTCACCGAAGCAGCAGTCAAGACATCGAACTATGCATTGCATAGGGTAAATCTGCTTTACAAAACCTCTTTAAAGTGTTAAAAAGCAAAGAGATTGCTTTGAAGACGAAGATGCACCTGACCCAAGCCATGGTATTTTCAATCAACCCATATGCATGTGAAAGTAGGACATTAAATAAGAAAGACCGAATAAGGATGGATGAATATGAATTGTGGTTCTGACGAAGAATATTTAAAGTACAAAGTACATATACTTTGTCTTATATACTTTGGACATGTTGTCAGGAGAGACCAGGCTCTGGAGAAGAACACCATGCTTGGTAAAGTGGAGGGGCGGCAAAGAAGAAGGCCCATGACAAGATGGATTGACACAGTGGCTGCATTGATCAGCTCAAACATAACAACATTGTGATATTGGTGTAGGCCTGGGTTGTGTTTCATTCTGTTGTACCCAGGGTTGCTATGAGTTGGAATTGACTTGACGGCACCTAACAACAACAACAACAACAACAACAACAACTCAGCAGTTTGAATATACTAAACAGGGTTGTGTAATTATCACCACAATCAATTTCAGAACATTTTCTTTATTTTTATATTCACTGTTATTGGCTTATCTTTGTCCGCAACCTCCCTTGCTATAACCCTAAGAAACTGTTAATCTAGTTACTGTTTCTATAGATTTACCTATCTTGGATTTCATATAAAGAAAATCATACCAATAAACCAAAACCAAAATCTTGACAATAATAATAAAGCAAAACATAGAAAAACATCAATCCAAAAGAAAGCAGAAAATAATAAGAATTAGAACAAATTAAACATGCGTCAAAATGGAAAACAAACGATGAGATGTTAAAATGTAACCTAACTATATCTGGATTAATTCATTTTCTGATACACTATTCTAAAGGCAAGACCACATCCCTGGTCAATGGTGTGAGGAAATTCAATGGAGTCTTAATCCCTCTGGGGACTCTGCGAATGGATTTGGCCGTTTATTGTCACCCATAGCCTTCTGCAAAACAAGTGCTCAGAATTTAAGCTCTAATACAATTTCCTCCATGCATCTTGGATTTTATTATTTACAATCTTTGGATAGCACAAGCTGGTTTGCTTCTTCTGTATGGGTTTAGTTGATCCCTCACTTGGCTGCTTGTTTTAAGATGAACTTTTAAGGCTTTGGGGAGGTTCTTTTTTTTCCACTTTCAATGATTTTTGGGAGTTTTTTTAAATGGTCACATCAATTTCTTGTTTTGTATGGGTCTATTTAAGTTTGCTACTTCAGTCTATGTTAGTTTATGCACATAGTATATTTCTAGAAATGTGTCCATTTCTTCTAGATTTTCAAATTTGTTTAAGTTCAGTCCTTTATAGTTTTCTGTCATTATAAATTTTGATTTCAGTCGGTTCTGTTGTTTCCCTCATTTCATTTTATTTGTATTATTTGCATTTTCTCATTTTCTTTTGTTAGATTTGCCAGAGGTTTGTTGATTTACTAATGTTTTCAAAGTACCAAATACTAGTCTTAGACTCTTTCTATTGCTTTACTGAGTAATTTATTTTTGCTCATCTTTATTACTACTTTTCTTTTAGTGATCATTGGCTTATTTTGTTATTCTTTTTCTAATTGTTGGAGAGGTTGGGTTCTGGGGTTGATTTGGCTCTTTCTTCTTTTTTGATGCGTGTGTTTATTGCTATCAATTGCCCTTTGAACACTTTTGCTGTGCTCCTAAGGTTTTTGGCATGTTGTGTTTTCATTCTTATTTAATTCAAGGTAATTTCTAATTTTTTGTTTTATTTTTCTAAGATCTAGTAGTTTTCAAGCAGGTTGTATTTGGTTTAACAACCCCCCCCATCTACTTATTATTGTTTTAAAATATTTTACCATTATAATTTGAGATGTTTTAATATTTCAATGCATTAAAATTTATTGAGGTTTGCTTTGTGGCCTAACATATGGTCTATTGTGGAGAAGGTTCTATGTCTAGTGGAAAACATATTGTGCTGTTGTTGGGTGTAGTGTTCTGTATCTGTTTATGAGGTCAAGTTCCACCAGTTACTAGATCTCTGACTTTGGTCAAGCCACTTGACTTTTTTGTGCCCTAGATTCCTTTTATATAATATGGGGTACAAATAGAACTTGTTTTAGAAAGATGTTAGGAAATTCATAAGGTTGATATATGTAAAGTGCTGATGATAGTGTCTTCCACATTTAAAGACTATGTTAAGTTTGGTCATTGCCATTTAATTCCAGATCAACAGTAGAGACTCAAAGATTAATACCATTAAAGGGCAGCCCCCGCTCCCACCCCAACTGGAATTGTGCTGGGTGGAGCGGAGTTTTCTTAGTACACATTTTTTCCTGCTAGGTGAGCATTGAGCAACTCGCTCTGTTAGTGCATCCAGTGGCATCACCTGGGAAGGTTCTCTTTGGTCACAGTGAATTTTTTCAAAAAAGCAGTTTTGCTTGAACTTCGTTTTTTTTGTGCTGGACAATTTAAGAAAACAGTGTACAGCTATGAAATTTTGTTTCCTGCTGGAAAAGTGCCACAGAAACTGTTTTGATGTTGAACACAGCTTACAGGACAGTGCTACAGGAATAACTCAAGTGTATAAGTGTTTTTCTCATTTCAAAAAAGGTGAAATGTCAAACCTCATTCTGGATGCCCATCAACTTCCCAAATGAGTGAAAATGTAGACTTGTAGTGCCTTTGGAGTTCATTCCACCAGGTGAGACTGTTAATCAAGCTTTTTATATAGAGCAGCGGTTCTCAACCTGTGAGTCATGACCCCTATGGGGTTGCCCGATTCATGACAGTAGCAAAATTACAGTTATGAAGTAGCAATGAAAATAATTTTATGGTTGGGAGGTTACCACAACATGAGGAACTGTATGAAAGGGTTGCAACATCAGGAAGGTTGAGAACCACTGGTTTAGAGATTCTGAAAAGATTGCTTAACAGTGTGTGACCTAAAGGTCTGATTTGTGGCAGACAGGGGACTGGTTTTTCCACCATGATAATGCACCTGCTCATGAAGCCATATCAGTGCACCAGTTTTTGGCAAAAACAGCATGCCTCTCTTGCCCCACGCACCTTACTCACTGACCTCGCTCTGTGTGACTTCTTTTTTTTCTGCAAATGCAGAGGAACATGAAAAGACAGCAATTTGACAACATAGAAGAGGGAAGAGGAGGTGCAGTCAGCCATCCAAACAGATGAGTTTGAAAACAGTTCCAAAATGGAATTGCAGATTTGACAAAAGAATTAAGTGCAATGGAGAGTAGTTTGAAGTGATAAGGTTGTTTTGTAAACATAATTAAATACATAACTTTGAAAAAAAATCTGTTTGTTTTTTTTTTGGAGGTGGGTACCTTTTGTATTCTCCCTACACTCCAGCACTTACTACAGTGTTAACATGGTGAGTGACATTTGCCAACTTCATTGGGCAGCATTCTTGGTGATCTTTCTAGAGTAGTAGACAGTGGACTCAGTTTGGTAGCTATAGTAAAGGCTTTATTTGTTCTTTTTCTCCTTTTCATATATATCCTATCTTCACTCATTTAAGCCCTGATACTACCCTCATGCCTAAAGGTTTTCCCAGAAGTACATTAATAACCAAAGTCTCACCATCAACAGGTAGGTCACGTTTCAGTTTCTGGATTTCTTTCTTTTTGAGATTAATCCCCATGCTTTCCATGAGGTTTTCTATCTTACTGGATAACACCTTCATTCCTTAGGAAAAAGGGGGATAGATGTGAGTAATATTTGTGTAATATGAGAATTGACCATTCTAACTTAGACATCAATATATTTTTTAAAATGAAGAGCAAAGAACAATGAAAATATTCAAGTAAATACTGGTTTTGGTCTATAAGTGAGGCGTTCTTACATCCAGATCCAAGGATTCTGTTGTGGCTTTTAGGAGAAGTTTTAAAAGAATAAAGGAATTAGTTAGATATGTCTGCTAAATCATGGCAAAGACCCAAATTAACCTTTATAAATGTGTTTGGATAGTACGATTTGAACTTGTTAAATTAGTGGTTCCTAAGTGGATCCAGCCCAAGAAATTACTCTATATAATATACTCTATAATAGTTCTCTGTCGGACCTTTTAATAACATACTTTATAGGACCTGTCTATGAAAACTCAAGTCAATATGACTAGAAAGAAGTCTAGTGATCTGAATGCTGATTTTTCTCTCCCTTCTGTTGGTCTGATTCCCAACTTTATTTGAGAACCACTGTAATAAAGCATTTTGATGATGGGTTATTACTTAAACATTTAAGCAATAAACAATTGTGATATCAGGACTAATACTTTGAAAATTTAAAAACAGGGAGAGTTTTAAAACCACGAGCAAACCTTGAGGATCTCAGTTTTATCTATCTTCTCATCGTGCTTCTCACTCACCTTCAAGGGATGCCACTTCTTTCATCAGTCGGTTCTTGTATACCCTTCCTTTTGCTGTAAAACAGGAAAAATTCTAGTCTCAGGGACCAATGCATGCACTTTAAAGTAGTATAAAGCATTCATAAATTCAGAAAATAGTACAAAACATTCATAAATTCAGAAAATAGTACAAAGTATTTATAAATTCAGAAAATAGTGCAAAGTATTCA
Source organism: Echinops telfairi (assembly GCF_000313985.2). Taxonomy (NCBI): domain Eukaryota; kingdom Metazoa; phylum Chordata; class Mammalia; order Afrosoricida; family Tenrecidae; genus Echinops; species Echinops telfairi. Next base: position 34,176,342 of record NW_022111358.1, on the reverse strand, counting down.
TAAATTCAGAAACATAGACTTTTAAATATTTTATCCCAGAAACAGATTTAAATTTTTTTTCACTAGATTTTTTTAAAGCTGATCAACATTTAATGAAATGCTTCCCTTAAACCTTTGTAAATGTTTTCTAACCAAATCCCAACCATGCAATGTCTTATTCTAAGGATAAGGGGTTATACAAAAATCAGTTACATTCCAATCATATTATAGCATTAATTGATGTTGCAAGTCCATAAGTTGATCTTTCAGCAAAACAACAGTCCAGCTACTATTGTATAAAATTTTCAGTTATGATAGAGTCCCAGAGTGTCCCTTAGACAGCATCAGCAATGGGAGAAATATCGCAACAGTCATTGATTGCCATTCTCAGGAATCTGTGAAGTCTTCTTGATGTTTTGGATAAATTCAGTAAGCAGGACAGGGTCAGGTCATGCATCAGCTGCCCTCCTTACTTCTGGGCCTTGCTGGCTGAAAAGGAATCCACTTATCTCCTTTGCCTTAGCCCAGCTTGGTGGTCCACGTGGAGAGAGGAGGAAGGGAAGGAGGACAAGGTGAAAGGGAACAGGGGAGCAAGGATGGGGGAGAGGAAGGGGAAGCCGATCAGAGGCCAAGAGGGGAGCCCGAGAGAGTTAGACTTTTAAATGTTATATTATTTCACTTTCAAAAATAGAATTCAGAAACCTCTCTTATATTGGTACAGAGGAGAATATGTCACAAAACCCTTATTTTCCTCTGTCCTTTAAGGCTACTGTAATGGCTAAAACAATTTAATTTCTAAGCAGCAAGTGGTATTTTGTGGATTTATTTAGGGAAGTCTTTTGTATTTATATTATCCTTTCTTAAAAAAATCTTTTAATTGAGAATTAAGTGAATACTGTAATAGTTTTAATGCTCACCATCAACTGGCAGATTGTTTAGTAGCTTCACAATATTTTCTTCTGTAAGTTCTATCCCAATATTTTCCATAAAATTTTCTAGATTATCTGTATCAACTTTTTCACCTTTAAAAAGTAAAAAAAAAAATGTAATGGTTGAAAATTGGAATGATCTCTATTCTCTATTACCAGAGACTATGTGGTATCATTTTCAATTTCTTGGCAGCATCACAGGAAATTTCAGCCTTTATGTGTATCTAGCAATCTGATTTCCTAACCTCCTTATTCTCAATGACCATTTCCTAAATTTGAAATCCTTATGGACACATTTCAAGCTTTATCATCACCTGGAAATGCTTTACCTTTAAAATCTTAAAGTCTAACATGTTAACTTCTAGCCAGAACCTCATATTCTTCCATTTTTTTTGCTTCTTAATACATACCCAGACTCACTATAGTCTCTGGAAGCCTTCATTTCCACTCTCTCTCACGTTTCTCCAAGTTCATAATTTTTATTATAATTTCACTTACTTCCTTATTTGTGCTGGTCACTTAACAATCCTCTCGACTATGACTTTAGTGCATTTATACTTTCATTATTTTGGCACACCAGCCCTGAAAATCTCCTATGTTGGTCCCACAGAAGAATTTAATATAATTAAGTGAAAAGTTGCTTCTGTTTATTTATGATACCCAACATGGTTAGACTCTTGGCAATTCTCAGCATGCCTTCATCTATTCCTCATAAACTCCAGTCCTATTCTCTACCAAAGTGATCCAAAATAATCAGGATTCTCCTTAAGATTCCTTATTCTAGCACTGTGCCATTTCTTTTAATAGATGATTCTGTCTTCTACTTAGAAAATTCAAGCTTTCAGTTAAACTCCTTGACATTTTACTCCCATCTCGATCTAGATCATCTGTATCTGTCTCCTTCCTAACTTGAAGTCTGCTTGTCCGCAAAGAGGCAGTCTCAGAATCAGACTCAAATATTCAACTACCTAGTGTTCAATCAGGGACCTTGGTGGTGTAATAGGCTATGTGTTGGGCTGCTAACTGCCAGGTCAGCAATTTGACCTTGTGAGAAAGAGGACACTATCTACTCTTGCAAAGATTTACAGTCTTGGAAACCAACAGGGGCAGTTCCACTCTGTCCTATAGGGTTTCTATGAGTAGAAATCAACTTGATGGCAGCGTGGTTTTGTTTTTATTTTTGAGTGTTCAATTCCCCGTAGAAGGTTCAGGAACTGCACACTCAAAGTGACAAAGTGGAAACCATATCTTTTCTTCTAAGTCTATTTTACCAAATGTCTTATTTTGATGAAGATCATCATCATCCACTCAATTACCTAACTCAGAAGATAAGAAGCCAACCTTCATTCCTCTCTTCCTCTCAAAATCTACAACTGCTCATGGTAAACCAAATCCTACAGATTCTGTAACTGGTAACGTTCCTTATAAATGTCATTTTCCATCAGGTTTCATAAATAATGGTTTAGTTCTACTCTCCATTGTCTTTTTTCCAGGGCAGTCATACATATTTGCTTCCTAGCCTGTTTCCCTAATTCTATTCTTGCACACATATTTATCTCTATTATTCATACTGCTGCTAGTCATCTTTCTAAATTGCAAATCTAATAACATGATTCTGCTTATAATCCTGGAATGACTCCCCAGGGCACACAGAATAAAATTAATATTCTTTCATTTGATAGTCAAAGTCCTTCAAAATTCCTCCCTAGTTTTCTGTTGTTGCTGTAATAAATTATCACAAACTTGGGTGGCCTAGAACAACCTAGATTTATTCTCTTATGGTCTGTTGACCAGACGTCAGTAAATCAGTTTCATCGGGTGAAAGTCTAAATGGCAGGACTGAAGGTCTGCCCCCAACCAAACCCACTGCCACTGAGTCAATTCTGACTCAGACTGGCTCTACAGGTCAGGGTGGAGGTGCCCCTGTCGTTTCTGAGATTGTAAGTCTTTATGGGAACAGAAACCTTCGTCTTTTTTCCACGGAGTGGCTGGCGGTTTCAAATTGTTGACCTTGTGGTTCAAAGTCCAAAATGTAACCTCTATGCCACCAGAACTCTAGTCCTACAGGCATTATGGGAGAATAATTGTTCTTGCCTTTACAAGTTCTAGAAGTCACTTACATTCCTTGGCTTATGACCTTTTCCTGCATCTCAAAGCCAGCAGCATAGCATCTTGCTTCTATTATCCCATTACTTTCTTTTCTGTCACCAAATATCCCTTGTGAGGACACTTGTGATTAAGTTTAAGACTCACTTGGATAATTCAAGATATTTTCCTCATTGCAAAATCCTTAACTAGAGCATATTTTAGGAGCTTTGGTGGTTATGAGTTGGGCGGCAATCTGCATTTTCAGCACTTCGAAACCACCAGCAGCTCTGTGGAAGAAAGACGGGGCTTTCTATACCCCTAAAACAGAGTTTCGGAAGCCCACAGGGTGTGACTGTGAATCGGCATCAACTTGGTGGTAGCAAGAGTGAGAAAGCATATTTTACAGGATCTTTTTCCCCATATGTGCGAACATCCCACATCCCAGAGATTAAGATGAATGCATTTTGGGGTCCATCATTCAATTTACCACACCACCTTCTTTACTCTTTGTTTACGCCTTGCCATATTCCTAATAGCACTTTGTGCTCTAGCCATGCAGGAAAATTGCTTAGCAGTTTTTACACTCACCGCCCACCCCCAGCCCTCTATCAGGAATGTCCATTCTATCTGGCCTGTCTGGATCACTTTTCAAGAATCAGCTCTTGTTTTGCCCTTTTTACTAAAGTGTTTCCTAATGGCTCTACCTTAGGTGGAAGTGATCACTCATCCTCTTCTTCACTTTGCATAGGCTTCTCACTTAGCCACTCTAACATTTTATTACATTTACTTATATTTCTTTTCCTTGCCCCCAATACCAATCCTGGAAGGCTCATTTTTGTAGATTTATAGTTGGGATATAGTAGGTGCTCAGTAATGAGTGAATAAGAATTTAGCTCACCTGTAAAAAGATTCCCTTCATCTATTATTGCACTCAATTCAACCTTCCCCTTATCTGTAAGAGAAGACAATTTAATGAATAAAGATCATCATGGAAAGAGAAGATATAAAAATCATAGATCGAAGAAAAACTCAAAATTAAACCCATCAAAATTTACCCTATTTTCATTACAAATGGAAATGTGGAAAGACAAACTCTAAGTAGTTTCCTGAACTTCTATGGCCTACTGCCCCTTTCCAGAAAAGAACAAAACAATTACTCAATGCCCCCCTGGCATGTAAAATCTTTTGAACTATCGCCCATAATCCAGGATAAAGTGTAGGTATGTGCTTTTGCAGTCCCCTCACCCTCCCGATCATTCCAGAGCCACCCATTAAGTGGTATCATCCACTTTGATAATCATGGGTCTACATACTTGTTTAGTTTAATAATAGTTTTTTTAATTTAAATACTTTGTCATTTATTTATTTAGGTGAGATTTAATACATATAACATATCAGTCCATATTTCAATCACATCATGTAGAATTGTACCATTGCTATCACAATTAGTTTCCAACCATTCTTTTTCTACATGAACTCCTTAACATCGTCTCTCTTTTAACACCCCCAAGACCCCCCGCCAATGTGCCCTCCTTCCCCTGAAACCCTTATTTTGCTTGCTGTCCCTAAAGACTCATCAATCCTGGGTTTCATATACTGAAAAATGGAAAGCATAAAACACAGCTTCAAGAGGGTGACCTCCATTGACATAACACCTGTGAGATACACTCTACTATGAACAAATAAAAACCAAACCAAACAATACAAAAAAATATATAGAAAATTCTGGAAACCAGATAAGGTCCAACCTGCATCACAGGGGGGTGTCTACTGACAACGTTTTAACTGTTCAAGTTAGATTTATGTCTTTGATCTTTTTTTTTTTAAATCATTTTATTAGAGGCTCATACAACTCATCACAATCCATACATACATACATCCATTGTGTAAAGCACATTTGTACATTCATTGCCCTCTTCATTCTCAAAACATTAGTTTAATAATAGTTTTATGGAATTCTTTTGACTCAAGGTTTAAAGATTAGAGGTGCTGAGTAATTTTTTTTTTCTGAAAACGAGCAGTAGGTCCAAAAAGTTTAGAACCTATAGTTTAGCCCAATTAATAATGTTTGCCTTGAGCATAGTACTCATATAAAGAATTATCTGTATGAGTGTGGTAGTTACATAATCTATTGTCAATTTGAGAGGATTATAAGCGAACGGGTAGGGTCTAGCCTGCCAATCCTTGTATAACCAATAAGGCCTCTGTGTGGGCATGGCCTTCCTCTGAGGTTTCTGGGAACTCCTGGAATTCCTCTTCGGAGTAGGGAGAGACTCTTTCTCTCAGCTCACTCCCTGAGAAATGCTCTAGTGACAAGACACATGGTACTATGCTGATAGACCCTGTGCCCTGGGAACTGGAGGAGCCACATGGAGACCCCTGCCAGCACTGAGCTGCTTCTACCACAACTGGATCCACAAGACTTCCCACCCACTGACCTGTGATCTTCCTGCATTTGGCGTTATTGCATGTGTTTCGTGAATCTGAAGAGGACTTTATAGATTGGTATTGGACATGGGCTAATATTGGATTTATGAACTTGATCTGGATTGAGTTGGGATGTTTTCTCAATATTCAATTGCTCTTATATATAAAGCTCTTTCCTATACACACATGAATGTCTAAGAATTTGTTTCTCTAGTCTACCCGGACTAACACAATGAGTTTAAAGTGACAACAGTGAATCTAAAGCATGAGTGAGAACTATAATGGCAGAGATCCTAAATTAATGATGATGAAATAATGTGGGTAGAGACTGTAAGCATGACATAGTGTAAGGTAGTTAGTTTATTGTGCCAATTTGATTGATAAACACATGTGGGGTTAATTGAAGGGCGGAGGTATAAATGGCTTGGTGAACGTCGCCTTTCTAGTTCTCCAGTCTCTTGCTTTCTGATTGTTGGACCAGGGTGCAGCTGCCTTAGCCAGTTCCTTGCTTTATCTGGCAAGGCTCACTTCCTGCAAGACATCCCTGAGGAGAAGCTACATGGACCTACCCCGATGCGGCTCTGGGTGCTGGAGCAGCCGTGTGGAGACCCCTTCCAGTGCTGAGATGTTTACACATTCACTGACTCGGCTTTCCTCCTGCAGTCGGCATCATTGCGTGTGTTTTGTAAGCTGGAGGAGGGCTTTGTGGACTGGTGTCGGATATATGGGTTAATGTTGGACTTGTGGGCTTGGGCAGCACTGGGTTGGAATGTTTTCTTGATGTGCACTTAACCTTTGTATAAAACTCTCTCTTATACATGAGTTTCTGTGGATTTGTTTCTCTAGAGTACTTAGATTAACATACAGTGTGAAGTATGTAACCAATTGTTATTGAGCCTTTCATGTAGAAATGTGAATGGATGTGTTGGTTGTGTACATTGTCACCAAAAAGAAGTTAAATCTTCTTCAACAACTACAACAACAACCACCCTTCTGTTACCTTGCCATAATAATCCTTCTCTATGGTGACTGAGTGACTTGTCACATTTCACCTTCTTTCCCATTTTGATAAAAGGGCCACATATAGCTGAGAAAGGGATGTTAAGTCCCCTGCCTCATAGAGTTGGTGGTCATGAATGGTAGACATCTTTCCTGTATAGCTACACTCGTTAAACTCCAGATTTTCACACATTAAAAATGTCCAAAGACTGACTAACACCTGAGACAATTGCCCTAAAATAATTTTTAACGCGTAAACCAAAAATATCTCTTTAAGTTTTTGTAAAACCAAATGGTAGCTTGGCTTAACTAGTAAAGAAAGTCTTCCTTGAGCATTGTGCTCATCTATGATCTCTCTATATGGGATCAAATTTACAACAATTGGAAAGATTTGATAGGAATTTTAGTGGGCATTGAAATTATTAATGGGGGAGGAACAACTTAGAAAAGGAGGATAAGAATGATTCAAATAATATAATCAATGTCACTGAGCTGTAAAAGAAGAGTCAATTTTGTAAAGTAATGAACTACTGCAAATTACCACAGTTTAGACAAAATTCTTATGTAATCATTTGTTGAAAAAATACTGAATTCTCTCATCTTCTTTTATTTATTTATTTTAGTTTAAAATATATATATTGAAAATTAGGTGGGGGTTTACAATTCAGACCATCAATTCTGTATTCAACAGTTTAAATCACTCATCAAACCCTCCAATGGTTTACCCCTCACTTACTCCCTGACTTCTCTTCTCCTTCTTGTGGATTACTGTCTTCCATTTCACCCAAGTTAACACCCACCGACAATTGAGCCAATTACTTTATCTTGTCCTTCCCCAAACTTGGCAAACTCTCTCACTCTAGCCAGAGGCAGGAGCTCTGAGCAGCCTTACTATCAGGTAGAGACCATTGCAATCAGATTATGCTGGATCAAACTAGATACTCAGCCAGTTGATCTCCCTATAGACACAAATTGAATTTGTACTGGATGCAAGTATCTCTTAGTAGTTCCATGACAGGAATTTCTTCCCTGGCTTTTTGAATGTTGATGGGGTCTTCTCCCTCTTATGCATTATTTGTATTTTTGTCTTTATACTAATATGATTTTATCCCAACCACCTTAGGGCAATTTATTTTTCATTGTCTTCTATAGGGTCTCCCAGCTGTGAAGCACAGGAGCAGTGGATGTATAATGATAATAACTGATACAATGTGTTATAGAGAATGCAGGGGTGGGTATTGGTAATAGAGAGGGAAAGGGGATTTCAGGAATAATAATGAAGGCAGGACTGAGGAGGGAGCACTAGAACTGATCGTTGCTTGCACAACTCTTTTAAAGGTGATATAACCATAGGTGGGGGGATAGAGGTGGTGGTGATTGTAAAACTCCCCTTGATATGATTGAACTATTGAACTGTTCAATTATATGACATGTAAATTATGTGCCAATCAAACTGTTGGGGACATCCCCTCACAGAGGGGTCACAGGGAAGAGATGAGCTAGTCAGGATGCAGTATAGCACCGATGAAACAGACAACTTTCCTCTAGCTCTTTGGTGCTTCCTTCACTCCACTATCATGACCTCAATTCTACCTTATATAATAGATTAGACCAGAGCATGCACACTGCTACAGATAAGAACCTGAAACACAGGGAATCCAGGATAGAAAAACCCTTCAGGGCCAACAAGGAGAGTAGAGATACCAGGAGGATTAGGGAAGGGTGGGGGGAGCAAGGGGGAAGCGATCACAAGGATCAATCTAGAACTCCCTCCCAGGGGGATGAATAATGGAAAAGTGGGTGAGGGGCGACAGAGGACAATATAAGATATAGAAAAAAACAATCTATAACTTATCAAGGGTTCATGAAGGAGGCTGGGTGGGGGAGGGAGGTGGAAGAAATGAGCTGATATCAGGGGCTCAAGCAGGAAGAGAATGCTTTGAAAATGATGATGGTGGCATATGTGTAAATGTACTTGACACATTGGAGGCATGCATGGCTTGTGATAAGAGATGTAAGAGCCCCCCAAAAAAGTATTAAAAAAAATGTTGGGGGAAAAAACTTGGCAAACTCCCTTTGGTGTGAAAGCCTTTAACTTTTTTTTTTTTTAAACCAATTCGGCTTTATTAACATCTTTATAATACTCTATTAAGCAAAAGTAGAATATATATTCATCTGAAGTTCTCATAGAACATTCTCCAGAATAAACTATATGCTAGGCCACAAAACAAATCTCATTCCATTTAAAAATACTGAAATCATACAAAGTCTGTTCTCTGACCACAATGAGATTAAATTTAAATTCAAAAGCAGAATGGAATTTGGAAAATCCATACACATTTAAAAATTAAAACATTTCTAAAGTTTATATGTCTTACAGAAGAAATCACATGGGAAATTGGAAAATATTTTGAATTGAATGAAAGTAAAAATACAACATGGTAAAACTTATGAGATATACCTAAACTAATGTTTACAGGAAAATAGTTAGAGCTATAAAAACCTATATTATAAAAGGAAGATCTCGAATCAGTAATCTAAACTTTCACTTTAAGAATCCATAAAAACGTGCAAGCTAATCCCAAAGTAAACTAGAGGGAAAAAAATCAGAATGGAAAACATAAAGAAAATAGGGGATATTGACATTGGTTCTTTGAAAATATCAACAAAATTCATAAAATTTTAGCAAGAGTAAGTAAAATGAGAAAAACCAGATGACAAAAATCAGAAAAGAAAGAAGGGCTAGCAGTACAAACTCTGCAGAAATTAAAAGGAATATGATAACAACTTCAGCAAATTAAACCATTTAGATGGAATGGATAAACTATAAAACTAGAAATTAACAAACTGACTCAAAAAGATGATGGCTAAATTCTGGTTATATTTAGGGCCTCCCAGTCTTGGCAGCTTACGTTTCCAACACTGCTTCCAGTCACTTCATAACATAAACCCGCCCCGCCACCTCCCCAAACCCCAAACAACACTAGTCACAAGGATAGACTTCCTGCTCTCTTAAAGTCCATGACTTTGTCATCATTAATGCTTTTGTATGTGCCGTTCTCCTCATCTGGAATGCATTTAAAAAAAAATAGTTTTATTAGGGGCTCATACGACTCTCATCACATCCATACATATACATACATCAATTGTGTAAAGCACATTTGTAATTCATTGCCCTCGTCATTCTCAAAACATTTGCTCTCCACTTAAGCCCCCGGCATCAGGTCCTCATCCCCCCCCTCCTCGCCGCTCCCTCCTCCCTCATGAGCCCTTGATAATTTATAA
>NW_022111358.1:34163090-34165458 GCF_000313985.2 Echinops telfairi | reverse complement strand
ATATAAATATATTTGCATATGTACATGTCTTTATCTAGACCTCTATAAATGGAATGCATTTTTTTCTACACACCTTGATACATCTTTTGGTGCTCTCCTGGCGAGCTAAGTTCTTTTCTCTTAGAGAACTTTACTCAATATCTTTTTGGTGGTGTAGCACAACCACATCAGCATGCAGGGAACTCCTAGAGGACTGAGGACCTACCATCTTCATTTTTATCTTCCTAGTAACTAGTGTGTATTAGGGACTTAATAAAATCTACTGCGTGGTCTAATAGGCTCTTCTCTATGTTTTAATGCTACTGCACAACTTTAAGTTTTCTTTCAGAGATTCTCAGATGAATTCAGAGTTTCATGAAAGGAGTAACTTACCATCAGGGAGCAAGTGGTTTACGAAGTCATCGTGTTCATTTGGCTCAAGTTCGAAGCCCATACTTTCAATGAAGGAAGTTACTTTATTAATATCAAGCTTTACTCCTTAGGAAAAAGGAAATGAGAATGAGAAAAGCATTGACAAAATGAAAAAGATTAGGCATGCCCATGCATTCCCTAGGGGTGAACTGTGGGAAACAGAGTTTTCCCAAGTCGTCTCCCCGAAATATATGCTAGATTTAGGACACTGCTTGCAGCTAATGGTAAATGATTGTCAAGTTACCTCCCTCAAGGCAGAAAGCCTTGTCTGGTCCCACCACAAGTAGGGTCCACTCCCTGCTGTGAAGGACAATGGACTACTTCTCCCGAAAGGCTTGAGGCCATCAGTTTGGTCCTTGCAGGGTGGGTTTATACCCTACTGATAATGGTTTCTATAGTGAGCCAGAGAACAGGTCAAACCGGCTCAGTGACATCCAAAGTTAGGCTGCCATCCTGAATATAGGATCCGCCCATCTTGTCACACGTATACCCCCAATCCCTCCTCTTCCTATTGCGTGCATATCCCTAGATTGTCCCCTCCCATTACTATATTACCTAGAGCACAACCTTTTCCTGTGATGTATGTCTTCACCTGTAATTAGGGCGCTTGCACATCCCCAGAGAATATAAAAGCCTTGGTTAGCAATAAATCTCCCTCTCTCTCTCCACATGGACCATCAAGTGAGGCTGAGGAGAGCATGCTACCATGAAATGTGTCTGACTCCATTATTTCAATCTCTCTTCTATCTCTCATGCTCTCTATGACTTTACTATAATCTTTACATATTATTGCTCTACAATTGCGCCTACCAGACTTGTGATGATGTGTTAGGGGCTGGGCTTTCCCCTAACAGTGAACAGTAAGATTGTCTAAGTGAGAACCATCATGGGAGTCTGGAAAATAATCTACTCTATCATTTTTGTCAAAGGGTCTGACAGAGTTCTTGTGAGACATTTATAAGAAAGGAACTAAAGTTAAGCTAGGGAACAAAAATAAAGTTAAGCTAGTTTGGAAAATTCTGGCAAGAATTTGACTTTCTAATTCTATTAAAAATATAGGACTTTATTTATTTATTTTTAATTAATTAATTTTAGACTATAGGATTTTAAATATAGTGATAGAATAAAATACCTTTCCCCCCAAAAAAGAAGTTATGCTCAAAGAAGGAAATGATGGAACAAAAACTGAATAATTGAACAGGTTATATTGACAAATTTATCATCACTAAAAAATAAGAGTGGTTTCAAAAATATGAAACACAAAACAGTCTCAATTTTAGCTGATTTCTCACTCACCTTTGAGAGACTTTATGCCATCCAGCAACTTGTGCTTGTACAACTTTCTGGTAGCTGTGAGATAAGATACAATACAGATACATGATAAGGAGACCTACCAGAATAATCAGAAAATCAATAATTTCAGAAAAAGCAATTCTTATAATTCTACTAAAAATGTTTTCCTATTTATATCTAAGGTAAAAATTAGACAAAGGATAGGAGAAAGTTAAAAAAATTTTTAAAAATTAAATAATCATTTTATTAGGGGCTCATACAACTCATCACAATCTGTACATACGTCATTTGTGTCCAGCACATTAGTACATATGTTGACTTCATCATTCTTACAACACCCGCTTTCCACTTGAGCCCTTGGTGTCTGTTCATTTTACCCCCTCCCTCCCCACTCCTCTTTCCTCCTGAACCCCTGGTAATTTATAAATTATTATTATTTTACCATATCTTACCCCATCCAACGTCTCCCTCACCCACTTCTCCGCTGTCTGTTCCCCAGGGAAGAGGCCACATGTAGACCTTGTCCTCTGTTCCCGCTTTCTCCCTCTCCTTCCCTCCACCTTCCTGCCATTGCCACTCTCTCCACTGGTCCTGGGGGGTTCATCTGTCCTGGGTTCACTGTATTTCCAGTTCCTATCTGTGCCAGTGCACCTCCTCCGGTCCA
>NW_022111358.1:34159455-34161970 GCF_000313985.2 Echinops telfairi | reverse complement strand
AAGGCCTCCCGCACCCTCCTTGACATTGATTTTGGATCACTTGTTGTTCCCTTGTCCCTGTGCTTGTTAACACCCTCTTCCTTCCTCCCCGGCTCCCCTATCCCGACATTCCCCTGATCTGTCATCCCGTTGTTCTCTCTTCTGGCGTTTATTCCGCCTATCCCTTCCAGGTAGACATGCTATGTACCATAACCAGACTGAGTGCAACGAGGCAACAACAGAAAGTAAAACAATGTCTACAACAACAACAATACACACATATGCATACATATATAACCGTATGAATAGTTCAGGGTCTGTTTTTTTTCTTTCATGTGTGCTTTCCAGTCAAGTCTAATGGGTGCCATGCCCTGGCACCGCCTCTATTCCTGAGGACCTCACCGCTCTGCCACCCCCGCTGCTCTGATGCATGCCCCCAGAGGCTGGCGTTCGGTGTGGTGAGCTCATGGCGGGCACAATTCCCGCCGTTTGTCTCCAGTGCTGTCCCCAGTGGTGCGATGGGTCAACGAGGAATGCTGTGTCCCGTGGTGGGGCCGGCCCCACGGTCCTCTCAGTGCACCACTGTTCCGAACAGGCACATCGTCCCCAGGGCTCATCGAGCCAGGATGTGCTCCACTCATTCCTTTTCTTCCCCTTCCCCCCTCATTGGCTCACATGCACTCCGACCAGCCCAGTCCCCTTTCCCCTCTTCCCGAGCTGCAGCTTCAGTGCTGTCCTCTGAAGTGAATTCCCCCTGGGGGAGGGTGGTGCCGTGCACCCAGTTGGTAATGGGGCTGGCCCCTCAGGCCTCTCATAGGAGAAAATTTATGGGGAAATTCTAGCTCCTTTTTATAACAATCAAAACAATTATTAGTGATACCTTCTAAGATTTTTGTCATCTTTCTCTTTTCTTCTGGTTCCTCTATTCCTATCTCTCTCTCTTTTTTCAGATCACTGGGATGAAGTGAAATTATTTGATATGACTCGTATTCATACATAGTCTTTGTAACTTCCATCCAGTGACTGGCCATCACCGGACTTTTCTGAATGTTAATAATGTGTGTTCTATATATTTTCACATCTAAGTTGGCCATCTAGGGGACAACTATTAGCCTCTCTCTGTCCTAAGGAAAGAAGATCCTCTCTGTCTCAAAAAAAATAGAAGATGTACGGAAACATAGTCCAATGGAGCAGACAAACATTAGTTTCCATGACCTTACAACTAGAAGAACTAGACAGTGTATGGCTAGCACTATCAACCATTCTGAAGGGGATCACATTAGAAAGTCCTGGATAGATATTGATGTCAACCTATATACAAATGTGCTTGATACAATTGATGTACAGGTTGTTATAAGAGCTGTAAAAGCCACCAATAAAATGATTTATTGAAATTTAAATAAATAAATAAACTCATGAAAAAGTCATTGGGGAAAAAAAAAGAAGAAAGCCCTGGATAGAGTGGGAGAAAAATGTGGTACAAAACTGAAAATCAGAAGAAAAGAGTATTGGTGGCATAGAGACTGGTGGGACCCCCAAGAGTTTGGTCCTTAGTCACCCTTCTGTCACTCCATGAGTCAATTTTTAACCAAATAATAAGTCTATTTGGTTAATAATAACAGGAAGGTAAGAGCATCTTAGAATAATGAACAATTTGAGAGCAAAAGGGCACTATTTACCCAAGGACAAAGTTCACAAGAATGAGGAAAGGAGGAGAAATGGAAACAGAAAACAAAGGGAGGAAGTGGGATAAGTGATCTTACATTGTGACAATGGCAATCAATGACAATGAAACAAAATGTGTGTGAATTGTTGAATGGGAAAAACTGATTTGTTCTGTTAACCTTCGCCCAATTCACAATAAAATGTTAAAAAAATAGGAAATGACATTCTAATTTTATATATTAAATATTATAAAACATATTTGTATTTTCACATCCATAATTTTATTCTTATAATCATCCTTGTAGATAAGTATTATTATTATTATCTGTTTCACACATAATTATATTTAAACAATTGATTCTCACTCACTGACATCCAGTCAATAATTGATTCATATCGACCCACCAGGACAAGGTAGAACTGTCTCTGTGAGTTTCTGAGACTGTACTCTTTCTGGGAGTAGAAAGCCTTCGTTCTTACCCTCAAAGCAGCTGGTGGTTTCAAATAGCTGACTTTTACATTATAGGTTTAGTCAAATCAAGAATTTATTCTTCACATATTATACCACTGTGTACTCTTTACTTATCAATATGAAATTATACATCTAAAAACCAACCCCACTGCTATCAAGTCGATCCCAACTCACAGTGGGCTATGTGTTGGGCTGCTACTGGCAAGGTCATTGCTTTATTTTTTAAGGCCTTTTTTTGGGGGGGTGCAAGGTCAGTAGTTTGAAAGCACCAGCCACTTCACTGGAGAGAGAAGAGGCTTTCTGCTCCTGTAAAGAGTTACCATCTTGGGGGGAGACGTCAGACAGTGTAACATATGACAAAATAATAATAATTTATGAATTATGAAGGGTTCATGAGGG
>NW_022111358.1:34145643-34159037 GCF_000313985.2 Echinops telfairi | reverse complement strand
ACAGTGATGAAGTAGCAACGAAAATAATTTTATGGTTGGGGGTCACCACAACATGAGGACCTGTGTGAAAGGGTCACGGCATTAGGAAGGTTGAGAATCACTGCTCTAGACAGTTGGTCAATCTATCCTTTCATAGCCATACATATCTATTAATGTTATAACATTTATCATAATATGTGGTGTGTTCTTTGTATGTGCTCCCCATCTTCACACTGAATTATATTAAGATTTGAACTTTGTCTTATGTCTGTGACTCAGAGCCCCTAGCATAATGGTAACCAGTGAACTCTTGTTGGATGGATGAATGCCCCATTGGTAAATTAAATGCTCACCATCAATTGGCAAACTTTTCATCAACACAGAGCTATCCATCAGTTGATGTATTAGCCCCATTTTTTCCAAAAGATCTTTCAGGTCATCATAGTTAACTTCATTTCCTTAAAAGAAGAAAATAATGATAAAAGTAAATATTTCAAACTTTAAATAAAATAAAAACATCTGTGAAGCATCATTCTTAGAGGCTGAAAATACAGAATAAAGAGCAACAGAAGCATTGAGTATTGCCTAATTATGTTGAATTAGGAGGAGGGTTCAGAAATAGAACGATCTTGTAAAAGGAAGATTTTTAGTGTTGGGAATACAGTATACAGAAAATTGGGGGCTTTGTAACAGTCCACAAAATTAGGTGGTATAAATTCTTCAAAGTTCATAGAAAATGGAATGAAAGAAAATGGAAAATGTCCTTGATCGTTTTGGAGCCCCCTCCTGTTTGCTCTGTTAGATTGCTTGCCTTATGTGCTTTCCCACAGTTCTCACATGACCTGCAAGTGGCATTCACAGACACTCTAGAGCTTGTTAGGCATTACATTATATCCACTGCCATCGAGTCGAGTCTGACTGATCGTAGCCCAATAGGACAGAGTAGAACTGCCACATAGGGTTTCCAAAGCTGCAACCTTTATAGAAACAGGCGGCCACATCTTTCTCCAGCAGAGTGACTGCTCAGTTCAAATTACTAACCCTTTGTAGGTAGCAATTATACAAGGAACAGCATTTAGTTTATAAAGCATGTATCTTCAATCATGTATAAATTAGCAATTGAAAAATATACTGGTAGGATTAATATCTCATGGACAAAGCAACAGGAAATACCTAAAAAAACTTTTCTTTTTGGTTAAGCATTGAGGTCATTTTTAACATGCTTCCTTATTATTTTGTCTCACTCACCTAGAAGGTCACTAACTTCATTTAGAAGTGAATTCAGTCTAACTCTTCTCTCATCTAAAAGACACAATTTAGTAAAGAGTTTCAATTGCTTAAATTCTTAAACTGTGAAGTATGGTAAAGGGATTTAAAAATTTACCAATTTTCTAACTATATATTTTCATTTCAGTTCATATATGCAATAGCAGAAAAAGGAAAATATGTTAATATGATAAACACATTTATTCTATTCACTCAATGTTTTCTTTTTTTTTTTCTTATGAATTGCTGTGGAAGAGAAGAAGGAGGACATAATATTTAAAATTTTTAAACCATCAAATACTTGTTGGGTGCTGACTTTTCTAGGCCCTGTATTTAGTGTGAGGATGCAACAGTACATGATACAATTATGTTCTGTGAACATAATTACTGCTGTCAAAGGAACCATTGAGTTTTGAATTATTTTAGATTCAACAACAGTGTACCACATTGAAACATAAACATTGATTTCCTATTAATTATTGAAAATGTTTAAAATGTATCGACAGCTATTCAGATCCCATTGGTTTCTTCTCATATATTTGTTTCCTTGATTGCGTTTTTGAAATTCGCTTCTTAGCAATTTTCACAGAGCAGAGGCCATCTCCAGAATATTTATTCTGAGACATTTGACTGGACTGTCTCCTAGCTCATTTAATGGGGGCCATGATTCCAATTCCAGCAGCAGCTCTTCAAGTCCTGCTTGACTCATGTATTACACAGAGTTGTAGAAAGAGTTTAAGAGGTTGGAATTATAAGACCACTTTTTGGCAAGCAGAAGGTTTTATGACTTTAAGTATTATTAGATCATGTTAGTTTAGATAAGTCAGCCCGTTTGAGATGTTATCAAACTATTAATCAATCAGTTAGATTTTAGATCAATTTTATTGTGTGTGAAAGTATAGGGTGGAATCCAACCAATCTATCAGGTCAAAGTCTAATGATGCCTTCTTGGGGTGTGGCCTCTTTTATAAGAGAGAGAGTGAGAACTTCTCCTCTCTCTCTAGTCTTTCACCTTCCTGCTTGCTGGGACTCTCTGTCTGCCTCCAGGGTAGCCCCATGTAGGTCACTGCCCCTGGGAACCAACCTCTGAGCTGTCAGCACCCTGCCATGTTCCCTGCCCTGCTCCAATCCTAGGTTCCACACAACTTTGCACTCAGAGGCCTGTGATCTCCCTGCATCCAGCTTCACCTTTCTGTGTCATTGGTCTTTGACCACGGGAGTCTTAAGAGGGCTCTGGCTAGCATCAGACTCAGGACTTGAGTTGGGCTGGGATGTTCTGATATGAAATTACTTGTCAATATAAAGTTCTTTCTCATACATATCTAAGTGTCATTGGTTTTGTTCCTCTAGACAACCCAACCTAACACAAGCATCAACTCTAGGCCCAGTCATATATGCATAGACTCTTCTCACCAGGTTCTTTGGTTAAAAATCATGCAGAAAGCTACGAATACCTATTTTTAAAAAACAATATATACTTTCCCCTATATTATAAAAATGAGCTATTTAAAAAAATTAAGTTGATTACTTTTAATGTAGATCTATTGGCTTTACCTAGACTTTGTTTTTGGCTAATGCATTTGTCTGTCAGTTTGTCAGACCGTGGTGGCTTGAGTGTTGCAGGAAGTTTTGTCACTGACATTTCAAATACTAGCAGGGTCATTCAAAGGGAAGAGGTTTCACTGGAGCTTCCAGACTGAAAACAGACAATGAAGAGGCACTCGGCTCCCCATTTCAGAGGAAGGGGTCACTGAAAACCTGACACACAGCTTCGAAACATTGTCAGACACTGAAGGTCTAGTGAATGGAAGAAGAACGCTGTCAGAGATGCTGCTGGAGGACGGCCCCTCAGGTTGGAGGCGCTGCTTTCGTAGAGGACAGTAAGCCATGGTGATGTGAGTTGGGTAACGCCTGTGGGAGAGGAGCCTTTGGGATCTGCATTTGCTGATGGGCACAACTCAAGGTAAGAAGAAACAGCTGCAAAAATCTGGGGAGGATTGGAACTTGGCATGTGTAAAGTATGAATCTAGGAAATCTGGAAGTGGCCAAAAAGGAAATGGAACACAAAGATTGATACCCTAGGCGTTAATGAGCTGAAATGGACTGGTATTAGCCATTTGAAGCAGAAAATCATGATTCTAAGCCAGAAATAACACAATCAAGAGGAATGGCTTTACATTCATTGTTAAAAATGCATTTACTTAAACATTTATTTTATTTAATATATTTATAAAACTAAAATTATTATTTTTTACCTGAAATTTTCCAGCATTTTCCTCCTACTAGTTTTCACTTATCTTTTATATTGTGACCAGAAAATATAACAAAGTAATAAAAAACACAAAATGTTGGACAGCTGACAAACGTGATGCACAATCGTAATGGGTTCCCTCTAAAAATGTTAACTGGTGCTGCCGCTAGGTATAATTCATAACAGCTCAACCCAGAGTGCTCTTTTTAACCTTTTCGCTATTGGGATCTGTTTACATTATGTGACACGGAGAGTGGCAGACGTATCGCTCCCAAATGTCAACGGAACTGAGTCAGCGGATTCATTCATGTCCACAGGCCCCCAGGAAAGGCGCCGGGCCACATGTAGACTCGTCTTCAGTAGTTAAAGGGTTAAGGAGGGAACTGTGTGCATGGTATTGCCTGGATCTCCCCTAAGCACTATTTATTTTCTTCATAACAATTTTTTCTATTTTCATTTTATTTCAGAGCATCGTGGGCCACAAAAAAATGACCTTGGGGGCCGCATGCAGCCCTCAGACTGCCAGTTTGGCACCCCTGCTTTAGAGTATTGTAAAGCAAAGATGTTACTTTAAGGCAGTGGTTCTCAACCTTCCTAATGCAGTGACCTTTTAATACAGTTCCTCATGTTGTAGTGCCTCCCAACCATTGGAAATATGTGCTTTCTGAAGGCCTTAGGCAATCCCTGTGAAAGGGTCACTTGACCCCCAAAGTGGTCACGACCCACAGGTTGAGAACCATTGCTTTAAGGACTAAGGTGTGCCTGACCCAAGCCTTGGTGTTATTTGCCTCATAAGCAAGTACAAGGTGACATTGACTAAGGAAGAACAAAGAAGAATTGATGCATTTGAATTGTGGTGCTGGAGAAGAATATTGAAAAAACCATGGGCTACTAAAAGGACAAACTGGGGGTGGGGGCGGGGGGAGACAAACTGATCTTTGTTGGAAGAAGTAAGGTCAGAGTGCTACTTAGAGGCAAGGACGGCAGGACTTTTTCGTACATACTTAGGGTGTGTTGTCTGGAGAGACCAATTCCTAGAGAAGGACGTCATCTTTGGTAAAGCAGAGGGGCAACGAAGGAAAGGGAGGCTCTCAAGAGATGGATTCCACAGTGACTGCAACAATGGGCTCAGACATAGATGAAGAACAGACTAGGGCTTGAAACATTGATGTATGGAATGTTATAAAAGCTGTAAGAGCCTCCAAGAAAATGATTTTATAAAAGAACAGACTAGGAAACTGGAAGAGGACACCCACTTCTGAAAAAGTAACCACTGAAAACCTTATGAATAGCAGCAGAGCTCTGTCTTATATAGTGATGGAAGATGAGTCCCTTAGGTTGGAGGACACTTAAAACTGATCTAGAGAAGAGCTGCCTCCTCACAGTAGAGTAGACCTTCAATGAAATGAATGGAGTAAAGCTTTCAAGGCCTTCATTTGCTAAAATGAGATGAAATGGTGGCAAACATCCATCAATAATCTAGACACAAAATGTAGGAAGTCTGAATCAAAGTACGTTGGAAGTTGTCAAAAATGAAAGAGTACATAAAGATTGATATGCTAGGTATTAGTGAACTAAAATGAACTAATATTGGCCATTTTTAATCAGGCAGTCAAATCATATGGTTTATTATGCTGGTAATGACAAGTTCAAGAGGAATGGTGTTGCAGTCATTGTCAAAAAGGATATTTAAGATGTATCTTGAAGAAATAGTGATGTACATGATAGGATAATATCTATACACCAAAAGGAAGATCAATTAATACAACTATTACTCAAATTTACATACCAGCCAGTAAAATCAAAGAAGCTGTTGTTGAAAAAAAAATCTACCAAATTCTTTAGTCTGAAATTGATCAGACTAAGATGCATTGATAATTACTGGTAATTGAAATGAAGAAGTTAGAAACAAAGAAGGATCACTGGTTGGAAAATAAGCCTTGGTGATAGAAACAAAGTTGGAGAGTGTATGATAAAGCTTTGTAAAACCAATAACATATTTATTGCCAGTACCTTTTTTCATCAATTGAAACTGTGACTATACATGTGGACCTCACTAGATGGAATACACAGGAATAAAATCCACTGTATCTGCGGGAAGAGACAATATCATCAGTCTAGAGAAGGTCAGGAGATAATCGTGGAACAGACCATCAATTGCTCATATGCAAGTTCATGTTGAAGTTGAAGAAAATTTTAACAAGACCATGAGAAAGAGTACACTTAAAATATTTTTATTCTGTTAATGTTCCAATATGTTACAGTTTCACCAATAGTGCAGCAGATGCTAGAGAAAGAATCTGAGAATCTTATTCAGTTCTTTACTTTCTTCTTCCGTGGATTTTAGTGAGGAGAAAATTTCAGATGAAATCATCCATAACTTGTCTTCTGAATCTCTACTTATTTGTGAACTGAATTGCCTCTTATCTTCCAGGTAAAAGAAGGGTGTTTAAGAACAGGTTGTTGGATGAGTTGAAGAATTTAGAGGTGAGTGAGAAACATTCAAGAAAATATCATTGAGATTGTCACAGTCAGCTTCAAAATATTCACGTCTTTCTTGAACTCCTTGATAACAGTTCTCCTCTCCCCGCGATCCTCCTCTATACCCCCCAAGAACCCTTATTATATTTGCTGTCTCTATAGGCTCATCAGTCCTGGATTTCATATACTGAAAAATAGGAAAACATATTAAAAAACAAACAAACAAGAGGGCTACCTCTAATGATAAAATCCAAAGAAGATAAACCCCAATATGATAAAACAAAACACAGAAAATGTTGAAAACCAGATCAGGCCCAACATTTATCAGAGGTAGGATCAAGTGACAAGGTTTTAATCACTCAAGCCAGGTTTATCATTATGATCTCCTATGGTCATCTCTCCAATGCACTCTGTTTGGTGACCAGTTTCTGCCCATCCCTCCATTAGAGAGAAATCACCATGGGCTTATTTCTTGTATAAATCTCACAATTGTATTTTGGGCTTCCACTGTCACCCATAGCCTTTTGCAAACCAGAATCTCACAATTTAGGCTCTGATACTGTTCCCTCTTTTGGCTTCAGAGGATACGATTTAGAATCCTTGGGTTACTGTTGTTGGTGTGCTTCTTCCACATGGACTTAGTTGACATTTCACTTAGATGGTTGCTTGCTTGACACTTTAAGACCAAAGACATTATTTTATCTGACAGCATTCACCTTTTGATTTTTTTACCACTCTTTGCTGTAGCATGTTTATCTTCTGTGCTCCCTTCCTGAAGGCGTATCTCATGCAGAGCCATGATATAAGAACTAATTGCTCTTAGATTGGAGCTAGGATTTAATGCAAGCCTAAACCCCATTCCTGGATAGATTTTTTAAAAAAAATCTGCTTTTGGCTCCCTTTAGAGACCTCCTTGTTAATGTATAGTAGAAAGCCTTATCGATCATCTCTGGAGCATAAAAACCTTCCGTTAATATTGTCATTGATTAGCTCCTGGTACTAATTTTTAAAACACTGTTAAGATAGGGATATTGGGCCAATGCAGGCTAACTACATATCACAATACCTGAAATATTCACTTGTATAGAATAAATCCTTTTGTGGCTGGACACTTTACACAAACAATGGGAGTTGGTTGTCAGGGGAAATTTATAATAATATTCACTGACAATGTCAGTCATTGGTTAGTAGCAAAACTTTTGGGACATACTCTTTATAGTTTACATAGTACAAAATATTTTATCAATTTTTATGACTTTCCTCCCTTTTCTGAATTCATTCATGATTTTTTCATCTCTCCCCTCAAATATTCTTTAAACATTTACTTTAACTGTCTACTTGATTTCAACACTGATTGTCTTGTCAATGGTATTCTCTGGCAGAGGTCTGCTAGCAGCAATGAAACAATTACTGATATTTTCCCTAAGATTAAGAGACAATATTTTTCCATTTCTTGGCACTGGGCTTCTGTATACTTCTGTGTGCCCTCCCTCCCCCATGAAATTTACATGTTCCTATAGAGAAACAATTTTTTTCTTTGCAGGGCACTGTAGTATTTGAAATACTCACCATCAACTGTCAGATGACTACACAGTTTGTCAATTTCTTCCTCTTCAAGTAAGAATCCCATGTTTTCAAGAACATCATCTATTTTATCAACATCAACTTTTCCTCCTTATAAAAGAAGGGAGTAAAAATTAAAAGTTTTTATTTATGTAGAAGAGGGAAAAATGCTACTTCATATCAATCAACTAACCAAAGAAAACAGGAAGTAAGAAGAAATAGCACAAGAATGCTCTTGAAGTGATTAAAAGAACCAATTGAGTATAAAGACTGGGGAAAAAAAATTAAAACAAAACCCCTACCCATTGTTTCAGGACACTGTTACAGGAATCTGTAGAACAAGTTTACTTGGCCTGGTGTGGGGTGGGGTGGAGTGAGCAAGTCTGATAACTTATGACAAAGACAATAGCCCAAATACCAAGTTTTTATTAGTATAAAAAGATTAAACATTTACTGCAGTGACAGAATGGTGTGGGTCATATCTTCCAATTGTGATTGTAATTGTATACAAGGAATTCCAGTATAACAGAAATAATACATTTTATAAACAGCAATAGGAGAATGATACAATTAACAACTCAATCATTGAGAAATAAAAAAAGGTTTCAGAGAAGTAAATACAAGAGCTTAAATATCTCAGTTTTGTTTTCTTGAATGTTTCTCACTCACCTCTGAAATCCTTCAACTCATCCAACAACCTATTCTTAAACACCCTTCTTTTACCTAGAAGATAACAAGGCAATTCAGTTCACAAATAAGTGGAAATTCAGAAGACAGTTATGGTTAATGATTTCATTTGAAATTTTCTCCTAGTTAAAATCCAAAGAAGAAGAAAGTAAAGAAATGAATAAGATTCTCAGATTCTTTCTCTAGTATCTGTTGCACTATTGGTGAAACTAACATATATTGGAACATTAACAGATTTAAAACATTTTTAGGTGTACTTTCTTTCTATAATGCTTCTGTTTATCATTTTTACTTAGCTTTAGCTTTGGGTCCAATATTTAAAACTCTATCCATAACGGCAAGACCCCAAAGAGTGCACTACTCTCAAATTAAGATCTAAATGGAAGAACAGGATTTTTTAAATGTCAGAGTTTGCTCTTTTTACACTTCATTTTCTTTTCTTTTGAGTTTGAATTGTTATACTTCTAGAATTTTACGCACACAAATGCATAAGCTCAAGATTCTCTGAAATGCACCGCAGTGTTTGAAATGCTTACCATCAAATGGCAGCCTGCTTAGTAGACAATGAATTTCATTATCTGTAAGTTCAATACCCAAGCTTCCTAGATAACGTTGTACTTCACTGGCATTAATTTTATCACCTTAAAAAAAAGATCAGAAAATGACAAATGAACATTTTCATACTTAACAGATCTAAATTAAGAAAATAATAAAAAGCAATATCTGAACTTGTAGGAGATGTAATTACAGAAGAACAAGAGTACACCGAGGCTATAATTGCAGAGCATTGCAAGGAGGAGCTAAATATAGAACGTTTCCTTTAATCCTGATCAAAAGAATGCTTAATATAATGCTTTTTAAAAATTGGGAACAAGCCAACTGGCTACAATTAAATAAAGATTTTAAGGAAAAGGTGGATAATAAAAAAAATCCATCTAAATTCTTAAATACAAACATGCCACCAATATGTTGGTAAAATAACATTTGTGTGTAATTTGTGGGATAATAAAACAGAAAGTTAAAAGATGATGTGTGTAAGTATGTATAGCTAATGATCTTGATCTTTCACCATTTCTTCTCACTCACCAGCAAAACATTTTGTTAAGTTCATCAGGGAGCTCAGTTGAGCCTTTCCATTATCTGAAATAGAAAACATAAATCAGAGATAGACAAAATTTTCATTGCTATTTGGAATTGAGGTAATTTTTCACATTAAATTTTCTAAGTACCGTTGCTAACAGAGGAAATTTATTGATTTTTGAATGTTTTTCTTATATCTAATTATCTTAAAGATTTCTTTTTTCACCCAACAGTTTTAATGGCAAGTAATTTACATAACATATAATTCAATAGTTCAATCAATTCAGTCATATCAAGGAGAATTGTACAATCACCCCCACACATCAATTTTAGAGCACGCCCCGTCGGTTAAATCACCTTTAAAATGAGTTATGCAATAACAATCTGTTCTAGTTTTCCTAACCCCTTCCCATCTTCATTATTTACTCCTGAAATCCCCTTTCCCTCCCTATTAACTACCCTCCACCCCTGTATTCCCTGTAACATCTTGTATCAGTTATTAGTATTATGCATCCACTTCTCCTGTGCTTCACAGCTGAGAGACCCAACAAAAAACAAAATCGCGCTAAGGTGGTAAGGATAAAAACATAATAGTACAAATAATGTGTAAGAAGGAAAAGACCCCCCCCCCCCACCACACACCCCCCAAAAGAAGGAAAAGACCTCCAACAACATTCAAATAGCCAGGGAAGAAATTCTGTCATGGCACCAGTAAGAAACTACTTGCACCCAGAACAAATTCAGATCAAGTCACTAGGGAGGTCAGCTGGCCAAGTATCAAGTTCAATCCAGCATAATCAAGACTTCAATGGTCTCTGCCTGATAGTAAGGCTGTTTGAGACTCTTGCTTGTGGTTAGAGCGGATCTCAGTCTCACTACGTACTCTGCAGATGGGTTTTGGGTTCCCACACTCCTCCATAGCCCTCTACAAATGGGGTGTGCATTATTTTAGCTCTGATGCTCTTCTTGTCACCTTATTAGAATTTTGTAATTCTCATCTTTGGATCACACAAACCGGTATGCTTCTTCTGTGTGGATTTAGTTGACTTCTCACTTAGCTGGCTGCTTGTTTGATTATAAGCCTTTAAGACCCCAGACACTATTCTGATTGATAGCCAGGCACCATCTGCTTTACATACCACACGTTGCTGTAGCACCTTTATCTTCAGTGATCATTTCACGAGGTGAGTATTGAACAGGGCCATGATATCTTACAGATTTCTAAAGAAGGTGTTTTAGTAAAATAAATTAGGAGTAAAATTATTTTTTAAATTGTCCTTTCGACTTAAAATATTTTCATGGGGGGGCAGTTTAATGGTCTCACGTCAGAAATTCCTAGCCCTCTATTTTAATCACTTCCATCTCATTTTTGCAAAATGAGCACATGATCACCTTCTTGCTTTACATCTTTTTTAAAATAGTTTTTTACTATTTACTTCTCTCTTGTTTTTGTCAGTCTCCAGATGTTTTCCAACATCAATTTCATTAACTTCTTTTATTTTCTTCTGAAGCACTTCTTTGTTTTTCCTAGCAGGAACTAAATCTGAATCTACCAGTGCCCTTAATGGTACTATGACAATATTGAGATAAATACATGAGGACAATAACTCCACATGTACTTTTTGTTTCTTTTTAAATAATTGAAACTGGGCAAGGATATTCTCCAAAGTTCTGTAAGAGAACTTCAGAGACTCTTCTAAAAGGAAGAAGAGGTAAATTAAATACTCACCATCAACCTTTAAAAGGTTCCGTAGATCTTCTATTTCTTTATTTTCAAGTTCCAAGTTGAAATTTTCTAGAATGGTTTCTAGCTTATTTTCATAAATCTTTCCTCCTTAAGTAAGAAAGAGATGTAAAAAAGAAAGAAAGAAAGAGGCAAAATTAAAAGATGTGAAATTGTGCCTAAACATGAAAAATTCTAGGTATGTCGATGCACCAAGCCTCATAGGAGGGGGAAAAGCAAAGTCACATGATAGAAGTTTAAGAAAAGCGTAAAACCAAGGTTCAGGGCATATGGGTAGGAATGTGAAAAAGAACATTGATGAAGATCAAATATTAAAAATAT
The DNA here is from genome assembly GCF_000313985.2 of Echinops telfairi. Lineage (NCBI taxonomy): Eukaryota > Metazoa > Chordata > Mammalia > Afrosoricida > Tenrecidae > Echinops > Echinops telfairi. Next base: position 34,147,665 of record NW_022111358.1, on the reverse strand, counting down.
AAACAACTTTGTTAAAAAAATCCATAGTCAGATATGAAAATATGTATTAGAAAGAAACTCTTATTTATAAAAAAGGTGAAATTTGTTTTTATTTTGAAGTAAAATTGGTTTAAAGTGAAACTTACTGTTAATACAAAACAGATATGCTAGTTGGTTAGATAAAGAGAAGTCCTATTGCAATGACACACATAAAAAGCACTTCTTGTGTATAAAAAGACACAACCCAAAATAGCATCTGCTCACCTCTGGAGCCATGGCATTTCTGACAGCTAACCACCACTTCTTCCAAAATTCTGAATATTGATTACTTTGTCAAACTACGAAGCTGACAGGAGAGCATGCTGTGAATTGCTTAGGGTGAGACCTTAATTCCTGGGTCATGCAATGTCATCCTAGTCCATCTGGAGTCAAGAGTTGCAGAAGGAGGATATTGCCTATTACCTGACCAGACCACAGACCACACACCCAAGGGTCCTTGCTTGGTGTGTTTTAAGTTTAACTTTGGGGCTGCCCCGTTTTGGCCTTCCTTCCCTTTAACTCATAGAACATAGGCTCTGTGAATAGTTTATTGATTTGCATTCTATTGGACAAATATGACATCCTGGAAAATTACACAATTTTGTGTAAGTAATATTTTATATGACTTGCTAAAAAAAACAAAAGATACCTCCTTTAAATGTGTTCCAAGACACCTTGCTAAAATTTTTAGTAGATCTCATAAGCAAAGAAATGTAAGAAGACTTATGATTAATTTATTTTCATAAAGGATAAAATATGTCAGAAATAACACCTATAATTCTGATCAGAAAGTAGAATTAGAAATTTGCTATTATAAGAGTAGATTGTCAATAATAATAATAATTTATAAATTACCAAGGGTTCATAAGGGAAGGAAGGGAAAAAATGAGGAGCTGATACCAAGGGCTCAAGTAGAAAGAAACTGTTTTGAAAATGATGATGGCGACATATGTACAAATGTGCTTGACACAATGGATGGATGGATGGATTGTGATAACAGCTGTATGAGCCCCCAATAAAATGATTAAAAAAAGAAAGAGTAGATTGTCTCTATAAACTTAGCAGTAGTTGAACTTAAGCTATAAGTCATAACAGGGTTAAAAGGGTTAAAAGTCTAACGGTTAAGTCACTTTAGATTCTGGCTCTTTATAAATTCAAACTGTGATTTGGGCAAGTTAGTAAGTATTTCTCATCTATCAAGTGGTGATAATAAAATTATCTGCCTCGTGTCTCATAGTGGGGCTGGCCATATGGTCTTCTCTGTGGATTGGCTGCTCTGAGCAGGAATATCATCCTCAAAGCTTGGTGGGCCAGGATGTGTTCCACACACTCTTCCTCCCCTTTCATTTGCTCCCATGTGCTCTGATCAGACATGTCCCTCGCCCTGAGCTGCAGCTTCAGTGCTGTCCTCTGAAATAAATTCTTCTGTGGGGAGGGGCAGCTGTCCACATAGTTGGGATTGGGGCACAACATCCCTCACTGACCCATAGACCTACAGGGGACAACACTGGAAACACAGTGTGGGAATTCCACCCAACCTGATCCCACCACACTGAGGCAAAACACTAAGGGCGTGCAACAGAACAGCAAGGGGCACAGAGCAACAAAGTCCCCATGGAATACCAAAAGTAGACTTTGGGGCCAGGGCTTGGCACCCCATCAGACTCGACCGGAAAACACTCCTAAAGGCCAACAAACAGTTCTTGAACTAACTACAAGCTTTTCTTTGTTGTTGTTGTTGTGTGTTTTTTGTCATTGGCTTTTTGTTGTTGTTGTTGTTTTTGTTGATTTGTTTTGCTCTGTCTTGTTTTTGTGCATGTTATTATCTCAGCAGGTCTGTCTAAATAAGATAGGCTTGATGAACAATCTGGCGGAGAAAATGGGACCGACAGTTAGCGGGGGACATGGGAGAGGGGGAGGTAGGGGGAAAGGAAGTGGTGTTAACAAACCCAGGGACAAGGGAGCAACAAGTGATCCAAATCAGTGGTGAGGAGGGTGTAGGAG
>NW_022111358.1:34136456-34144347 GCF_000313985.2 Echinops telfairi | reverse complement strand
GGGAGGGGGGAGGGGGGAAGGATGGGCAAAAATGAGGAGCTGATGCCAGGGGCTTAAGTGGAGAGCAAATGTTTAGAGAATGATGAGGGTAATGAATGTACAAATGTGCTTTACACAATTGGCATATGTATGGATTGTGCTAAGTTGTATGAACCCCCAATAAAATGATTTAAAAAAATGATCTGCCTCACAGAATTTTTGTGAGAATTAAATAACTTAATGAATTAATACATAAAAAGTGCTTATGGCATTGACTGGTACTGCATTCAACAGAAATTATTTTTAGCATTAAGTAACTAGAGAGACTTTCAAAAGCAAATACAAAGCTTAAAGATCTTAGCCTTATTTGTCTTCTTTTTATGCTTACCACTCACCTGGGAAAGTCTTTAAACTATCTAGCAACCGATTGTGATACACTTTTCCATCAGCTGGAAGAGAAGGCATAGTTGATGTCAGAGAGAAGGTGGTGCAGCAAGTTGTTGGTTATAAGAGCACAATGGCTATTATTTCATAAAGACACTATCTGGGGTGATTTGCCTTATAAATTTATGCAATTTCTCACTCAAACATCCTTCTCTTTAAGAATAAAGTTAAGAAGTAGAGGATACTCTAAATTTATCATCTTACTATGCTGCAACATTCTGTTTGTTTCTTTTTATCCTACTATAATTTCTTGACTTCCTCTCCTTTCTCTTTATACTTTAAGGCTTTGAGATATTCTAAAGCTAATACTTTATGTAAGAAGTTTATTGATAATTTTTATTTAAAAAAATTCCCAACAGGCTTATTGGTGTATAATTTACATATCAGACAATTTTATAGTTCATTCACATTGAGAAGGGTTGTACAAGAATCATCACAATCAGTTTTAGGATGTTTTCTTCATTCTTTTACTCATCCTTATTGACTCCCAGTTTCTCCCCAATCTCCTTGGTCATACATCCAAGGAACCATTAATCTACATACTGTCTTTATAGATTTACCTATCCTGATTTCACATACAGAAAAAAATTAAAAAACACAAAATCTAACAAGAATAACAAAGCAGAGAAAAACCTCAATTGAGAAGAAATCAGAAAACATTAAAAACTAGAGCAATTTAAATGGATCATAACGGAGATCAATGATGGGGTGGTAAATTTTAACCTAGCTGTATCTGCAGCAATCCACTTTGCAAAGCATTGTGCAAATGCATCTTTGCAAGGCTATTCACATCCCTGGCTCGTGATTGGAGGGGACTCACCAGGGCTTAATTCACGTGCATTTCCCCTTCACTTAAACACACCCACACACACACAAACATAAACAGCTTAAAAAATGGGCCAAAAAGGCAACTTATTGATTTTTGGAATCTTTTTAAATGAAGTTTAAAAAGAATAAACTCAATCCTCTACAATTAGGTTCCACCTGGGCAAAAACTTTCTTGTTTTTAATCCTATCACCTAGGAAGTACTCAATTAATATATGTTGATTGAGTGATCCCTCCTCCAACAACACATATACTCAAACTAAGTTCCCCTGAAAGCCAAGTTGGTATCAGAAAGGCTTACAAGTAATTGGCAGAGTTTTCAGCAGTTTCCAGCGTTCCTTAGGTGTAAGCTCTATTCCTATGTTTTCTAAAACATCCTTTACTTCATCGACAATTACCTTGGACCCTTAGAAACAAATAAAAACATAAATCATGAAAAATTCAAGAGTAGGGAATGAGTCTAAATTATGAATCGTGTCATCTAAGTTCAATGGCAGAACCAAGAACATGGTTGGACAAAACGTTGAATCAAGTCTCTAAGGAAATGTCAGAAAAGAACTTAACGTCAAGTCTAGAGATGAAAATACTTTCTGAATGCTCTAAGAAGGGGAAAGCAACACTCTGAAATGGGGATGGTTATTTTTTAAATGATGATGTGTATCTGTCAGAAGAAAGCATCCATTTTATTTTTACTTTTATTTTGAGATAAAATTAATTAATTCATAAAATTTATACCAATGTGTTAGCTTAGAAATTATTGTGGTAACATCATTTTTTTTGACTGTTTAAATAATGGAAAAGTGATGTAGCTTACTAAAGAAAAATAAAAAACTCCAGGGGACACTAGCTATTTAATTAAGACATAATAACTTAGTATTTTTTTGTTCATAAAGTATTAATACAACACAAATCTGAATCACTAGATAAAAGATGCCATTATTAAAAGGACAAATAAGGCAAACAGGTCAATGTCATTATGGAAGGAATACAATATATAATAGAATAGTTGAAAATTGTTATTTATAGTATATTTTTCATCTATAACTTTTCACTTACCTGAAAATGACTCTACATTTTCCATGAGCGTATTCAGTTTAACCTTGTCATCTGTAAGATAAAGTACACATGAGACCCAGCCATAACAATTCAGACCCCGGAAACATGTTATAAAAGCCTTTAATTGTGGAATAAAACACTGACATTTCTGTTTCCCCTGATTTGTTCTGTAAGTGCACTCATTTTCTTTTAAAAAAATATCATTTTATTAGGGGCTCTTACAGCTCTTATCACAATCCATACATCCATTCATTGTGTCAAGCACATTTGTACATATGTTGCCATCATCATTTTCAAAACATTTTTTTTCTACTTGAACCCTTGGTATCAACTCAGTTCCCCACCCTCCCTCCTTCACGAACCTTTGATAATTTATATATATATATTTTCATGTCTTATACCGACTGCTGTTTCCCTTCACCCATTTTTCTGTTGTCTGTCCCCCTGGGAGGGAGTTATTTAGTGATCATTGTGATAGGTTCCCTCTTTCTCCTCCCACCTTCCCCTTCCCCTCCTGGTATCACTACTCTCATTATTGGTCCTGAAGGATTTATCTGTCCTGGATTCCCTGTGTTGTTAGCTCTTATCTGTACCAGTGTACATGCTCTGATCTAGCCGGATTTGTAAGGTAGAATTGGGTCATGATAGAAGAGGGTCATGATAGTGGGGTAGTCGGGGGACAGCATTAAAGAACTAGAGGAAAGTTGTATGTTTCCATGGTGCTATACTGCACCCTGACTGACTCATTTTTTCCTTGCGACCCTTCCGTAAAGGGATGTTCAATTGTCTACAGATGGGCTTTGGGTCTCCACTCTCTACTACCCTCAGTCAGATTGATATGATTTTTTGTTCTGGGTCTTTGATGCCTGATACCTGATCCCATCAACACCTCATGATCATGCAGGCTGGTGTGCTTCTTCCATGTGGGCTTTGTTGCTTCTCAGCCAGATGGCCACTTGTTTGTCTTCAAGCCTGCTATATCTTTTGATAGCTGGGCATCATCAGCTTTCTTCACCAAATTTGCTTATGCACCCTCTTTGTCTTCAATGATAGTGTTGTGAAGTTGAGCAACACAGAATGCCAGGTTATTAGAATAAAGTGTTCTTGCATTGAGGGAGTACTTGAGTCGAGGCCCAATGTCCGTCTGCTTCCTTGATACTAAACCTATAAACATATGTACATAGCTCTATTCACTATCATTTTATATATAAATATAGAGTTCTTTCCTCTATTTCCTTTTACTTTCCTCTTGTCCCACTATCATGTTTGGCCTTTATTTGGGTTTCAGTAATTCCTTTCGGCTACATTGCCCTTGATCAAGCCCTACCGGCATCCTACACCCTCCTCGCCATCGATTTTAGATCACTTGTTGTTCCCTTGTCCCTGGGCTTGTTATATTCACTTCCTTTCCCTGCCTCCCTTCTTCATTGTCCTCCCCGCCCACCGTAATCGTTGGTCCCATTGTTTGCTCCCCTGGACCGTTTAACCAACCTATCTTATCTAGATAGACATGAAGAGACAGTAATAAGCACAAAAACAAGGCAGAGCAAAACAAAACAACAAGAAGAAAACCAAAACAAACAAACAACAACAACAAAACCAAGGACAAAAAAAGAGAAAAGCCTATAAATAGTTCCAGGTCTGTTTGTTGACCTTTAGGCATGTTTTCCAGTCAAGTCTGATGGGGTGCCACACCCTGGCTCCAAAATCCATTTTGGGTATTTCCCAGGGACTTCATTGCTTTGATCCCCTTGCCACTCTGTTGCATGCCCTTAGCATTTTGCTCCAGTGTAGTGGGGTCAAATCAGGCACAATTCTTGCAATGTGCCACCAGTGTTGTCCCTCATAGTGCTATGGGTCAGTGAGGGATGTCTTGTCTTGTGGAGGGGCTAGCCCTATGGTCAGCTCTGTGCATTGGGTGCTCTGAGCAGGATGAGCAGGAATAACGTACTTGTGGCTTGGTAGGCCAGGATGTGATCCACTCTCTCTCCTTCCAAGAGCAAATTTTAAAGTGTCTTCCAACATCCACTTTGACCTCTTTTTCTCCTGCCTTTTAAATTATCTTTTTGCTTTCTTCATGAATGATGTTCTGGATGTCTTCCAGCATATCAGGTCTTATCTCATTAGTATTCAATGCATCATCTCTGTTATTGAGATGTTCTCGAAATTCAGGTGGGATAGACTCAAGGTCATATACTGACCTTGTGGATTTGTTTTCATTTTCTTCAGCTTCAATCTGACTATGAACGATTGATGATGTGTTCAACAGCTTGGTTTTAGCTGCTGATATTGAGCTTTTCTGGTATCTCTTCCCATACATGTAGTCAATTTTATTTCTGTGTATTCCATCCAGAGATGTCCATGTGTCTATTAGTCTTTTGTGTGATTGACAAAAGATATTTGCTTGGAAGAAGTTGTTGGTCTTGAAAAATTCTATCATGCAATCTCCAGCTCCGTTTCTAACATCAAGACCATATTTTCTAACTACTGTTCCTTTCTCTTTGTTTCCAACTTTTGCATTCCTATCACCAATAATTATCAACGTAGCTTGACTGCATGTATGATCAATTTCAGAATGAAGACATTGTAAGAAATCTCTAATTTCTTCATCACTAGCTTTTGAGGTTGTTACATAAATTTGAGTAATGGTATTGATTGAATTCCCTTGAAGGCAGATAGATATAATTCTATCACAAATAGCACTGTACTTCAAGACTGATTTTGCAATGTCCTGTTTGACAGTGAATGCAAGGCTATTCCTCTTGATTGTGTCATTGCTGGTATAATAGACGATATGATTTTCTGATTCAAAATGGCCAATACCAGTTCATTTCAGCTAACTCCTAAAATATTGATCTTTATACATTTAATTTAATTAAAAAAATCATTTTATTGAGGGCTCATGCAACTCTTATCACAATCCATACATCCACCCATTGTGTCAAGCACATTTGTACATATGTTGCCATCATCATTCTCAAAACATTTTCTTTCTACTTGAGCCCTTGGTATCAACTCATTCCCTCCCCCTCCAGCCCTTTCTCCCATATGAACCCTTAATAATTTATGAATTTTTATTTTCATGTCTTGCATCGACTGCTGTTTCCCTTCACCCACATTTCTGTTGTCCGTCCCCCTGGGAGAGGGTTATATGTAGATCATTGTGATCAGTTCCCCTTTTCCCCCCACCAACCCCCTACCCTCCTGGTATGCTACTCTCATTATTGGTCCTGAGGGGTTTATCTGTCCTGGATTCCCTGTGTTTCCAGCTCTTATCTGTACCAGTGTACATGCTCTGATCTAGCCAGATTTGTAAGGTAGTATTGGGGTCATGATAGTGGTGGGGAGAAAGCATTAAAGAACTAAAGCAAAGTTGTATGTTTCATCAGTGAACATTAGGTTCTTAAGTCAGTGTATGAATTAAATATATCATGAAGCTCTCTATAGCAGCTATATTCATTTGAGAACCAGCGTTAGGATGCCCTGCTGCCATCATGTGTAAGTCAGAGCCTCCTAAAGAGCCCAGACAGATGAGAGTCTGCGGAGCTGTTTTGAGCAATGGGGATGCTCATGGACTGTGTGGTGATGAGAAATCCAAAAACCAAGCACTCCGGAGGCTTTGAGTTTGTCACTCTACTGCGGAGGGCGTGGATGCAGCCATGCATGCAAGGCCACACGAGGTGCAGGGAGAGCTGTGGAGCCAGAGGGCTGTCTCCCAAGAAGACTGTCAAAGACCAGGCGCCCATGTCACTGTGAAAAAGAGAGAGCACCACCTACGAGATTATTTTGAGCAATATGGGAAAATTAAAGTAATTGATTGTGCCATTGCTGGTATAGTAGACTATATGATTTTCTGATTCAAAATGGCCAATACCAGTTCATTTCAGCTAACTCCTAAAATATTGATCTTTAGACATTTAATTTAATTTTAAAAAATCATTTTATTGTGGGCTTGTGCAACTCTTATCACCATCTATCCATCCATCCATCCATCCATCCATCCATCCATCCATCCATCCATCCATCCATCGTGTGTCAAGTCCATTTAATTTTTAATGACTTCCAATTTTCCTAGATTCATACTTCCTACATTTCAAGTTCTAATTATTAATTGATATATGCAGCTGTTTCTTGTCATTTTCAGTCATGCCCCATAAGCAAATGAAGGTCCTAAAGGCTTCACTCCTGTAAGTTTTAGTCCATTCACATCACTATGGTCGACCCTTTTTTGAAAAGGCAGCTCTTCCTCAGTCACATTTTGACTGCCTTCTGACCTGAGGGGCTCATTTTCTGGCATGATCGCTGACAAATTTCTGCTTCTATTCATTAGGTTTTCAGCAACTGACAATGTTTTGATTTTCTGCATAGGTTTTTCAGTGGCTAATTCCTTTTGACTGGACAGCCTATTCCTTCTTTGTAGTTGTTCTCAGTTGGAAGTTCTGCTGGACCTTGTTAACTATGAGTGACCCTGCTGGTATTTGAATGTCAGTGACATAGTTTCCAGCATCACAGAAACACAAAGCCACTACAGTATGACAAACTGACAAACAAGTGGTAGTGCCATTTATTAGGCATCCTTAAAGCAAGAGATTTGAAACAAAGCCCAATGCCTTCTAAATATATCACCTTAGGATGGCAATCACCTGCTTTTTCACATACTAGGGCACTTAAGCCTTAAGTTCAAGGGAGTATTTCAGTTCTTTTAATCTGCTACAGGTGTGTTTAATGTAAAGTCTGGTTCGCTTAGTGAGGTTTCCAAATCACATTCTTCAGGGGTGGCCTATAAAGGATGTTATTCACCTTGAAAGACCAAAATCTAAGGTCTCAGTACCAATAGCAGATGACTTGTGTGACCAAGGGTTGAATAGAGAGTAGGTCAAAAGTGTCCTATTGGGAACATAATATCAGGTGCAGTCTTTCAGCTTCATTTTCACAACTATAAAAAAATCTCTTATTATGACTACTGAGGTTAAATAGTAAAATAGAATGGAGGTAACCTATAGGCAAACAAGAACACGTTTGAAATCTCTAACCAGCATCCAAAGTCAGGTTAGAAGGTCCAACATTTGATGGTTGTCATTCCTCTCATAATGTGTTCCTTTCCTTTTAGTATAACAAACTTTTATGGTAATGTAAGACATTTTTACTACTTTTACCCCCCTCGTACTGCTTTTTAATTTTTCCCTTAAAACGATTTTTTGAGATGTTCTTTCCTTTCAGTTTTATAGTGCTCCCTGAGCCTGTCAGTTCTGACCGCATTCAGGCAGAGCTCAGCTCTCTCGGTGATACTCCCTGTGGAAGGGCCAATTCTGATTTAAACACGTAATGACCTGTGACAATGGATTTCCATATGAAGACATTTGGAGATTATATTCGAGGAGCTCAGTATTGTCCTGAAGGCACAACAAGGGGCCTACCATCAGTTGGTAGATGGTCCTGCAGGTCTTGAAATTCCTCACACTCCAGGTCGTAGCCCATGTTTTCCAGGATGGTGTCCAGTTTACAGACATAGCACTTCCCACCTTAGGAAAGAAAAAGAACATTAAAAAATAAGGAGTGCTACCTAAAAGGGAAAATATGAACACA
>NW_022111358.1:34108451-34136356 GCF_000313985.2 Echinops telfairi | reverse complement strand
CACACACACACACACACACACACACACACACACACACACACACACACACGGCCCGATCAGGTGGAACAAATCCACTAAAACGAAACAATACAAAACTGTTCAGGGCCACAGAGACTTATTGTGGAAGCCATGTATATAATATATTCTGCTAGTTTTCTTTCATGGGGTCATTTCCACAGTTTTCATATGAGCCATATTTAGAAGAAAATTATATATATATCATATAAAATATGGAATATTTAATTTATAAATATTAATTACATTATTTTACTAAATATTCTAAGTTATATATATATGTGTATTTTAGGTGAATCTGATAAATTATTTTAGAAAATAACTAAGGTTCTAGAATAGCAAGTAGAACTTGAAACTTTTGCAATGTTAGAGAACTAGAGTCTCGGAATTTTTCAGTGTTAGAGAATTATCACATTAGATGCAGTTGCATCTAAAGCAAAACTATAGATTATTAAGATAAAAATCTAATTATTATTATGAAACAGTATTCTAAAATTGAGGTGCTTGATGTCATGGTAGCCCCCTGATGTCATGGTAGCTATGTGTTGGGCTGCTAACCTTAAGGTCAACAGTTCAAAACCACCAGTTGCTCCTTGGGACACAGACAAGGCTTTCCACTCTATACAGACTTACAGACTTAGAAACCCACAGGAGGGCCGTTCTACCCTGTTCCAGAAGACCACTATGAGTCATGCTGGGCTCAACGGCAGTGATTCAAAAGTCATAACTAACATAGCTGACACAGTCTGAATAGGATTTCATTTTGTCCTAGAACCTTGCTTCTGCTCTTTGGAGTTCATGACCAACGATTACACTCGAACAAAATAAGTTGCTCTGCAACACTCTGCGCTACTCAGTCTATTGCAAGAACAACTCTGGAATGCAGGGAACTATGGCTAAGGTTGGGTGCACCAGTTAATAGAAATTCTGGAAAAATGAATCTTATAGAGCATGCTAAATGTGAGCCAAGTAGTACGTTATATTTTTTTCTCCACCCTGTACAAAGTTCTGATAAAAGATTTGCGCTTATGCTCCCTCTTAGGAATACCTTTCTGAATTTTCATTTAGCCACTCCCAATTTGTAATCTTTGAGTATGAATGAAACTCTTATTTTACATAAAGTGTTTGGGTTTTATCATTGTATACTGAGAAAGGTCTTTTAAAAGCTAAGGTGGAGCTTACTTATATCAGCTTTTCTTGTTTTCTTACCGGAATTCCCACTTACCAGGAAAATATTTTATACAATCAAGCAGTATATTTTTATTGACCTTTCCATCAGCTGTAAAACAATACACATAAAAAAGTTATATGGGCAATCCAAAAAAGGGGAAAAAAGCATAATTTCATAAATACATACTTAAAAATTTTTACTTTTATATTTTGCTCCTATATTTCTCATACACCCACACCTCTTCATAAATAAGGCCAAAAATAATCCAGGAAGGAAGTACTTAAGGTGAGCCACTGATCTCCTCCCTTACCCTGAGTTTTCCTTTCCCTTTTCTCTTCTGTGAATTCAACCTCTTTCTCTTTGACCTTCATAAGCTTTATTTACCTTAGGATAAAGATATTTTTACTGGCAAGATCCAGGTTTAAAGATACCATAGTCTCTCAATCTAGAAACCTAAATGTCAAAGGTATAACTTCCTTACAATGAAAGGTTGAACTAGTTGTCTTCTGGAATTTTGTATGGTTCCATTTTACGATGTTTTCATATTTAAGTTTCCACTAGCTCAAAGAAAACATACCGGTAATAGGGAGCATTTTCAGCAGCTGCCAGAGTTCCCTCTTTGTGAGCTCTATTCCCATGCTTTGCAGCGTACTTTGTACATTGCTGGCATTTATATTGCCTCCTTTGAAGAGATGGAAATGGCGACAAGTGAGAATTACCTACTGATCCCAAAGGATGAAAAATTCTAAGCTTTTATCTACAGTTTTTGGATGAAGAAAATAGGGAGTAGAAGTTACTTCTTTAAACATAAAAAATACATATTTAATGTTTTTAATGATGTTGGAGAAGGTAGCCTCGCTCATGGTAAAGAAGGCCTAGTATCTAAGTTTGTTTCGGCAGATAGCTAATATAAATTATAAAAATCTTCGTTGTTTTTTGCCTTGCCTGAATTATGATTGATTTTTACTTCATTGATCACACGATTTGAACTCCTGTTAAAGTTTTACTTTAACATTTCCTAGAATGAAGTAGGTGCTACATCACATTTTGAGTGAACAGATGAAGTAAGTCATAAAATAGAAGAATTTTCAGAGAATACAGAATTTGTTATAGAGTCACAGCATTACTGCTAAAACATAAATAATATACTATATTCTTCATGTCACTTGACTCAAGCATTTAGTCATTTAAAAAGTATGTATTACAAAGGAGTTCTGTTCCTAAGTCTGTCTTCAAGGTAAATTTGATGTAAATGGAAACATTGATATATAGTTTGCATCTAATATTAATTAGTCAAATGTTTGTTCTAGTATACAGTCTACTGTTCTAGGCATAAATACATTAAAAAACTTCTAGATACATTAAAACATCTGTAATAAGTGAGGTTACGTGGAATGGTTCTTGTATCCATGTCTTATGAACTCTTATCTGTTGACTGGGTAGGACCATGCAAATAGGGTGTATGCCACTGGGTTTATAAGAGTGAACCATCTTAGACGCAGTCACTACATGACTGAGCGGCCAAGAACGAGAGATAAACCTACCAGCATGGCTGAGAAGAGGGGCTGTGGGCAAAAGAACTGGTTCCTTACCATTTTGAACCTGTTAACTTTCCCAACAAACTCCTATAATTGTGAGTATTACCTGTAAGTTTGTGTGTCCATTGCAATGAATTACTGAATCCACTAGAGAGACAGTGAGAGAATAAGGCAAAGGAGGATGAATGGTGGAGGCACGGCTGACCTCTCTTGTGTGACAATGGCCTTGGACTGCTCTGGAATTTAATTTTGCTCCTTTGTGTAGCAGAAGAGGTCAGATATGGCTTCCACCCCATTTTCGATACATCTTTACATAATAACACAGAAATAATACTAATAATGATTTGATGCACCTCACATTGTAATACCTGTTAGATATTACAAACAATTACATGTACCTTGACTTTTTAACATAATAGGTTTTGGTTTGTAACATAATAGCGAATTGGTTTGTAACTACATGTTGTGCATAAGTTGAATGCCTATAATTTGGGAATTGCTAGTAGAAGTCAATAAGTTAATAATAGACAAAGAAAACAGATGTTTATGCAAGTGAGAAATAGAGTCAACTTGTGTCATGTCAGGCAGAAACCTGCCAGAGAAGAGAAACTCAAATACTTTCCGTTGAAACAAATAATAGAAAAGTGCTAAGACTGTATTTTGTTAAAGGTATAAAAATGGGAACAATGAGGCAGTCCCATTGGATTCTAGGTTCACAGGTTTCAGTGTATTTTCACTTTAGCTCAACTTCTCACAAAGTGCCTTGCTCACCTGTAATTCTCTTCACTTCTTCTAGCAGTGTGTGCAGATCAATCTTCCCAGAAGCTAAAACAAGCCACAGGTTAAACAGACACAACTGTGCACTGACTCAGAAAGATCGCTAACAGAGCAAAAGGGTTCATTTTCTTTATAACTTTTGTTGAAGTATGTCCTATGACATACATAGATACACATAGAACAGAGAAAAGGACTTTCTAAAAATGTTAATATTAATATAATTATTTCTTCTTTCCTTTAAATTTTCTTTATTTTGTTGTTGCTAAGAATGTATCAGCAAAACATGCCAATTCAACAGATTCTACATGTACTATTTAGGGACACGGATTATGTTCTTTGAGCTCTTCTTTTTATAGTTGTCCTCCCTCATTAACTGAATGTACAGCCCACCATGCGTTCCATCTGACTTTCAAGTTGCTGTTGTTATTTTGATTCCATACAGACAGTTCTAACAAGAACATAATGCTTAGGCAGACTTTTCTTTTTTACTAGTTAAGTAAAACTATTGTTTGGTTTTAAGAAGCTTTCAGGAGTATTTTTGGTTTAAAGTTTAAAAACTATCTCAGGATAGTAGTTTCAGGGATTGATTCACCCTCCTTGGCTCTAGGAAATCTATGAAAACTTGAATTTTGTATTTCTTGCTTTTTGACCATGATTTTTCTATAAAATATCTGATCAAAATGTTCAGATATCCAATTCTCCTGGCAAAGGAGGCAGTACATGAAGGTTATTAGCCACACATATACTTCCTTCTCCCATTCCTGACTCTCCTTTTGCCTTTTTTGCTCAAAATGAATGAGCAGGAGATAATTGGGTCTTGGATGGTCACTTGCTGGTGCACCAAGACATGAATGCAATGTACCGGCATGAAGCAGGGAATCAAGAGAGAGGTCTGCAGGGCCGGCCCCAATTGCAACTACGTGGACCTCCCCGTGCCCCCCAGAAGATTGCACTTCAGAGGACAGCACTGAAGCTACAGTTCAGGGAAAAGGGCACATCTGATCAGAGCACACAGGAGAAAATGAAGAGGGAAGGAGAGGGGAACACATCCTGGACCACCAAACCCCGAGGACTACACTCCTGCTCAGAGCAGCCAATGCACAGAGAGGACCATAGGGTCGACCCCACCACAAGACACGACGTCCCTCACTGACAACATGACGTCCGCACTGGGGGACAACACTAGAGACACAGTGCGGAAATTATGCCTGATCTGACCCTACCACATTGGGGCAAAACACTAAGGGTGTAGAACAGAGCAGCAAGGGAAGCAAAGCAATGAAGTCCCCGAGGATTACAAAAAATAGACTTTGGGGCCAGGGCGTGACACCCCATCAAACTTAACCTGCTCCCAATGAAATGCTTAAAAAAAAAAGACCCCAGGCACTAGAAATTTTAATAGAAGCACTAAACTTATAATTAAGCTAATTAACTGGAATGTCCCATGAAACCACAACCCTAAACTTCAAAACCAAGAAATCACATCTCATGAGGTTTTTGGTTGTATGTAAGCAGCCTCCAAAGTTACTTTTTTGGGGTCATTGTTGTAAATTTATGTATCACACAACTCTGCCAATTATTTTTCTCTTCTCTTTCAAGATCTTTAGCTTTACACACTCAGCACTCTCCGTAGGCTTGTTCTCATTAAACTGCTTACTCTAACAAGGACTAGGAACAGGACAAACACGTTGGGACTCCAAGTTTAGCTATTTTCCCACAATGACATTCTCCGGCTTAACAGTTTACTCTTTTATTTATTTATTTCCTAGTAGATATGCTAATTGTATTGGCAAAGCTTATGAATGCTTTTATTTACTTTTATTTTATTTTAAAAAATCATTTTATTGGGGGCTCATACAGCTCTTATCACAGTCCATCCATCCATCCATCCATTGTGTCAAGCACATTTGTACATTTGTTGCCATCATCATTTTCAAAACATTTCTTTCTACTTGAGCCCTTGTTATTGCTCATTTCTCCCCTCCTTCTCCCTCCCTCAATGAACCCTTGATAATTTATAAAAAAATATAATTTTTTCATGTCTTACACTGACCAATGCCTCCCTTCACCCACTTTTCTGTTGTGTGTCCCCCTCTGAGGGGGTTATATGTCAATCATTGTGATTGGTTCCCTCTTTCTCCTCCCACCTTACCCTTACCCTCCTGGAATTGCTACTGTCATTATTGGTCCTGAGGGGTTTATCTGTCCTGGATTCCCTGTGTTGCAAGCTCTTATCTGTACCAGTGTACATGCTCTGGTCTATCCAGATTTGTAAGATAGAATTGGGGTCACGATAGTGGGGTTGGGGTGGGGAGGAAGCATTAAAGAACTAGAGGAAAGTTGTATGTTTCCTTGGTGCTACACTGCACCCTGACTGGCTCGTCTTTTCCTTGTGATCCTTCTGTGAGGGTATGTCCAATTGTCTACAGATGGGCTTTGGGTCTCCACTCTGCCATCCCCGTCATTCACAATGATACACTTTTTTGTTCTGGGTCTTTGATGCCTGACTCCTGATCCCATCGACATCTCATGATCACGCAGGCTGTGGAGCTTTTTCCAAGAGGGCTTTGTTGCTTCTCTGCTAGATGGCCGCTTGTTTATCTTCAAGCCTTTAAGACACTATATCTTTTGATAGCCAGCCACCATCAGCATTCTTCACCACATTTGCTTATGTACACATTTGTCTTCAGCGATAGTGTTGGGAAGGTGAACATCACAGAATGCCAGGTTATTAGAACAACATGTTCTTGCATTGAGGGAGTACTTGAGTAGAGACCCCATGTCCATCTGCTACCTTAATACTTAACAAATAAATATATGTACATAGATCTATTTCCCTTTCATTATATATAAATATATTTACATATGTACATGCATGTATTTAGACCTCTATAAATATCTTTTGCCTCCTAGTTCTTTCCTCTATTTCCTTTTATGTTCCTCTAGTCCCACTAACACGTTTGGCTTTCATTTGGGTTTCAGTAATTTATCCCAGCTACCTTGCCTTTGATCAAGCCCCACCAGGCATCCTATGCCCTCCTTGCCATTGATTTTAGATCACTTGTGGTTCACCTGTCCCTGGGTTTGACACCCCCACTTCCTTTCCCCCTGCCTCCCCCTCTCCCGTGTCTTCCTGGAACTGTTGGTCCTTTTGTCTTCTCCTCCAGATTGTTTATACAACCTATCTTATTTAGATACACTTGCAGAAACAATAATAAGCACAAAGACAGAGCAAAACAAAGCAACAGAAGAAAACAAAAAAACCAAAACAAGAACAAAAAAAACAATGACACGAAGAGAAAAGGCTATAAATAGTTCCATGCCTGTTTGTTGACCTTTAGCAGTGTTTTCAGGTGGAGTCTGATGGGGTGCCATGCCCTGGCCCCAAAGTCTATTTTTGGTACTCCCCAGGGACTTCATTGCTTTGCTCCCCTTGCTGCTCTGTTGCATGCCCTTAGTGTTCTGCCCCAGTATGGTGGGGTCAGATGGGGCACAATTCCCACCCTGTGTCTCCCGTGTTGTCCCTGGTAGCGCTATGGGTCAGTGCAGGATGTCGTATCTCGTGATGGGGCTGGCCCTATGGTCCTCTGTGCTTTGGCTGTGCTGAGCAGGAATATCGTCCTTGAGGCTTGGTGGGCCAGGATGTGCTCCACTCTCTCTCCTTATGAATGCTTTTAAATGGAAAGAATATGTCTATTTACTCTGTATCTCATCCAGACATCCTAAATTAGCAACTAGCATCAGACTTTGCAAATTAAACACTTTTAAAATTCACCAGTGGGATGAAATATATCACAATGACAGAAGTAGCTCTCACATAAGTACTTTTTTATTTAAAAAATAGCAGATTTAGTATCCTAAAAATTCTGCACATCTGTCAATCTTTTTAACAAAAAGATATACTATTATTATAAAAGTTTCTCTTCCTTTGAGATAAATTCCAGTCTGCCTTATCTCGTCTGTTGGGTCTGTTGCTTATATAAAATTTTATATAAGAGTTCTATTTTGATCACATCAATTAATTTACATAAATAAACACATAAATGAAATGGGGAGTCCTTTTGGGGAGCTTTGACCTTGTTATTCGGTGCTGTTGTGCTATTTCTGACTCGGCAATTCTGTGTACAACAGAACAATAATGCCAGAAAACTGGTCCTGTGCCCTCCTCAGACCCACTGCTATGTTTGAGCCCATCATGGCAGCCACGGTATAAACTCATCTTGTGGAGAATCTTCTTTCTTTTTTCTGATCCTTTACTTTATGAAGCATGATGTTCTTTTTCAGGGACTGGTTCTTCTTGATAACATGCCCAAAGTACAAGCTTCAAAGGTGCATTCTGGCCATGGTACCTCCTCTAAGACAGATTTGTTTCTTCTTCTGCAAGTCTATGATACTTGCAATATTTTTTGGTAGCACCATACTTCAAAGGCATTAATTCTTCTCTAGAATACTTTACTCTTTGTCCAGCTTTCACATGCATATGAGACGAATAAAAATTCCTAGGCACAGGTCAAGGACACGTTAGTCCTCAAAATGACACTTTGCTCATTAACACTTTAAAGAAGTCTTGTGCAGCAGGTTTGACCAATCTGCCATTCGATGTATTTAGTATTGCTTCCATGAGTGCTCTTGTGGATCTCAGTAAAATGAAGTCTTTGACAACTTCCATTTCCTCCCCTTTTTTATCACGATGTTATCAATCCAATTGTGAAAGTTTTTGTTTTCTCTCCACTGAGTGGCAATCTATACTACAGGCTGTTTTCTTTAGTCTTCATCAGCAAAGTCCTGTTGGTTTTCAGCAAACAAGGTTGTGCCAACTGCCTATCTCAGGTTAGTAGTGAGTTCTCCTCTAATCCTGATGTGAGATAGTCTAGTTTCTTGAATTATTTGCTCAGCATACAGATCAAATAAGAATGATGAAAGACTACAACTGTCTTGAATATCTTTCCTGGTTTTAAACCATTTAGTGTCCTCTTGCTCTTTTTAAATGACTGTCTATTGGTGTATGTATGTATGTATGTTGTTATTAGGTGCCATAAATTGGTTCATAACAACAGAACTTAGCACTGCCTGGTCCTGCACCATATTCACAGTTACCATTGTTGCAGCTACTGTGCCAGTCCATCTTGTTGAAAGCCTTCCTTTTTTTTTTGCTGCCCCTCTACTTTACCAAGCATGATGTCTCTCACCAGGGATTGATCTCTCCTGACATGTCCAAAGTGTGTGAGACAAAGTCTCATCATCTTTGCCTCTGAGGAACATTCTGGCTATACTTCTTCCAAGACAAATCTGTTGGTTCTTTTGGCAGTCCATGATACTGTCAATATTCTTCATCAGCACCATAATTCAAAATCAGTGATTTTTCTTGGGTCTTCCTTATTCAATGTGCAACTTTCATATGCATATGAGGCAATTGAAAATACCATGGCTTGGATCAAGCTTATGCATAGATTGCCCATAAACACAAATAAGTGTTCTGGAATTCTCATTCTCAATGTTATCCAGAATTTATTATGATTCACACACTCAAATGCCTTTGTATAGTCAACAAAACATTAGAATTTCATTGGTATACTCGGTTTTCATCCAAGATCCAGCTGACATCAGCAATGATATCCCTCTAGCCCTATCTTCTTCTGAATCTGGCTTGAATTTTCGACATCTTCCATGTATGTATGACTGTAATCATTTTTGAATTATCCTTAGCAAAATATTGCTTGCATGTGATATTAATGATATTGTTCAATACTTATTCTGTTGGGTTACCTTTATTTGGAATGGGCACAAATAGAGATCCCTTCAGTTGATTGATCAGGGAACTGCCTTAAAATTTCTGGGCATAGACCAATGAGCGTTTCCAGTCGTGTACTGGCTTATGAAAACATTTCAGTCAGTAATCAGTTAATTCCTGGAACTTTGTTTTTTGCCAATGCTGTCAATGCAGGTTGGATTTATTCCTTCAGTCCCATGGGTTCCTGATCATATGCTACCTCTGGAAATGGTTGAATATCTATCAATACTTGTTGGCACAGTGACTCCATGTATTCCTTCCAGCTTCTTTTGATGCTTCCTCCATCTTTCAGTATTTTGCCCATAGAATCCTTCAATATTGTAAGTTGTTTAAGCTGGTACATGCAGAGTGTGTTCTTCCTCTTTGGCTAACTCCAGATGTTTGTCTTCTCCAACTGCTTTTTGAAATTCTTTTGTCCAATTCTTTTATTTCATCATTTCTTCCATTTGTGTTGTCTACTCCACTTTCAGGAAAATTTCAAAGTCTCTTATGACATTCATCTTGGTATTTTTTCACTTTCTGTCCTTTTGCTTTCTTCATGTATGTTATCGATGCTATTCCATCACTTGTTTTGTCTTCATTCATCAGTGTTTCATGTTGTTGAGAAGTTCTCTAGCTTCAAGTGATATAATTAAGGATATATTTTGGCTCTTATGAACTTTAAAAAATTGTCTTCAGTTTCAACCTAAACTTACTGATGCATAATTGATGGTCTTTTCCACAGTCAGCCCCTGATGATACTGAGCTTCTCTATTATCTCTTCACACAGATGTAGTGAATTTGATTCCTGTTTCTTCCATCTGTTGATGTTCATGTGTGTAGTTACCATTTATTTATGTTGTTGAAAAAGTTATTTGCATTGAAAAGGTTGTTTGTTTGGCAAAATTCTATTATGTTTCTCTGGTTTCTATAACCGACGTAACATTTTCAAACTACTGATCCTTCCAACATTTGAATTCCAATCACCAGTAATTATAAATGCATCTTGATCAGTTTGTAACTGAAGAAGCTGGTATAATTCTGTGGTACAGTGAAACTTCTTAATATGACTCTTCTACCCAAGTCTCTGTAGCTCCCATTAAATGATTGAGTGGGACTACACAATGGGATGTGTGTAACACTAAGACAGGGGATTGGTTATTTTTCATTACTACCCTCCACTTTGGCTATAACTTGCCATCTTTGAAGCAGCAGTAGAGAAGAAAGAGACTCTGAGGACTTTGGAAGAGCATGTCCAAGATCTCTGTCTGACCAGAAGGCATCATATACTGTGGCACAGAGACTCAGAGAAGCAGTGTCAAGACTATAGGGTACTTTCTCCTTATCTGGCCCAAGACTATGGAACTATAGTTGATCTATCACAGAGCACAGAGAAATATATAGCTGGTTAGCAGGAACTCTTAAAGATATTTAAATGACATAAAAAATCTGAAATTAGTAACTTCTTTTCTGTACAGAAGTTTATAACATCCCTGAGATCAAGAAAATACACTAAATCAGACTATGTTCTTATATTAGGACTGTATTATTTAAAAAGTTACATTAGCTTAATATTTAAAAAGTTACATTAGCACTGTAATAGATCTAGTTACAGAAATTCTCATACATAAACTTGTAAGTCTAACTTTCTATAAAAAGCCAACCAATATCTATGATGCTCACTATCTGCTGGTAGGTTTTGTGACAAATCTTTTAATTTCTTATCTGGGAATTTGATTTCCATATTTTCCAGAATGTTTTCCAGGTTACTGATGTCAACCTTCCCACCTAACAAAAAAGGGAACATAAGGAATGTTTAAGGACTCCCTGGAATGAGAAAGTTTCTATTAATCCTCATGTCCATGACTAGCAGCAAAAATATCAATGTCTTCACATAATTAAGTGCACAAACATCCACAAACAAAACCTATTGCCATTGAGTTGATTCATAGTGACCCAGAGGATAAAGTACAACTGTCTCAGAAGACTTTTTTGCCCTCTAAAATACTTTTGTTTATTGTAATAATATAGATAAATCAACATTTATCAATTTAATAATCCTCAGGCCTTTATCCACTCTTTTAAAGAACTTAAAAAAATCTTTGTATTGTGAATTGCATGAAGATTTATAGATGAAATAATCAGTTTTACATTAAATGATTCATTCATAGTTTGTTTCATCTCATTCACTACAATTCCCACAAGGAAACATTACCTTTCTCAACTTTCGTTGGGCTTCCTGTCTCTATTTCTCCTTCCTTCCTAGTTTTTCTAGACTTTATCTTTGGGTAAATGTTTCCTTGATCCGAGGGTCAATATTTTAAGGTGTGCACACATAAATAGTGTTTTTATTCCCCTGTGTTAGTCTGGGTGGGCTAGAGAAACAAATTCCCAGACACTCATATATGCATAAGAAAGCACTTTATATAAAAGAGCAATTGTATGGGAAAACATCCCAGTCCAGTCCAGATCAAGTCCATAAGTCCAATATTAGCCCATATATCTGATACTAGTTTATAAATTCCTCTTCAGACTCATGCAACACATGCAATGATGCCAAATGCAGGAAGATCACAGGCCAGTGGGTGGAAAGTCTTGTGGATCCAGTGGTAGTAGAAACATCTCAGCACTGGTGTGGGTCGCCATATGGCTCCTCCACCTCTAGGGCTCTGGTTTCATCAGCATAGCTCTATGGGGCTTGTCAACAGGAATGTGCCGCCAAATGAAGTCATCAAGTTGCAACCTGGTTGACAGGCTAGACTCTACCCCTTCCTCAAGTTGACAGTAGATTATGTAACTGCTACCCTCCCCCACCCTTATACATCCAACTCTTATTTGGCTGAAAATTGAGCCACTGGGATAAGTTCCATTTCAGACCTGAAGTATGACCAAGAGCCATAATCTAGAATGTTCTACCCATCTTTTTTCATCAGCAAGCATGGTCTACTTTATGAGTTTGAGTTTCATTTCACATTGTTTGCCAGAGGCTTACTTCATGTGGGGCTGCTGCGATTGGATTTTGGGCTTCCACCGTAATCCACTGCCTTCTGCAAACTGTGTGTTCACAATTTAAGCTCTGATACCATTCCCTCCTTCAGATTTGGATTTAATTATTTACAATCCTTGGTTCACACAAGCTGGCATACTTCTGTCATGTGGACTTAGTTGATGGCTCACTTACCATATATATTTGAGTATAAGGTGAGTTTTTCAGCACATTTTTAATGCAGTTTTTGCGGTAAAATTGGGTGCCTTGGCGGATATTTGGGTCAGCTTATACCGAGTATATATGGTGGATGTTGGCTTGTTTTAAAATGAGCCTCCAAGTCCCCAGATACTTTTTTTTCTGATAGCCAGGCACCATCTGGCTTTCATCACTACCCATATCTTCAGTGATTTTTTCATGAGGGTGAGTATTAAGTAGAGTCTAATCATAAGATCAATCTAGTTGTTCTTAGATTGGGGCTAAAATTAAGTGCAAGCCCCCAATCCATTAATAAATCTATGATTTATATATGCCTCTGGTTCATTTTAGAGATATCATTATCATTTTATGATAAAGAACATTATAAATCATCCTCCTGGGGCATAATCATTGTCCTTGGTGGCACAGTGCTTATGTGTTTGGCAAGGTCAGGTGTTCAGAACTACCAGCCACTTTGCAGGAGAAAGAGGTGGCATTCTACTCCCAGAACGAATTACAATCTCAGAAACCCACAGGGGCAGTTCTACTCTAGGCAGGGGCAGTTCTATCAGGTCACTGTGAGTTGGCATCAACTATCATTTTATCTCCCTGGGGTATAATGTAATTCTATTGATAATGTCATTAATTTAGCCATTGGTATAGAATTTGAAACACTGTTGAGAACAGGAAATTATACAAGTATAGTCTGGCTTCAGACTGCAATACATGAGCTGACACCTGCAGATTAAACTCTTAAGTGATTGGGTACTATTTAAATTGTTTAATGGAGATTGGTGATAGGACAAACCTTTCAATAAACTCATTCACAAAGGCGGAACCATACCTACCACACTAATATATGTCATAAGAAAGCAATGAAGGCATTAAAGTAGTAAAAAACTTGGTAATCCCATGCCACCATTCATTGGGCACTTTCAGAGCAAGAGCTATGAACCAAAGGCTAATGACTACCAATTCAATAAACTTGTGACAGCAGTCATCTGCCTCTTTTCACTTTAGGGCATATCCTCCCTAAGTCCAAGGAGGTATGTCATGTCTTTAATCTGCTACAGGTGAGTTTGAGGTAAAGGTCACTTAGTGGGGTTTCCACACAGAATCCTTTGGGTGTGGCATGTGAGGGATGTTGTGCACCTCGGAAGGACAGAGTCTAAAGTCCCAGTAATCTATTACAAATGGCCTGGGTCCCCAAGGGTTGGATAGAAATTAGGTCAAAAGTGTCTAATTAGGAACATAGTACTGGGCATATCCTCCCCTTGGGTTCTATTTTAAGAATTGTTAAGCATTCTCCCCCACTAGGTCAAAAGTGTCTAATTAGGAACATAGTACTGGGCATATCCTCCCCTTGGGTTCTATTTTAAGAATTGTTAAGCATTCTCCCCCACCCCACCCTATGAGAGTTGCTCTACCTGGTGTACTCACCAACAAAAATGTAATTAACTTCTATGAGACACACATGCCCTCTCCCCCCATCTTGACTTGAATTTCCAGTGAGGTTCATTTATCATTCTTGTAGGAGTGTCTGATGATTGTCTGATGAAACAGTGTTTTATGGCAGCAACTGAATGGTTTTCTCCCTCTTCCCCAATTTTGGAAAACTGGCACAAGTTATTCACCAAAGTAGGATGTAGACTTAAAGGACTATGTTATGCCAATTGACCTTAATGTACCCCAAGACTATATTCCTGAGCCGCTAGGCCCAGGCATTCATTTCGACAAGGCACCTGGTATGTCCAAGAAGTTTTCATAATTTCACCCCTGTGGTAGTTACATAATCTGATGTCAAGCTGGGATTTGAGAGGATTAAGAGTGAAGGGGTGGAGCCTAGTGTGTCAATCGGATTATAGCCAATGGGGCCTCTGTGTGGGCATGGCCTTCTCCTGAGAATTCTGGGAACTCTAGTATTTTCCTCCTTGGAGATGGCAGACATTTTCTCTCTCTCCTCGCTCGCTTGGATTCACTCTACTGACAAGACACAAGGCTGACTTCCTATGAGACATCCCTGAGGAGAAGCCATATGGACCTATCCTAGGTGCTGGAGAAGCCACATGGAGACCTATGCCAGTGCTGAGATGCTTACACCACCACTGGATCCAAAGACTTTCTACCCACTGGCCTGTGATCGTCCTGCACTCGGTGTCATTGCATGTGATTTGTGAGCTTGAAGAGGACTTTATAGATAAGTATTGGACATACGGGCTAGTATTGGACTTATGGGCTCAGACTGGACTGGGATGGAATGCTTTCTTAATGCACAGTTACCCTTTATATAAAACTCTCTCTTATACACGAGTCTCCCTGGATTTGTTTCTCTAGTCTACCCGGACTAACACAGCCCCTTGTTTGCTTCACCACAACCACTGATATAATTGCAGCAAGGGTAAATACCCATGTACACATTGCTTCTATGAAATCTATCTAAGTATGTGGTTACACTGCTCTAACCTCCTTAGCATGCATGAATATCCATGCAATTACTCATAGGTCATCATTATTGCAGGATTGTGTATTACTGCTGTTGTCTTTAACTCTTCCATTTCTCCATCATTCTTTGCTAACATGTTTTTTATTGTATGTATTATCTATTTCTGAAGTATTAGTACTCATCTTCTGGGTTTCTATTTGTTATTTCTGTTTGATTTCTGATTTTTCATTCATTTTGTCAGTTTGTTCTTACAGTGTTTTCTAAACTCTTAAAATTTTTTTCTTTATTTTCTTTTATTTCATTTTCAGTAGTTTATCTTTCTTTTAATCTTTTTAAGAAATCTAAATACCATTCTTTTGACATTCTTTTCTCCCCCTAAAACCATTATATTGGGAGTTAATACAGATATCATATCATGCCATAGTTCAATCACATCAAGCAGTATTTTCAATTGCTACCACAATCAGTTTCAAGCATTTTCTTCCTGCTTGAACTTCTTGATAACAGCTCCCCTTTAACCCCCAATGTACCCTTTAACCCCCAATGTACCCCAAGGGAACCTTATTCTACTTATTGTCTCTATAGGTTCATCAATCCTGGGTTTCATATACTGATAAACAGAACAACATAGAACAAAAATTCAAGAGGGCTATCCTCAATGATAAGTACATCAGAGATAACCCCCAACATGAAGGAAAACCAAATGAAAACACAGACAGTGTTGAAAACCACATCTGGCCCAACATGTATCAGAGTGACAAGGTTATAACCATTCAAGTCAGGTTTATCATTTTGATGTCCTATCGACATCTCTATAATGCACTCTGCTTGGTAGCCCGTTTATTACCAGATCTCACAAATGTATCTTGGACTTCTACTGTCATCCATAGCCTTCTGCAAACCAGAATCACACAATTTAGGCTCTGATACTATTCCCTTCTTTAGTTTTGGATGATATGATTTACAATCCTTGAGTAATTGATGTTGGTGTGCTTCTTCCATGTGGAGTTAGTTGACATATAATACCATTTATTCCTCAGAAAGGTCTTCTGACTTTGTATGGTGGATACTTATTTGAACCACTCTCTTTTATTTATGTGAACTGCGATTGTCTGCTGTGTCTGAGACATCATGGTGTTGTTGTATTTATGTTTAATTGATAATTGTATGTTGGTGTGTTCTCGCACACTCACCACCTGTCTCCTGGTTGGTATACTACTGAATGTGTGTGTGTAGTGTCCTGTTCACTGTTCAGGGCATAACTGAAGGTGGGGCTGGCTGGTGTTGACTGCTGTCTATTGATGATCAGGTGGTGTAGGAGCAGGAAGTGGCCCTCACCTACAGGTGGGATTATAAAAGGTACAGGTCTGGTTAGGACATATGGGCACAATTTATGTCTCCTGTTGAGAGGGGCAAGGAAAAAAAAGGTGAGAAAAAAATAAAAACAAACGACCAATAAAAATGGGGAGATAAAAAAGATAAACAACCACAAGAAAAAGGTGATCCTTTCACCCTTTTCACACCAATTGCCAGTAATTATCAATACATCTTGATTGCATGTCTGATCAACTTTAGCCTGAAGTAGTTGGAAGAGTTATTATATTTCATCATCTTTGGCTTTAGTTATTGGTAGGTAAACAGCAACCATAGTCTTAT
The DNA here is from genome assembly GCF_000313985.2 of Echinops telfairi. Classification (NCBI taxonomy): domain Eukaryota; kingdom Metazoa; phylum Chordata; class Mammalia; order Afrosoricida; family Tenrecidae; genus Echinops; species Echinops telfairi. The sequence continues at coordinate 34,119,802 of NW_022111358.1, read as the reverse complement.
TATCTGATTTTCCTTATAGGAATATGAATATGATCTCTGATAGCGCTGTGCTTCAGTGCAGGTCATGCAGTATTCTTTTTGATGGTGAATATGATGCCATTCCTCTTCAGTCATATGACTACCCATTTCAAATGTTCAATACTATTCCTTTTCAGCTCACTAATGCCTAGGATATTAATCTTTATGCATTCCTTTTTATTTTTGATGACTTCCAACTTCCTAGACTCATACTTTGCATATTTCACGTTCTTACCATTAACAGCTGTTTTCAGTCGTTTCTTTTCATTTTGAGTCATGCTTCATTAGCAAATGAAGGTCCAGAAGGCTTTACTCTGTCCAGGTCATTAAGATGGACGCTATTTTGAGGAGGCATCTCTTTCCTAATTGTATTTTTAATATCTTCCAATCTGAGGTACTCATCTTCTGGCACTATATCGGACAAGATTCTACTATTATTTGTAAGATTTTCAGTGGCTAAATTTTCAGGTGTTGACCACTTCTTCCTTCTGCCTAGTCAGCCTTATTCTGGAAGCTCCACTGAAACCTGTCCACCACGGGTGACTCTGCTGGTGTCTGAAATGTGGGGGCATAGTTTCCAGTATCACGCAACACTCCAAGCCACCTGAGTCGGACAGCCTGACAAGCCACAATGGTCAATACGACTTATGTATCTTGTAGGGATGGTCTAATTGTCCAATTTAGTCCTTTCAGCTACTGAAATGCCTACAATAACTGCCAATTATTATCTTCAGTTTTCTTTCTCTATATATCCAGATTGAAATCTATTTTAATCTTAATTTGGCAAAAAATAAATTTCCTAAGCAGTAAAATGGGGGATAATTAAGAAAATGCAGCTACATTTGAAAACAGCAGCACAAATAGAGACTCAACTAATATGAGTGATGGTAAGACTCATGAAATAATAACTAGACAATACAAATGTGATGCAGGAGAATCTTATTTCTTTTCCTTCTCATTACTCACCTTTGAAAGATTTCACACCATCTAGCAATCTACTTTGATATATATTTCCATCATCTGTAAGAAAAGGAACAATCTCATGATTCATATTAGAGCAAAGGGATACAAAGACTTAGAAAGTACAAAGGTGTCATTTAACAAAGATTCATTACAATGATTTGTTTTAGCTATAACTTAATTTTTTCCCTTTAATGAGATTGAAATCACACAATGGAGAAAACTCAAAAGGGTTGTGCCTGAGTGCAAAGTCCATAATGAATGTAAACAACCATAATGGGATGTGAAAATGTTTTCTTTCACTTTTTAATTTAAAATTTAAAACTTTTAAGAAAATTTTTATTTGACTTTTTTCTAATATCTATCAGCTTAACTTTTCATTCTGAGAGTGGAACCATACATGTTCCATCATAATGGAAGATTTTATATCTGAGGTAGGTTTCAAAAGTAGAGTTGATGACTCCCAAAGACAGAACCAAATTACACTTACCAAAGGAAGAGCAAAGTCATGCTAAAATTACTTCATTGCTCCTCTCCCTCTCAACTGAGATAGCCAATATACAATTTCTAAAAAGTTTTTTTTAAAACCACCAGGCTAACCTTCTTTGATAGCTTTGAATGCTCACCGTCAATTTGCAGCTTCTTCCCCAGTGTTAAGCATTCTTCAGGCGTGATTTCTACCCCAAGGTCTTCTAGAAAATATTTCATATCTTTGACATTAACGGTCTTGCCTTTGAAAAACAGAAATGGTAAGTGTAGTTAACAAAATTAAGAACTATCTACATATACAAAAATTTGGAAGAAAAATTGTCCATGTTTATATATGACCATTCCCTAGTACTAGGTAAAAAAGACACAATAAGGCTTGCTTAGCTGAAACTGCTGATAGAGATGATCTCTGACATAGATTTTGACTTTTTTGCAGATCTGACGTGTATTATTATTGTCAGTTTAGAAAAAAATAGGATTTTCTACTAAGAAATGAAAAGGGGAAATAAAAGGGCTAACTCAGACAAATTAAAGACTGATTTTGGTCACTTAGACACAAATACTTGGCTGTGGAGGGAAAGAGATGCTTTCATAACGTGGGATATTGCTTTATCTCAATAACAAACAATAAAGGAAATGAAAAAATAAACTACATATTTCAAGCTGTTATGTTGTTATGAATCTTCCTTCAATTCTGTTACCACATTCTTATTCTGATAGCCCAGTTCTCAGATTATTATTTGTTCAGTATATGGATTTATTCAACATACAGATTTATTTCTTCAACACATGAAAAAAAGAGATCTAATATATCTAATTTGGTATATCTCTCTGTCATCGAATCCATGCCGACTCCTAGGGACTCTACAGAACAGGGTAGAACTGCCCCTGAGTTTCTGAGATTGTAACTCTCTTTCAATTTACCAGTTTTGTTGACATATAATTGATAAATCATACGATTCAATAGTTCAAAGAGAGCATAAAGCCCCGTCTTTGTCCTGCAGAGCGGCCGGTGGTTTCCTACTGCTGACCATGTGGTCCAGTGCTACCCACCACACCACCAGCACTCCTTTAGGTATATCTAGTACATTCTGGAAAATTGTCATTTTGCTCTACACTTTCAAATATATTTCTACATGAGTTGTAGTATTTTCTTATTTTAATCTCTCTTAGCTATATAGTTGCATAAAGAGATTAAATTAGAGAATACTACAATTTATGTAGAAATGTAATGGAAAACATATAGGAAAATGACAAATTTCCAGAAACAACATTTACCAAAACTGACTCAAGAAAAGCATTTTTACATGATATTATACTCATTACAATAATCAAGAAAATGCAATACACAAATGGGTTTTTAGGCAAGCTCTATTAAAGGTTTTAGAAATAGATTATTCCAATCTTATACAAAATTCCAGAAACTAAAAAGAGAAAATTTCTCTAACTGATTATAGAAGGCAAACATAATCTTGATATTAAAACCTAGCAAGAGACAGTAAAAGAAAGAAAAATACATAATATTCATGAAATAGATTTAAAAATGGGAAACAAATGTTAGTAAACAATCAATTTACAAAAACAATGAGTGATCATGACCAGATTCACTGTGCACTACTAATGGAAGAGTGGTTTAAATAAGAAAAAATCTTTGAATATCATTTTCCACACAAATAAAATTAAATAAGAAATACATATCATCAGTGCTATAGTGCACTCTGCATATATCACCCCTTTCATGTAGCCCTTCTGGGTCTCTACTTAGTTTCTGCTCCTTCATGTCAATCTGATTGCTTATTTTTGAATTCCTTTAAAAAAATAATCATTTTATTGGGGGTTTGTACAACTTTTATCACAAGCCATACATCCATCCATTGTATAAAGCACATTTGTGCAATTGTTGCCATAATTATTCTCAAAACATTTTTTTTCTACTTGAGCCCTTGGTATCAGCTCCTCATTTCCCCGCCTCCCTCACGAACCCTTGATAATTTATAAATTATTATTATTTTGTCATGTCTTACAATGTCTGACATCTCCCTTTACCCACTTTTCTGTTGTCCATCCCCCAGGGAGAGGGTTATATGTAGATCCCCATGATAGATTCCCACCCTCTATCCCACCCTCCCCCTGCCCTCCTGGCATACCTACTCTCATTATTGGTCCTGAGGGATCTATCTGTCTTAGATTCCCTGTGTTTCTAGTTCTTATCTATACCAGTGTACATCTTCTGGACTAGCCAGATTTATAAGGTAGAATTGGGATCATGATAGTGGGGGAGGGGGTGGGCGAGGAAGCATTAAAGAACTAGAGGAAAGTTGTATGTTTATTGTTGCTACACTGCACCCTGACTGGCTTGTCTATACTCATGATCACACAGGCTGGTGTGCTTCTTCCATGAGGACTTTGTTGCTTTCATGCTAGATGGCCGCTTGTTTAACTTTAAGCCTTTAAGACCCCAGACATAAATATCCTCTAGTTCTTTAATATTCCCTCCCCTTACTATTAGGGTGGTTTCACTCCATTACTCTTGTGAGACCTATGTATGTTCACTTATATAATTAAGGTCATTTGTTCATGAAACCCAAGATAGATAAACCCTTCAGAAATAGTAATGGGAGTAATGACTCCCTGAAGGTATGGGAAGGGAGGGGGAAAGGGAGAATCCATAGCAATGATGACTGTATAACCCCCACTAAAGTTCAAGGGGAATGGATAACAGAATTGTAGGTGAAGGGATACATTGGATGGTGTAATATATGGACATTGTTCTTTGGGGGTAGGGTGAAGGAGGAGATAAAGGGGAGCTGATATCAAAGAGTTCAAGAAGAAAATGTTTTAAAAATGATGGTGGCAGCAACTGTACAATTATACTTGATCTAATTGAATTATGGAATGTTATATATGTAACAGCTCCCAATTAAAAAAAGAAATACATATCATCTGAATAAAATTAATTTAGCAAGTATATATTGATCAAGTCCAATATATCAAATATTGTCCTACATTTTGGAGTATACAGCAATGAAAAATAAATAAACAAAAGCAAACAAAATGTCTGAAAAGGAAAAGTTTTGCTTGCTTAGCCAAATAAAGGAGCACACCAGGACTCACGTCAAGGAGATGGCGACCTGAGTCGTGGGCAGTAACTGGACTCTGACTGGTGTTTATTGCCAGGTGACTAAGCACTCTGAACATGCTCAGTTGGGAAATGAGACAAGTGTCATAGATGGTGTCGTGCCACTTCTGAGGTTTTGAGGGAGGTGTGATTTTTGCCTTCTGATGTAGAAAGGTTAGGTAGAGAATACAAGGGGGTACCCCCAAACAAAAAATTGAAAAAGGCTCCACTGGGTGGAGTCTTCTTTTCTTTTTAAAAAATCATTTTATTGGGGGCTCTTACAGCTCTCATCACAATCCATCCATCCATCTACTGTGTCAAGCACATTTGTACAAAAGTTGCTGTCATCATTTTCAAAACATTTTCTTTTTACTTGAACCCGTGGTATCAGCTCATTTCCCCCCTGCTCTCCCACCCTCCCTACCTCATGAACCCTTGCTAATTTATAAATTATTATTTTTTTCATGTCTTACACCAACCGCTGTTTCTCTTCACCCAATTTTCTGTTGTTTGTCCCCCTGGGAGGGAGTTATATGTTGATCATTGTGATCAGTTCCTCTTTTCTGCCCCCACCTTCCCCTTATCCTCCAGGTATCGCTACTTGCATTATTGGTCCTGAGGGATTTATCTGTCTTGGATTTTCTGTGTTGCGATCTCTTAACTGTACCAGTGTACATGCTCTGTGTACATGGTCTAGCCGGACTTGTCAGGTAGAACTGGGGTCATGATAGCAGGGGGGGGGGGGGGGGGAAAAAAGAGAAAAGTTGTATGTTTCATGATTGCTATACAGAACCCTGACTGGCTCGTCTCTTACTTGTGACCCTTCTGTGAGGGATGTCCAATTATCTACAGATGGGCTTTGGGTCTCCACTCTGCCCTCCCCCTCATTCACATCGATATGATTTTTTGTTCTGGGTGTTTGATACCTGATCCCATCAACACCTCATGATCACACAGGCTGGCATGCTTCTTCCATGTGGGCTTTACTACATTTCAGCTAGATGGCTGCTTGTCTATCCTCAAGTCTTTAAGATCCCAGATACTATAGCTTTTGATAGCTGAGCACCATCAGCTTTCTTCACCATATTTGCTTATGTACCCATTTAGTGATCTTGTTGGGAAGGTGAGCATCACAGAATGCTGGGTTATTAGAACAAAGTGTTCTTGCATTGAGGGAGTAATTGAGTAGAGGCCCAATATCTGTCTGTTACCTTAATACTTAATATATAAACATATGTACATAGCTCTATTTCCTTATCATTATATATAAATATATTTACATATGTACATGCCTGTATTTAGACCTCTATAAATGTCCTTTGCCTCCTAGTTCTTTCCTCTATTTCCTTTAGACATGATGTCCCACTATCATGTTTGGCCTTCATTCAGGTTTCAGTAATTCCTCTCGGCTACATTGCACTTGATCAAGCCCCACCAGGCAACCTATGCCTTCCTCACCATAGTTTTTAGACCACTTATTGTTCCCTTGTCCCTGGGTTTGTTGGCACCCTCCTTTCTTTTCCCCACCTCCCCCTCTCCTGTGTCCCACAGAACTGTTGGTTCCATGGTTTTCTCCTCTGGATTGTTTATCCTGCTTATCTTATCTAGATAGACATGTAAAAACAATAATAAGCATTAAAATAAAACAACCCCCCCCCCCAAAACAACAGAAAAGAAAAACCTATATATAGTCCCAGGTGTTTGTTGACCTTTATGAATGTTTTCTGGTCAAGTCTGATGGGGTGCCATGTCCTGGCCCCAAATTCCATTTTTGTTACTCCTTGGGGACTTCATTGCTTTGCTCCCCTGCTGCTCTGTTGCACACCCTTAGTGTTTCTTCCTGGTGTGGTGGAGTCAGATCGGGCACAATTCCTGCACTGTGTCTCCAGTGTTGTCCCCATAGCGCTATGGGTCAGTGAGGGACGTTGTGTCTCATGGTGGGGCCAGTTCTACAGTCCTCTCTGTGCATTGGCTGCTCTGAACAGGAATATCGTCCTTGGGGTTTGGTGGGCCAGGATGTGTTCCATTCTCTATCCTTCCCTCTTCATTTGCTCCTGTGTGCTCTGATCAGGTGCACCCCCTTCCTGAGCTGTAGCTTCAGTGCTGTCCTCTGTAGTGTATTCTTCTGGGGGATAGGGGTGGTAGTGTCCACGTAGCTATGATTGAGGCCGGCTAGGGGGAGCTTTCTTAGTAAGCATTTTTTTCAAGCAAGGTAAGCATCAAGTTCTGAGTCAATGCACCCAGTGGTGTTGCCTGGTAAGGTTCTCTCTGGTCACAGTGAATTATTCGTGAAAGCAATTTTGCTCAAACCTCGTTTTTTTGTGAAGGCTGATTTAAGAGAATGGCGTGTAACTGTGAAATTTTATTTCCTGCTCAGGAAGAAAAATACCGCAGAAACTGTTGTGATGTTGAACACAGCTTACAAGGACAGTGCTATGAGAAAAACTCAAGGGTATGAGTGGGTTTCTTGTTTCAAAGAAGGTGAAATGTCGATTGATAACAAATCTTGTTCTGGATGTCTGTCAACTTCCCGAATGGATGAAAATGTAGTCTCGTAGTGCATTTGGAGTTCATAGCACCAGGTCAGACTCAAGTCTCACATTGTATGAGGAAGACTTCTAGATATAGCCCATTTCAACCCTGCCTTATGGGCATAACAGATAACTCATGGCAAATAATGCTGGGATTCAGGAAGTATAGAAATACTCAGACTAAGATCAAGTTTCTACTGCCTACTAGAAATTGCCAATTTAGGTGGATTAGAAATCTAATTCTGAAAGCCAAAACTTTTAATTTTAAGAAAAAAGAAAGGGACACTGTTCATGATTTTTGGGCAAAGAAATGTTTCTTAAGACTAGACACCAAATATATCAACCTGATAAAAAGTGATAAAGTTTACTACTTTAAAATTATGAGCTTCAGGAACAAGTACCATAGAGAAAGTAAAAAGTTAAGACATATTCTTGGAGAAGATATTTGCAACACGTAATTGATGAAGGATCAGTATCTAGTAATATAAACTATTATAAATCAATCAGACAAAGGCCAACAACCCAATAGGAAAACAGGGAAAAGGCACAAACCAATGTTTTATTGAAGAGAACATGGCTAATATAAATGGTTAATAGATATATGAAAAGAAGCTCAGCCTTATTAGTTATCAGGAAAATGTAAGCTTAAGCCTCTATGTGATATAATTTTATATCCACTAAATTGGCAAAAAAAGTCTGATAATGACATATATAAGGAGGGATGTGGATCAACAGGAATGCTCGTTGTAAGTGGGTAGGATGGATGGTTGACAGTACAACTGTCACTACATTAGAGAGTGGCATATTCATGTACCCTATGATGAAGGAGTTCCTTTATTAAGTATATCCTAGTCTTCATATTAAAAAGCCCTGGTGATGCAGAAGTTAAGTGGTTGGCTGGTTCTTGGGAGGAAGATGTGGAAGTCTATTTCCATAAATATTACAGCTTTGGAAACCCAATAGAGCAGTTCTACTATCACTATGAATCAGCAACAGATTTTTGTTGCTGTTATTTAGGCTTTACATTTATATAGCAGTAGAACTTTCCAGGTAAGAAGCAGGGATAGTTGTATTGCTTATAGTACCAAGAAGCTGGAACAATCTAACTGTAACTACTCATATATAACATGAACAGATTATGGCATATTTACATAACAGAATATTATATTCCAATTAAAATAAATAAACTACAAACTGGATAAATCTAAATGTTATAATCATTTTTTTCAGAAAGCAAGTTATAGATTACTGTTCATTTAGCATGATAGTATATTTTTTGGTTAACATTTTATTGTGAATTAGGTGAAGTTTTACAGACCAGATCACCAGTTCTACATTAAAAAAATCCATACTTATTTTGTTTCAACTAATTTATTTCAATCCCCTCAATGTGTCATTACTTATCCCAATTTGCACTCTTGTTTTCCACTTACATTCTTCCTTCTTTCCTATTGCTTTGAACTTTTTCCTTGTGTAAATGGGGGACTTTTGATCTTAAATTACTGTTTTTTTCTTTTTGTTTCAATTTTACAGTGATCCAAAGCAAGCAGAAAGAAAGACTATATTGTTATCAAACATGATAAAATTGTATTTTTTAAAATGAGAATAAGCAACATAAAATTCATGGTAGTGTTACCCCAAAGAGTGGGAAAGCAGGGTGATAGAAGAGGAGAAGAATCAAAGCTTAATGCAATATTAGAGAGATTCTAATTATTCATTGATTGATGGATTTCTGGGTATGAGATGGAAACGATTGATGGCATTGAGTTTGATGAGTGAATGAGTTTATGTATTAATTGAAAAGACAAGATGATAAATACCATTATAGAATCAGGATGCTAATCTTTACAATAGCTTTTAACTTACCTGTAACTGCATTCACACCATCCATTACCTTTTCCAGAGGAACCTTTCCATTAGCTGTAATACAAAGCATAAACAATTCTCTGACAGTAATAGCACTTAGAAAAAATGTGAACTAGGGTTTGATGGAAGTGTATGTACTATTTATGTTCACTGTAAATGTATATTTCCTGGATTTGAGTGCTTGGTTCTAAATAAGAAGAACCATATGTGGTATTTGGCCCATGTATCTTAAACATAGTGTCTGACCAACAGCACATGTATTAAGTCTACAGTTCTTGGATCTTCAGATACTTGCTAAAAAGAATAGTAAAAGTCACCATTGTTAAAGGTCATTTTTTTATTGCTGTTGTTTGAGCCTTCCATCTGGCATGAATGTTTAACTATGGACTTTGCATCATTCATCTGTTCCTAGCATACTTTTTTCCAATGTCTTCTTCACCTTCTATATCCATCTCAAAGTGGTTGTGGCATATGACATATTGTTGTTTTTCTTTGACATTATTGTTAACTACTTCAAGAAATATTAGATGCTCTACAATGCTTTATTATAGATATTTTTCTTTCAATCATTTCTGGCTTTCTGTTACTCATTCATTCATTTACCCCACCTCCTTACTTGTTTGTTCTTTGCTAGTATTTGATGACCTGGTAACAATTGTGAATGCCATCTCACTGTTATTCATATGTGAGATGGCCAATAATGGCACAAGACAGGATTTCTTCTCACATTAAGAACAAGTTTTTCTAAAAGTGTCAAAGTCCTCAGATCAATCTAATTTTAGAAATTCTTATATGTGATCCCAATATTCTAAGCTCTTCCCCAAAGGGCACAATGATTCTTGATAATGCTCACCATCAATAGGCAGATTCTGCTTTATATTCTTAAGTTCCTTAATTTTGAACTTGAACCCCATGCTCCCCAGGATTGTGTTCAGGTTATCGACATTAACCATTCCGCCTAAGAAAAGACAGAAGCGTGAGGGAGAAAAACAAACAATAAATGAAGAATGTGAAAAATACTCCTAATGGTTGAGTTAAATGAACCCTTTCAAAACTGGTAAGAGTGTTAATTGGAATTACCTTATTGAAAAGTGCTTTGTTAAGAACTATTAGGATCCTTTAAAATGTTCCCAACTTTTAGACTACTACTAATTCTGTCTACTTTTAGGAATGCAGAGAAAGCTTATGCCAAATAGGTGTTCATTATAGCCTTGCTTGTAAGAAATAAAACAAAGAAAACCCCCAGAAAAACACATAAAAATTACATGTCTAACAATAGGGTTATTGGTCAGTAAACCAATGCACTTTAATTTCACAGAAAATGATGTAACTTTTCCAAAATATGGTTATCGCATGCAAAAATGTTTTTCATATACTCAGTAAAGATACAGATGCAATCTGAACAATATAAATAATGCAAGTGATCCTCTCTGTCATTACACTTTTAGCAAACACATAACTAGAATGAACCTGAGATGAATATCAGCTTATTTTTCAATCACTAGGACTCAGTTTTCCTTGCACCTGCCATATTGTGTCTAAACTCAATATGTGTCTAGTATTGGGTATATTTTGTGTACATTTTGCATGGCTCTTCTGCAAGTCAGCTACTTTGTCTAAACACTAGGTGTAAAAGGGACTATATGGAAAATTTCAAGACCAGTATGTTGATTTCTTTATGTATCCTTAATGGGGTTTTCAGAGAAATCGTGACCATAGGAGTTAAACTTTTTTTTTAACTATAAAGGGCTTCAAAATATTGAGGGGTTATAATTGGACAGGACATCTAAAAATGCAATAATCATTTAAAAATTATTATCTTAAAAATCCAGGCATTATATTAAATGAGCATCTGAAACTTTTTGTAATAAAAAATTAAAAAACAAAAAATTCACAAGTGAGCACTGTGATGGCAGATATGTTAATTAGATCAGTCCAATATTACACAGAAAGACTACTTTGGCAATTCTTAGAACTGGTTCCTTTGAGTCGGATTCAGAGACTAAGCATACATAGTACAACAAGAGTAATACATATTTACTATAAGAAGTTGAAAGACTATAAAAATAAATTACATAAAAGGCAAAGAGCTGGATATCTAATCCTTTTTTAGTTTTATTTACTAAAAGGACTATTAACATTCTTGAAGTATCCTTTTAGATATTTTCTGAAGCATACATATTTTATCTCTTAAAATAAAGTATAATAATATCATGTATTTTTATGCCAGCTTCGCTTTATACTTAAACATACCCTGGGCATATATTTAAAAAAATTTTTTAAAAATCAATTTATTGGGGCTCATACAATTCATCACAATACATAGATCAATTGTGTAGAGCACATCTATACATTTGTTGCCCTCATCA
>NW_022111358.1:34100990-34107731 GCF_000313985.2 Echinops telfairi | reverse complement strand
CCAGAGGCTATAGGTCTCGATAGCCGGGCACCATCAGCCTTCTTCACCACACTTACTTATGCACACATTCGTCTTCAGTGTTTATGTGGGACAGTTGAGCAATCTTTTATTAAATGGTAACAGTGGAGAAAATTAATGTAATATTTTAAACTAATAAATAGTTACAACTATGTTGTTTGAATTTCCAGAGCTGTTTCTTGTCTACTGATAAAATTATCTGAATGACATCCCTCACTAGGGCAGAGTTAATATTTGCTTTCTTTAAGATCTTAAAAATATCTGAGACTATGGGAGAGATTTTCAAGATAAAACATGGGAGGACCTCTGAAAAAATGGAGATACACCTAAAGGAAAAAAAAAAGACTGTAAGATCACCATAGAGTAGGGAAGAATACAGATGCAAAGATTAAGAATCTCAGTCTTATCACATTTATTACGCACCTTTGAAGGACTTCAAAGCTTTTAGCAATCTATTCTTAAAAACTTTTTTGTTACCTGTGAAAAAAGAGCACAGTTCAGGTCAGAGAATGACTCATCTTTAAACCATGGTAAAGTTAAACAACCAAAGTCTACAAGTTCTCATTTGGTACAGAAAGGTAGTCTGGTACAATGTCTAAAGTTCTGGGTTCAAATTCTTGATCAAGTACTTACTAGCTTTAGGGCTTAAGCAAATTATTTATCCTTTTCTGTATCTTAATTTCCTACATTGAAAATGGGGATAGTGTGTCATCATAGAGTGTAGTGAGGACAGTACCATGCTTATTATTTGGGATATTTTAAATAGATGTACTTATTTTTTGACATCCCAGGCAACTGTTGGTTTATATGTTTCAAAGTTGAAATTCACATACTCATCTTTTCCTTTTCTATTTTCAACTCCTCTCATCCCTTATTTCTATAACATTTACATTACTTTACTTCTTTCCATTTTTGTTTATTTTACTCTTAAAGCCTGAAATATCTGTGGCCTAATGGGAACAGTAAAAATTTTCTTGGTCCTCAATGGCAAAGCTCCTGATCGAAAGTTTTGTTAATTTTCTAATTGGTTTAACAATATGGGAAAATTAAAAATTCTAAGCAGCTGGTATGAGAGTTTCTTGTAGGTAAAGATAAGCCATTGTTGAGAAGATGGTTTTGTAAACTCATTTTGGGGAGATGGTGAGTCATTGGGTTTAAAAAAGTAAACAGCTCAAATGCCCATCAATAGAAAAATGAATGAAGAAAATTTTGTACATACACCCAAAGGAACACTACGAATCGTGACAAAACAATGACGAAACTAAGAAACATCTCATATCATGGATGGACCTGGAGAACACAATGCTGAGTAAAGTTGACTGATCACAAAAGGGCAAAGAATGCCCTTTTGATCCTTTTGAGAAGGATAAAAGACAAAGACTTCCTTCCATACCAAAGGGAACAGACTTTGGAGGCTCACAAGGAAGGGAAGGCCAGGATGAGAAGATGAAGCAAGGGGCCTGAACATATCGAAGGCAGACAGAAGCAGGGAGGTCTAGGAGAGAGAAGAGAGAGTGGAGTTCTGCGGGAGGACGGGGATGGAATACAGGGGTGGGGAATGCTGACAAACAGTTTGAACTGTTGAATCCAGAGCGGATGGTCTGAGATGTAACTCAATAAAATTTCATTAAAAGAAGGAAACAATATTCAAAATAGGGAAGGGAGGGAAAGCTGTGATCCTTTCAGAAATCAAGGCAGCAGAGGGAGGAATTTTCAGAGTTTATCAATATGCAGTGTATGGTCAGTAAGGGGATCCTCAGTAGCAATGAATGGAAAAGAGAGAACAGGCTTTTCTCTTGAAGATAGTTTGCTGAAAGATATAAGATGAAAATCCCCGTTCTTTCTTCCCTTGCAAAACTCGCCAGTAACCTCTATTCCTCAACAGTGATTTTGCAGACGTGGATTCTTTGGGGAGTTGAATTCTACTTCTGATTACAGAGTAACAGAGAGTTCGTGTGGAAATAAGAGATAAGCAGTGGTTCTCAACCTGTGGGTAGTGACCCCTTTTGGGGTCGAAGAACCCTTTTCACAGGGGTCGCTGGATGCATAACAGTAGCAAAATGACAGTGATGAAGTAGCAATGAAAATAGTGTTAGGTTGGGGGGTCACCACCACATGAGGAACTGTCTGAAAGGGTGGTGGCATTAGGAAGTGGAGAACCACTGGGCTGGAGGGTGAATTCAGGTAGGATTTGGAATGTGCTGCTTTAAAATACAAATTTCAAAAGTAAAACCATATGATGAACCCCACTGGAGTCACAATAAGACATATGCAACTCACCGTCAACTGGCAGTAAATTTTTCAGTTGTAAGGATTCCTTATTATTGACTTCTATTCCCATGTCTCCAAGAACATTTTTCAGATTATTGACATCAATTTTCTCTCCTTTAAAAAGGCAGAGTATTTATAGGTGAGAAATGTAGAAATTAATAACTCAATCTTTTCAAAAGACTCATATGAACATGTTATTAACCTATAAGAGCTTTGATGATATATTGTTTGTACTTACAATAGTTTGGAGTTAAAGAACAAAGTGAAACATGGGGAAATACAGTGCTTTCGTAGAGAAGTCAAAGTAAATCTTGCTCATCTATTACACCAAGGAAGGCTCTCTTAATGGTGGGGATAATGTTCAGAATGAACATTACACTGACTTGTGTAACTGGGGATGAAGACCATAGTGTCCTAAGCTTTTCAAACTTTGTCTTGTTTGTTATTGCACTTACCAGAAATCTAGCTATTTGCATATAAGCAAAAAGATATAAACAAGCAAAACAAAACAAAACAACACCCCTCAAACTCACAGCATATAGGATTTATTATTAAGATGAAGTCTTGTTTTAGTTTTAAAGCATGGCTATTCCAAGGTCTAATGGATTTTGTCAGAAAGAAATGCTTTTTGTTTTCCAAACCATTTTATTAGGAGCTAATCCAGACATCACACCATTCCATAGTTCTTTTGTACCAAGCAGTGTTGTACAATTGCTACCATCATCAGTTAGGAAGAAATGTTTTATAATAGCTAGGAAAATTACTATCAATGAGAGGATATTGGAAAAATAGCACCTAAAATATTTAGATATAACATAATGTAACATAACGTAACGTAACATAATGCAATGCAACACAACACAACAAACACAACATAACACAATATAACATTATAATATAATTTTATTATAATGTTTGGGATGTTAATGCTATAGAAACTTACCTGAAAAATCTTTCATTATTGGTATTATGTTTTTCAGCTCAATATTCCCATCAACTGCAAAAAACAGAACAGTCACAGATCAACAGCGAACCTTCTGATTTCCTTACCTACTGTCAACCAGAAAGTGGCTTTATCTGGAATTTTAGTCCTATTATGTTCCTAAATTTCTAATAACAAATATTTATTTAGATATAACAATAAGTGTTTTCCTCCACAATGTTTCCTACATCCCACCATTTTCTCCTGCATTAATTTTTCTTTTTATTAAAATATGATTAATATGAATATCTCCTAGTAATCCATTTAGGGAAGTCTGTAGCTAATACATTTTGTGTTCTATTACATCTAAAAATATCTATTTCACATTTATTTTTGAAGTTAATATTATTTCATTATTTCCTGAATCCAAATTATTATTATTTATAACATTTTATAATCCTGTTAGGTAGGGGATTTAAATTTTATATCATTAACTTTATATTCAACAGTTTAAAGTACTAATCAACATCCCCAATAGTTTACCCTTCACCCACTCCTTGGTTTGTCTTCTCCTTGTTGCAGATTATACTATCTTCCATTTCACCCAAATTAATCAAGTCTAGCCCAGTGGTTCTCAACCTTCCTAATTCCATGACACTTTAATACAGTTCATCATGTTGTGGTGACCTCCAACCATAAAACTATTTTCGTTGCTACTTCATAAGTGTAATTTTGCTACTGTTATGAATCTGGCGACCCCTGTGAAAGGGTTGTTCCACCCTCAAAGGTTGAGAACTGCTGGTCTAGCCCATTGCTTTATCTTCTTTTCTTTGCCCTCCCCTCTCTGAATCCAATATTATTACTACAAATCATACTTTTTGATCCTTTAAAAAAACTTAGATATTTTATTGTGCTTCGGCAAGTGTGGGAAAGTGGGATTGGGGCAGACAACATAAGTAGACAAGTTCTCTGTGCTCATATGTGAAGGAGTCCGGGAGGCGCCCATGAACAGAGGCCTTCCCATTTGTGGGTTGGATATGCATCCAAGTCACATTCTCCTAAGTAAAAGTTATTCCACGATGTTCCCCTACAATAATGCCAATTTTAAGGTGCTACTTTCAAGCAAGCACATGGTTATTACTATATTCTTGAAGGTTAACTGCTTATAGGTTATCTGCCTGAAGGTTATCTGCCATCAAAAGCAGCCAGACCATCTAACCCTAACCTAAGTACAGCCCACTCCCTTCTGATAAGGATCATAGATTGTTCCCCTGGAGAAGAGCTAAGGGCCACTTAATGTCAAGCCAGCTCAGATAGGATGAAGGTTGGGTCACCATCTTAACTCTAGAACCCACCTATCTTGTTATCTACCGTATATTCTCGAATATAAGCCGAGTATTTCAGCACATTTATTATGCAGTTTTTGTGGTAAAATTAGGTGCCTTGGAGGATATTTGGATCGGCTTATATTGAAATATATATGGTATGTACCTTTCTGTCACATGTATGCCTCTAGTACTTCCCCTAGCTCATCCCCCACCTGTTAGGTGTATGCCTTTAATACAACCCTTTCCTGTCATGTACATGCTTACTGTGTTAGACAGGCTTCTCTAGAGAAACAAGACCAGGACAAGTATGATTTTATATATATGTTTATATGGATAAATATATCATAAGAAATAAACAGCGAATTAGTCTATAGAGCAGTACAAATGGCTCAGTGCAACTCACTTCTGTGAGACAGCTAATACATTGACAGTCCTTCAAGTCACTAGGGCCGCTGGGTGCAAGTCAAGGGAGCAGACAGCTCAGTCCTCTGTAGAGCAATTCAAGCAATCTGGCCACAGGGAGCAAACAGCAAGGCAGGTCACCAACAGTCAGCTAGATGACAGGGTCTGACTGTCCCCAGCTCAAGCAATATATACTCCTGTAGTGTGGCAAAGCAGGTCTTGAAGGAACCTCAGACAACAGCGACACAGTCCATGGGTTGGGTGTCTCAAAGGTAGTGTAGCTCGCAAGTTGAAGCAGAGAACCAGCTAAGAGCCACACACAAAGAGCAAAAGACCATTTATCTCGCCGAGCCATTTATCTCTCTGCCCTTCAATGAGTCTCACATGTGTTAATTGGCCAGGTTACCACAATAAACCTACCTATCACACTTATTGTGGCTAGCATGCCTGAGATTCTGTAAGTCTGTGAGAGAATACAATACTCCCTCATTCTGGTTCTGGTCACCAAGGGAGAGGTAAGCCCTTGCATGTCTTGTCTGATGTCTCTTTAATTTACCCTTGAATTACAGAACCACCCCTGGGACCTCTTCAGTGAGATGCTGGTACCCCAAAGGTGAGATGTTACATAGCAAATTAGGTTTCCATTAACAATTTCTATACATCTGAGGGGTACACCCCCCAAAATGGAATTTTATTTTCAAAGCTATGTATTTAATTTTTTTTACAAAACTACCTTGTCACCTTCCAAGTACTTTCCATTACACTTAATACATTTATCAAATCTGTGATTCCATTCTTGGAAACATTTTTCAAATTCATCTGTTTGGATAGCTAACAACCCCTCCCTAGTTTTATACTTCACCTTTTCTACATAACCAAATCATTGTCCTTTGTGTCCCTCTTCATTTGTGGAAACAAAAAGAAGTCACATGGAGCCAGGTCAGGTGAGTAAGGTGTGTGGGGCAAGAGAGGCATGCTGTTTTTTGCCAAAAACTGGTGCCCTGAGATGGCTGTGTGAGCAGATGCATTGTCGTGGTGGCAAAAACAGTCCCCTGTGTGCCACAAATCAGGCCTAAGTAGAAAGCTTGATTAACAGTCTGACTTGGTGGAACAAACTTCAAATGCACAATGAGTCAAGATTTTTGTCTGTTTGGGAAGTTGATGGATGCCCAGAGTGAGGTTTTTCATCAATCAACATTTAACCTTTTTTGAAATGAGAAAACCACTTGTACACTTGAGTGTTTCCCATAGTGCTGTCCTTGAAAGCTGTGTTCAACATCACAACAGTTTCTGCGGCATTTTTCCCAAGCAGAAAACACAATTTCACAGCCAAACTGTTCTCTTAAATTGGCCATCAAAAAAGCAAGGTTTTAGCAAAACTGCTTTTATAAAAAAAATTACTGTGACCAGAGAGAACCTTCCCAGGTGATGCCACTGGGTGCACTAACTCAGAGTGAGTTGCTCAGTGCTCTCCTAGAAGGAAAAATGTGTACTATGAAAGCTCCGCCTAGTGGAGCCCTTTTCCATTTTTTGGGGAGGGGGTAGGGTACCACCTTGGTATTGTTCAATGACATTGGCTACAATTTTTTACATTATATCAGCATTATTTTTTTTAGTGGTTTTCTTGATATTGTATTCACATATCATACACTTCATGGTTAAATTGCTTTTAAAAAAAATCATTTTATTAGGGGCTCATAGACTCTTATCACAATCCATACATACACCAATTGTGTAAAGCACATTTGTACATTCATTGCCCTCATCATTTTCAAAACATTTGCTCTCCACTTAAGCCCC
>NW_022111358.1:34095095-34100450 GCF_000313985.2 Echinops telfairi | reverse complement strand
GATGCCTTATACCTGATCCCTTCAACACCTCGTGATCGCACAGGCTGGTGTGCTTCTTCCATGTGGGCTTTGTTGCTTTTGAGCTAGATGGCCACTTGTTTACCTTCAAGCCTTTAAGACCCCAGATACCTTCTGGTAGCCGGGCACCATCAGCTTTCTTTGCCACATTTGCTTATACACCCATTTGTCTTCAGCAATCGTATCATGGAGGTGAGCACACAATGATATGATTTTTTGTTCTTTGATGCCAGATAACTGATCCCTTCAGCACCTAGTGATCACATAGGCTGATGTGTTCTTTTATTTGGGCTTCGTTTCTTCTGAGCTAGATAGCCGCTTGTTTACCAAGCTTTTAAGACCCCAGACGCTATATCCTTTGATAGCTGGGCACCGTCAACTTTCTTCACTACTTTTGCTTATTCACCCGTTTTGTCTTCAGCGGTTGTGTCAGGAAGGTGAGCATCATAGAATGCCAATTTAATAGAAGAAAGTATTCTTGCATTGAGGGAGTACTAGAGTGGAGGCCCAATGTCCTTCTGCTACCTTAATACTAAACCTATAATTACAGGCACGTAGATCTATTTCCCCATCCTCATATAAATATATTTGCATATGTATATGTATTTCTCTAGACCTCTATAATAAATGCCCTTTGCCTCCCAGCTCTTCCTCTATTTCCTTTGACTTTCCTCCTGTCCCACTATCATGCTCAGTCCCTACCAGGGTTTCAGCAATTCCCCTTTGTTACATTACCCTTGATCATGCCCTACCAGGCCTCCCACACCCACCTCACCACCAATTTGGATCACTTGTTGTTCCCTTGTCCCTGGGTTTGTTAACATCACTTCTTTTCCCCCCACCTCCCCCTCTCCCATGTCCCCCCAAACTGTCGGTCCCGTTGTTTTTTCCTCCAGATTGTTCATCCAGCCTATCTTATTTAGACAGACCTGCTGAGATATCGTATTCACATATACACTTCATGGTTAAATTGCTTTAAAAATGAGTTGCATGTACATAATCACAATCAATTCTAATGCTTCCTCCCTCCTCTGGATTCATTGTTTCTTTTGTGGATAATCTGTTTATTCTCTTATTAACTATTTATAGTTTTCTCTGTGTTTTTGATAGTATGGAATTTTACAAGAATATTTTTAGGAATAGGCTGAAAATAAATTTGTACTGCTGAGCATTCAATGGAGCATTTCAGCCCCAGAAATGAGGAGAAATTAAATTAGAATATGTGAGTAATTCTAAAGGAATACGGATTGTACAAAATGAAAATAATAAGCTGGAAAGTGATAGATAGACTTGAAAATATTAGAAGAATTTTGGATTGTCTTGAAGGAGAATAAAAGTCCAGTATGATATTGGACTACAATAAATGAAGGATACAAGGTATGGTTTCTAGAATAGGACTGAAATTTTCTAGTCAAACACAAAAATCATTAAAAAAAATCACTACAAACAAAAGCAAGACAAGGAAACAGCACCAAACTCACTGCCATGGAGTCAAGGCTGACTCACGGCGACCCTGTGGACAGAGAACTGTTGCTGTGAGTTTCTCAGGATGCAAATCTTTACAGGTACAGAGAGCTACATCTTTCTCCTGGAGAACAGCTGATGGGTTTGAATGGTTAGCCTAATGTTAGCAATCTCATTTGTAACCCACTACACCATCAGAGCTCCTGTGCCACTAGGGCTCTGCCAAAAAGCAAACTTAAAAAGAAACAGAATATTGAACCAATATTCATATGTATATATATAGATATCAAGTAAGGTAGATTTAAAAACAAATGCCAGGAATTCCATAACCAGTACCAATAATGAACAATATAAATGATATATTCCTATTGATATTATTTTCTTTAAGGTTTTACATCACTGTTATGAGTGACATAGCCTATAACTTCACCATATTGCAGGTTTTTCATAAGCTTTCCTCCAATCCTAAGGCCATATTCTTCTTTATATAAATCAGCTTCTCCGATGATTTATTCAGCATACAGATTGTAAAAGTATGGTGAGAGGATACAACCTCAGTGCACACCTATCCTAATTTTAAACCATTCAGTATTCCCTTGTTCTGTTCACACAACTGTTTCTTGATCCATGTACAAGTTACACATGAGCACAATGAAGTGTTTTAGAATTCCCATTATTCTCAACGTTATTCATAGTTTGGTATGATTCACACAGTTGAATGCCACATCATAGTCAATAAAACACAAATAAACATCTTTCTGGTATTCTCTTCTTTGAGCCATCTGAGATCAGCAAAATGATATCCCTTGCTCCATGTTCTTTTCTGAATCCAGCCGAACCTCTGGCAGCTCCCTGTCAATGTATTGTTGTAAACTTGTTGGATGATCTTCAGCAGTGCTTCATTAGTTTGTGCAAACATTCTAGTTGGTATTCCATCTATTTTGGGAGTCTTGTTTTTGGCTAATGCTTTCAGTACAGCTTGAACTTCTTCCTTCAGCACCATTGGTTCTTGCTCAGATGCTACTTCCTGAAATGGTAGAATGTTGACTAGTTCTTTTTGGTACAGTGACTTTGTGTATTCTTTCTATCTTCTTTTGATGCTTCCTGAATCATTCAATAATTTGCCCACAAGATCTTTCAATATTTTAACTCAAGGTTTGAATTTTTTCTCGAGTTCTTTCAGTTAAGATAGGCTGAGTGTATTCTTTTGTTTGGCTTTCTAATTGTAGAGCTTTGCACACTTCATTATAATATTTGGCTTTGGTTTTGAAAATTTTTATTCAGCACTTGGACTTCATTATTTCTTCCATTTGCCTTTCCGACTTGTGGTAGTTACATAATCTGTTATCAATTTGAGAGAATTAAGAGTGAAGAGATGGAGTTTAGCCTGTCAATCAGCTCACAGCTTGACCTGATGTGGAGGCGGTAAGGAGATAAATAGCTTGCTAGAAGCGGGATACAGACTCACTCCCTGCAAGATATCTACGTTGACAAGACACATGGAGCTACACTAGAACCCTGCCAGCACTGAGATGCTCACACCGCTACTGAATCCACAATACCTTCCACCCACTGGCCTGCGATCTTTTAGCATTCAGTGTCATTGCATGTGTTTTCATGAATCTGAAGAGGACTTTATAGATTGGTATCAGACATATGGGCTAATATCAGACTTATGGATTTGATCTGGATTGGGCTGGGATGTTTTCTCAATATTCAACTGCTCTTGTATATAAAGCTCTATCTTATACACATATGAGTCTCCCTGGATTTGTTTTTCTAGTCTACCCGGACTAACAAACTACAAGTAAGAGCAAGTTTCAGAGTCTCTTCTGACATCTACTTTGATTGTTTCTTTCCAGCCTTTTAAATGACCTTTTTACTTTCTTTATGAATGATGTTCTTGATGTCCTTCCACAGCTCATCAGGTCTTCTGTCATTAGTATTATATATGTCAAATCTGTTCTTAAGATGTTCTTGAAATTCAGGTGGGAGAGACTCAAGGTCATATTTTGGCTCTAGTGAACTTGTTTTAATATTCTTCAGTTTTATCCTCAACTTACATATGAGCAATTGCTGGTATGTTCCATAGTCAACCCCTGGCATAGTTTCAGCTGATGATAATGAACTTTTCCAGCGTTTCTTCCCATAGATATCATCAATTTGAATTCTGTGTATTCCATCTGGAGAAGTCAGTCTGTATAGTTGCCTTTTGTATTGTTGAGAAAAGGTATTTGCTATGAAGAAGTCATTGGTTTTGCAAAATTCTATCATGTAATTTCCAACTTCATTTCTATCGCCAAGGTCATATTTTCTAACTACTGTTTCTTCTCTTTGTTTCAAATTTTTGCATTTCAATTGCCAATAATTAATTAGCAATGCATCTTGATTGCATGTTTGATCAATTTTCGACTGAAAACAATAGTAGAATTCTTCAATTTCTTCATCACTAGTTTTTGTGGTTGGTGCATACATTTGAATAATAGTTGTGTAGATTTGATTTCCTTGAAGACAGAGAGATATAATCTTATCACAGACAGTATTGTACTTCATGATTGATTTTTCAAATGTACTTTTTGACAATGAATGTAATGCCAATCCTCTTAATTGGATTATTCCTGGTATAGTAAATCATATGAGTTTCTGATTAAAAATGGCCAGTACCAGTCCATTTCTACTCACTTGGAAAATGATGTTTATGAGTTCCATTTAATTCCATATAATTCTTCTAGATTAATATTTTATACATTCCAAGTTGCAGCATTTTCTCCTCACCTTGAGTCGTGCCCCATCAGCAAATGAAGATCCTGAAGACTCCCCTCCCACAGACTTTACCTGACTTATGCCACTATGGTCAACTCCATTCTGAGAAACTGGCTCCACCGTAGTCACAGTTTGAGTACCCTCAATGCTGAGGGGCCCATCCTCTGGCACCATCTCTGACAATCTTCTGCTTCCATTCGTGAGATCTCAGTGGCTGACAATGTTCCAAGGCTCTGCAAGGTTTCCAGGGGCTCCTTTCTCTGAAGTGGGTGCTGAGTGCTTCGTCGTCATCTTAGTCTGGAAGCTCTGCTGAAACCTGCTCACTTTGGGTGACTCTGCTTGCATTTAAAATACCAGTGGCAGAGCTGAACAGCATCACAGCAACTCACAAGCCACCACAGTTCTACAAACTGACAGACAAGAGGTGGGAGGAATCTTGGATTATGAAAGTTAGTCTCATAAACAAACAGGAAAAACATTGTTCTCCTTTGAACACTTGAGCAAGATGAGCATTTTTTCCTACTTACAAGCTAAGTAATATTAACAAAGTAGTGATTTAAGCTTCAAGAAAACTTTAAATGTTAAAATATTTGTATATAAAGATTTAATAAGGTTGAAAATAAAGAGATAAACAGAGATATACCATGAAAACATTAATCACAAGTATAGTTATATTAACTTTAACCAAAATAGGTTTGAAGAAAAAAGCATTCCTAGAAATAATAAAACTATGTTTAATGTACCAGGAAGGTGTAACAATTCATACGTATATAGTAACATGGCCTCAAAATATGTAAAGAAAAACTCCAAAATTATGACAAATAAAAAGTTAAAAATCACAGCGGGAAATTTTAATACATTTACATCAGTAGTTAACAGAATAAGCAGAAAAATATCACTCAGCCTACAAGAAATTTGGATAATGCAATTAACAAAATTGAGGAAATGTATATGGTTCATTGCTGCTACCTTGCACCCTGATTAGCTCGTCTCCTCCCCACATCCACTCAAGAATTTACTCATTGCAAGAACACATTGTTCTATTAAATTGGCATTCCAGGATGCACACCTTCCCGAAACAATTGCTGAAGAAAAATGTGAACATAAGCA
>NW_022111358.1:34092910-34094525 GCF_000313985.2 Echinops telfairi | reverse complement strand
CCAACTAGCTCAGAAGCAACAAAGCCCACATGGAAGAAGCACACCAGCATGTGTGACCACGAGCTGTTGAAGGGATTGGGTGTCAGGCATCAAGGAACAAGAAATCATGTCATTGTAAAGGTGGGTGAGTGCAGAGTGGAGACTCCGAGTCCATCGGTAGGCAATCAACTTTGTCTTTTTATGTTACAGAACATTATCCATGATCTCCCTGAAGTGTAAGGTCTCTTTTTCTCCTTTTAAACTTTCTATTTCAGAAGAGCTGAGGCATACATACTGAAAATAACTACTAGTTAATTTTATTTTTCTCTCACTATTGTTTTTCTTTTCACTCTCACTCTATCTTCCATTTCTCCTTCACTCTTTGTCCTGAGAATGACACCAAGTGCCATTATCTATAGTGCAAGATATTGCTACACTTGGTTTAATAAAGAGTCAGAATTTGCTTTTGTGTGAGACTTGAATTCTCCTACAGGCTTTTCAAAATTGGTTATTGATACAAACTAAAGACTATTATTGGTCCATGGGTGCTCTAAGAATAAGCTGCCCTAAAGGGAATACATTTGTATCTGAAGTGCTCACCATCAATTGGCAGATTTTGTGAAAAATCCTCAAGTTCTTCATCTGTGAGTTTAGTCCCCATATTTTCCAGAAATGTGTCAAGGTTACTTTTATGTACTTTTCCTCCTTAGGAGAGACATAGCATCATGAAAAACATAAAACACCAATATATGAAAACAAATCATATTCTTTCATGTGTATTACAAATAATTTTTATTATAAAGACCGAAGGTCCCATAAGACCTATTGGAGAGTATAATAAGGACCAACACCAAAACTGGAGTCTCAATCTCTGACTGCACCTTCTATTCATATCTACACAGCCAAGGGAGCAGGAAATCACGGTATATCAAACATATCCTTAAATGATGAGAAACTATACATATGGAATTTCCAGTTTAATAACAAAGAACTTGTGTAAATGAACAACATCTGTTTTGTCATATTTCTTACTCACTTTTAAGAGTCTTGACACCATTCAGCAACCTTTTCTTAAATATCTTGCCTTCAGCTGTAAGAGGAAAAGGTGTAATTCAGGTCACAAACAATATGAGATTCACCTGAACAATTAAAAACTCTGCAACCCTTCTCCTAACCTTATAAAATAAAAAACATACTTTTTGATTATTTGCTCTGATATTTACTTAATTTGCATTCAAAAAACAACAAAAGGCAATGAATATTGACTTAAAATGTATGGAACATATATCCTATTTGATTTATTTTTATCTCTAAACTCATACTCCCAGATATCCTTTTTAAAAAAAATCATTTTATTGGGGGCTCAGACAACTCTTATTACAATCAATCCATCCATCTATTGTGTCAAGCACATCTGTACATTTGTTGCCATCATCATTCTCAAAACATTTGCTTTCTACTTGAGCCCTTGATGCTCCTCATTTTTCCACCTCCCTCCTCCTTCATGAACCCTTGATAATTTATAAATTATTATTATTTTGTTATATCCACCAGAAGTCCTCAAACCTTTTAAACAGGGGGCCAGTTCACTGTCCCTCAGACCCGTTGGAGGGCCGGACTATAGTTTAAAAAAAAA
>NW_022111358.1:34050586-34092078 GCF_000313985.2 Echinops telfairi | reverse complement strand
AGAAACGATGTACAAATGCGCTTTACACAATTGATGTGTGTATGCATTGGGATAACAGTTGTATGAGCCCCTAATAAAATGTTAAAAAAAAACAACTATGGACAAATTCCTATGCACACGGCACATATCTTATTTTTAAGTAGAAAAAACAAAAGGGGGAAAAACACCCGGCAGACCGGATAAATGTCCTCGGCGGGCGGCATGTGGCCCGCGGGCTGTAGTTTGAGGACCCCTATGACACTATTCTGTTTTCTTCCACCCACTTTTCTGTTGTCCATCCCCCAGGGAGGAGGTTATATGTAGATCCTTGCAATCAGTTCCCCCTTTCCACCTCACCCTCCCTCAGCCCTCCTGGTATCGCCACTCTCAGCACTGGTCCTAAAGGGATCATCTGTACAGGATTCCCTGTGTTTCCAGTTCCTACCCCCAGATAGCTTAATCTTCCAGTTTTACATCTTCCCATTTTCTCTCAGGCATTTTAGTGGAACCAAAGACAACACATCTTTCTGAGTCTTACTGACATCTATAACGGCTGAAGCAGTTATTAATTAGCTAAGTCAAATTACATGACCTAGATTGATCATTAGCAAAAATTGGGTTACGCTAGCCTTGCTGGTGTAGTTGACTCCATGTCGGGCTGCTAACCGCCTGCGCAGCAATTTAACCCCAATCACTCCTCAGCAGAAAGTTCAGGTTGTCTGCTTCTATAAAGACTTACGGCCTCATAAATCTGAGGGAGAAGTTCTACTCTGCCCGTAGGGTCACCACGAGGCAGAATAGGCTCCATTGGCAGTGAGGTTTTCAGTAATTAAAAAAATTTTTGCTTGACACGAATAGATATATGTGTGGATCATGATAAGAGTTGTACGAGCCCTCAATAAAATGATTTAAAAATTTTTAAATAACACCTGATAATAATTTGGTCTCATTTCAGAAAAAAACCCTCAAACTCAAGGCTCTTGAACTATGCATATATATTTTAAATCCTTACCATCTAGTGGAAGAATTTTCATTAAATCGAAGTAGTCCTTATCTGTGAAGTCCAGTTTCATGTTTTCCAGAACACTTTCCAGATCACTGACATCTACTTCCTCTCCTAGAGAAAGGACAGAGATGATGATCTCTTCTAATAATGATATCTTTCAGTAGTAGTACCTAAAATTTGAATTTTCCTATCTCTTTCTCAGACTTAGAATTTCTGTTTATTTCTCAGTCATAGGTAACTCGAAGCAGTTAGATAAAAATGTTTAATTAATGAAAGGCTAAACTGGTAAGAATAATGGGGAAAGGAAGTAATGGTAAAACTTAGTTGAAAAATTAACTAATTCCTCACAAACAGATACTTGTACTCCATATTCATTGCACTATTCACAATAGCCAAAATGTGGAAGCAGTCTAAATGTTTATTCACAGAAGAATCTATAAACAGAATGTGGTACATACATAAAATAGAACATTATTCAGCTATTAAAAAAATGAAGACGTGATACACACTCACTACAGCTATGGAAAATCTTGAAAATGGTCACAAAAGGCAAATATTGTATAATCTCACTGATATAAAGCATCCAGAATATGCAAGAATGTAGAGACCAATGTTTATTGGTGCTTGCCAATGGTGGGGGGGAAGGAAAATACAATAATCAGGGATACTGAACTTTTGTTAAAGGTGATCAGATGTTTGGGAATGGTTAAGGATGATGTTTGAGGAACATCATGAACATAATGTAACTGGGTTGTACATATGAAGATTGTGTTTTGTTACTCATTTTTCACCATGTAAAAAAAAAGGAATTTCTTACTTACCTAAAACAGCATCCAATTCTTTCATCAACTTTCTTATTTTGATCTTTTTTTGATCTATAACACAAGGCAAAATATAGACACAAATAATGCGAATATCAGGAAAAAATACATAAATTACTTAAAATACAAAGTCCAGCCTAACCAAAGACTATTTATTATATCTTGCTTTTTTTAAATTTATACTTCTTGGACTTTAATGGCTAGCCCTATTATATGCTATCCAGATTGCTTGGATGATGATGCCTCTTTAAGTAAAATGTGCTTTCAAGTCTTTTGGGTTCATTCTGTTTCTAATGCCACAGTTCTCTAGGAACCACTGATAAAACCTGACTAGTACAGCTGTTAAGTACTTGTTAATGGTATTGTGTTATAGTCTATCATTGAAGAAAGACAATTAAATTTCAGAGAAGGAGCACAATGTATGGTGAACTAAAGCTACTAAATCTTGCTTCAGGCAAAATGGCATGTAGATCAATGTTTTTTAAAGTGGCTGATGCCGCCCTCTGGGGCATGCTGGAATGATCCCAGGAGGCTGTAAAAGCAGATATCTACACTTTATCCTGGATTCTAGGCTATAGTATGATAGTTTCAAATTGTGGTGTGTGTGGGGCTGGGGCATGCTGAATAATTTTTTTTCTGAAAAGGAGACAGTAGGCCAAGTAAGTTTGGGGACCTATGATGAGTCAAAAGATGAGTCAAAAGAGGCTAGTTGGAGGAAGTGTGGTACTCTGTATCAGTAAATAGGGTTGACTAAAGTCAAATCCTGACCCTATAATTGATGGGTGAGCAGAGTAAAGAGTGGTATATGGCATATGTTCTACATTGCAAAAACTAGAGCTTATAGGGGAAAATAAATGCCATTTTTTGAATCATCAGGTCAAATATACTCAGAAACAAATCTTAACATTTGCAGAACAAAAATGTTTGTTGGCCAGTGTTATAAGAGGTTACTGTAATTGTCTAGGTAGGGATAAAGAGGATCTGAATTAAGGATAGTGTAGCAAAGATAGAGTTGGGATATTTTTAAATGGACGAAAAACTGAACTGTTTCTATAGGGTATGAGGGAGCCTGAGAAGAGATAATTGCTGGGTTGTTTCATGAGTAACTCTTTTTGGATATTGGGCTGTTGATAGTAATTTAAACCTATCAGCTATTCCACTGGAGAAAGAGGAGGTTGTTTGCTCCTGTAAAGATTTACAGTCTCAGAAACTCTACATAGGGTCTTTAATAGTTGGAATTAACTAAATGATAATGTGTTTGGGCTTGGGTAACTATGGGTGGGTGAATGTGGCATAAACATCAAAATCAAGAATTGGTAGTCAATTTAATAGGGAAATAGTTTACTTTTTATAGGTGAAAAAATTTAAGTGGAGATATCTCAACAGGCGATCTTTTTAAAAAAACCATTTTATTGAGGGCTCTTACAACTCTTATTACAATCCATACATCAATTGTATCAGGCATATTTGTACATATGTTGCCATCATTCTTTTCTAGACAATTACTTTCTATTGAGTCCTTGGTATCAGCTCCTCTTTTTTCCTCTCCCCCCCTCCACCCATGACTCCTTAATAGATTATAAATGATTTTCCTATCTCACACTGACCACTGGTTCCCTTTCTCCATGGCTTCTGTTGTTCTTCCCCCTGGAGGGGTGTGTGTGGTTGTGTATTGATCATTATGATCGGTTCCCCCTTCCTCCCAACTTCCCCTTCCCTCCTTCTCCCTACCCTTCTGGTATTACTATTCCCATTCCTGCTCCTGGGTTGTTTGTGCCATGAGCTCTTAGCTCTTATCTATACCTGTGTCCATGCTCCAGTCTAGTCTGAAGTGAGAAGCATCATGGGGGTCATTGGGGGGTAAGGAAGCCTCAAGGAACCAGAGGAATATTGTGTATTTCATTGGTGCTTTACTGTGCCCTGGTTGACTCATCTCTTCCCTATAATACCTCTGTGTGGGATGTTCCATTGTCTACAGATGGGGTTTGGGTCTCTGCTCTGACCTCACTGGTTCTCAACCATACAGTTTTGTTTGTTTGTTTGTTAAGGGTCTTCTAATCAGGCAATCTCTTAAGTGAAATCCATTTAGCCACTCTACTGGTTTGAAGGTCATTCAGACTGATGCTAATGGAACACTTAATTTTCACAGACAGTGTTAGACTTTTGGTAAGTCAGTGAATTTATGTTCTTATTGATATGTTAAATTGTCATGTTTGTCTTTAGCCATGTTTTTATACAAGTGTATTTATGACAACTTAATCATTATTTAAATTGAAACTGTAAATGGAAAACAGTGTTTTCTGTAAAAACAAATTTGAATGATGTGGAAAGTTTTGGTAAAGGAAAATTGCTAAAAAGTTTCTGTGAATTTGGTGGGATGAGACAATTATAAAAATAAGGTAAAATTGGGGTCATGATAGTGGTGGGGAGGAAGTATTAAAGAACTAGAGGAAAGTTGTATATTTCATCATTGCTATACTGCACCCGGACTGGCTCGTCTCTTTCTTGTGACCCTTCTATAAGGGGATGTCCAATTGTCTACAGGTGGACTTATGGTCTCTACTCTGCCCTCCCCTTATTCACATTGATATGATTTTTTTTTGTTCTGGGTCTTTGATGCCTGATACCTGATCCCATCAACATCTCATGATCACACAGGCTGGTGTGCTTTTGCCATGTGGGCTTTGTTGCTTCTCGACTAGATGGCTGCTTGTTTGTCTTCAAGCCTTTAAGACCCCAGACGGTATATCTTTTTATAGCTGGGCACCATCAGCTTTCTTTATCACATTTGCTTATGTGCCCATTTTGTCTTCAGTGATTATGCTGGGAAGGTGAGCATCACAGAATGCCGGGTTATTAGAACCAGTCTGCTACCTTAATACTTAACATATAAATATATGTACATAGATCTATTTCCCTACTGTTATATATAAATATATTTACATATGTACATGCCTGTAATTAGAACTCTATAAATGTCCTTTGCCTCCTAGTTCTTTCCTCTATTTCCTTTTACTTTCCTCCTGTCTCACTATCATGTTCAGCCTTGATTCGGGTTTCAGTAATTCCTCTCGGCTACATTGTCCTTGATGAAGCACCACCAGGCATCCTGTACTTTCCTCACCATCGATTTTAGATCATTTGTTCTCCTGTCCCTGGGTTGGTTGACACTCTCCTTTCTTTCCCTCCCCTCCCCTCTCATGTGTTCCCCTGGAATCATCGGTCTGTTGCTTTCTCCTCCAGATTGTATATTCCACCTATCTTATTTAGATAGACATGCAGAGACAATTATAAGCACAAAAACAAGACAGCAAAACAAAGCAACAAAAGAAAACAAATAACAAAACAAAATGATGACAAAAAAGAAAAGTCTATAAATAGATCCAGGTCTGTTTGTTGTCCTTCAGGAATGTTTTCTGGTGGAGTCTGATGGGGTGCCACGCCCTGGCTCCAAAGTCTATTTTTGGTTTTCCCCAGGGACTTCATTGCTTTGCTCCCCTTGCTGCTCTGTTGCATGCCCTTAGTGTTTTGTCCCAGTGTGATGGGGTCAGATCAAGCACAATTCCTGCACTGTCTCCAGTGTTGTCCCCTGTAGTGCTATCTGTCAGTGAGGGGCGTCATGTCTTGTGGTGGGGCCGGCCCTATGGTCCTCTCTGTGCATTGGCTCTTCTGAGCATGAATATCATCCTCGGGGCTTGGTGGGGACTATACATCTTTATGGGAATAGAAAACCTCATCTTTCTCCTGCATAGCTGATGGTGGTTTCAAAATGCTGACCTTTCAGTTATCAGCCCAACTTGTAACTCACTTTGTGACGAGGGCTCCCTAGGAATATTATATTACTATAGTTTAAGGCAGCATTTTTTCTTTTAATTATTGTAAGCCTTATAAAGAAGTCTTTGTACACACGCAGACACCCTTATCTATAAAATGAACCATAAAGTTTCATGAAGCAATATATAGCAAATATTCTGATATTTTCTATTCTTCTCTATCCTAATCCATTATAGTTCACATAATTAATTGACTTAAAGGAAAAAAACCAAACCCATAAAAATGGATTTTAGGCAAGAGAAAAGGTAATTCTGGAGAATATAAATTTGTGGCAGTTTAGAACATAATTTCAACGTAATAAAAGTATTCTTAGAGTTCTCAGAAAGCTCGTGAATGAAAGAAAAGAGGGCTATTCATTACATTTGTCTGTTAGGTGTCACTGCTCAGCTAAGTGAGAGAATCTTTGAATAGCGCGCTGAGTGTGGGAGATAGAGACGTTGGGAGAGGGTTTACAACAAGGTGAACCCCCTTCATTGTAAATCCTCTCTTTCCATTTTGAGCTCTTTTCCATGATCATTCTCTGGTCTAACAAAGGCTTGGTTTCATTTTATGTCATGCTTAGTATCCATAGCAAAGAACTCAGAGTTTAGATTAATGGAAATAAATAGCACAGAATTTATTTTTACCTTATGATTGAGCTAAAGACTTTTTAGGCTTTTGAAAATCTTTGTCAATCTAGTTTGAGACACTCATTTTCAAATCAATAATAATAATAAATAGCTCTTTAAAAGTACAGGGGCAATACAGTGCTCACCTGGCAGATTAAGTTTTTCTGACAGTTCCATGAATTCTTTTTCTGTGACCATGATCCCCATGTTTTCTAAAAATGTATCCAGCTTATTGACATAAACATTCCCTTCTAAGAGACAGGAAAGTGATATGAGAAAAAGTTGAATGATTCTAAATCAGGACTGCACATAGTAGGACTTTCTTCTTTTTTACTGAGCAAGTATTTTCATTGTAATAAAAACCAATTTCTTCTTCTTATTGCTAATGTCTCTAAGATTATTTAACTGAAACTCTAGTCTTGTCCAGAGAAAGGCAATAGGAGAATTAGAACCTTTCCCCTCAAATCTTATGTTAGGAACAAATCTACACAGAAAATATTCATAAAAAGAGTTGAAAAGTTAAAGAGAGATGACTCAATCTTCAACAAAATAGAAGCTATTTTTTTTGCCTGTACCTTAAAATTATTTGTCCTAGCTTTCGACTGGAATTCTTATCTGGCAGCCTTCATACTTCACCTTTTGCCTTTTCTTTTCAGATTATTGTTTCTTTGGGCTGAGTTAGGAAAAGCCCAAGAAAGACTAAAACTTTTGAAGGATAGGAACTTACTAGGTAAAATGCATATGTACCAAAGGGAGCATTGGTAAAGTCTCAATTACATAGAAAAAGAGAGAGAATAACATTTTAAAAGTACAAATAAGAGTCTCAGACTAAGGTCTTTCATTGTGCTTATTACTTACCTTTGAGAAATTTTATCCCTTTCATTAGCCTTTTCTGATGTACTGTTCCATCATCTATAAAATATGGGATGTTTTGGAAAACGCAGTTAGAAAGATTTTAATCTTAATTTTGGAAAGGATTTAAGTCTTTGCCTTTACATTTCCAAAGCAAATAGATAATAGTAAGAAAAAACGTTCACTATCAGTGGTACATCAATGAAATGCACATCTCAACAATGAGATTCCCTCCCCTGGCTCTGTACTGGCAAAAGAAGGTTTTCAAATGCTGCTGGTGGGCGTTCATATTGCAATGACTTTTCTGGAAAGAAATTTGGCAAAACATAATACAGATTTTATTTTGCCATTCTACTTAAAGGAATTTAATTTTAGGACATTTAAGGAGAGTTGCAAAGATTTGCCTATAAGATTTCTCAAAATAAAAGGGCATATATCCAGAGAAAGGACCCTGGAAATAAATATTTTAAACTTTTGACAATAGTTACAACATGGAGGTGGGAATAGAGAAGATTTAGTTTTTTTCTTATCTGCACTATCAATGTACATTAAATTGTAAAGAGGTAAGTTTAAATACATTTATATAAACATAAATATGCTATCTATATCTGCCTGCCTGCTTATCTACCTACTTATCTGTCTGTCTGTATATTCATCTATCCACCTACTCATCCACCCATCCATCCATCCATCTCCTTGCCCACTCACCCATCATTTCATCCATCCATCCATCCATCCATCCATCCATCCATCCATCCATCTACCTTCCCATCTTCTATAAAAGTACTGAAAGGAAATTCATTCAAAATCATTTTTAATTTTCTGTTTTACTTAATCTAATAGTGAAGTTGAGAAATGCAACATTTCCTGTATGTACAGACTCTCCACTCTGGATAAACTAATTATTTTATCCTGAATAAACACATACAATTACTTTATTTAGTATCCTTGTATCTTGTATCTATTCTTGTTTCTCTTCCTACTTTCTATTTTCTACCCCCTTTGCTTTCAAATTTTCTATTGTTTTCACAAATTTAGGTTATAATCAATCTGAGGGGTTGTTTTTCCCTTGATAGCAATGAATAGCTTAAAGGTTAAAAAAAATGTAAATCAGGGTCTAAATGATGACACTATGTTTTTTGGTGTTGCATTACATTTTTAATAGTTTTTAGGCATTTTAAGTTTATTTTAGAATTTTTCACATAGTGCCACACAACCAGACTTTCTAAAAGGCCCTGATGACATCCATGTCTTACCATTAACTGGCAGTGTCTTCAGCAAGTTCATGCGTTCACTAGGTGTGAGTTCAATCTCCAAGTTTCCCAAAATATTGTCAAGTTTATTAATATCAACTTTCTGTCCTTTGAAAGAAGAAAGGAATATTCACAAATGGTGATTTGGGACTATAATAAAAATCTAAAATAATAAAAAAACTGGTTCATAAGATGTTATTTTCACTTTAATAATCTCATATGTTTAAATAGTGTTTAAGAATAAGTGAAATAAAACTTATTTATTAGTTATTCATAAAAAGTGAAAGTAAGCTTATTGGCAAGACATCATAGCATAGGAGAAAATAAGATTAGATTTATGTAATTTTGGTTTATCTAGTCTATTTTTAAGTGTTGAGTTATTGGATTGTTATTTAATGCAGTTGTATCATCTTATTTAAAAGTATTCACTTCTCTATTCGTTTACATTTTGACTATTTAAACCAGCAGTTATGAACACAAAGCTTAAAGGAGGATCTGAGTGAAAGTGCTGTGGCAAAGTGAAGATCATGTGCAAGAAGAAATAGCATCAGTTATTTGTGTGAGGGAACATAGAAGCAGTGTTGCCAGACCTTATAAAACGTGGCTGTACTTTGGACTAAACACATGTGTGACCAACTAACACTGTGAAGATCAATATATTACCAATCAGTGCTATAAAAAATATTTTTAAACTCAAGCATAGCCATTTGTTTATTTATTTATGTCACTATTTTTATAGCTCAGTCCCAAATAGTTCAAAGTCAAAGGCAGAAGAAAAGTTGGGGTAACTATTTCATTATAAATATGTAAAATGCTAGCCTTAATAAGTTTGTGATATAATACTGTCCAAACACCATGCAAAATGCAATATAGGATTATAATCAGCTACAAAGGTCTTAATACTATCTTACCTGTAAAAGCCTTTGCTCTATTCAGCACCTTTTTCAGATCAACCTTACCATTAACTACAAGACAAGAAAGAAATCGAATAGAAAAATGACAATGAGACTAAGAAAATTATGTTGCACACTTGAAGAATTTGGTATTATTTATCTTTTGTCACAAATTTAGCATTTTATTTACCCCCTTCATGGGAAGATGGCATTGTGGTGACATGGGAGAAAAAGCAATCTCCTCCTGTCAAAATGATAGCCTTGGAAACACTCATGGGGCAGTTCTGCACTATCCTACAGAGTTGCTATGAGTAGTCCCTGGAGAAGAAGATCACGCTTGGCAAAGTAGACGGCCAGCAAAAAAGAGATGGACTGACACAGTGGCTGAAAGCTTGGGCTCAAACATAGCAACAATTGTGAAAACGGAGTAAGACCAGGCCGTGTTTCATTTTGCTGAACATAAGGTCAATACAAATTGGAGCCAACTCAACGGTACTTCATGACAAAAAATCCTTCTACTTAGTTACTAAAAGGAAAAGAAAATGTTTTTCATTTTTTTCTAGTAGCAAAATAATATTCCATGTGAATGAGGAAATCTAGATATAACTTAGGGATCATGGAAGAATAAAACTGTATTTATCCCATAAATTCAATAAACTTTCCCTTTTGAGTACCTACAAAGTTCCAGTTGTTATTGTTAGGTGCTGTTGAGTCAGTTTTGACCCATAATGATCATGTGAACAACAGAACCTAACACTGCCTGGCCCTGCGCCGTACTCACAGTTGTTCTTATGTGTGAGCCCAGTGCTGCAGCCACTGGGTCCGTGCACCTCATCGAGGGCCTTCCTCTTTGTCACCGTACCTCGACTTTAGCAAACATAGCGTCCTTTTCCAAGGAAAGTACGTGAGGTGAAGTCTGGCTACACTTGTTTCCAAAGAATATTCTGGCTGTACTTCAGATGTACAAATATAGATAAAGTACATGGTCATAATAAAAACTTCAACAAAATAAGGATTTGTTTAGTGGCCACATTATCAAATCATAACTCTAAGATCTAGAGATATAATGAAAAAGAAAATTAGATAGGAGATTAAGAACATACTTCTTGATAATCCTTGCACCAGTTACAAGCTAACTAAAGAAGTAATGCATCCGAAAGCCTTTCTTGTTGAAACTCAAGGAAAGGCACTTTGAATGAATCCATTACTCACCCATGATTTTATAGAACTATACCTTGGCATTTGGAAAATACTCTTTCATGAGTTATGCAGGTTTTACCAATATGTGTATTTTTGCGCTCAGTATAAAAAAACATACTTTATAGATCACTAGAAATTTAATTTATCATGAGGGAGGGGGGAGCAGGGAGGGACGAGTAAAAATGAGGAGCTGATGCCAGGGGCTTAGGTGGAGAGCAAATGTTTTGAGAATGATTATGGCAATGAATGTACAAATGTGCTTTACACAATTGATGTATGCATAGATTGTGATAAGTATTGTATGAGTCCCTAATAAAACGGTAAAAAAAAAACCAATGCCAAAAGAAAAGACAAAAAAAATTAATTTAAAAAGTTTTCTGAAATTTACTTTTGCTTAAAAGCTCAAATTTTATTACAAGGGACAAATGCAATCAATTGTTTTCTTTGAAAACAATAGCAAGGAATTTGAGCAATACCCATTAATTTCTAGAATATTGTAAGGAACATAAAGAAATGGTGAAAAGAGAAGCAGAGGGCAATCTTGAACCCTTGTCTCATTTGCACAGCCAACTAGCACGAGACAGGATGGGTTCTTCTAATAGACTTGAGATTCCTTCCTAAGCTTTTCCAAACACCTTCTTGATATCAAATACACATCTTTAAATAATTGTATAAGACTGTTTGCTTCCCTTACCAGGTTCAATAATATCTAAAATGCTCACCATCAACTGGCAGGTTTTGTGTCAGATCTTTTAGCTCCTGTTCAGTGAGGTATGTGCCCATGATTCTTAAAAGTGCACTAATTTTACTGGCATCAATCATCCCCCCTTATGAAAAGAAAGACACATATGTGAAAGTTAACATTACTAAAAGATGAGGGTAAGTTCGCAATTTTTCAAAATTACGTTTATCTGTTCTTTCTTAAGTGCACTAAGAGTCAATAACAGAGTTAAACTTTTAGGTTGTTTTCATTGTAACCTCCATTATAGATGCACCTATTGTGAGATTTTAAAGGTGACTCAGTCACTTTTTAGGAGTTACGGCACTATTAATTAATCCAACGTTTCTAGTAACATTTGTTTTTATTGTGTTGATCCCTATCATTTACTTTCAGTGATGCTGAAAGATTCTGGTTTTCCATTTCCTTTTCACAGACCATTTTGTCTTAGCTAAAAAGGAAGTCACTTTCAATAAAACAAAGAGTGCTCGTACAAACGGTGTGTGGGTATGGCAGGATATGGCACGGGAGGGGGAGGGAAGCACAGGCATTCTGTCCAGGCACGACCCTCCAGAACCTGCTTCTTGCCCTGCTCTCTAGGCTTATGTCCCTTCACCTCCTTGGAGTCTTTCAAGCGCATTTTTTTGGTATGAATGTCCAATTAATAGTCTTTGCTTCTGAATAAATAAAATGAAAACATGCAAATTTGCTCTTTACTTTTTGCTGTGCAACCTGGGCTCATTCACTCTATTTCTGTTGAGGTTTGGAAAATCCCAAGAGAGCATGGGGATTCTTTCCAAGACACAACAAAAGGAATTATGTCCTAAAGTGGGACTGACCTAAAAAAGAAACTACAGTATGTCATAGCTAAAGTGTTAGATGGTCAGGTTCATCATCTAATTATAGGGAAATAGTAAAAGTAATACACATGAGGAGCTCAGATTATCTATGCTACATTAAGTTTCTCACCATTAAGAAACTTCATGCCATCCATCAACCTTTGCTGATAGACCTTTCCATCTTTAAGAAAAAGAATTATTCAGATTACAGAAGAGCAATGTGGGGTTTCAAAGACAATATAAATCCAGTAATTTCATGAAGACATACTTTGTGAATTACCTTGGAAATGGTCTCATTCACTAACAAATAATAAAATTGTAAAGAGTAGGAAATGTTTTAACTTTAGTAATATAGGGAGTTAATACTGGTACTTTACTTTGCTGAAAAGTTTATTTTTCTTGTCTTTTATAATGTTTTGTTTTCTTCTAATAGCCACTTCTCCCCCACCCCCCCATTTATTCTGACTTAAATTTAAGATCTCTTAGTAGATTCAAAGTGATAAAAGATATAACCAAACCCTGATGATAAGAGTCAGGATGACACAATTATTGATTCTCAAATTAAAAATTTAATGGTATAAGTAGTATTTTAAGATATAATTCCACTGCCAGCAAGTCAATTCCAACTCATATGGCCCCTACAGGACAGATTAGAATTGCCTGTTAGGGTTTCCCAAGCTGTAAATCTTGACTGAGGAGCCTTGGTGGTATAGTGGTTATCCTTTGGGCTCTGATCCTATCTGTGAGGTCCAAAGTTTGAAACCACCAGCTACTCCATGGGAGAAAGACAGGGTTTTCTACTCCCTTAAACAGTTACAGTCTCACAAACTCACAGGGGCAGTTCTACCCTATCCTATAAGGTCGCTATGAGTCAGCATCAATTTGATGGCAGTGAACGCATCTCTATCTCTCTCTCTATCTCTATCATCTCTACCTCTATCTATCTATCTATCTATCTATCTATCTATCTATCTATCTATCTATCTATCATCTATCTTTACTTGAGTTGAAAGTCTCATCTTTCTCTTCCCCGTAACTGCTGGTGGTTTAGAACGGCTTACTTTTTGGTTAATACCCCAAAGCGTAACCCATTAGCCACCAGATCATTTCAAATTGTGCAACTTGGATTATTTTTGGCAAGCAATCAAATAGAGTTCATTTGAAACATTTTCACAATTAAGCAACACATTATTTGGAAGATTACATTGTAATTTGAAATACTCACCATCGATTGGAAGATTACTCATCAGTTTTGAGAACTCTTTATTTGTGAGTTCTATCCCCATGTCACCTAGAAATGTTTCTATGTCATCAACATCAACCTCCTTGCCTTCAAAAGATAGCAATTGTTACAAATGAGATGTTAAATAACTAGTTATCCTAAATTATAATAAAAGCTTCTATTAATGTTTCATTATCAGATCCAACTACTCAATGCAAAATAAAGTCAAATGAATCTGTCTGACTATAGTTATAGCAGAAAATGAAACTGCTTATTGCTTTAATTTCAATAAAAATAGAAACAAGATAGTGGTAATCTCTTTAATTTTTTAGTGTGAGAGGTTGCCATCAGGTAATAAAACTTTAATACTTTAAAATTTCACTAGCATTTATTTTAGCAGATATTTTTAGCAAATATCTTTGATCAATCTGGAAGAAATGAACTTATAAGCCTTGTTAACAAAATTCAGCACTATGTTTTGTTGCTAAATCATCAAAAAGCCAAAACCAAATCCTAGGTATTGAACCCCAATAATTTAAAATTGCATAATTTAAAATGAATATCAAATAACATGCGCAATGTAAATGTAAAGAATCATAATACTATATATTCAATGACTTCTTCCTCACCTGTAATAGCTTCTACTTTATCCATCAATTTTTTCATATCAACTTTCTCATAGGCTGTAAGATAAAGTTTGATGAGAAGTAAA
This sequence comes from Echinops telfairi, assembly GCF_000313985.2. Classification (NCBI taxonomy): domain Eukaryota; kingdom Metazoa; phylum Chordata; class Mammalia; order Afrosoricida; family Tenrecidae; genus Echinops; species Echinops telfairi. The sequence goes on along the minus strand of NW_022111358.1, from coordinate 34,078,141 downwards.
CAATAATATGAACTAAAAAAATAGGATAAGAGGTTCTATTTATCTAAAATATAAGCAATGAAAATAAATTCCCTCAAAGAAGGGTCACAAGGAAGAGATGAACCAGTCAGGGTGCAATATAGCACTGATGAAACACACAACTTTCCTTTAGTTCTTTAATGCTTCTTTTCCCCCTCTATCATGACCTCAATTCTACCTTACAAATTGGATTAGACCAGAGCATGCACACTGCTACAGATAAGAGCCTGAAACACAGGGAATCCAGGATAGATAAACCCCTTAGGGCCAAAAAAGAGAATAGAGATACCAGGAGGCAAAGGGGAAGGTGGGGGGAGAATGGGGGAATCAATCACAAGGATCAACATATAATCCCCTCCCAGGGGGACGAACAACAGAAAAGTGGGTGAAGGGTGACAGAGGATGATGTAGGATATGAAAATAATAATCTATAACTTTCAAGGGTTTATGAGGGAGGGAGGGGGAAAAATGAGGAGCTGATATCAAAGGCCCAAGTAGAAAGAAAATGCTTTGAAAATGATGATGGCAGCATATGTTCAAATGTGCTGGACACAATGGATTAATGTATGGATTGTGATGGGAGATGTAAGTGTCCCCAATAAAAGTATTTAATAAAAAATTCACTACATTATCTTACTGAACAGGAAAAAAGAAGTGAAGACCAAGAGCTGTGACTTGAGCCTTAAAAGCTGGTGGTGAGCAGCCATCTAAGATGCAAGTACTGACTTTCCCTGTCCAGAGGAAAGAAGAGTGATGAAATAGCCAAAGACATACTGAAACATTTGGTGCAGCTGACTAATGAACTACGCAAATATTAGCTGCAACAACCCCGAGACCAGAAGGACTAGATGGTGTTGGCTACCACTACCAACTTCTCTGAAAAGAATTACATCAGGAGATCCTGCTAAAGTGGGAGGAAAATATGGAGCAAAACCCCAAATAATAAAATAGACCAGGTGAAACCTGTAAGATCCTTTGGGTCTGGAACTGAACTTGTCCCCATGTTAGAATAAGCAACCATTTAAGATTAGGGGGGGAAAAAAAGAAAGAACATTGAGAGAAGGTAATGGCATATTTAGGGCATTGTAATGGATGAGGTGAAACAAAATATAAATTATTGAATAGAAAACTGATGATGTATTCTGTAAACCTGAATCATATCAAATAAATAAAATGAGGACCAAGATTTCATAGTATATGAATAAAAACAATTAGAAAAAGTTCAAAAGCTTTACCCCATCCATGTAATGAAGGTAGATTCTACCTTAAGGAGGCAGCTCTTTCTCAATTGCATTTTGAGTCTCTTGTATCCTGAGGGGCTATCTTCTGGTACTATGTCTGACAGTATTTTACTGCTACTTACAAGTTTTTCAGTGGCTAATCCTTCAGGAATTATTCCTTCCTCAGGAAACCCATTCCTTCTTCATCATGGGTTTTAACTACAGGTGACACTGCCAACATTTGACATTCTGAGGCATAATTTCCAGCATCACAATATGCAAAGTACAAAAAACTGATGGACGAGTATCCAAAATACACACAGATGTGTAAACAACCCAATTGAAAAATGGAAAAAAGTCTTGAATAGACATCTCTCCAAAGAAGATATACAAATGGACAAATATGACCTGAAAAGATGCTCAGCATCCTTTATCATTAGGAAAATGTAATGTAAAAACACAATGAGATACTACTCCAAGGCCACTAAAATGACTATTACTAAAAATAAATAATGAAAATACTAAGGATTGGTGAGGATTCAGAGGAATTGGAATCCTCTGTCACTGCTGGTGTAACCATTTTGGAAAACAGGCAGTTCTTGAAAAGTTGAACATAGAATTCCATTACTCAAAGTCTCCTGTGGAGCAGCTTGCTTTTGAAATACTGACCTTGAGAGTGAGGGTAGCATTCCAATTCACAGCCACTATGCCACCAGGGCACTTTGAGGGTACCACTAGGGCCCTTTAAGTAACTACAAACCCTCCCCTTAGCACCAGCACCTCTTGTGAAATCCCAGATGTATGAAGAAAGAGATAACAAATTTTAAAAGAACAGAAATATAGAGACATTAAAGTATTTTTTTACATTAGTTTCTTCTGAAAGCTATTCAGATGTTCTCTTAGTGCAGAAAATGCACGATCTCTCTCTCTCTTTTTTTTTTCCGTCAAGGACTATGCTTTGATCTCTTTAATATAACAATGCTTTCCATTATGCTTACCATTACTCAGAGATTCCTTTAGCTGATCAAGCTCCTTTTTCGTAAGCTTGACATTCATGGCTTCTAAAGCAGTATTCAGGCTATTTAAATTAACCTTCCCTCCTTGGGAACATGAAAGAAAGAGACAAAAATTAAATAGTTCAAAAATATTAAAAATATGTTCATATAAGTAGATTATTGTCCTTTCCTACCAGGCATAAGGACCACATGATTATATGTGTAAAAATGAATGAATCACAACCTCAGATAGTTATTAATATTTTCAAGCAAAGAGCAAAAACTACAATAGATTTGTTCAACTCCCTTGAAGCCTAAAAGCAGAGTTGGAGTTACAACTAGGAAAAAGTTAGGTGGGGCAGAGGTTAAACAACTGGAACTAGAGAACACTAATAAGTAATCTTCACAAAGAAGTAGAGATTGTAATTGTTTCTTAAGATCTCAGGGTTTTTCTCTGTTTCTGCTCAAATTATAAAATACTGATCAATCACAAACCTTTTTCTGCTATTTCTTCTTTGTCTTTGTTTCTGTTTATATATTCTCCTCACCCCACCCCCAACCACCCAAGGAGCTTTTGAAAAATGCAAGTCAGCACAGAACTTCTAAGATAAAGTAAAGGCTATTACTATGTAAAACACAGATGCGAAACAAAACGCAAATGTAAAATATATTCTATTGATATAAATATAAATCTTGAGGATGTGAAAACATATGCCTTCTATATGTTGTGCTTCTTACTCACTTTTATTAGACTTCACATGCTTCAGCACCCTGTTTTGAAACACCATTCCATCATCTGTAAGAATAAGTACAATTTAACTCTCTGGAAATTGATATGGAAATTTATGAAAACATTACTACTTTATGATTTCAGAAAGACACATTTTAATATCTGTTTTTTTAAGTTAGTCTATTTAATATTCACCCAATACTGACATTTAAGAATGGAAATGCTTTTCACAGTGACCAACTGTGCATTCTTTGATCTGGAGACATTTATTAGCTTAGCTCTTCCATAATAAAACATTAAAAAATATAAAAATATTATCTTCTCATTTATATTCTATTGCTATCCTATTCTTCTCTTTTTTGCTCACATTTTAAGCATAACAATTTGAAGGAATAATATTTAGACCACTCTAAGATGATGATGATTCTCATATGAGGTTGCAAGACAGAATTTCTTTTAAAGTTAAAATTAGATTTCTATGAATTTACGGGATTTAAAAAGAGAATTGTGCTGTTAAAAGACTGGGTACTGCTTATACAGGTCTATGAAATCAAGTTCCTGGGAGGTATAGTAGCATTTATGTGGCTTACCATTAATGGGCAATGCTTTCAACAGTTGCCTGGTTTCTGTATCTGTAAGCTCAATCCCCATATTTTTGAGAACGGTTTGGAGGTCATTGGAATCAATATTTTCTCCTTTGAAAATACAGAATATTCATAGGTAAAATATAAATGATCAAAATATTTTCAAATTATTTAGATACTACTTATACTATATTTATATACTATTGTCTTTTCTTTAATATTAAAATGAAGAGGAAAGAATAAAAGAAAACCAAATAAAATGACCCAAACATACAAAATAGAATGTATTTCTTAATATTAGTAAGTCGGATGTATTAACAATAGTGGGAATAATACTAGCCAGCACACAGAGAAAAAAAGTGGTGTAGTGGTTAGGCATTGGGCTATGAACTGCATGGTCAGCAGTTGGAAACCACCAGTAAGTAAAGCCTCGGTTTTCTACGCTTGTAAACAGCGATAGGCTGGAAAACCACAGGGGGTGACTGAGTCAGCATTGACTCAACAGTGAATTTTTGGAGAAAGAGAGATAGCAAGTATAAAAAATATCACATATATGACAGGATTTCCCCCTTTTTTTTGGTTAAAACTATGAATAGCTGTGCACGATGGACTTACTACTTTGGCCCTTTCAGTGTGTTATTCTGCCATTTAACGATGTTTGGGTCCATAAATACTAATGAAACTAAATAATTAAAGACTTGTTATCAAGAAATTGTTATTTTCCTACCATAGATTTACTATTTCAATGTCATTTGCTTTCTTATGACATATGTTAATCTTGTAGACATGGGTCTGCCTTTGTTAATGAGTATTATAAAATGTTTTGCCTATCACCAACTCCCATTGTTTGTGTAAATAGTGTCCAATCACTTAAGAGTTTAATTTGTAGAAAACAACAATTCACGTATTAAAATCTGAAGCTAGCCCATACTTATATAAATTGCTTCTTTCAACAGTGTATTAAATTCTGTAGCATTGGCTATATTAATGACACTACTAATAGAATTGTCTTATGCCCCGGGGGATGATTAATAATGTTCTATATCATAAGATGACAGAGACACATATGAAAATGAATATATCTAAAATGAATCATATATATATATTTAATATATATATGTATATATATATATATATAATCCATGGCTATATGAGTGGAATTGGGGCTTGCACTTAATTCTAGCCCCAATCTAAGAACAGTTAGTTCTTGTTATATGGTGCTCTTCAATGCTTGCCCCAGTGAAGAGACAACAAAAGATATGGGGTCTAGATCTATGGGGTGATAAAGAAACCAGATGATGCCTACCTATCAGAAAGAATAGTGTCTAAGATCGAACGACAATCAATTTTAGAGTACATTCTTCTTTGTAATTATTGCTACTAATGTAATTATCATTATTTAATTGTGGCAAAATACATACAATAAAACCATTCTCCAACAACTTCTACATGTATAATTCAGTGCCATTGACTATACTCTTCCTGTTGTACAACCATTATTGATAGCCTCTTCCAAATTCTTCCACCTTCATTAACATGAACTCAATGTTCCCTAAGCAAAAACTCTTCCATCTTCTCCCATGGTAACCATTAGTCAATTAAAGGCTTTTTATTTTCAGTAGTTTTCTTGATATGAAATTCACATATCATACACTTTCATAATTAAGTTGCTTTTAAAAAGAGTTGTATATGCATCATCACTAGTGCTCCCTTCCCCTTCTACGTTCATCGTTTGCTTCCCAGTCCCCCCTAACCGTACCCCCACCCCTTATAAACCACTGCATCAGTTATTGTCTCTATGCATTCATTCATTCTGCGGTTCATAAACTGGGAAACCTAACAAAAAATAAACAAAACCAAACAGAAAGAAGAAGAAAAAATAATATAGAGATAAAAAATAAAGAGTAGGAACAAAACACACCAACAATATTTAAAAAGCCAGAGAAGAAATTTCTGTCATGTAACAAGTGAGAAATATTAAAAAGGCTTGTCTTAAACAGCCATTTAAGTGGGTAGCAACTAAGTCCATATGGAACAAGCATACCAGCTTTTGTGATCTAAGGATTGTAAATAATAAGACCCACATCTGAAGTAGAGAATAGTACCAGAAATTAAATCAGGAACACCGAGCTTACAGAAGGCTATGGATGATAGTGGAAGCCCCCAATCCATTTGCAGGGTCTCCACATGGATTAAGTCTCCTGTAAATCCCATCTGACCATAGTAGAGGGATGTGAGTAGCCTTGTTATCATAAAGCGAGCATTGTGCAATTGATCGTGGCAGATGTAGTTAGGTTAAAATTCAATACCCTATCATTTGATCTTTCTTTCGACTCATTTCAAAGTTGTTTCAGTTTTTAATCTTTTCTACTTCTTCTCTGGTTGAGGTTTTTCTATGTTTTGTCTAGTCATTGTTGTTGGATTTTTGTTTGTTTGCTTTGTATAATTTTGTATGGTTGTGTTTTGTATAATATCATGAATGTGAAATCCAGGATAGGTAGCTCTAAAGAGACAGTGACTGGACAGGGGCTTGGCAGGGGAGAATGGGGGAAAAGGAGAGCTAAGACCCAAGAGTATGAGAAGCAATTGTTCTGAAATTGATTGTGGTGAGGATTACACAAATCTTTTTAATATGGTTGAATGATTAAATTGTAAGATATGTGAAGTACATGCCAGTAAAACTATTAGAAAGTAGTCCTTTTTGAAAAATAATAAAACCCACATGATTTTAGAATAATCTGTTGGTCATTAGATGTAAATGTTTTTATCAATGATTATTGAAAATATGTGCATTTACAAGTCATTGATAGAATATGAGCAAAATACTATTCGACATCAATGTAAGTCATGATTTATTATAAATCATTTATAATAAATTCTTACCTTTAAAATCTTTCAATTCATTCCTCAGGGTTTTCAGGGCCACTTTATTATCAGCTGTAAGACAAATTTTAAGCTCAGTAAATGAAATGAAATAGCATAAGAACATTCAGCACTTAAGCGTACTGGGCATTTTGTTAGGCCCTTAAAATAGTCATTCAATAGTATCTACTTACGATATGTGAAGAGCATGAATGAAAAAAAACCATTTAAAAGATATGTACATTTAAGTAAAAAAATATAAACTTGACTTCCTAGTCCTATAAAACATCAAATTATGTATTTGATAATGAAAAGTTAGGATTCTCAACTGGTTATTTTACAGAGGTCAGCTTTCTTCTTAGAAATTTGAAGACTCTTCTTCTGACCATGCCAAATAGTGCTCAGAAGACTATATTTCTAACATCTTTGTCATGGTAACTATCTTATACCCAACCTTGCCATTGTCCTCACAATAAAGTTCCCTTATTCTCTTATATCTACTACTAGAGGTACAAAAACCCAACGCTGAAGTGTTAGTGGTCTCTAACAAGCTCACCATTAACGGGAAGGTTTTGTGTCAGATCTTCAAGTTCCTTGTTGGTGAGGTTGATTCCCATGTTGACTAGAGTGGTTTTCAGGGTTTCTACATCCACCTTCCCTTTAGGAGATAGACATAGGTCTATGAGAAAAAGCTAGTGACTCCAAAATTGAATTATTTTAAGACATATATCCTTTGAAATCTGAGAAAAGTTATGGACTTTATACTTCTACATAGTGTACATGCATATTTGTAAAATGTACATTAAATTTCACAAGGGACCTCATAAGTATTTATGGAACCTAGCTTTAAAAAATAGTACCATTTTGCCAATTTTCTTTTTTCTCTTTTGTTCTCTGTTTACATATATATGTGTGTGTGACTGAACATATGAATGCAATTTTTAATCTTCTTGAATCATTTGGAAATTGTGTACATCATGACCTACTGCCCCCTAAATACTATATACTGCATGCATCTCTCAGAAGAATATTGTTCTTCACAGCCTTTAAAAGTTAACAATAACCCGTTATACCATCTGAAATCTAGTCCACACTTAAATTTCCTCCATTTTCTTCAAAATATCTATTATAAGTGATCCTCTTAAAGGTTCACAGATTGCATTTAGTTACTCTCTTTAGTCTCTTTTAGTCTACAACCATTTCCCTACTTTTTATTTACTTTTTAAAAAAGTTTTATTTATTTATTTTATTTACTTATTTTTATTAAAATATATTATATTGTATTTTTGGTAAACATTTACACAGCAGATTAGGTTTCCACTGGATAAATTTATACAAATTATTTGGTGAAATTGGTTACATTTTCCACAATTGTCAGCATTCTCATGATTTCCATTCTAATTGTTCTGTTTCCAGTAATCTAGTTTCCCTACCCATTACTTTTTCATCTTTGGTTTAGAGTAATTATTGACTGTTTGGATTCATATAGATGAATTTTAAAAGGAACACAGTGTTCTTGGGTGATAGTCTTTGTTTTGTGAGCCTACCTGTTATTTCACTCCTTTGCTTTGGGTTGGGACAACTCTGGGAAATCCTTTACAGAGATTTCCAGCCAGATCAGCTAGCTATCATCTACAGGACTAAGTCTAAGACTGTACTTTTACTTGGCTTTTTTTTTCAGCTTATACTTGCCCCTTACAGGTTTCTCCGGGTGCTTCTATAATAATTTACTTGCATATGAAGCCTGTTCTCAAAATCTGCTCCTGAGAACCGGATCAAAGATTGCTTGCTGGCACCACAAGTAGTCCTAGGAAGCAGACTCTAAAGTGTTGTGTGCACACATTGATAGAGATGAAATAGTACTCTCAGATTTGAGGTGGGAATATAGGTGGATACATTTGTTGCCTTAATGAAGGCAATGCTCCATGGATCTTCTTAAGAAATAAAGTTATTTGGTGAGTCTTCAGGTCTTGTATTATACATCTAGCTCATGAAACCCAACTTCTCCTTATTCCTTTCTCAGTATTCTTACCTCTGAGGAGCCATTCTAGTAGTATATTTGACCAATCAGGTATGTTTGGCAGGGCATTAAAATCTATCACTGAAGTATTCTCCCCCATCAACAAACTCTTCTCTTTGAGCCTTATATTCAACACTCTATTCTGGTTTAGTATCCTTAGACCCTTTGCCATGCATATGTTCCTAGTTCCTGACAGTATATTTTAGACAGGTATTATAGATGAATAATAATCTCTTTCAGCCAATACTTCTCCAGTTGGGTTATGCTGGACCTTAAATCTAGTTAGAATAGATCTAAAAGCCAAGGAGGGAAATGGAGAGGACAAGCATTGTTTTCCAAGGCATTTGTCTCATGTAGGGTTTCTGTATAGTTTGGGGGAAAGGAAGGAAGTCTCTAACCTCCAGTGAGTGGGAGTGTACATAAAAGTTCAGGGGGCACTGGAGTTCAATTATGTGAATTTTAAACAGTTTCACCTTGCTTTTATTGTACTTACTAAGAGAAAACATTTATGAGAACGATTCTGAGAATTTAAGTCTTTCTAAGGTTCTAAATATCTATAATAAGGAGTAAAATAACAGAATTAACCTGGAAATTAATATTAATCATAAAATAGAGTTGGACTTTGTGATGCTTATGATTTAGTAATAAAATTTTGGTAGAAAGACACTCCTTCTCTAGAGTAGCAGTATTAAAAAATATTCAATCTAATCAATCTTGGTTTAGAATTTAGATTTATAGTAACTTGGTACTTACCTGTAATGGTTTTTATTCCTTCCATCACATTATGTATATCACTAGTCCTGCTTTCTAAAAGTCCAATGAAGATGATCAGTGACATAAGCTCAGAAAACAAATATAAGTTATATATATTGTGTAATAAAATCCAACTAAATTCTACTCATTTAAGTTTAACTTACACCTTTAAAAATGTTTGGATTTCCAAGTGCAATGTATCTGAGAGGAATTACTGAGAGCTGAATGGAGGGTGAACATGACAGTTGGATATGAGGAAGGTGAAAGGAAATAAGAGGCAAAATAGGAGGCAAAAGCTATAAGCATGTATATATGTAAATATATTAATTTATAATGACAGGAATAGAGGCCAATGCACATATATTTTATGTTAAGTATTAAGATAGCAGACAGACATTGGGCCTCTACTCAAGGACTCCCTTAGCACAGCAACACTTTGTTCTGATAACCTGGCACTCTTTGCTACTCACTTTCCTGACATGATCACTGAAGACAAAAGCAGGTGCATAAGCAAATGTGGTGAAAAGAGCGGATGGTGCCCAGCTATCAAAAGATATAGTGTCTGGGGTCTTAAAGGCTTGAAGTTAAATAAGCAGCCATCTAGCAGGGAAGCAAATAAGTCCACATGAAAGAAATACACCGGCCTGTGTGATCATGAGGTGTTGACAGGATCAGGTATCAGGCATCAGAAGACCCAAAACAAACAACTATATCGATGTGAACAAGGGAGGTTGTAATGGAGACCCAAAGCTCATCTGTAGACAATTGGATATCCTCCCACAGAAGGTTCATAAGGAAAGGATGATCCAACCTAGGTGTAGTATACCACTGATGAATCACACATCATTCCTCTGGTTCCCGAATTCTTCCCCTTGCCCGCCTCCCTCTACCACCATGACCCATTTCTACCTTACAAATCTGGCTAGACCAGAAAACACACATTGGTACAGATAAGAGCTCTCAACACATAGAATTCAGGACAGATAAACCCCTCAGGAACAGTAGTGGGAGTAGTGATGTCATGGGGTAGGGATAATCAGGGAGGGGGAAGGGGGAAAAGGGGGAACCCATGAAAGAAATGTGGGTGAAGGGAGACAACGGGCAGTGCAAGATATGAAATAACAATAACAATATATAGTTGATCAAGGATTCATGAGGGTGGGAGGGTTTCAGAGGGAAGGGAATAAAGAGGAGCTTATACCAAGGGCTCAAGTAGAGAATGTTTTGGAAATGATGATGGCAACATGTGTATAAATATGCTTGATACAATTGATGTATGGAATGTTATAAGAGCTGTGGGAGTCCCCAGTACAATGATTTTAAAATAAAAGATATTAGGGAAAATGTTTGGATTTCAAGGATGTATGCATTATTAATATTTCAGATATATTATAAGAGACCAGACCCTGAAAAACGACATCATGCTTGGTAAAGTAGAGAGGCAGTGAAAAAGAGGAAGACCTTTGACAAGATAGATGGGCAGAGTGACTGCAGTAATGGGTTCCAATATAACAACCACTGTGAGGATGGTGCAGGACTGGGCAGTGTTTCATACTGTGGTACCAGAGGGTGGCTGTGAGTCTGAACCAACTTGGTGACACTCAACAACAACATGTCCAATTAAGAAGTCTGTTGGGAATCCTAGAATCTGGAGTAGAGAAAGTGAACTACTCAGGCTTTTGGGGTTCTTTTGTTCTGTAACTGTAGTTGAATGTTCCTTTGATATTTGTCAGAAATAGTCACCAAGCTTAGACTGTCAGATATTACCACAGGGCTGAGACTGAGGCCTAAATCTAGCCTAGATCATTCAGTGAATGTATCATTCAGAGTATATTATCTGAGATGAGTACACTTGGGAACTTATTAGAAATGTAAATCCTGGGCTCCATCTTAGATCTACTGAATTAGAAACTCTGGAGATGGGATCCAACAATCTGTGGATTAACAAGACCTCTGGGTGATTCTATTATACATTCAAGTCTGAGAATCACTTAGTTGAGAAAAATGAAAAAGCCCAAGGATAGTATGCGGTATAAGAAAAATTTAGCATGGCTGGAAAATAAAATCCATAAAGGAAAAGAGCAAAATCTAGAGGTAATTTGAGGTTAATGGTCTCCTAAACCATCATACAGATATTGGAACTCACCTTTTGGGTTATAGTAATAATTACAGAGTTCTAAGCAGGGGCCACTACTTGTCTGTCAGTTTGTCTTACTATGGTGGCTTGTGTGATGCTGGAAGCTATGTTAGTGGTATTTCAAATGCTAGTAGGGTCACCCAAAGTGAACAGGTTTCAGTAGAGCTTCCAGACTAAGAACAGACTACAAAGAGGAGGAATTAGCCACTGAAAACCTTATGCAAACCACTGAAATACTGTCAGATACTAAAGGTCTCATGAAGAAAAGCAGATTTTTGTCAGAGACCATGCCAGAAGATGAGCCCCGTAGGTCAGAAGGTACTCAAACGATGAGTGAGGAAGAGCTCCCTTCTCAAAGTAAAGTCAACCATAATGACATGAATGGAGGAAGCCTGTTAGAATACTCTTTGGGACTTTCATTTGCTGATGGACACAACTCCAAATGATAAGAAACAGCTGCAAAAATCTACCAGTAGTCAGAAGTTAGAATGTATGAAGCATGAATCTAGGAAAATTGGAAGTTGTCAAAACTGAAATGGAACACATAAAAATCGATCTCCTAGGTGCTAATGAGGTGAAATGGACTAATATTGGTCATTTTGAACCAGCAAATCAAATGGATGACTATGCTGGGAATGACACAATCCAGAGGGAAGGCATTGAATTTATTGTCAAAAAGAACTTTCAAAATCTCTTGTGAAGTACAACGCTGTCTGTGGTAATATAATGTCTATCAGCATTCAAGGAAATACAATCAATACTATCATTATTCAAATTTGTATCTTATCTACAATGATGAAGAAATTGAAGAATGCTACCAATGTCTTCAGTCTGAAATTGATCATGCATGCAGTCAAGATGCACTGATAATTACTTGTGGTTCAGATGTAAAAGTTGGAACCTAAAGGAATGCTAGTTGGAAAATGTGGTCTCAGTGATGGAAATAAAGCTCTAGATCACAGGAAAGAATTTTGCAATGCCAACAACTTGTTCAAAGCAAAAAAATCTGTGGCAAGAGGCGATGGTTGTGTCCTTACCACCTTAGTGCAATTTGTCTTTCATTGTTTTCTGTTGGGTTCCCTGGATGTGAAGCACAGGAGAAATGAATGTATAATGATAAAAACTGATACAAGGTGTTATAGGGAATGCAGGGGTGGGAGATTGGTGCTAGGTAGGGAAAGGGGATGTGGGGAGTAAACAATGAAGGCTGTGGGGGTGAGTGGAGAACTATAACTGATCGTGTTTGCACAACTCAGTTTAAAGGCACTATAACCATGGGGGCATGTCGGGGGAAGGTTCTAAGATAGATGTGGTGGTGATTGTACAACCCCCCTATATGTGATCGGACTGTTCAATTGTATGATATGTGAATTATGTGCCAATAAAACTGTTGGGGGAAAAAAAGAAATATGCTTACTTGTGTTTTATGGACTAGGCCAAGGCATTTTATTATATGGACCATAATAAATTGTGGATAACCTTGAGAAGAATGGGAATTCCAGAGTACTTCATTGTGCCCATGCAGAATGTGTACATGGATCAAGAGTCAGCTGTTCAAACAGAGCAAGGGAATATTGCATTGCTTAAAACCAATAAAGGTATGCACCAAGGTTGTGTCCTCTCACTATACTTATTTAATCTGCACGTGGAGCAAATAATCAGAGAAGCTGGATTATAAGAAGAATGTGGCATCAAGGTTGGAGAAAGGCTTATTAACAACCTTCAATGTGCAGATGACACAACTTTGGTTGGTGAAAGTGAAGAGGACTTAAGGTACTTGCTGATGAAGATCAAGGATTGAAACCTTCAGTATGGATTACAACTCAATGTATAGAAGACCAAAAGACTCACAACCAATAGGTAACATGATAGAGAAAAGATTTCGTTGTCAAGGATTTTGTCTTGCTTATATCCACAATCAATGCTCATGGAAGCAGCAGTCATGAGAATACATGATGCATTGCATTGGGTTGATCAGCTGCACGCAATTTCTTTAAAGTGTTGAAAAACAAGGATGTTACTTTGAGCACTAAGGTGAGCCCTGACACAAGCCATGGTATTTTTTCATTGCCTCATATGCATATGAAAGTTGGACATTGAATAGGGAAAACCGAAGAAGAATCTATGCGTTGAATGATGGTGCTGGAGGAAAATATTGAAAGTACCATGGACTGCCAAAGGAACCAACTGATCTGCCTTGGAAGATGCACAGCCAGCACGCCTCTTAGAGGCAAGGATGATGAGACTTTGTCTTATGTATGTAAGTTTGACATGTCAGGAGAGGTCAGTCCCTGGAGAACAATATAATGCTTGGTAAAGTAGAGGGGCAGCAAAAAAGAGAAAGGCCCTTGACAATATGGGTTGACACAGTGGCTGCAGCAATGGGCTCAAACAATTGGGAGGATGCCACAGGACCAGGCAATATTTCATTCTATTGTTTATATAGTTGCTATGAATTAGAACCAACACATTGGAACCCAACAACAACAAATCCGATAAGTTCTATAGTCAGAATTTAATTTGATAGACAAATTACATGGAGAATAATTTTTTTCTATAGCTACATGGAGAATAATTTTTAATAATTTTATTGGGGGCTCTTATAGCTCTTATAACAATCCACACATTCATTGTAGCAATCATGTTTGTAGATATGTTGCCATCATCCTTTTCAAACATTTTCTTTCAGCTTGAGCCCTTGGTATCAGCTCCTCTTCTTTTTCCTCCTTCCCCACCCTCCCACCCTCATGAATCCTTGATAAATTATAAATTATTATTATTTTCATATCTCACACCTTCTGCTATCTCCCTTCACCCATGTTTCTGTTGTTCATCATCGTGTGTGTGTGTGTGTGTGTGTGTGTGTGTTATACATCAATCATTGCGATTGGTTCCCCCTTTTTCCTCCCACTTTCTCCTGACCCTCATGGTATCGCTACCCCTGTTATTATTCTTGAGGGGTTTATCTGTCCTGGATTCCCTGTGTAGGGAGGTCTTATCTGTACCAGTGTATATGCTCTGGTCTAGCCGGATTTGTAAGGTAGAACTGGGGTCATGATAGTTGGGAGGAGAAAGCATTAAATAACTAGAGGGATGTTGTATGTTTGTCAGTGCTATAATGCGCCCTAGCTGGCTCATCCCTTCCTTGTGACCCTTCTGTGAGGGGATGTTCAATTGTTTACAGATGGGCTTTGGGTCTTCACTGCAGACCTCCTTGTTCGCATTATATGATTGCTTGTTTCGGGTCATCTGATACTTGATACCTGATTCTGCTGACATCTTGTGATCACATAGGCTGGTGTACTTCTTCCATGTGGGCTTTGTTGCTTTCAGTTAGATGGCCGCATGTTTATCTTCAAACCTTTAAGACCCAAGACACTCTCTATTCTATTAGGTGGGCACCATAAGCTTTCTTCACCACATATGCTTACGCACCCATTTTGTCTTCAGCGATCATGTCGGGAAGGTGAACACCACAGAATGCCAGGTTACTAAAACAAAGTGTTGTTGCATTGAAAGAAGACTTGTGTAGAGGCCCAATGTCCATCTGCTACCTTAATACTTAACATATAAATGTATGTACATAGACCTATATCCCTATCGTTATATATAAATATATTTACATATGTACATGCCTGTATTTAGACCTTTATAAATGTCTTTTGCCCCCTAGTTTTTTCCTATATTTGTTTTTACTTTCCTCCTGTCCCACTATCATGTTTGACCTTCATTTGGCTCTCAGTAATTCCTTTCGGCTATATTGCACTTGATCAAACCCAACCAGGCATTCTTCACTGTCCTTGCCATCAATTTTAGATCACTTGTTCCCCTCTCCCTGGGTTTGTTGGCTCGCCCCTTTCTTTCCCCCACACCCCCCTCTCCATGTCCAACTGGAACCATCACTCCCATTGTTTTCTCCTCAGGATTCTCTATCTTGCCTATCTTATATAGGTAGACATGAAGAAGAAAAAAAAAAGCAAGCCTATAAATAGTTCCAGGTCTGTCTGTTGACCCTTATGTTTTCCAATCAAGTCTGATGAGGTGCCAAGCCCTGCCCCCGAAATCTATTTTTGTGATTCCTCGGGGACTTCATTGCTTTGCTCCCCTTACTGCTCTGTTGTGCTCCCTTCTGTGTTTCACCCTGGTGTGTGAGGGTCAGATTGGGCCCAATTCCTGCACCATGTCTCCACCACTGCCCACCATAGCGCTATGGGTCAGTGAGGAGAGTAGAATAAATATTGAGGAGATAAGAATGTAGGGTGAGAGACCAGTTAATATGCTGCTGTTATCTTTAGGGTGCTGTTGTTATCCCGGACATGAAAAGGTTCTGAACTCAGATCATAAAATCACCAACTATGGTTCAGAGATGAATCTGAGAAATCTCTAGGATTGAAAAATTACCAAGTGTTATAATGAAGAATAAAAGACACCCCCCCCCAAAAAAAAGAGTTAAGGGAAAAGATTACATGACAGTTATAAGGATAAATGACTGAATAGATGACTCTGAAATAAAGAATGCAAAAGTAACTCATTGATGAAGTAAATTTGATTAGACACATGAAATATAATTTTAAAACATTACTATTGGGAAACTTAAGCTGACTGTCTAATGGGAGAAGTTTAGCCAAAGATGGAAAATTAGCAGCCTTCATTAAAAAGGTATAATTAATATCATAAAATAAATGAAATATAACATAGACTGTTTGAAATTGCCATGAATCTTGAACTGATAAAGGAACTTTGAGAATTCAAGCTTTTAAAAGCTGTTGAAAGAAGAGAACCTGTCAAAGTAAACAGAAAAGAAAGCCAGATAGGAAGGAGGAAAATGAGAGTAGACTATACAGAAATTGAGAGGGATGGTCATTTCAAGATGAAAAATAATCAATGTAGCCAAAGGCATCACAGGTATTTGATAAGACAAAACTAAAGTCAAGTTCACACACCAAACCAAACTCACTGCCACCATTCATTTCCTACTCACAACAATCCTGTGTAGAGTTAGACTGGGTCATTGGTTCCCCAGAGTAGGTGATAGGTTTGAACATCTGACCTTTCAATTAGCATTCCAGAGTCTAACCCATAGTGTCACCTAGACTCCTAGGATTTGATAATTAGAAGATCACTGTTTAGCTACCTTGATGATAATTGGTTTACTAACAGATGCAGGAGCAGTTAGTAGATTACAGTGCACACAGCAACAAAAGACTGGAGGTAAAAGCATGGTTTCTGTTGACTTCTCTATATGTTTTTTCCCTAATTTTCTTTCTAACTAATCTAGGTCTACTAATGACTCTGATGGCCTCTCCCACAATAATTCTTGATAGCTATAGGAAATATGGATAATATTGATTTTAGATTAATTACTCTCACTTTAATCTTGAGTTCTTTGCTAAGTCTTTAGATATTTGTTACCAATTTAAATTATTTTAAAGAATATCATGTAGGAGCTAAAATACAAAGGTGTCCTAAAGATGTCTAAAATACTCACCATCTGATAATAGCTTTTCTGAAAGTTCTTCATATTCCTCTTCTGTGAGACTGACCTTCATTTTCTCCAAACTGCTATGGAGATGACTATTTTTTATCTTCCCATCTTAAGGCAATAAAGCAACATTTTAATTTTAAAAGCCATATAATAGGAAAGCAAGAAGAATAAGTTTTTGTTTGGGTATTATTATTTAGGAAAATCAGAAGTCATAAAACATGAAATGGGACAATAAAGATCGATACCCTAAGCATTAGTGAGCTGAAATGAACTTGTTTGTATTGACAGTTTTGAATCAGACAATCATGTGGTTTATTATGCTGGAAGGACAAATTCAAAAGGTAGAGTGTTACCTTCATTAACAAAGAGAACATTTGAAGAACTATTTTGAAGTATGATGCTGTCTGTGCTAGGATAGTATCTAAACACCTGCAAAGATGACCAGTTAATATAACTATTATCCAAATTTATAAATAATAAATATAACTATTATTCAAATTTATAAAGAAACCACTAAAGCTATGTCTTCTATGAAGACATAGAAGTACCAACTTCTTCATTCTGAAATTGATCAAAATGCAATCAAGATGCATTAGAAAGCAAAAGGAAAGATCCATAGTTGGAAAATCTGACCTTGGTGATAGAAATGAAGCTGAAGACTGCATGATAGAAATTTGAAAGACTAAAAACTTATTCATTGCAGATAGCTTTTTGTAACAACATAAATGGCAACTATACACATGACCCTTACCAGATGGAATGTTCAGGAAACAAATCAATTACTTATGTGGGAAAAGGCAATAGAGATACTCTATACTGATAATATCAGCCAAAATAAGTCCAGGGGCCAACTGTGGAACAGACCACCAACTGCTCACAAGTAAGTTCAGGTTGAAGCTGAAGAACATTTGAGCAAGTCTACAAGAGCCAAAATATGACCTTGCACACACCTCTCACCTGAATCTAGAGGCCATCTCAAGAGCAGTTTCAATGCAGTGAACATTAATGACCAAAGACTAGATGAGTTGTGGGATGACATCAAGAATATCATACATGAAGCAAGCAAGTCATTCAAAAACAAGAAAGGAAAACCAAAGTGGATGTCAGAAGAGATTCTCAAATTTGCTTTTGAAAGTAGAGTAGCTAAAGCAAATGGATGAAATTATGAAATAAAAGATCTGAGCAGAAAATATCAAAAGGAAGCTTGAGAAGACAAAGTAAAACATTAGAATAAAATGTACAAACATCTTGAATATGGAAAAAGGAACACAGTAGATATCAAGCTGAAAGAATGGAAGAAAAATTCAAACCTAGAGTTGAAATCTTGGATTCCAAGGGCAAAATACAGAAGGATGCAGGCAGCATCAAAAGAAGGTGGAAGGAATGCACAGTCACAGTACCAAAAATAGTTGGTCAACGTTCAGCCATTTCCAGAGGTTATATGTGCTCAAGAACTAATGGCACTTTGGGAAGATTCCAAGCTGCAATGAAGGTGTTAGCAAAAACCCAAAAAACAGGGATTGATAGAATACTATCTGAAATGTTTAAACAAACTGATGAATCATGGGAAACAATCACTAGTCTATTCCAAGAAATTTGAAAGATAGCTACCTGGTCAGCTGATGACCGCAAGAGATCTGTATTTGTGCCCATTCTAAAGGAAGGTGACTCAACAGAATATGGAGATTATTGAGCAATATCACATGCAAGTAAAGTTTTGCTGAAAATAATTCAAAAATGTTTTCAGCAATACATGGACAGGAAGCTGCCATAAAGTCAAGCTGAACTCTGATGAGGAGATCTTGGCTGATATGAGATGGGTCTTGGCTGAAAGCAGAGAATACCCAAAAAATGTTTACTCATGTTTTAATTGACCTTGCAAAGGCATCCAACTGTGTGTATCATAAACTCTAGGTAACACTGAGATAAATGAGAATTCCAGAACGCATTGAGTTCATTGTGGGCATAGGCCCGGTGGCAGTCATTTTAACAGAAAAGAGGAATACTTGCCCGGCTTGAAATCAGGAAAGATGTGTGCTAGGGTTGTATCCTTTCATCACACATATTAAATCTGTATACTGAGCAAATAATCTGAGAAGCTGGACTATATGAGGAAGAATGGGACATCAGGATTGGAGAAAGACTTGTTAATAAACTTTGGTATACAGGTGACAGGACTTTGCTTGCTGAAAATCAACAGGTCTTGAAGTACATACTGATGAAGATCTAAAACTTCAGATTTCAATATGAATTGCAGCTCAATATATATAAATAAATATAAACAACAACACCAAATCCCTTACAATTGAACCAATGGACAACAACACGATACATGGAAAAAAGATTGAGTTGTTAAGGATTTCATTTTGCTTGGAACCACAACCAATGCTCAGGGAAGCAGCAGTCAAGAAATAAAACACTGTATTTCCTCAAACACATCCACTGCCCAAGATATAGTTGAAGTGTACAAGAACAAAGATATCCTTTTGAGGACTAAGTTGTGCCTAGCCAGGTACTTTCAATCACCTCGTGGGCATGTGAAAGCTGGACAATGAATAAGAAGACTGAACAAGAATTGATGAATTTGGATTATGGTGTTGGCAAAGGGAATGGAAAGTGCCATGGGCTGGCAGCAATAAGCACATTCTGTAAGTACAACCAGAGTGCTTCTTTGAATCAAGGGTGGCAAGGCTTCATCTCATATGCTTTGGGTATGTGATCAGGAGAGGGTCAGCTCCTGGGAAAGAATGTCGAGCTTGGTAAAGAGCGTCGGTGGAGAGATGAAGACCCTCTAGGAGCTGCAACAATGGGCCGAAATGTGACCATTGTGAGGGTGGTGAGGAATCGGGTACTGTTTCCTTCTGGTGTACATTGGGTCACTACGAGTTGGAGCCAATTAGCGTGCACCTAACAAAAACATTCTGATTAGTTTTAATTACCACATTTTTTGTTCTAGAAAAGAGCTGAAAGATAAAATATATTTCATACTTTGTGTCATTACATTTTCAACAAAGTTGAAAGCACAAAAAGACTTGTCTACTTGAGGTCCCAAACAGAAAATCAATTGAAGTAGAATGTGTTTTCTTAGATCTATTTTTAATTACCATCCTACTTTATAAAATGTCAGCAAGTGGCTTGAACAATTAGAATTACAAACCATCAATGTAATTTTTCTGCATAGAAAGTAAGGTTGTTTTTGACTGACTTTTTATATTATTTATCTTTGTAGCTGACCAATTCTCTTTAACAATAGCTAGTTTACTTCATTTTTGCCAAGTTTGATTTTCTCTTTTGAGAAAGAGCTGAAAAAAATCCCGAGTATATTGCAGTTTTGGCCAAGAAATAGGACATAAAATATAGGAATGCTAAAAAAAATTACATAGGGTCAAGTTTCATAATTGAATACTATAAACTCAGAGGAACCTATATAGTATGACTTGTGATTTGATCTCTACTTACTTTTCAAAGACTTTATACCCTTCAGTACCCTATTATGATACACCTTTCCATCAGCTGCAAGAAAAAATATGATTCATGTAAAGGTGATATTAATAGGAGATTCACAAAATAGCATGGATCAAATAATTTCAGAAATAAAATGTTTAGAAATCTTTTTGCTCAAATATAAAAATCAATTGTATTTCTATACATAGCAATGAGCAAACAACAAATAAAAGTAAGACCATTTCATTTATAATAGCATTAAGAATAATAAAATGCTTAGGGAATTCAACCTAATCCAGATGGCAATATATCCTAAATTGAACAGATTCAACATAATCTCTATAAAAATTCCAGCTAGTTTGTTTGCAGAAATAGATGAGCTGATGCTAAAATTCATATGTAAATTCAAGGGCCTTGATTAGTCAAACTGATCTTAAAATAGAAAAGGAAAATTTGGAAGACTCATATTCTAAATTTCAAAATGTATTATAAAACCACAGTAATCAATACATTGAAGTACATGCATAAAGACAGATTAAATTTATATCTACCTATCTATGTGGAATAGAATTGAGAGTTTAGAAGTTAATCTTAACATTTGGTCAATTGATTTTTTTATTAACAGCATGCCAAAACAATTTGATGTGTCTTCCACAAATGGTGCTGGGGACAACTGTATATCTATATTTAAAAGAATAACTATTCTTTTGGATCCTACCTCACACCATAAACATTAACTGAAAACAGATCAAGGAGCTAAAAATCGTGAAACGTAGGTATAATTTTTTTGACCTTAGAATAGGATCTTTTTTTTTAGATAGACACAAAAAGCATAAGCAACAACAAAAATAGATAACCTGAAAATATAAACATTTAAAAACTTTTGCGAATCAAAGAATAACAAAAAGAAAGTAAAAAGATAATACCCAGAATGGGAAAAATATTCACAAGTATATCTGATGACAACTTGTATCTAGAATATAGAAAAACTCCCACACTCAATATTAAGAAGGCAATACAATTAAAAGTGGGCAAAGAATCTAAGTAACCATTTCTTCAAAGAAGATACAAATGACCAATAAGCACATGAAAGATGCTTAGTATCATTAGTCATTAGGAAAATGCAAATCAAGCCACAATGAGCTACCCACTAGGATGCATGTCATGGATTGAATTTTGTTCTGCAAAATATGCATCAACTTGGCTGGGACATAATTCTCCAGTGTTTGACTGCTACATAACGATTGCCACAATATGTGGTTTGATGTGATATATCAATAAGAGGAAATTGAAGGTGGGATGCAACACCCTTAATTCCATGATGGCCTTAATCCAATGTTAGAGAAGTTTCCCTGGGGTGTAGCTTGTAATGCTTCTTATATCACAAAATTTGAGAGAGAAGTAAGTAGATATGCAGTGGTGCTGATGGGTTGTGGGTCCTAATATTATCAAGAAAGCAAAGTTAAGAGTGTATGTGTTTTTTGAACCTGGGGTTCCTGGACTGAGAAAATCCTATGAATAGAAAGATGTTTGTGTTTTATTGACTATGCCATAGCATTTGACTGTGTAGACCATAATAAACTATGGATGACCAAGAACACTTCATTGTGCTTATGTGGAATTTGTACATGGCTCAAGAGGCAGTTAGTTGTGAGAACAGAACAAGGAAATACTGTATGATTTAAAATCAGGAAGGTGTGTGTCAGAGTTCTATCCTCTTATGACACTTATTCAATCTGTATGTTGAACATATCAACAGAAAAACTGGCTTATATGAGGAAGAATGTGGCATCAGGATTGGAGGAAGGCTTATTAACAACCTGTGGTATGCAGATGACACAACCTTGCTTGCTAAAAGTGAAGAGGACTTGAAGAACTTGCTGATGAAGATCAAGGATTGCAGCCCTCAGTATGGATTGTGATTCAACGTAAAGAAGACCAAAATCCTCACAATGGGACCATTGGAAATATCATGTTAAATGGAAAAAGGTTGAAGTTGTCAAGGGTTTTGTCTTGTTTGGCTCCACAATCAATGCACATGGAAACAGCAGTCAAGAGATCAAAAGATGTATTTCCTTAGGTAAATCTACTGCACAAGACCTCTTTAGAGTATTCAGAAGCAAGGATGTTATTTTGAGGACTAAGGTGCGCCTGCCCCAAGCCATGGTATTTTCAATGGTCTCATATGCATGTAGGAGCTGGACATTGAATAAGGAAGACCAAAGAAGAATCAATGCATTTGTATTATGCTGCTGGAGAAGAATATTGAAATATTATAGACTGCTAAAAGGACAACCCAAACTGTCTTGGAAGAAGTAATGCCAGAGTGATCCTTAGAGGCAAGGATGGCAAGACTCCATCTTATATGCTTTGTAATATTGTCAAGAGAGAGCAGACCCAGGAGAAGAACATCATGTTTGGTAAAGTGGAAGGAAAATGATAAAGAGGAATGCCTTCAACAAGATGGACTGACACAGTGGCGGGGAAAGTGGGGGAAGCCAACAAACTCAGGTAGAAGGGAACAACATGAGATCTAAATTTGATGTCAAGGAGGGTGTAGAACCCCTGATGGTGTTTGATCAAGTGTAATGTAGCTGAGAGGAATGCAGAGAGCCAAATGAAGGTCAGACATAATACTGGGATAGGAGAAAAGTAAAAGTAATTAGAAATAGGAGGCAAAAGGCATTTATAGAGCTAATATAGGAATGTATATATGTAAATATATTAATACATAACGATAGGAATTTAGGTCTAGGTTCATATATTTATATGTTAAGTATCAAGGTAGCAGATGGACATTGGGCCTCTACTCAAGTCTTCCCTCAACACAAGAACACTCTGTTCTAATAATCTGGCATTCTGTGATGTTCACCATTCTAACACTATTGCTGAAGACAAAATGCGCGTATAAGCAAATATGGTGAAGGAAGCAGATGGTGCCTGGCTATTAGAAGAATAGCATGTGGAGTCTTAAAGGCTTGAACTTAAACAAGTGATCATCTAGCTGGGAAGCAACAAAGCTCACATGGAAAAAGCACACCAGCCTGTGTGATCATGATATCGATGGGATCAGGAATCAGGCATCGGAAGATCCAAAACAATCATCTCGACATGAATGGGGGGTGCAGGAGTGGAGACCCAAGCCTCATCTGTAGACAATTGGACTCCCCCTCCCAAAAGGGTCACAAGGAAGGGATAAACCAGCCAGGATGCAGTATAGCATACACAACATTCCTATAGTTTTTTAATGCTCCCCTCCTCCCCATTCACACTATCATTACCCCACTTCTACCTTACAAATCTGGCTAGACTGGAGCATGTACACTGGTAGAGATAAGAGCTCTCTACACATGGAATCCAGGACATATAACCCCCTGAGGAACAATAATGGGAGTAGTGATACCATGAGAGTAGGGGGAAGGTAGGGGGAGAAGAGGGAGAAAGGGGGAACTGATCCACGTATAAGCCCCCCACCCCCCACCAAGGGATGAACAAAAGAAGCATAGGTGAAGGGAGACAGTGGACAGTGTAAGATATGAAAATAATAATGATTTATAATTTAACAAGGGTTCATGAGGGTGGGAGGGTGGGGGAGGGAAAAAAGAGGAGCTGATACCAAGGGCTCAAGTAGAAAGAAAATGTTTTGAAAATGATGATGGCAACATATGTACAAATGTGCTTGATTCAATTGATGTATGGATTGTTATAAGAGCTGTAAGAGCCCCCAATAAAATGATTTATAAAAAAAATTTATTAAAGATCTGACATATGTTGGTGAACTTTAAAAAAAAATCATTTTATTAGGGGCTCATACAAGTCATCACAATCTATACATACATCAATTTTGTAAAGCACATTTGTACATTCATTGCCCTCATCATTCTCAAAACATTTGTTCTCCACTTAAGCCCCTGGCATCAGCTCCTCAATTTTCCCCCTCCCTCCCCGCTCCCCACCTCCTTATGAGCCCTTGATAATTTATAAATTATTATTTTGTCATATCTTGCCTGTCCGACATCTCCCTTCACCCACTTTTCTGTTGTCCGTCCCCCAGGGAGGAGGTCACATGTAGATCCTTGTAATCGGTTCCCCCTTTCCAACCCACTTTCCCTCTATGCTCCCAGTATCGCCACTTACACCACTGGTCCTGAAGGGATCATCTGCCCTGGATTCCCTGTGTTTCCAGTTCCTATCTGTACCAGTGTACATCCTCTGGTCTAGCCAGACTTACAAGGTCGAATTCGGATCATGATAGTCGGGGGGGAGGTGGGAGAGAAAGCATTTAGGAACTAGAGGAAAGTTGTATGTTTCATCGTTGCTACATTGCACCCTGACTGGCTCATCTCCTCCCTGAGACCCCTCTGCAAGGGGATCTCCAGTGGCCTACGAATGGGCTTTGGGTTTCCACTCCGGACTACCCACCTCATTCACAATGATCTGATTTTTTGTTCTGATGATGCCTGGTACCTGATCCCTTCGACACCTTGTGATCGCCCAGGCTGGTGTGCTTCTTCCATGTGTGCTTTGTTGCTTCTGAGCTAGATGGTTGCTTGTTTACCTTCAAGCCTTTAAGACCCCAGATGCTATACCTTTTGATTGCTGGGCACCATCAGCTTTCTTCGCCACATTTACCTGTGCACCCATTTATATTCAGCGATCGTATCATGGAGGTGAGCACACAATGTTATGATTTTTTGTTCTTTGATGTCTGATAACTGATCCCTTCAGCACCTCATGATCACACAGGCTGGTGTGTTCTTCCATGTGGGCTTTGTTGCTTCTGAGCTAGATGGTCGCTTGTTTATCTTCAAGCTTTTAAGACTCCAGATGCTATATCTTTTGATAGCCGGGCACCATCAGCTTTCTTCACCACATTTGCTTATTCACCCGCTTTGTCTTCAGCGGTTGTGTCGGGAAGGTGAGCATCATAGAATGCCAATTTAATTGAAGAAAGTATTCTTGCATTGAGGGAGTACTTGAGTGGAGGCCCAGACATGGGTGAACTTTAAAGATATTATGAAATGTGAAATAAGGCAGACAAAAGGTCAAATATTGTATGATTCCACTTGTGTGCAATATGTAGAATAGGCAAATTTATAGAGACATAAAGTCTCTATAATTAGCAGTCACAGAGTCAAATGTTTTGGCATACTCAATGGCATACTCAAGTACAAGTAAACATATTAGCAATTATGGAGCACTGGGGAGGGAGAAATGGGGAGTTATTGCTTAATAGGTATAGAGTTTCTGTTTCATGTGATAAAAATGTGTTAGAAATAGACAGTGGTGATGGTTGCATAACAGTATAAATGCACTAAATGTCACTGAATTGCACATTTTAAAGTGGCTAAAATGACAAATTTTGTTACATATATTTTATCAAAGTAAACATTTTTACAAAGGGATTCAGTGCTGATATATTGCATAGCATGAATGAAACGAACATGTAAAGAATCTAGTCACAAAGGAACACACATATGATCCTTTTCCATTACATAAAGGTTCAGAATAAGTAAATCAATAGAGACAGGAGATAGATTTGTTGGCCAGGGATGAGGGCCACAATCCACTTTTCAGTTTGTCATATTGTGCTTGTGTGTGTGCTGCTATGATGCTGGAAATTATGTAACTATTATTTCAAATACCAACAGAGTCAACTGTGGTGGACAGGTTTCAGTGGAGTATTTAGACTACGACAGACTAGGCAGAAAGAATTAGAATTGCAGATCTGAAAATTAGTAAAAACTCTACCACCCGGGCTTCTATGTTGAAAAGAACTCAAAACATATAGTGACCACAGTCGACTTGAACATGAATGTGAAGACGGCAGGGGCCAGGCAATATTTCCTTATGTTGTACATGGAGTTGCTATGAGCTGGTCCTGATTTGGTGGAAATTAACAAATAACTATCAGAGATGAGGGAGTATTGAAGGATTGAGTGTTGACTTGGAGTGAGTGTGATTTTTTTTATTATTATTATTTAAAAAGTATTTATTTGTCTATTTTTGCTTACCTACCTCTCCCTTTCTTTGTGGGGTTAGACAAATGTTCTAAAATTGATTGTTGTGTGATGGATGCACAACTCAGTGACTATGATAAACTCCATACAATTGTATACTTTAATTAGGTTAACTGTATAACATGTAAACTATATCTCAATGATAAAGAATTTTACTCAAATGTTTTATGTTTATATAACTAAAATTAAGGGAGAGAAGATTTTCTCAATATGAGAAAGTTGTCCCTGCCAGTGGGACTACTATATGGAAAACTAAAACGCCTTTTCTTTCTTTTTTTGACTTTTGTCTTTTAGTTTTTTCCCTTACACTCTCATATATCTTTCTTTCTTTTCTCTTCTTATGACAGATGCCTACTCCTGATTTCAAAAGTACTTGTTTAATTTGACTTCCAAAATAAATTCTAAATGATATTGATAGTTTTTATATACTCTTACAGCTTAAGTATTAGATTATTTCATTTTATTCTCGCATGTCTTAGAAGCAATCAAATATTTTTCACAGATCCCCACACATCTGAGCAGTCCCTGGGGACATTTGTGTGGCTCACCATCAGTTGGCAGTGTCTTCAGCAGCTCTTCCTGTTCTTTGTCTGTGAGCTCAATTCCAAGATCTTCCAGCACATTTTTTAGATCACCAGAATCAATCTTCTCCCCTTTGGAAACAGGTATTTATTGGATATTTATCATAATTTCAGATAGAAGTAATTATTTTCACTATAAAAGCTGTTTACAATGATTAACACCGTTTTAATTTTCAGGTTGAAGACTAAAATGAAAATAAAGTATTGTCAACTATAGAATTGATAGGTATGTTAGATAGATCAAGTTGATTTCTTTAATCTAAAAATAATTTCTCCCAAAACTTAAGGAAGGAAAATGTTATTTATTTCAAATTTCTCTCCAATAGTATTTTAACTTTAAAATAAGAATTATATGATACACAAAAAACTATTACCTTGATTATTTCTGTGCTTTACTCTGTGATTTACTATGGACCGTGGTTATTTTTTTGTTTTTGTTTTTGTTTTTGTTTTTTACTTTTATTAATAATTTTACTGGGGAGTCTTACAACTCTTATAACAATCCATACATTCATTGTATCAAGCACATTGGTACATATGTTGCCATCCTTTTTAGACCATTATCTTTCTCCTTGAGCCCTTGATATCAGCTCCTCATTTTTCTCTTCCCTCCCCTACCCGGGCACCCTCATGAATCCTTGAAAAATTATAAATTGGTAGCATTTTCTTATCTTACACTGTCTGCTGTCTCCCTTCACCCACGTTT